>NW_024524266.1:9722956-10322956 GCF_017590135.1 Pyrgilauda ruficollis
GGCTGGCTGTGAGCATGGTTCTGAGGAGAGCTGCCAGCCCCCATGCAGAGGGATCCCCCACCTCCCCGGGGTAGCTTGGTCACAGGGAAGCCCTCCAGCACCTGCAGGGTCCCTGCTCAAAGAGCTTCCCTGGTGCTGGCCAAAGCCACCCTGCTGCCCTGCCAGCCCTGGTAACGATGGGGGCTCGTCATGGTGCCAGCTGCCCTCCAGTTTCACCAGCCTGGGGCCAAAGGTGCTGCAATAAGTCATGAGCTGCCCCCTTCCCTCAGGAGAGAAAGGCTCAGAGCCACGCTGAGATTTTATGGGCTCTCCTGCTTCAGGTGGGCAACTCCCACTGGAATTCCCATTGCAATTCCCTTTGCAATTCTCAGTGTGATTTCCAGTGCAATTCCCAGAACATTTCCCAGTTCAATTTCCACTGTGATTGCAATTCACTTTGCAACTCCCAATGCACTTTTCACTGTGATTCCCATTGCAATTCCCAGTGTAATTTGCACTCTGATTCCCACTGTGATTCCCCTTGCATTTCCCAGTGCACTTCTCACTGTGATTCCTTTTGCAATTCCCACTGCAATCCCAGCAGGACCCCAGGGCTGGCCCTGCTGCTCCATCACTGAGCATGGCTTTTATCTCAAGGCCCGTGGCAGTGGCCAGTCCTGAGAGATGAAAAGGACCCGATGACTATTTTTTTTTTTTTCCTAATGTAAGATCTGGCAGCCGAGCTAGCCAGGGGCATTAGTGGCATAACATGAATAATAGTTTCTGACAGAAGGAGGTCACACAGCCCATTTCAGTCTGTCCACCTACGTGGAGGAAAGAAGCATGACGAGGCAGGAACACTAAGTTCTTGTCTGAGTTTTCTGACTGTTCACTGTGCTACTGTAGATCCTCTGGCACCCATTCAAGTTTCATTGCATGTTAATTACTGTAGATGGTAAAACTTCCTTTTTTTTAAACCAAAAAAAGGAGTATTTTGCTGACAAGATGCCTCAGTTCCCTTCCAGTATAGATTTTGGCTGTTATTGTGGGAAGTCTCCTTTTTCTGTGAAAACAATGTCATCTTACTCAGTGGCATGGCTGTGTATTCACCAGAAGCAATGGCTTTGATCAATTAATTGCCTTAACCATCAGTTTGATAAAGTAATTCACACAAATAAAAAAAAAAGTCAGGTTGTTTGAGCACTTCAACACCAAGTTAAGCATTCTGAAAACGTCTGGGGTTTTGTTTCTCAGCCATTCCTTCTTACCAGTCAGTATGGCATTCTTTTTCCCGGATGTTCGTGTCTTAACTAGATCTCATCAAACTCGACAGGGAAACCTTGCCTGGCCTGAGATGGTATTTGTTTTGACCTGATGAAGATGATCTCAAGGTGCTGTCAGGTGAATTCTCAGTATTCTCACATGTGGATTTATCTCTCTGCACTGACATTGTGGTGACTTGGAAAATAGCATTTTGATTATCAGAATCAATATTTTGGCCAGATGGGGCCCTCTTGCCTTGACCCAGGGCCCTGGTAGATGCTGTGCCCTCCCTAAGGTGGCTCTTGGCTTGGTGCTGCAGCACAGCATTTCTGTCCCTCCTTTCTATGCTGCACCTGGGAAAGAGACCCTTTTCTTGATCTTTCATATGTGGCTTTCATTACTGCATTTGTTGTTTGTGTTCATTTGTGCCATGCTCCATTCCACAAGCCTGTTTTTCTTTTGCTCCAGGGTTATTTGGCTGTGTTTAACTGTACAACTCTCTTGTTATGTTGTATTGGCTTGTCACTCTAATGGGATTTTATCACAATCAGTAACACCTCCCAATATCCTACATTTTTATGTGACTGTGTTAAACACTTCCTTTCTAAGGTGAAGAGCTGCAGGCATGACTCAGGGCTCATTATTTAAAGCATATATGAAGAGAGATGGAGATTTACTTCCATATAGAATTTTTTAAAAATAAGCTAAAAATATCCAACACTAGTTTGAAGAAGGTGTGGCACACATCTTTCATAACACCTTGTCTACATTGAAAGGGTTAAAACCCAATAGCTAAGGCTTCCCTTAGCACTCAGGTCCTGTTGTTTGGGTTGCAGGAAAAGCAGTGCATATCTTTTTCCATCCTTCAGCCTTCTTCCCTGAACTCTGTGCTTGGACAGCAGAGGGCAAGTATGTGGCTGGGAGGCCACAAAGGGCAGTTTCATAACATGCACAGGCCCTGTGAGCACAGGCCCCCTTCCCTTTTGCTCTAAAACACTGTCTTTTTGCAGTGCTGCAAGGCAAGTTGGAGGCTTTTTTGGTAGTATTGGGTATTAATGGCAGCACAGTATTCAGAAGAGTGGAAAAATGTCAGTGGAGAGACGCACTTCAATCCTCATCATTAGCACTTCATACTTCAGAGTAGTCCTAAGAGCACTGGTAATGCTAACATTAGAGTTATTACACTTCATTCAAAACAAATCTTTATTTTTAAAGGAAAATCCATGCTGAAGCCAAGTTTTGAGATGTCAAATTTTGTAGCTGTTTCCACTTCTACCACAGTTAGAGAAACACATTACAATGAAGTTTTTGAAATGACCTGCAGAGTTCAGGTTCCTGGAGTCTTGCTGTGATTCAAAATCTCCAGACTCTTTTAGAAATTACCCTTTATTTGGTAAAATAAAGGGTACCCCACTGTCTTCACTCAAGCAAGAATGCACTTCATTCATTTCTTTGCAACTGATCCTTATTTCATTTGGCAAAGAGGAAAGCACAAGTTGGTTCAACTTGTTCGAAAGTGATGCAGCATTTTCTCAGCGTTTGCATTGAGCCGTGTCCTTGAATTTGCTTTGTCTGATCAGCAGCCATTTTTCAGCCCAACTGTACTTCTGGCACAGCCAAGTTGGGCTGGGAATGAGCAAAGCCAAGGGAAGATCATGTCTCTATCGAGCAAAATGCCTGGTTCCCTAGCTACAGACAAGGATGTGCCAGAAACCCCAGCCTAAGTGAGAATTTTGTGCTAAGCACTAAGGTCACTGTGACCTTCACAAAGATTACTTCATGCATTATTTCAGTAGGTGTCAACAGCCGTGCTGAGATAGCTTGGTTTCTGCTGCAGCCTGAAAAGGGTAGGGGAAATTAGACACTTTGCACTGGCTGGGATTTAAAATGGAAAAGTCCTGCTCTCTTTTTGTTTGCTCAGCCTAATACAAACCTGCTTTTGCTTTTATCTTATAGTGACATTCAAATTCAGAAGCAGAGCACAGGAGCTCAGCAGGGCAGCAAGGACTCCAAGGCAGACCTCTATCTGCAATCTTTTGAACCTGCCCTTTTACTGCTACCTCTTGGTTTTGTTTAATACAAGCTAACCCCACCGAGGCACCTGCAGCAGCCCAAGCAGACCACAGCTTTGTCCCTGAGCTGGGCACCCCAGCCCAGCCCACCTGCCTGAGCATTCCCTCCCCCCACCTCTCCTTGCCCTGGGGACTGGCATGCAGGTTCCCCCTCACTGATCTGAGTCCTCCGTGGGACAGAGTGGGCATGAAAATAAAATCATGAATAGGAAGAATAAGACATCAAAAAGGTTGATTGGCAGAAGGTTCAGCCTCCCAAATCAGCTTGAACCACAAATCATGTCCCTGAGCTGCACAGAAATACCTGTCTCTACCTGGCCTGCAGCTGCAATAACCCAAAAAGGTATGGGTTGCTGTAATGGTTTAATTGTGTAATGCTGTAATTATATGCTGTAAGGGTTTCAGAAAGCAAGCACAATAGCAATAAATGAACATTATTTGAGAGCATTAACTCTTTCCAAGCTGTTTGATTTCCCCTTGCTGTCCTGCCTTTCAAAATTATGTGTCCTCACACAGCAGTAAAACAGGTAATGGTATTAAAAAACATATTCAAAATGTTTTAATGTGAAATGTTGCACATACTGTGTAAAGAATTTCTAGGAACAACACCTGGACTACTTCAAACAGAAGTGCGTAAGTCATGGTTTCTCTTGTGTTTGCCCTGTTCCGTACTTATACAGCACTTTTTTTTGGCATGGGTATTTATGGAAATTGTATTCAAAACTGTGCCTAAGGACTAGGGAAAAATTAATCTTACAGGAATGGTAATTCCTGCTGAAATATCAGCATGGCAAGAATCAGGAGATTAAAAATGGTGTCCTACAGTTTCTGGGTGATGATGACCATCTTGCAGCTTTCAAATATTGAACACCTGTAGAACAGTGTTAGGAATCAATTGAGCCTCTGAATTTACGGTTTGCAATGTCATTCAGATAATCAAGTATATCTGGAGGACCTGCAGCCCACTCTTTCACTGTCCACAGGTAGTAACAGAAGACTCAGTCCATGAAATTATTCATTGCCAGCCACCCACTTTTCTCAACTCCAAAGAGTCTATTCCATCTGGAAGTAACTCTCTCTGATTGCATCCTCTTCTGATGTGTGTCTGGATTTTCCCTTCATAAAACAATACTCTTCAGCACTAGACGCACTATCATTGCACCATATCTCTTGACTGACTTTTGGTACTGAAATTTAAACTAAGGGTTTGTTAATCATGCACAGACATTATTAAAACAAACTCATATCCCCAGGTTTTTTAAAAAGAGCAACAGCATAAATTCAAGTATTATAACATGCAGCAGAGAAGTGGATCTAGACACTGAAATTGTAATATGACATTTTCCTGTTCTGCCGTTATTACTACAAATTCAGCTTGCAGTTAGTGAAAACTGGCTACTCTGTGAAATTGCTGTCTCCTATCAGCCCAGTTTTTGATAGGTTATTGAGCTCAGCCCTAGCTCAGTTAGATGCAATATGGCTCCTTTAAAAGTAAGATTGTCTGCACAGTCAGTTCTAGGTGAATTCAAAGTCTGTATTTCTGGGGAGGAATGGCAGAAAAACATAAAGAATTTGGGTTTTTTACACCTCTGGTAAGAAATCAAAAGAACTTTGGTCTACATTATCTATCAGTAATATTTTTTGAGACAAAATATACATAATGGTTTTTCTCTCCTTCCTATCTCCTTGCTAGTCTTAAATGACCAGAATAAAGCTGCTGCTTTGCAAACCCACAGGCAGAGTATTGTTTGCAAGCATTGGACATGATGACTCTGGGGTCAGGGTGAAGGTTTAGGGCAGGTTTAGGACATGTGCTGTGCCCTTAGGACATCCCAGTGTGTTTCTGTTCAATTTTTCTTGCATATTTCTTATTGTAGCATCTACCTGCTGCATCTTGGACAAGAAGACTGATAGTAATTCCGATGGGGTAACATGACCCTCTGTGATATCTGCTACCTCTGCAGGGAGCTCAGGTGAAGTTTTAGTGTTGGACTTGGCAGTGTTTGGTTTGACTCGATGATCTTAGATGTTGGACTTGATGATCTCAGAGGACTTTTTCAACCTAATTAATTCTGTGATTCTGTGTTTGTCATATGCACCAGGCCCGTTCAGAGAGAAGGAAAATTGGTCTCTTATACTGTTTTTTTATCCCTTTCATGCCAGCTCTATAGCAGTTGGTGCAAAAGAGTCACATATGCTTGAAAATCTGTACTCTTATCCAAATACCCCTATTTTCTTTTCCATCTAAGATAGAGTAACTTTATCTCTTCTTCTTAAAATTAATCCCAGTGATACTTCCTCTTCACCTGGGCTTCCAGGTTTCTCGTGCCTTTCTCCCAGTCTACTCATTCATCTGTTCCATAGCTCTTTCATCTCTTTTTCTGTGCTTCCTTATGAACTTCTGACTTAGGACATTTTCCTGGGAAAAAGTTGAGGCTTTGACCCTCTGTGTATTACTAATTTTATTACTTAGTAGAAATGCAAAGTAATAATACCTTGCAATAATATGATGAGCCAAGGCCCCCTTTGCTCCAGAGCAATTTGTCCTCTGCTGTCTTCATTTGTTTGGTCTTAACTCAGAAAGCTTCTGGGCTTTCTTTGGGCTAGCTAAGGAGTAGCTGGAAGGAGGCTCCGTGGTCATAGTTCCTCTTGATCTCAGCAGCCCTAGGCCTGTGAGGGGCCAAAGTTGTGACCCTCTGCCCTAGGATGTCTCCAGATATCATGGTCCAGAGCTCTGTCTAAACTCTCAGAACAGACAGTCTAGAAAAAGCTGCCTCACACCCCCACCATCTCCTTCCAGACAGCCATGGAGGTCATCCTGTATTTACCCAGTGCTAACATTTTTTTCCTGATATCACCTCTGCTTGTTTTAAATTTGCTTCCAGACTGGGATATTGTGCCAGTTCCCCTCCCAGGAGGAGTCCCTGGAGGCACTGATCCACCCTCTCCCACCCATCTTTACCTGCCTGCAGCCCAGATACCAGACAGGGAAAGCAAGTGAGTTACACAGGGAGGAGCAGAACAGAAATTGCAGTTTCAGACTCCAGGAAAGACAAAATTAATGAGCACATGCACACAAAACCTGCCAATAAATTGTGGGATAGTCCATGCCCCTAGACATTCCCCTTTGAAATTACACCCTCGCTCCCTTCAGCACTCGTAAATTGTGGGATAGTCCATGCCACTTCCATGACCCTAGACATTCCCCTTTGAAATTACACCCTCGCTCCCTTCAGCACTCTGATTTCTATGACACTGTATTGCTTTACATTTAGGACATTGAGGTCGCAGAAAGTGCCTTGTACCATGAAGAAGTTATCTCCACTTGACTGAAAGCTTTCTGCAGCTACACATTGCATCCAGTGTTTGCAGTCACTGATCCATTATTTGTAAGAGGGAAAATCCTATCCTTTGCTTTTCATCTGGCTGAAGATTTAACCTCCCTTCATTGAAAGAAAGCATGACAGCATGAAAGATTTACAACAATTTTCTGATTTTATTTTTTATTATTATTATCACTATCCTTATTGTTCTTTTTGCATCTGCTCTAGCTGTGACATGTAGAACTTGTGAAGCCAACACCACTCAGCATGGATGAGTTATTTTTGCAGTGATGCTGCAAAAGAGGGGAAGTATCTATTCCCTCTATTCTATTTCATTAAAAGGCAGTGCATTTTATGAATTCTCCACTCCAGCTGCAATGATTCAGTGCCAGGTGCTGGAGCTTATTCCCCTCTCTCCTTTGCAAACCAGCACTGATCTGCAGAAGTCACAGGTAGGATGTTAATCAAAACCACAGGGAGCCAAAAGGAGTTCCTGCAGCAGGAAACTGTTTGAAGAATGTAGAAGATCATTATTTTACCTATGCATTTAGTAAACCCACCTACATCAGAGGATGTGGGAAAGAGGAAAAGAGTGTTATGTAATCAAGCCTAATGTTAATGGCAGCTTTCCATAAAAACATAAGTTCTCTTGGGGTCAGTTGCTATTCCTTTCCCTGCAAAAGCTAATTGCTAAGTGAATGAAGAATATTCAGTTTCCATTATAGGTTAAAGCATACATGTGTGTGTACATGTCCATTTAAATGTGTTGCATGTATGCATGTACAGAAAGCCATAATTTTTTACAAACGTATCTTTCCTAAGACTACTAAATACCCTGGTGTGAGATGAAATATTTTCTTTAAATGATCATAAAAGGTGTTTCTAAAATGTCACCACTTACATAATTTTCCCAGCTTGCCCCACAGTTCACTTCAGACTGAAACTAATTTAAATTACTTTGTAGCTCCCAGCAATAAAAGGAATTTAGTAATTTGCAGTTCATTTGCCCTTGCTATTCTTGGAATCGGTATTTGAGGTTGTCCAATCCTTTGCATTAGGAAATGTGTGGAGTGCGAGTAGCAGTCATGTCATGCCTGGCAGATTTTGCCAAGGAAACTATTGGGTTTTGCAGCTTTGAAATTCTGGGGATAATTGACGTGTGCTCCATTCCCACAGAATAGCTGCGATCCTCGTCAGTGCCTGGCTGTGGATGAGTTTAGTGAACATTGTATTTCCCAAGTGGTGGTTAAGCTAACTTAATTAGGGAAGTGCCTTTATCCCAGCCCAGACAAAGGCTGCCCTTGATGGAGCACTGTTGAGAAAACAGCTCTGAGGCGAAGGCCTTATGAACCAGACATGCAGAGGTGTCTCCTCCCTGGTCTTGAGCCTCTAGTGGAGAGGAAATCTTGCAGGGAAGAAATAAAAAGTAAAAGAATGACCTTTCTAACTTTCCCAGATGCTAACCAAACATGACCCAAGCCTAAGCAGATCTCTTCATCAAGGGACACTCCAAGAGGGAAGTGTAAGAGTCCCCTTGGGAGCCCCAACACTCCCAGCCTGCAGGCTGGCAGGAAGGAAATGGGGATCCAGGCAAGCTGAGACGTGCCCATGGTCCCTCATTGAACCAGGGAGTTTGAGGCTGCCAAGTGCCCTTCCCACGCTGACATCCCAGGGCAGACCCAGAGAACTGCAAACAGGCACACCAGCCCAGCAGATTTAGGTGGCCTCTGGGGTAGTAGCTGTGCTGTTCAGGGCACCATCAGCTCTGCTCTGCTCTGCTCTGCTCTGCTCTGCTCCCCAGGGAACCCACACCACCACCATGAGAGCCCTGAGCACCCACCACCACATACATCATTATCACTGGGCCTTGCACAAATAATGAGAGAGGACAGTGCTCTCATCTCAGAATCCAGCTCCAGTGCTAATAAAAGAGAGGAGATAAAACACTGTCATACAAATGAGGTCTTACACTAATGGCTGCAAACAAACAACTGATGTACATAAACAGCATTAGACAAAGCATGGCTCTGGATATATCAGCTACTTCTGCCTGTGCTGTAGGGTTCTTTCCATTCTCTCTCTTACTTATTCAGTGTAAAATCATGGGAGGAAAATATGTGGGTAAGGAACTATTATCATATTAGGGTTTGTTTTAAAAGTGAAGGTCTCTTACCCAGCCTGGAAAGAGCTTTGTACTCTCAGAACTCCCCGATGTTATCAGAATACAAAAGTCTGTATTCTCACTGTCTCCATAAAACAAATAAACATGTCTTTTCTCCATTTGCCTTAAATACATTTTGTTACACTAGTTGCTCTCAAGCTTTAACTCTCAGCAGAGGACTGAACATGCCAGTCCTCTTTGCCTGTGCCAAGCACAGGATCAGGAGGTCAGGGCTGCAGGAGTCAGCAGTGCAGAGCACTTTGGGTGTCTCATCCATGCCATTGCTCAGTCTGACAAACAGCCCAGAGCTCTACCCATCTCATTATCAATAGAAACCAGTTCCTCCATGGGAATTCTGTCTGTGCTTTCAATTCAACCGCTAATCTGACAGCTCTCTATGTCCTACAGCAGTGATAACCTGCACGTTTGGGTTTGTGAGCATGAGGCTTAGTCCTGTGGATTGAAGGTACCCCTATTTTGATAACCACACATGCAGAGAAATACTGGGAGTGGGAGTGAGGAAGGAAAAAAATCTGTGGAATTAAGTTAACCACTGGCTTGAAGATGTTTTTCTGGAGAAAGACAAGTAATGCAATGTAATTTTTGCTTTTAGGTGAATTTAAAGCAAGTAAAGCTGCCATTCTTCCTGGATTTTTGCACCTTTTTTTTCAGTTTCCCTCTCAAGAGCTCTCCCAGAGCTGGGAGTCTCTGTGCTGCCCATCAGCATCCATTCCTGAGTGTCCAGCTTGTCCCTCAAGTTACTGGAAACCATAGGCTTTACCTTCCCATTGCGTAAAGGTAATTTGGGACAAGGCTTCAAGCAAACAAGAAATGGCATTAAAACAACTGTTGTAGATTGTTATAATTTAATTTTCCCCAAAACAACCCAGCAGCAACATATGGCTCTCAGTGAGATGCTGCTATTACAGAGTTTGGCACCTGGGCTGACCGAGACACGAGAAGATCGGGCACTTTGCAAAAGCACCTCAGCATGTGTCAGCATCTCAGACTGGGGAAGAAAAAAACAAGCTCTGGGCCTAGTTTCTTCTCTGTATTGCTCTTGGCTCCCAGGACTTAGCCCTTGGGAGGGATCCCAGCTACAGAAAATGCAAATAAGATCTTGCCACAGATAGAAGAGAGCTTCAGGGACCAAAGATAGTGAGTTTTATCAGCACTGCCATTTTCATAATAAGTAATAAATGTACCAGCTCACAACAAAACTGTGATAAGGATTTTATGGGATACTTTGCAGTCATGTGGAGTATAAGACTGTAAGTAATTATTGAATCATCCAGTCTAGTTTCCTGGAAGTCGTCAGCTACTGCACTCTGAAAATTTACATCAAACTGGAAATCCTGGTGAGGTCAGAGGGCTCAGACCTGAAGAACAAAGCCTGTGTCATGGGCAGAGTGCACACAGTGCTCCCCTGCTTCAAGTACCCTGGTACTGCTTGCCCCAGGGATGCTCCCAGCTGAACCAGCCTCAGTCTTCAGGGTACAGCTGAGGGCTTGGCTTTCATTTGGTCTGCTCTTCTAGTATTTGGTTTTGCTTTCTCCTGTTTTGAAAAAAAAACTGTTCCCAGCTCATCATGTTCTCCCCACTTGTGCTTACAGGCCTGGGCACAGCTGTGGTTACCAAAGCAAAGTCAGTGTTCAGTAAGAAACCTGAGAGGAAAACCCATTTTGGTGATGTGCTCTGAATTTCAAGGGAATTATATCCCAGCTAAGAGGAAAGGTTTCTTTTACTGTCTGACTCCAGTTAAATAACTACCCTGTGGGGTCATCTGCTTGGATTACATGCTCAGCTTACCCTGGTAATGTGCCTTGGCAGATAAGTATCTGATCATCTTTAGCTGGACAGCTTCTAGTTGCATGGCAAACTACCTTGCCAAGTGTGTTTTACATGATACTGACACGTCCTTTGCCAGTACATGTACTTTGTGTTAAAGTTCCTCTTTGCTGCCTTGAGCATATCCTTTTGCTGAGTCCCTCAGGAGTAAACCACTGTGCACCCAGGTGTCTCTTACACCCCTGAAAATCAGTGGGTAAGGGATTCGAGCACAATGCTGCATGGAGGAGGAGGCAGGACGAAAAAAGGGCCAGGGGCTCCTGATGCTGAGCCACACAAGTTGCCTTCCTCCCTCTGACTCACCATGTGCCACGGTCTGGAAAAATCACTTAAAAATTATTTTCCCTCTTAGGCAGATGGACAGATATGCAAGTGGCCTCTTTAAGACAGGTGCTGGCTGGTGCCTTCTCTTTATTTATGGTGACTTATATGACACCTCACCCTGCACACCCCTGAGTTCAGGCCAAAAGGCACACATGCCCTCATGGCTCCCTGCATTGCTTACCAAAAAAATAAACACCTCACAGAAAATAGTATACCTTGTTTTTTGATGCTGAATGGGTAGCTGTGGCAAGAATAATATCCATTTCATTAATACAGTGTCAGGATGACAGGTGCCAAGGAGCACAGGGGAAGATGAGATTGAGTTTCTGACAGAGAAATCCAGAAGCTGCTCACTGTATGGATGACTATGAGTGATCCTGGTAGTTAGGGTCTCATGGCAGTCAGTGTACATCTAGTGAATCCCACTGTGGAACCCAGGGGTGTATTCAGCTGGTAAAATGTGGCTGTTTCTGCACAAGCTTCTAAGGTTGGTAGTGCTCTGTTATGTTCTGCAGCCACCTGGAGCCATTGGAGATGCAGCAGGACATCCCAACAAGTACCTGTGGTCACTGCTTTCCTCTGACCCTCTGGCAGAGCACCCAGCCCAGCAGAGCTCACTGAGAATCCCCAATGGCACCAAAAGAGCAGCCACTGCACACATCCTGTGTCTCATATTGAGGGCCTGGCCTCGAGTGTGCAAGCATTGCCTCAGCCACCACAGTTTGTTTTTAAGGAATGAGATTTCCTAAGACTATTGAGCTTTTGCTCAGAGACTGACCTCTACACAGTATTCTTGTATTGGCATGTTGAAAGCTACAGGAAAAAAAATATTCGTGAAAGACCTTTCCTGATGGTTTCCTTATTCAGAAGTCTGCCTTGTAACTCAGAGTTTGAGTACTGCAAAGCTGAGGCTTACATTTGCACACCATGACTTCTCCTACATCACTGAATGCCAGGTGATTTTTTGTGTGAATTGTTAATGAAGCCCTACCACAGAAAAAGCAAATCTCTTTGCTGTCTGTGTAGTTTCTGCACTTACCTCAGCTTGGGCAGTAGGGACCAGTAAGAGCTGCTTGCTTTTCCTGCTCCAATTAACTTTCAGGTTTTAATGAGCTAGTTCTTGAGCTTGCTCAGTCATTGCAAGGTTACAAGGATTAAAAGAATTACAAGACATTTGTGGTCCCAATTGCTGGTGCTGTTATTTTAAAGCTTGCTTTAATATCACCTCAGATATCACTTGGGCACTTTTGCAGGCTGGGAGAGGCTGGGGGAATTGTACTGCTTTCAGATCTGGCAGCTGCCAGTGAGGCCCCCAGTGTCATCCCCTTCCACTCTCACTTCCTTGTGGTTTCCCTGTGCACAGTGCTGAAATACAGCGTTTTGTTACCTATTAAAGTGTCACGCTCAGCGATATTGTGAAGCTATTAAATTCTGCTGGATCATCCTTTGTGAAGAAGAGGATGTTGACAGAGCGGAAGCCCCATCCTTCAGCTATTATCTGGTATTCAGTGTCCTCCAATTAGTATGCACAATAAATCTAGTCCAAGACCCCCCACTGCTTTATGTAATTTCCATATTAACCTCATTGCTTCTCAACGTGTTCCTATTATTAAGCCATTTAAAGTCTTCCCTTAATTCACTTACAGAGCTATGTCTCATCTTCCTTTTTTCACCTGTTTGCATACATTTCCAAAGGTTCACTTGACATGACGTCTGTTGTTGTTGGTTAATTTTTTAATTAAAGATTATTTCCAGTATACTTTCTTTACACCATCCTCCTTACATGTGTTATCCTCCTCATCTGTCAGATTGCAATGGCTGGATTGAAAACTGATTGATTGTCATTTCATATGTTCAAAAAGCCAATTTCATGTGTTTAAGGCAGCCTTGGCAATTCTCAGGCTAAAATTGAGTTTTGTGACAATTCTGCTCAATGAAAAATGTAAAATTTTTCTGGTGTTGCATTGTATAATCTCCTCTGCTGTTCTCCCTCTCCATGGGGTCTGGCAGGAAATAGTCAGGTTTGTGCTCCTTTCACTACACAGCCTCAAAGGCCAGTCTTTCTTAGCTCACTGGAAAAGTTGGAGATACAGATCCAAAGAGCAAGCATAGGTGTTCAGGTCAAGGAAGGTTTAAAAGTACTTGTTTAACTATAGCAGAATTATACCTGCAACTGTGATCGTTTAGAAAAACAATGATGGAGGTGCCAGAGATTAACCACTGAGTTTTTGTAGAAGTTGGATTTTATTTATGGTGGTATTTTCCATCCCTGAGTTGTTTTAAGTGAAAACTGATAGAGTTGGGCTTGTACAGTCTGGAGAAGGGACAGCTTTGGGAGGACCCCACAGCTGCCCAGTGCCAGCAGGAAGGTCATCAGAGCAGAGGCAGGGTCTCTGTGGTGGGGTAGGGTAGGAGAGCAGAGCTTGAAACAAGAGAGTCAGGCTGGTATGAGGGGAAGTCAGGCACTGGAGCAGGTTGCCCCACAAGCTTGTGCTGGCTCCAACCATGCAGGTTTTGAAAACCAAGTCCTGAGCAGTCTGGTGTTGATCCCAGAGCTAGTCTGACTTTGGGGTAGGCACTTCTGGAGGACTGTGTCAGACTGAGTTACCATTCCATGGCCTCATAAGATATTAAACACTTGGTTTAAGTGGGATCCAATGGGAAGATCTCGTGGCTGGGAAGCCTATGTGGGTCAGAAGAAAACACTGTCAAAGCACAAAATAAAGCATAAAGTGAATTAGACCTTCATGATTTCTAACCCTGGCTCGGGGAGAGTATGGGCAATGCTGGCTTCTCCTGGAAAGCTATCCATGCTCCTCACTCTAGAGGCTAACTGCAGTCCACTGCTGTCCCAGAACTGTGTGCAGGCTGGCACAGCCACCCACCCCCACACCCCCTGCTGAAACTGCCTCTTCTCCTGCCCACAAAGGGAACTGGGATCCTCCTTTCCTCAAAACAGGATGGATTAATGATTTTTTATGGGGTGGATTCACTGTATTCCTTCATTCAAAGGCCAAGCTCTGGTTTGCTTTCCCCTCCAAATGTGCTGCCCCAGTCCTGTGGAAAGGAGGTGTGGGTGCCAGGCATTTGGGGCACCTGAGCAGTCCAGCTGACCTTCATAATCTCTCCTTGTTTCTTTTTCTAGGAATAAACAAGGGCTCAGGTCCTATTTGCTTCACATGTGCGGCAAGTACGAGTCAAAGTTGAGGACGCTGGAGTATGTATTGTCCATCCACCAGCAGTCAAGGACAGTGTGCAGTAACTCCACTACAGATGCACATTTTAAAACAGCTTAACCTCAGCAATCCTACCAGAGCTGTTTCAGGAGCTTGTGCCTTGCTTCATGTTTGGCACACTTTGCCACACTGGGGAAATGCTAGTGTAGGGTGACATGTTGAGCAAAGAAAACAGACAAATCCTCAGGTGCAGAAGTTGCTGCTGGGGCTTTTTAGGGTGCCACACACAGCTACTCCCCAGCATCTTCGTTAATGATGTGGAAATAAATGTGAAATCAGTGCTGATAAAACACCCAGAGAAAGGCAGGAGAGTAAATAAAGCAGAAAGGCTGGCTGAATCACACAGCCTGCTGCACCCAGACAAGCAAAATGCATTTTACTGTGGGCTAATTGGAAATAAAAGCATGGAGTGATACCTGGGAATGAGGGAGAATGGCAGGAAATGGGTCAGCCTTGAAAAAATGATGGCAGTCATGCTGGAGCTGATAAAAATTTGGTAGACTTTTTCTAAACAATGGAGAATTTCTAAAAGTTTGGATGAAACTGCACAGGATAATGATGGACTTATAGTTATGGGCTTATAACGATGATGGACTTATAGTTATGGGCATCTTCTAATTAAGATGGGATGCCTTGCAGTACTCCCAACCAGGATGTCTGGTCTGCCATAGAGGGATAATTCAGTGGCATTTATATAGGAGGATGGCTTCAGCAGATCTGATGAGTTCTGCTGGTGTTAGGCTTTATTCATCTCTGAAATTTCCACACAGCTTTAAAATCTGTTTTAAATAAATAAAAAAGAGAAAGGGCTGAGCTTCCACAGCAAACCCTCTGCCTGCTTTCCAGGCCTCCACATCATGAATTTGTTTGTAAAGAAAAAAATAATGGGACAAAGGTGACAAAGCAGACTCAAACATCACCATTACCATAG
Organism: Pyrgilauda ruficollis; assembly: GCF_017590135.1. NCBI lineage: Eukaryota > Metazoa > Chordata > Aves > Passeriformes > Passeridae > Pyrgilauda > Pyrgilauda ruficollis. The sequence goes on from NW_024524266.1 coordinate 9,738,094, forward strand.
CAACAGTGGCATTAGCCTGACACAGCAGCCGAAGCCAAAATACACCCTTGCACAGAATACTGTGCAAGTTAGGAAATTGCTGGCTCTGTATGGCACATAAGATAAACAACCAACATATAAATGACTATAGATTGCTCAGTAAAATTATTAATTGCTATTTAAAAAATACACTTTCTGCAAGTAAATAGTATCTTAATAATCTCTAAAATTGATTTCCCTTGACACGAACAGCAGAAGAAAAAACAATTGCAAGTTGTGTATGTACCACAATATGGAGCAGCATCTTTGCCTGGAAGCTGAAACTACTGAAGCAGCAATGTTGTAGGGGTTCCCTGACTGCCTTTTTGGCTTGGCTCTGCCAGCAGTGCTTCGGTGGTGTGACTAACATCTGTCACATGTGGTTTGCTCTCCCAGTGCATTTGGTGGTGTGACTGACATCTGTCACATGCTCTCTCTCTCACCTGCTCTTTGGGGAAGGACTACGTGTGCCGGGGAGTATTTTGCATGAACTTTCTTTTTTTTCTTTTTCTTTTAATGCACTCACCAGGCTGCATTTAAACAGGGAAAGTTCAAGCCAAAGAAAGACACTATATGCATGAAGAAAAAAAAGATTTCTTAGCCCTCTATGGGATTTCATACTGCAACCTCAGATATAAAAGGACTGAGGAAAGTCTCTCTCTTGCCCAGATGAGGTTAGAAGAGACAGCTCAGTGCAGAGCATGAACTTGCAGAAACCATCACATTGGCAATTGTGCTTATCATGGTGCTTTGTGTGTGGGTTGGCTGATGGGTGACAGCAGTGCCTCCCATGGCCAGCCTGGCAAGGGGCACTCAGTGGTGGGTGGCCGAGCCCCAGTGTCTCACTGCAGCAGCAGCAGCTCTGCTTGGGGAGATCAGGGGGGCAGCATCACTGCTATCACTGCTGCTGTTCCCACACAGCCACCATGGTGTTTTAGGCACACTGGACCAAGGCTCTAGAGATAATTCTGTAATCTTGAGACTCTGTTTAGTCTTTGGGTACCAGGACAGAGGGCAGAGGAGCGTGTCTGATGTGTTTGCAGCAGGCTGTTTTCTGAGGAAATGCTAAGCTGCAGCCCTCCTAGGGAACATCCTGCAACCCATTGCCACATCCAGCTGGAAGCTGCATGTACAGGGTGGGGACTTAAGTAGGAAAAAATCCCAACCCAATGTAGACCAGTGTGAAATAAAATTGCTTTCCCCCACCTCTTCTGGAGGCAGACACTGAGGGTTGCTGACAGAGTGCTGGGGATGCAGTGCCCTCATCCCAGTAGGCAAGCCAAGGGCACTGCTGTCACTCAGACCTGGCAGGGCAACCACGAGCAGCTCCTGTCAGCCCACAGGGCCACTTGGCCTCCTGCCTGTATTTTCCCTGCCTGTGTTCTCTCCCTGCCTGACTGCCTCTGAGCCCAGGAGCTCCCACACTGCTGCAATCCAACATTTTCTTGTTGCAGCAGCTGAGCACACACGGGCTGGGTGCTGCAGGCAGTGTTCAGAGCACTCCCAGGGGGATGCCAGGAGCAGGGTGTACTGCAGAGAGAGACGGGTCCCATTTCCCTGGATCACCAAATAAGCCCAGAGCTGGAGCAGGAAGCCAGTCAAAAAGCATCAGTCCCACCAATAAAACTAAGAAAATGTTGCAGTAAAGGCAGATTTTTTCCCATTTCAAACTGTAAAATTGTCAGCCATCTCTAGGTGCTATTAATCACACATTGCATTCCTGAAATGTGTTCAGACACAGTGGAATAACAGTGACTTGCTCTGCAGGACAGCCAGCCACCAAGATTCCTGGGGACACAGGACTCTCCTAATTACTTTAAAGGGATGAATAACACTTGTGCTAGCCCCTAGACAGAAAGCCAGACCCCCAAAGCTGGGCAACTCCATCACTTCCACTATGATAAAACCAACAGTACTGGGATAAATCCAGACAGGAAAAGGAGGTGCTATCAGGCTTATGTGGCTGTTTTACATCCTCTTTTATGGAGCCTTTTTCTTACATTATGCACATGTGCATTTAAAGTGATTCCAAAGCAACAAATGCTCTTTCTTTTTATTTAAGTTTGGCTTCATAACTAGAGACCATTCCACTTCACATGTGTGATGGAGATGGGATTCAGCCCTCACAGACAGGAATTTATGTTGTCAGAAAGAGATTCTGAGAACAAACTTGGTAGTGTTTGATGGAGGCAACACACACAACTTTTGCAAAAGAAAATAAATTTACAACATCTAAATCCAAAAGATGTTTTTCTGAGATAGTTATAACTACCATACACGTATAGGACTTTTTTTATATAATTGTTAGCTTGACATGTATTTTTATTGTAATGAGATTGCAACATATCACTTTCATTTGCAGTTAGAGCCTGACATTGGTCAGATGTTCCTAGAAGCCAGCAAAGAAATGAAGAAAAGAAGGTAATGAAAGTTGACTTGTACTATTGGCAGTAAGCTCCCATTGGTCACCAAACCTAATATCTTCTATACTTCAAAAATTTCCATAATCAATTCATTCTGTGAAATTACTTTTTTTTTTTCCTTTTTAAAAATAGTAGATAAACCAGAGGCATTTTCCCCCAGGGGATATAAATTCTTTTAAAGACTCAGCCTTCTCAGGGGCTTATTGCAGAGTGCTGCCTGCCTAGGGAGACAAATACCATGTCCTCTTCAAAGTTGCATGAAGATAATTTCAGCTTTCAGTCAGGGAATTAGGAATCAGCCCATCATAGATCTTTAAGCTGCTTCCATCTTTTTCAAAAAACATCTGTTTCTCAAGCAGATTACCACAGCTGATAAAAATGCTCTTTTATTTTAATAATCTAGAATAAAAAGGGAACATGAGCTGCTGGAGAAGGGATGACGGTTGCTCTTCTCCTCATCTGCATGAAGCACAGAAATGCTTGGAAGGGCAGGCCATAAAAGCCAACCAGCCTTTCCCAGAGGAGCAAGATCTGCTCTGCAGGATGCATCTGCAGCACAAGCTAACCTGTCAGCCAACAGTGGCCAAAGCCACTCAGAAGTGGAAAGATCTTCAAATTGAGAGTTATTTAAATCCCTTAAAATTACCCATTTTCTCCTTCTCTGTATCTGTCATGTCAGACATTTCCCACTTTTGAATTGGCCAGCTGCAGAGAGCATCAGGTTGGTGCTGCAGGGTAGTGGAGGGGGAAGAGGTCAGGAGCCAGCCTCCCTGGGGAAGCAGATGATTTCCACCAGCATCTGGGTAACACTGAGCAGCACCTCCTTGGGTCCCACAGTCTGAGGTCACTGATGTTCCAGTTGGCAATACAACCATGAATGTGGGACCTTTCCAATTGTTAGGCCAGGAAAGTCACCAGGAGTCCAGGCTGGTTTGGTTTCCTGTTTTGTGGCTGGGAGGGTTGGCCAGTCCAACAATGCCAATGCCATCACGGCCATTTGCTTTGCACCCTCCAGGCTGTGAGTGTGGAGCTGCGTGCAAGAAGGGGCTGGATGAGAAATGACACATTTTGGTATTTCTGCAGCTGTTTCCAAGCAAGCCTGTGAAAACCAGAGCCCACATCCAGGTGCTCCACTCAGGGTGACGATGGGGAGAAGTGGCAAGAGCACTTCCCAGCCCTGGGCTCTGGGATAACTTCAAGGTCTTCAGAGCATCCCTGGATGGAGGAAAGATGCTACTTTCATATTCAAGATTTGTGAGACTCTTTTCCCAGATGTCTCAAATCCAAATCAAACTAGGACCTTTCTTGAAAACTGAGAGCACAAAGAAACCCATGTCCACTGCTCTCCACCTTCTGATATGGGATTTCAAATCACCTCTGATATGACAGTTTAGATTAGGATGCAGAAGCCCACATAAATGGCTTTCCGCTGGTGTTGCATTGTACTCCCTACCCTAGGAAGAGTTTATTCGATAACAATATCAGGTTTTTAACTTATGAAGAGAATAAATGGTATTTCTTGAGCTCTGGACAGCAAAATGCAGGTGTTTCACACACTGGATATACAGCAATGCCATAGTACCCAGCCTGCCCTGAAAAGAGAGGTGGAGGATTGTATAAATATTCCTGGTTCCTCATTCCTCTGCCAGAAATGATAAAATGGAAGAAGATATATAATTTATCTTTTATATACCTTTCCTATAAACCTTTCCTTGGGGTTTCCCTTACTTTAATATTTTTGAACGTTTTCACATTAATGTGCTCAGAATGTGGGGGGAATTTGACACAGAGTTTATTTTCCAATTATTTTTCCCTCTTTGTGGTTTTTCACCGCTTTTAAAATGTATACTATATTGGAAAGCTACACAGCATTGTAGAAAGATGGCTGAGAAAAGAAGAAGCAAAAGGACATTGGCTCTTATGCAGAACCTACCACTATAGGGTGAAACAACTTTCCCCTCCTTGCAGAAAAAAGAGACAGGAGAATATTATCTCCCATTTTTCCTCCACAGCCCACCTTGGGGAAGATTTTTTCCATGGCCTGTCACAAAGAAACCATTGGGGTTCAACCACTTAGCCAAGCAGGTGTGCTCATGTGGCTCCAGGCATCCTTTGGTGTACGGTAACACACTGCTGCCTCCTCATCCCCAGCTTGGGTATGTGGAGCCAGGGACTGGACTGATGCTGAGAGATGAGTGGCACCTGGCTACTCACTGTCCTTACTGTCTTAAAACTGCAGCAAGTGGCCTGCCTGGTGTCTAGATCATTTCTTGCTCCGGCTCTCTGTGTGGTGCTATGGTAGCAAGCAGCCTTGAGGGCACAGCATTAACACAATGTGCCTGTGGGGCTGCAGCCCACAGATGGGTATGTGCCTGCTAATAAACCTCCTTTGCCCCTGAGATTCCTTGTCTCTGCAAATATAAAGGGGGAGGATGACTTTCTGGCAGAGGGTCAGGGCCCAAGGTATCCCGCCCATACTACGTACCAGTGGTAGCGAGCTTATTATGAAAGAGCGTTTATCATTCCTGAGTCGTTCATTTGAGGCAAATTGAACAACATGGCAATTACCCCCAAGGTGCCCAGGGACCATTTGTGGTCTCTTGTGTGCAAATGATATGATGAAACTGTTTTGGAAAGGAAAAGAAAAAAGAGAGTCTTTATGTCCCTCACTATCTCAAGGCCTTCTTGCTATCTGCAGGCGGTGCGGCTGCAGCGGACTTTGATGTTTGTTACACGCGCAACAGAGGCGTTGGCGGTGCCTGCTTTTATAGCACCAATACAATATTAACTGCAGCAGTTTAAGATAGCCTGTAAAGAAATCCTGAGCAACTGGCTAAGTCCAGAGATACAGTTACTGTTGCTGGTGTGACATTTCGTCCTAATGGGATCAAGGCCACGGTCTGCAATCCTCCCTGCCTCTTCCTAAAACATAGTCGGCAGTTTTTAAGCAGTGTTTATTCCTCAAGGACTCATAAAATCACCTTTCAAGATGGGGAAAGGCACAAATCATCATGAAGTTCTGGTTTTCCAGTAGTTTCTGGTTTTTCTAAAGCTTTCCTGAGCAGAACTGAAGGAAAACAAGGGTTTCAGCAGAAGTGGTCCCTGCTTTTTCAAGATTGTAGAAACCAGACATTGGTAAAAAATAATTTTAAAAAATAATTTTTAAAAAATTATTAAAAATCACTCTAAACAATTACTTATATCACTGCATAAATGCCAAATATATCAACTGTGTTTTGTCTTCTCTGTCATTTCTGAATAAATGCCAGGATCATGAATATCAGAGCTATCAACACCACAGCAGCTTTATTAGACTCAGGCCTGCCTGCATCTTGAAATGAAGATCACCTTTAGGGGAAAATGGGGGAAAAATTATCTCAAAATCCACCAGATTTTGAGAGGCTTTTTCCCTAACTCATTTGTAGCTGTACCCTGGCAAAGGAGAACTAGCAGAGAGCTCAGTTTCTCCAGATGGTTTGCTGAGTGTACTGAGCATCATCAGCAAGCAGAGCTTTCCAGCCTGGTGAACCGCATAGGACAAGAGAAGGTCACAGGGATGGCCATGCTTGGGGACATTTCCACCACTCCTGCTGCAGCTGGTCACCCACTCCTGGCATCAGGTCACCCACTCCTCTGAAAGTGCTCCCATGCTGCCTCTCCCTGTCAAGGTGGCTGTGGCTGGAGGACCCAGCCACGCTGAGGGCAAACCGCACATTCACCAGCTAGATTTCCTTTTCTTCAACCCTTTCTGCTTGTTTTTCCCATCCAGGAAGGAGTAAGTCATGTTTATTATTTGTTTCAGTTATTCCTCCCTTATAAATCAAACAAAAAAGGTCAACAGTTTTATTTCACCCTATTTGCTTCCTTAATCTTGAAGTTATTGTTGCTGTGGATTTCCTGCCTCTCAGTGATTGACAGCATAGAGAACAGCTACCTGACAGGTAGGCAAGATCTGCTCCTGGAGGTTAGATGTAGTGTTGTCTGCTTCCCTCTGCTTTTTGTGATATTTTTTTACTTTTTTCTTTTCAGAAGGGTAAGGCACTGTTTTGTTCCTTTCTCCCCTTCTCCTCCTTCAAAGATGGACTGAAACTTAACCTTCTGATTGTTCATCTCAGATGCTCTCAGGAAAGCTCTGAGTGGTAAATGAGGTTCCAAATGCAGGAAGAGATTACTGTATTTTTCTTCTCCTTTTTAAAATCTTGAATAGATGAAAATAGATGGTAATCAACAAACCTGTGGCTAGAGGAAAAATCCCTTTAACTCACATTTTACTTCAATTACATTCAGGACAAAGAAACACATTGCACCATGTGCATGAATAGATTCTTTATTATTCAAAACAAGCTTCAAAGAGCATTACGTCCCCTATAGAAAATATGCAATCAGTGTTTAATTCAATGGTAGGATGCAAATTTAAATTCCCATAAGGGGAAGGCTGTTAATGCCATTTAAATTGGTTGTAAATTACAGATAATACGCTTGAGACCCGAATACAGATTAGGAGAGTGTTGCTGTACGAATCCAGCCTTGCTTTGAACTCACTAAGTATTTATTTATGGACAATAAGACACTGCAGGCTTGTTTACACCTATATAGTCATCTGACACTATACATATGCAGAAAAAAAATGTATTTTGTTTTTAAAATACAGAAACTGTTAGCTCCAGTTTGATGAAGATTGGTTGTGTAGAGATGCTTTTTGGTTGCAACCATGTCTGTTCTCATCTCTCTCTGCTCCATGTGTTTCTGTATCTTATGAATTGCACAGAAATCAGCCCAGAGCAATTACCATTTTCCTATTTTATTGACAGTGGAGGGAAATCCTGGGTGCCTAGTGTAACCCATTGGTGTGTGCTTGGGACACCAACCCTTTTCAGGGCTCAGAGCCTGCTACTGCCTTTGCTGGGGTTGGTACCTCGGTTGTTTCACTATGGTGGGTCTGGTGTGTCCCTCCTCATGGCTATGGCTGCCATGGAAGGAGCCTCTCAGCAAGAGTTTTTAGGGGATGTTTTGTTTCCAGAGAAAGCAATTTTCTGTGGCTTCATCCTTTGTGCACCAAAATAATCATTAAAAACAACCGATGCACTTTAGGACCAACAACAACAAAGTGTTTAAAATGAGCTGTGTGTCTCACGTAGCACAACGTCTGTTTGCTGTTATTTTCTGCAGTGTGTTTCTTGCCCATTCTTTGTGTAAAACAATAACTTGTAGAACTGAGATTTTTTTATTTTGTAAAAGGCAACTAACGAGTCATTTGAGAAGCAGCTCTGCAAACCACTGATGGTATGAACGAGCCCTTCTGGTATGGATCCCATTAAGGCCACTCTAGCAATGTTTTGCTGGGCTGTGTCATGAGAAATTTTGGAGCCCATTTCTTCATGTTGTACGTCCCTAGGTATATCAGTATTTCATCAGCACATTGCAAACTGAGTAAAAATACTTTGAGTTGCAAAAGCACCACATTTTGTGGTTAATTTATTTCAAGGCAGTAGAGTTAACATCCCCAGAGTCTTGGAAAAGTGGCCATTGCTCTCCAACATTATTTTACAGAGTGGTTTTTACTTTGAATGTGTATGTGTGGGTGGGAGGGTGGAGGGGCAGAGCACACCTCTTTTAATTGTTTCTGAACCTTCTGGCTACATCATAGGAAATGCCTATCTCTGTTACTTGAAGTTTACACACACACTTGCAGATTCATCCTAAGCTGACTCCGGAGAGGAAACCATTTACCCACCTTGCTTTCTTCCTCCTGTTTTCAGGCCCATCCAGTTCTCTAACACAGATGAAGTACCAGAGCATCTTGTGCTTTTCTGTCATCTTAAGACGCCCTCTGCCAACAGAAATATCTTCTTAAAGAGAGTATAAAGGCTTTTATCTTAAATTTCTGTGTACACTAACCAGCTCATGCTGCTTCAACCTGTACTGGGAGAGCACACAGATCTTTCTTGGAACTTTTTGAGTCCTCCTGATCCCAGCTGAGGTCTGTACACCACTTAGTGGATGCAATGTAATGGTAATGCTGCTTCAGAAAGATAATTTCATTGTGTGTAGGCATAATACCATTTCTCTATTTCTACTTGTTTGAGTGGTCTTGAAACCTGTTTGTTGCTAAACCATTATACTAGAAGAAACATATTCTGTAATTTATCTCAAATTACTTCCAGCTCTGCTTTAAGGCCACAAATTTCCAGAATAAAACCACCCATCTTACACTCCTGATCTGCTCCATTTATTTTTAAATTCATAACTGTACCTATGTCTACAAGAAAGTGCATGTGGTTTACATCAGCCTTCATCAACAGAGAAGCAGGTCTTTTGGTCAGGTTATAAAACCTATATTATGTAGCATTAGATCTAAAATAGGTACCCATTGGACTCCACTAAAGCCACACTATATGGGATTACCCTTCCCTACTCCCAATTTTTTTTAATTTCTCCGTTCACATTACTCATTCTTTGAATAGGAGCTGCACTGGTTTTGCTTAGTGCTCTTTTTCCCCAAACACAAAAATGTAGGTACTTTATGGCAATTCTCTCTTTTGTGACATCCAGACTTGTGATTCTACTAAAAACATGCTATCAAGTATATTTGACAAAACCTGTTTTCCATAAAGTGATGTTGATTGGCGTTACTAATGCTCTCATCTTTTCAGTTCTTTTTATGGATTGCATCCCCAATCAGCCTTTCCCTGAACTGTGCCTGGGATCAATGCCAAGATAACCAGTTCAGTGTCTCCTGCATCATTCCCTTGGCTTTCTAAACTATTGGCCCAAAGCTTTCTTTTAAGGCCTTCTTGGTCATCTTCTTATTCACTTTTTATTCCCTTCTCCTACTCTCATTTTTCCAGGATTTTCCCAGGGCTTAAAGATTTAGTTCACAGGACTTGTCTGCTTTTATTTTTTATGTTACTCTTGGGTGCAAGCTACCTAGGACTACAGATTTTACATAGTTACAGATTATGAATAACCAGAGTCTAGGAATTCAGACCTGTACATGCTACGTAGAGACAAGGTGAGAACTATCTGATGAAGTTCAGACATTGATACAGGTTTCATGCTGGACTCCTCCAACTCATCCAGGAGGCCAGTTCAGCCTTTGCTTTATACTTTTCCTGGTTGTTTGCACCAGTTCAGTGTGAGCACACACACATTGCTGAACCAGCCTGACATTTATTACTGCGCTTTCAGTGCTGTCTTCTGAACCTGACCATACTCTGATTTAAGTAATTTTGTTTCTAAATTGAATCATTAGCATTAAAGCAGGAGAATTTTAGGATGCAAGTTCTGAGGTACCCTGGAACATCTAAGAGCCAAATTTCCTAGGCTCCTCTGAAGTATGAATAACTTAAACTGTTCCATTAGCAAGAAATGCTTATGTATATTTTCACTTCCCTGTCCACATCATGGTCAAAAGTGAACATCACAGCAAGGAGGAAGAGAGCAGAGTCTTGTTCAACCTATGAGTGCTCAGGTTTGACCTTAGCACACAATGGGCTTGATTCTGCACTGTGTGTCCCACTGATTTGCATTGCAGGAGATATCCAGCACATTATTGCCTCAAGGGGCCAGAATCATCTTCCCCAAAATCTGGAAACTTTTATACTATAGTAACTTAACTGTCTCATTTAATTAAAGCCTCACAGAATCAAGGCTGATAGACAGACTACTGTGTCACGGTGGGATTGCTCCCAGACGTGACAGAAATGCTGTCCCTCACCCTGCACACCTGCCCCTCTCGCCTCCTTTAATCATGCTCTTCCTAGAATAATTAAAGGATTTTTCTCCTGAGCCTTGTCAGCTGCGGATATCAATTTGCAGCCTCCATTTGACCGATGACTTAACACGTCTTCAGAATGGAACTGGGGACATGTCTCCAGCCTCCTGTGAGTGCTGCTGCCCCATCCCTCTCAGGTCATACAGGTGTGCCCAGCCTGTCCCCATCTCCTCTCTCACTTACATGAGTCCATTGCTGTGGAGCCGAGTGGGGCATCCAACAGAAAGGTCAAGTGTTGGTGCATATCTCACAGATGGAACAGATCAGAGTAGCAGTGGGTCAGGGAGGGCTTAAAGAAGAGCTTAAAGCCCCCCTGGATGCACCACCTGGTAGCCCATTTCACTGTGCACAGGGCTTTCTAGTGTTTATGACTTCATACAGAAAGCCAAGTTTGCTCTTCGAGTTCCTGTGTAAAATATGTGATAACATATCAAGCAGCCAATGTCAAGAGACTTTGGACTATATTCATAAATGCTCCACTAAATCCCTGAAGACACAATAAATTATTGCTTCAGAAGTATCTTCATTCACCTGTTCCAGGCAAATGGGAAAAGGACAATCAATTTCTCTCTTTGAAATGCCAGAAATCCTAAACTTACGAAATTTCCTGACAGTCCCTACATTTGCACTGGGATTTTATGAGGTTGTATTAGCTGACCTTCCCCTTTCAGAGTTCAAGCAAGTTGAAAAAAAAGAACTGTAATAAATATAGCCACAGACAGATTTAAGCACACTCTATAATCCAGAAAATGGAACTTATTCTAAAGGCAGCTCCTTCTGAATTTTTAGTGAAAAAATTGATAGTATTACCCATTGAAATGGAATTTAAATGGAGTTTAGAGGGACAAAGTTTTGTTCTGTAAAAGCCTCTGATTCTGAGCCAGCATCTTAACAAATCTTTAAAGATGAGATAATAGGACACTTTTGTTTGTTTGTTTTCTCCTAAGAGCAGGGGTTTAAGAAAGAATGAGGGAAGGTGGTCGTGGTACTGCTCCAGTGACTACCAAGTGGAGTGATGCAAGCCAGCCATCACTCCTCAATGCTACAGCCATGTGCAGCTCAGAGCAGACTGTGCAGCCATTCATCACAGCAAAGCACAGACATTTGTCTTCAATGTTCTTTAGCTTTTCAAGCTCTTTCCTCCTGTCCTTGGTCTGCATTTTTCACCTTGCATTTCCCTGTCAGTCACTTTCACACATCCCCTCATGTGTAGGAAAATCCTTCAGGTTTTGCAAAGCCCATTGTTCCCATCTTTTAAAATTTCTCTTGAAAACTTTCCTTAGCCACCACACCTACAAATCTCTCCCATCTGGGGCTGGTTAGGCAAATACAAGCTGTGACTTGTGACTTATGTCTTTCTGCAAACCCTCTTCCTTTTATTGCTCCCTCACTTTCCCAATCCAGCTATAAGCAGATTTTGCCTACCCCCTGCACCCTGCAAATGTGCAGATGTCATGGTAAGGGGACCTTTCTTTTCACAGCCCACCTACAAGGCACTGAGCCCACTGGGAATCTGCACAGTGTATTCCTCTGTGACTCCCATTCTGGAGCCAGAGCAAGTGACCTGGCAGTGTATTGTGCCCCTCCACATTCTGCAGGCGAGCTCTCAGCAATCAAGCAGTTAAATATCCATCTTTTTGCAAAGTTCTGTTGCAAATTCACAAATGCCTCCACACATTCCTCACAAATGCCACTTTTTACTTTGGTTGTTATTTGCAAAACACTAGGTGTTCATGGAGAAGCCAAGATTGGGGCAGTGAAGCAAGTCCAAGCATGCTGCCACCAGGCTACCCCTTTCAGATATCATTCTGAGGAAGGCACAACTCCAGCTGCCTACCCCTATTTCAATGAAAATCTATGGGTCAAAAATACTTTTAGATGTCTTGACAGCAATACTGTGTGTCAGTAAATAAATCCTAGTTTATAAAACTGTCTGTACGAGGAAGAGGGAAGCCATTTTCCCCACTGTGCTTCATCCCTGTCCCTAAATATGCAGCACACACCATGTATATGGAGGTGAGACCTCAGTGATAAATTGCAGAGCAATGTGCTAAATGAATTTGTATTGCATCCCCAACAGCTTCCCCTGCCCTCTGACTTTTATCCCATCTCTCAGGATTTACTCTAACATTCCTTTGAACAGCCACCATTTAAAACCAGAAAACTAAACCAGAAAGGTCACCATCACCTAAAAAATCCAACCCACTCACCCGTTGAGGATTTGTTTTTTTTTTTCCTTCATGCACACAAGAATTTCCACAGAACACTACATGGCCATGTGGCAAGATGAGAAAGATGTAATGCTGGACCAGTTACCAGTTGCTTTAAACATAACATCACATGACCCTAAGGCTTTTATCCTGCAGCCATACAGAGAAATGCAAACAGGGAGCAAAGAACCGCTGTTTGGACGTGGCAGCCTTTCACCACAATCATGGCACAAGATGGGAAAGCAGAGAATCCAACTGTGCAATGTTCAAATTTAATCTTTCAGGGAGAGAAATGAAAGAGCCGTGGCACTGGGAAAGAAAGCTTTCCTGTTTCCTAGTGACACTGCATTTAGATCTGGAATAGCTCCCAGAAAGGACTTTAAGTATGAGAGACTTTTGTTTTTGAAAACACAATTTTGGCTCGTGTCAGAGGGGCTTTATGGTTTTCTGTGGGCATGGATAACTGGATTCATGACAAGTCCTTTTGTATCCTTTATCAGCAAAAGGATACAGAAGGTGTCACAGTACTTTTAAGTTTCCAAGCCCACATTGCTCATTTTTCCTTAATATGTTTGATTGATGTAGCATCACAATTATCTGGTGTATGCATATTTTCTTTACATTAATGTAGCACAACCCATGTAATTTAATTGTGTGAAGTCAAATTGTTTTAATTTTTTTTTATTGTCTTACAAAGAACTCTTTTACCTCCTTGTTGTGGTTTAACCCCAGCCAGCAGTCAAGCTCCACACAGCCACTCAGAGCCCCACCAGTGGGATCAGGGAGAGAATGGAAGGGTAAAAGCTGGAAAACTTGTGGGTTGAAATAAAGACAGGGAAAGCAAAAGCCACGCACACAAGCAAAGAAAAACAAGGAATTAATTCACTGCTTCCCATGGGCAGGCAGATGTTCAGCCATCTCCAGGAGAGCAGGGCCCCACCACGTGTAACAGTGACTTGGGACAACACACTGCATCTCTCCAAAAGTCCTCCCTTTTGTCCTTCTTCCCCTATTTCCTGTACTGCATGATGTCAGATGGTCTGGAATATCCCTGACAGCTGGGGTCACCTGTCCTGGCTGTTTCTCTCCTGCCAGCCTCCCATGCACCCCCAACTTCCTCACCAGCATGGTAGCAGGAAAAGGAGAAAAGGTCTTGGCTCTGTGTAAGCCCTCTCAGCAGTAACAAAAACACTATATCATCAACCCTGTTTTCAGCACAAATCCCAAACACAGCCCCATACCAGCCACTGTGAAGGAAATTAACTCTACCCCAGCCAAAACCAGCACACTCCTGCATTCAACCTCATTGTTATCAGGATCACAAAGTCTCAGAGGGCAGGATGTGTCATTTAGCAATGACCATGAAAAAAGCAGGTAGCAGTGAATTTGTAGCAATGTAGGTAAATATCACTATTTAAGTGCGTACCACTATTAATCCCAAGAACCAGCAGTAAACTGTAATGCAAATCAAATGTTGCATGAACCTGTTGGAGCTGACATCATCCCTTACAAGTGATGATGCACATAAGCTATTGTCAATTATTTCTATCTATGTTGCACCTAAATACACTCCAAAAGGGTGTTTGACTATCACAGTCAAGGCATGGAGCATAATTTAAGAGAGGCTGATGAGCCTTTGGCATTGTTTTCCACAGAATTCGGGGGAAACTGGCTGCTCATAGCCTGGATAGGTATACTGGATAGGATCTGGACAAGCTGGACAAGTGGGTTGAGGCCAATTGTATGAGGTTCAACAAAGCCAAGTGCTGGGTGCTGCACTTGAGCCACAACAACTCCATGCAGTGCTACAGGCTGAGGGCAGAGTGGCTGGAAACCTAACCAATGGAAAAGGGCCTGGAGGCAGCTGAACATGAGCCAGGGTGTGCCCAGGTGGCCAAGCAGGCCAATGGCATCCTGACCTAGGGCAGCAATAGTGTGGACAGCAGGACCAGGGCAGTGATTTATCCCCTGTACTGGGCACTGGTGAGGCCACATCTCAAATCTTGTGTACAGTGTTGGGGCCCTGATTTCAGGAAGGAAATTGTGCAGAGAAGGACAAAGGAGCTGATGAAGGGTCTGCAGCAAAATCTGATGAGGAGCAGCTGAGGAAGATGGGGTTGTTTGTCCTGGAGAAAAAGAGGCTCAGGGTGGACCTTATAACTCTCTACAGATGCCTGAAAGCAGGTTGTAACCAGCTGTGGGGAGCAGCCTCTTCTCTCAGTTAACAAATGAGAGGAAATGGCCTCAAGGTGCATCAGGAGAAGTTTAGATTGGAAAGCAGGAAAAATGTCTTTAGTTAAAGGGCTGCCAAGCATTGGAACAGGCTGCCCATGCAAATGGTTGAGTCACCATCCCTGGAGATATTTAAAGGAAGTGTAGATGTTGTGCTTAGAGACATGCTGTAGTGGTGGACTTGACAGTGCTGGGTTAGGGGTTGGACTTGATCATCTTAAAGGTATTTTCCAAGCCAAATTATTCCACAGTTCGATAATTCTACGACAGCTTGATGGTGACTGTGACCTGAAGTCATGACAATTGGCTAGCACCACAATGGGCATTTGGAGTTTTCTTCCCTGTTATGGATCAAAGTGAAATGGAACCATGTGATTTCCTTACTGCTGGGGACGTCTGTGTCCTTGGAGAAGGGTGAGATATACTTCAAACATCTTTAATAAAAGAAAATTATGATAAGCCATTCTCCAGGCAAGAGTTGTAAATACCACTGTGTATATTGGCTTTTAAAATAGAGACATTAGCCAGAATATCTCAGACTGTGTAATTTAGTGTCTTTTATCATTTCATCTTCTAGTTATAGCACCAAAAGGAGTGATGTCTGGAAGATAAATTTAATATGCAGAAGAAAATCCCTCACTTAAAACATATTTAATACTTGAATGGTGTAATAGAAAGGCCAGTTTTAATATTTTTCCAAAAATGGACTTTAAAACTCAATGCTTCCTGAAAAATAGCTGAGTTTTTGAACACCACCTAATCTTTTACAAGTTCCAGATCTTTCCCTTCTTCAACATCATGGGTAGAAGAGTTATTGTAGTCTGAAAACCCCAGTATATTTTCATGACACTTTGGTGTGCACCAATGGGTTAAGCAGTGGGTTGTTAAACATAGACTACAGTAATGCCTATTTCCCAGTAGAATGGTGGATGCAGACTTTACAAGTTTCTAAGGTGAAATTATAACAATGACTTTGACTGGTCTTGAAGCTCTTGTACTGAAGCAGATGTTCATACTTTACCTCCATGTGTGATATAGCTATTGAGCAAAATTAAATGGCAAAACAGACGCAGTCAATATGTGATGTATGCAATTTGATGACCTTATGGAAGCAAGGAGGAAATCAGACTTCACAACTCTTAGTGGTCTTCTCATTGCTTGTGGAAGGTTAAGGCCAACAGGTGAAAAAGATTGGGAGGCTATATTGAAAACAGGGTAGTCTGAATGAAAGAAACATGTAACCCCTGCCATGCAGTCTGTAGGCAACCTGTAATTATCAAAACAGAAAACTTCTTTTCACATGGCAGGTAGGCAACAGACTGTGACAGAAAACAAGGACTATGTATGGAAGCTCTGCATTTGTATTTCACTTAAATTAAGAAAACACAGAATTAAGCCAGGAGAAAAAAGCATGTCAAATTAACCCTCTCCAAGAGGCCAGGAAAATAACTTCAGTAACTGACAATGTCAGCCATGTCCATGTCCTGGAGGACAAGCAAATGTGCAGAGGCACAGTGAGTGAAGATAAGGCCAACCAGCAGGACCCAGGAGGCACCCTGGGCATCCTGCTTTAGGTAACACTTGCAAGGGAGGTTGCTGAGGCATTGAAAAATTCTTTACCTTATGAAAAAAACTTGCTGAGGTATGAGTGATAAATCATCCAGAGAGAAATTGGTCCTTCTGACCTGCCATGCAAATCACAGTGAAGTGGCAGGAGTGCAGAGTTTGCTTGGCTGCAGAGCATGAAGGGGACTCTGTCCCCCATGCCTCCCAACACAGTGGGCCAGATCCCATTTCCTCCCACCTTCCCACCTGGTTAGGTGCCAGTGCCGCAGGCAGCGTGTGTCTTTGCTACTAGAAGCCAGACTCCTTCCTTGCAGTAGACTGTGCCTGACTTTTCCTGAGCTGGCATCTGCCCTTGTTCTTGATCCATCTTGGCTGGCAGCCTGTGTGCCCCAGCAGACTGATCTGTGCACCAGCTTATGGGGGCCAGGTACCTGAACTGCACAGGAGAAATGTGGAGATGTCCTTTACCCAAGCAGTGTAAGTGACCTGAGGTCCTTCAGTCCCTAGTCCCTCTATCACACCTAGAGATGCCTTGAAGAGTGTGTGTCTGTACATGTGCAGGGCAGCTGAGTGAATAGAACTGATATTTGTGCTGCGTGCTCCTGTCTGAGACATGCAGATTTCGTAGGAGTAATCATGCAGAAGTAAGCCCAGAGAAAAAAACATATTCCCCATAGGAAGGTGTAACCATAACTGTTCATCTTCATCTGGCCTGTGCCTCACCTACACACAAGACAGCAGCACTGCTATTTCCCCAGCTCTGCTGGAAACACCTTTGCTCCCTGCTCTTGGAAGAGCATTAACACTTCCTAGCAGTGACTCAGCCATTCTGTGCCTGATGGACCCTCCCAGGTTT
The DNA here is from genome assembly GCF_017590135.1 of Pyrgilauda ruficollis. Taxonomy (NCBI): domain Eukaryota; kingdom Metazoa; phylum Chordata; class Aves; order Passeriformes; family Passeridae; genus Pyrgilauda; species Pyrgilauda ruficollis. Next base: position 9,755,173 of record NW_024524266.1, read on the forward strand.
GTCTGCCATACCTGTAGTTTCTGACACAGGAGCCTCCAGCTTACATCAGCAGTGCTTGTCCAGTCCTGAGAGAAAGACCTGGCATTCAGCACTACTGAATGTCATTTGCTTTCTATTGGTCTGGCTTTCAAGGCCATACAGTTTTCCTGCAAGTGCTGCACGCTGACTGGAGTCCTCATTCCAGCCAACAGGAATATATTTTTAAGAGGCTACTGCAAATGTCTGATTAACAGAATGAGTCAGCATATGCCATTAGTTCCCAGTGTGTCTCTCAGATCTCACAGCACCACTTCTAGTTCACAGACCAATCAACTCACCTTGCACTTCTGGAGCACAGGTTTACCATAAGGCAGATTCTGCCCAAAAATGGCTCTCCTGCAGCAGCATCCATGTGCACCTGGTAACCAGGCAGCTGAGACAGCTGGTGAAGACCTCATCCTATGTCCAGTTGATGTGACACGGACATTGTAGGCTTTAGAAGAGTTTTTCACCAAGTATTTTCCAAAATAATGTTGATGGATGACTGTTAAAGCATCTCCCTGCAGACTGTACCCGTGGGGTTTTACATGAGGGTTGGGGTCCTTGCCCATAGCACCATTTCAGGGTCTACATGTTGAAATGCTAGTGTTTTGATCATCCATCCTCAGCACAGGTGTAAAAACCCTGATTTAAGACTAATTATGGCAAAGTAATTATTCCTGAGCCATGATGGCAGGCAGTCCCAATTAACTCTAAATGGGATATAAATAGCAAGGGGGGAAAAAAGCTTCTGTAGGGGGAATCTAAGATAGAAAGGGCCAAGGAGAGCCCAGACACAAGCAAAATAAATAGGAACCTTTTCAAGCAGAGAATAAGGTTGTGTTATTTCTTCTCAGTTTTCAGTAACCCCCCAGAGTTCTTGAAAAAGGCAGACAGAAGTTTGGGCTTTCTCTGCTCTGCTGCAGATGCAGAATGGCCTTTCAGTAGGCCCTGCAAAAAAAAAAAAAAATTACCTTTATTGGAGTTATTTTCCAAAAGGTGGCTCTACTATTGTTTACAGCACCAACATTCTGGTAGCTGTGTCCCCAGACTTTCATGTTTGGTATGTTTTGTGTTCTCAAGAGAAACTCATCAGCAGCTACCCAAAGAAGGAAGGAAATCCTGTTTGATTCCTCCCTGGTTTATTCCAGGCACAGCCCTTTGGTGAATGTCTCATGCCTTTGGGTTTCCTCCCAGTACACGGAGCTGGGCTGATGGGCAGTTGTATTTTCACATGTTTTATGTTCTCAAGAGAAACCCATCAGACAGCAGCTACCCAAAGGAAATCCTGTTTGATTCCTCCCTGGTTTATTCCAGGCACAGCCCTTTGGTGAATGTCTCATGCCTTTGGGTTTCCTCCCAGTACACAGAGCTGGGCTGATGGGCAGTTGTATTTTCAAAAGCTAAACATAAAGATATTCAATAAGATTTCAGACTCATTAATAATGTTTTACAGTGTTATCTCAAAAAAAAAAAAAAAACTACTTTCCTCAAACATTACAACTAACTTTCTGATTTTAATATACATTTGTCCCATGGGGTTTTCACCCATTAAGATAGATTAAGTGACTATTCTAATGTACAATAGCAGATTTTGCCCTGTGGTTTAGTGGCTGGCTGTGGTTGACTGATACCCAGCCCTCTGAATCCCTGCTGAGTATCTAAGCTCTATGAACTGCAGTGAATGCATTTAATCTACATAAAAAGAACACAAATTGCATGTTAGCCTTTTTGAGCCCAGTAATCAGTTTTACAGTTTACTTGGTATGCTTCTCCGCAGTCCTAGTGGCTCCAAGGAGGTTCCAAAGATTCTCCCTTTTTTTTTCCCCTGCCCATCTCACGTAGAAGAAAAGTGTTTGCATTTTGATTGTGCTCATTCCCTGACCCCTGTAATTTAACCATTGTTCATGTTTAGTGCTGACTGGAGTCCTGCGGGGCAGCTGATAACAATAATTTGTAATAAAGCATATGCAGGCTCTATTTTTTATCCTTGTTTTCCCTAATAATGCAAAATTAAATTTATTAATTAAAACAGATGAAGTAAAATAGGATTCCAGGGCTGCCAAAACACATGGATTATCCCAGCCTCGCATTTAGGGTGATTATAATATTTGGCATGTATATGGCACTCCAAAGTGGCATCGCAGTTAATCCTTAGCCCGCCGCCCCTCTAAGTGTGTTGTTACTCCTCAATTTGCGGAGGAGGATGCCCGAGCAGAGAGGTTAACTCCAGAATGAGCCAAAGCCTGCGCGGGCACAAGATGCTTCCCGCAGCACAGCCCCGTCTCTCCTCCCCCCAAGTGTGATTTTGGATGAGCCGGAGATGAGTGGGGAAGCTGCGGCTCCCAGGAGCTTTTGCAGGGCGGGGGTTCGGAGGCGATGCTCTGGGATGGGCTCGGAGGCGATGCTCTGGGATCATCGGAGGCGGGGAAGGGGCTCAGCGGCTCCGAGCGCATCCCAACGCGCCTGATGGTGCGCACACCACGAGTGCAGAGCGCGCTGCTCGTTTGTCAGCTGCAGCATGCAGATGGGGAGCTCATCCCAAAATTATTATAATCCCAAACACATACATGCTCATCAGGACTGAGATTAAAAAAAAAAAAAAAAAAAAAAAAAAAAAAAAAAAAACTAACAGCTGGGGAAAAATGGGCAAAATGCTCTTTTTTAGACCAAATAGTTCTCTGGCAAAATGTAGTTTCAGCTAAATATTTTGTGGGGTAGGGTTGTTACCATTATTGGTGAGATGAGAAAATATTGTAATCTTTCTTCTCTGCTCAATTTCATCTCAGGTAATTTTGATATATTTTGCTGGTTTTGTACGCAAATATTATTTGGTGTGTGAGTGAAAACAAAAAGGAAATTAAACACACCAAAACATGATGCCTTGCCATTTATCTTGTTAATTTTTCTTGTCATCTTATCAAATTTAATTTTGTCTCTGCAATTTATTTTGGAGGGATGCTGGATTTTGTGGGACAGTGCAGGATGCAACTCTCCCTGCTGGGGCTCAGGGCTGCTCCCTCCCCCTGCACTGCAAATTGTAGAATGGCAAAATCCTGGTTCCTGAGCAGCTCTGGTAGAGACAATGGGAGTGGGCACAAGCTGGGATTGAGACTGTTCATGGCAGGTTTCCTTGTTATGATTCACAGGCTGCAAAAGCCCTTGACTGCTCTTTGGGAGCAGTAAGGCACTGGCATGGGGTGCTAGGAGAATCTGTGCATGCCCCATCCCTGGAAGTGTTCAAGGCCAGGTTGGATGGGGCTCTGAGAAATCTGGGCTAGTGGAAGATGTCCCTGTCCATGGCAGGGAGTTGTAACTAGGTGATCTTTAAGGTCCAACCCAAGCCATTGATTCTATGATCCTGCAGGGAGCAGGCTGGTTTGGAAACATCAGACCTTGCAAAAGCAATTGATTCTGCCTAAAAAACTTGGTTTTATACTTTTGAGGGGGAATAAAGGACAACCCTGAAACTGTGGCATTCTGGTGAATCTGCTGAGAGGACTGGGGCAGGCAGGCAGCCCTTGCTGCTGTGAAGGAAGGGCAGTGATCTGAAACAGTGATCAGACAGGAGTTGATGGGTGGCAGCCTCTTCCAGGGAGCTCAGCCTGGGTATTCCTCATGAACCCAGGCTACCCAAGGGGATGGGGAGATGTGGGGTGGCCTTGCTGAAGGGACAGTCATGTCCCTTCATGACTCAGCCCATGACACAGGCTGAGGGGAGCAGCAGGAGTGAGAAGATGAGGGCGACTGATAGCAGGCAAAGCTTATGCAACTGAGAACATCTTGTATGGCTGGGACACTGGCTCATAACCTCTATGGGCTGTAACACATGAGGTTAAAAGGATCATCTCCTTATTCTTCTCAAAAATGTCTATCTTTAGCAGACAGTAAATTCTGGCAGCTTGAGACGGTGAATATTGCCGAAGGCTGTGAGGACTTCAGAAGCAGAACACATCTTTTTTACCCAACAGGAAATCTTTAGAACATCTGGAGGGCAGCTATAAAATTTTCTTTTTTTATGTTTTAATTACATTTTGAGATTGTTAAGCTAAGCATCCTCCTCTTTAAAAAGAGAAAACTTCATGCTCAAAATATACAGAAAATTAAATATCTACCAAGAACTGTTTTGGTTAGTTGTCACTTGTAAGTCACTATATTATAAATAATAGGAGAAGGAACACTAAAACACAAGTTTCAACAATTTTCACCAAGAGTCCAACAAAGAAACAGACTATAGGTGTTGACAAGAATTGCTTAGCAGGGAATGATATTGCATAATGCAGAGCCTGTGAACATCAGCTTTACATAAACTTCTTCCATATGAGACGTTAATCAGGATGGAGAACTGAAGGATCTGAAAACAATCAACATCTCTCCTTTCAAACCCCTGATCTTCAGTGTGAAGAGCTCATGCTCTCCCTGTGTGGTGGGAATGCAGGAGAATGCGAGGTAGCCGTGGGCTAATCAGAGGTGGGCACATTTTCTGAGGTGTGTTGGGCTGAAAGCCCCACACTGCCCAGGCTGAGCCCACTAAAGGAGGTGCTTGCTCAGGGTAGAGGTGTGCTGGCCAGTGAAATGAACTGCTGAACCGGGGTAAACCAGAGCTGGATGAAACTGGGGTGGTGATTCAATGGTAAAAATTAATTAAAGAAGGAGTAGAAAGTGCCTGGGCGGTTTAAAAGGACTAGTGCATGGGGTAAGCCAGCAGCACAGGAGACAGAATTACAGATGTACCTGCACATCTTAGTAAATATATGGATTACTACAGTCCCTACAAACTGACTTTGGTGGTAAATGAAAATATTCACAATGTTAATGGAATTGCTATATGCAAAATACAAGTGCATCTTCAAATATACTGATATGAATATATTTCATATGCCAATGACTACATATGAAAATATACAAACATGATTCATGTCTCTTTTGAACCAGAATTTGTAAAGAAGGATTGTTTTTCAGAAACCTAAACAACTGTATTTGACAGTTTCCAAGTGAGATTTTGATTTTGTGATTTTGCATTTTCAAATTACATTTTCACTGTCATAAATGCAAAATGCATTTGCAAAAAAAAAAAAAAAAAAAAAAGTGCTGTTTGCCCTGTTACCTTTGTAAAAAGATCTAATGATGAAATACAGTTTGATTGCAACATATATGCTGTTCCCAAGGGAACTGCTGCTTGAAAGGACTTTCTAGCTCTGATTAGACCAATGAGACAATCATTTGCTCTCAGCTTAAACTAGTATGAAACCAGAAAAAGAAAATTGGCTTGAAGAACCTATGTTACAGTCACTTGACAAGCTTCTCTTCCTTGGCTAAAAGGGACCAAACCTAGGTTATTATGACCAGAGTATTGCTCTGAGGTCAGAGCAGCACACTGGCTGAACAGGAGGGTTGGACCCACTGCTGTGGTTGGTACCCCCTCACGGCGTGCTCATGCCATGCCCATTTAAACCAGCAGCAACTTCATCTGCTCACCTTAGGGGCAAAACTGTGAGGCACAGCAAGTTCTGAATTAAAATGTCTCTTGGTGCTAAGCTGATTAAGGTGACACTGTCCTGGGAAGGTTCAGGGCACCATGCCCACATCAACTGCAGCTGCCATCAGGTGACATCTCCATCATCTCCAGCCCACCAGGGAAGGCTACTGGGCTTTGTGTACCCCTGCTGCTCCCAGGACCTGGCACATGGATGCTCCAGAGACTAGTGAGACCTCTCTCCCTCACATTCTCCACAGCCCTCCCCACTGGGGCTGGACCCCCTCTGCCTATGGTGATGTTACAGTGGGTCAGATCTTCAGCATGCACAACTTGGGAATGCACCTTTAAGTGCAATACTCCAAATTATCTATTTCTTTTTGTCCCACTAAATGCTTTTGGGATATATTTCTGGAGTTTCTTAATTTTATTTTTTTCAGCACCATTAATCTTAAAGATTAATGCAAAGTCAAGCAATCTTCTTAAACAAAGTCAGTTGCACATATACTTTCACTAACCACCTCTTGGGGAGCTAATGTTTATATGTGGAATTCTGCAATAACAGTTTACCTCCAGTGTGCCCACTGCCCACTATAAATGCCAGTGCATTACTCTTTCAAGTAACACAGTATATTTTGGACTTTAGGAAAGTGAATCTAGAACAATACCAAAACTGGAGTGTTTATTCCCACAAATGACCACACAGAGCCATGTGAGAGTGCCTTTGGAGAGCCGAGCAGAAGGAGGCTGGGGATCAGAAACAGAAGAGAAAACCTCTTGGCTGCATGTCCAGCTTCTCTCTCCCACCCTCAGGACTGTCACCACGTAACCCCAACCCATGGTCTTTCTCATCCTGCATGGCCACAAACATGCCTCAGCCCCTCTGGTCTTGGCAACTGTGCTACATACCAGCTACTTTCCCCACGCCAAAAAAAAGTCTCAACTGTTTTCCTTTCCCTGACCTTTGGCCAACACTCGCTGTCCTTCTATAAATAATTCCCCACCTTTGTTTAAACTCTTAAACTGAAGGTATTTATTGCTTGTCGTCATATTCCCAGGATTTTCCTCTCTGCTAAATATAATAGTGATCTGTAGTCACTCTTCATGTCTTACCCTCCCACCTATCCATCCTTCCATCTGTCCCTCCTGACCTGACTCCACGGACAAGAAGTGCATTTTCAGCAAAGCCACAGGAAAGGGGACCTTATCTCTGGAGGGATGGATGGGGAAGGAAGGACACAGGGCAGAGGGCAGGATTGCCATGCACAGTTTACAGTGCACCAGATCACCAGCATTTTCATTTGGAGAATAGTGCCTGATCCCATGGAACCCTGCTCCCAACAAGGCTATTATACACAAGCTGCAGGACAGTCAAATTTCATTATCCCTTCTGCAAAACATATGGAGGAAACAAAATGTTGGAGGATACTCCAGTGACAGCTAATGACATTACTGAAATTACTATAAATATCATCTTTAATCTAATCAAAAACAGTATATCAAAGACATTAAAGCTGCAGATGCTTACTGTGCCAGGGGGGAACCAAATGAAGCTTTACAGATGTGTCATACTGTGAAGCTGTATTTGCATAATAGAAAATGAATGCTGGTTGTATCTCAGATTTCTGCTGCTTTTTAAACCAGGGGGGATCTGGACGTTACATTTAGTGAAGATCTTTCCAGGTAGTCCAAGGTTTGGGCAGACGAACAAAAATACAAATTATCTGCAGGACTGACAGAAAAAAAATTCTAGTGAATGGTCACTTCATCCCCCACTAATTATTACCTGGGCCACTCTGTCACATACTTTAATTAACATAATTTCTCTTGAAAGCACATTTCAATGAACCAGTGCTGACTGCAGAGTAAGAACCAACAAAGTAACATCAATCAGTTAATTAACTAGTTAACACATTTCCTTCCTTCTTAATTCCTGCTTTTGATTTTCATTTAGCTGCTTTTAGCATCTGAATTTTCAGGAGGCTTGTCTCTGGGCAACCAGTGGTAGTGATGTGAGAGAGGGACCGTACCAACATGACCTTCATGATATTGTTTTGCTACTGTAGGGACAGGTTTGTGCTCTCGTGGGGTCTCTAGCACCATGGGGAACACTTCTGGGAAATAAAAGAACAGGTGTACATTTATTAAATACAGGCAGAATCCTGCTCACTGCTGGAGAAATGAACAGAGACAGCACTACTCCCACCACTGGGCTCATGTTTCCCCTCCAGTGTTCACCAGAGCAGGAGAAGCTCCCAGGCTTCAGCACAGAACTGCTTCCTGAGACAGAATATTTCCAAACTGGCAGGGCTACAACAACCCTGGGCTTCTACAAGCACAAACCAAGACACTGACCAACCCGGGTGATGAACTGCTTCTCTCAGAGTGCTCTCCTGTGTCAACCAAGAGAACTATATTGTAGGGGCTTTTGAAATCTCATTAAAACAGAGAGAGTGTAATAGCATTTTTATTTCACCTCATTTCTGAAGAAGGTACAGAGCTAAGAAAATAAGAACCTAGTGAGGTGGTTTTGTTTTGATTTAGGTTGTCCCCACTCAGCAATGCCTTCCTCCAAAGACTGCTTAAACATCAGTGATGTCCTTGCCTAGATGAACTGCTCTGGTCTCCCAGCAGCCCTTCCTCCACACACCCTAGTTTGGTCATGCTCCTACTTCCCTCTTTACTGCCATGGGAATAGCACTTGTCTCTGATAAAGCACATTATGCAGTTGGGTTCCATGGAAGGAGGTGTGGATCCAGCAGCAATGTGTATCGTCTGTCCCCAGCCAGCTCTTTGGAAGCAGATTTCAGGGTTTTCCTGAACAGACCATGGTGGGAATATGCATGATCACAGCACAAAAGGGTGATATGGTCCTGGTAACTCGGCATGAGCATGGTCTGTGGTCAACCCTGTGCTCATAAACCCCAACAGGAGCATTGCCCCGAGCAGAGCAGCAGAGCTCTGACTTCACAAGAAGCCCAAGGCTGGATTTCACTAGACTGCACACTAGATTTTACCTGGCATGAGGCCCACAAGTGCTCTCCACTGAAAAAAAAATTGATTTTGTCCTAAAAGATTATATGCCTGGATTTATTTAAACTGCCATTTACAAGAAGATATTCATTAAAAAAAGAAAGCATCAGGAAAAGAAAGAGGTTCACTGGAAAAAGGATTTCTGTTCAGCCTTAATTTAAGTGGAAAATAATGTTTGTACTGCTGCATGGCAAGTATATTGGAAGGATTTGAGATTATAATATAGAGTAGGTTAATGGCAGTTTCATAATCTAATCTTCTGTTGAATTCCGATTTTACCAACCATCTTTCCTCCTTGGGCTTAGAAGTCTTTGTGTTTCCACATAAACTCCAGCAGATTGAAAGAGTTCAGAGTTGAAAGCTCAGTGATTTAGATTCGCCATGCTGCTAAATGCTATGGCTTAGGAGCAATGAAGAACTGCAATATGGACTCTCTTACACAGCAGGGATTCTCCAGATCCTTGAATTGGTGACAATCCATCCCAGGGATTTGCACCCCAGCTCCCATGGGTTGCTGCCTGCATACCCACATGTGGATAACTCCTCAGAGGCAAAACACACCAGCAATTTTACTTTTCAACACAGCTCATTTTCTCCAGCTTCAGTGGACAAGGATGTCAAAAGGGAACCCCTAGAAATGAAGGTCACATTGCACGGTTCTCCTGGGCATTCCCTTCTCTGGGAGCATAGGCTGTGTGCAGCAAAACTCCTCTTGGGAGGATGGGAAGCAGAGAAGATGCACTGAAGTGGGTCTTACGGGGATCCCCAGAACGTGAATCCAGCCTTGAGGCATGGCCCATGTCCTGGTCCTCCTCTGAGCTTTAGAGGGATGCTCAGCATGCTGTGCTCCATTAACAGCAGATTTGAGGTGCAGAAGCACTGCTTCGTGTTGTGTTTTTCCAGCTGCGTGAGAGGGCATGAGCTGACTGTGCTCCTAAATGATGCATTTAACTCGGCTCGACAGAAAATGTTGACAGACAGAACGTGGGTTTAATACTTTGATATTTATGGGGAAAGACTGGGGAAGGAGGAGGAGGATGTCCAACTGTTTAGAAGGGGAATATTTAAGGAAGACGCAGAAGAAGCAGTCGGCAACTGGTAAGCCTAACCTACAAATGTCAGCTTTACAGAGTGAGTCAGTCTAAAAATAACCTCCAATTGTCTCCCAGCTACTCCAGCAGCACAGTGAAAGCACAAATGGTTGAGAAAAATCACCAGAGGGGGGAAGAAAGATTCTCTGTCTGGCTTTTTTTTTTATTTTTAAATTACAAAAGCCTATGCTTTTAGAAATTTCTCACTAAAAATGAAGCAAATACCAGGCTCTCACAAGATGCAAGTTAACCTTGTTTAATTGTATTCACTCAATTTATTTTGCCTTTATTTATTTTACCTCTGAAAGGCAGCATAGGCTGAATTCCAGATATTCCATAGAACACTATAAATGTAAAACATGGATATCCTTGCATAATTGCATGAGAACTTCCCCTACATGCCCCCCTGACTAGACTCCCTTTCCATACTCAATATTTTAAATTAGAGTATTGAATATCTCTCTATATAATTTGCATACTTTCTTTTTTAGCAGTCTCACTGCTCACTTATACCCTATGAACTATTCTTTTCTCTTTTCAGAGGTCATTGAAATACAGTTTTTCTACAGCAGCATTAAACTAATCCATGATATATTTCAGAATAAATTTTAGTGCATGAACCAGAAATCTGTAGAAGCTTTTTCCCTCCCTGTTGTCTGAAGCAACTGCTGCACAATAGGTGCACAGTGGCTTCAAGATGCAGTAAGAGCCAGAACAATGCCAAGACTGTTCCATCCCTATGCACTTCCATTTAATATAGCAAACCAACCAAAAAATACAAAAGGAAAGATCTGAGACATGTGAACTTGCAAACAAGCAAGCAAAAATGCTATTGAAAGATATAAAAACTAAATATCTCTCCAGTAATATACGGGACCGATGCTTACCTACAAATGTTCTAGAGATGAATCATGCTGCTGCAGATTAGAGGAACTATTTTGACAATTAATACTACATATTTCTCTGATTTAAGGTCTCCCTTCCAGCATGGAAAGAAGATGTCATGAGGTCTCTCCACTCTGGAACAGATTTTCCAGAAGCTCAGTTTTTAAACAATTAAACCTAGAACATACCAGCTTTGAGGCTTGAAACATTCATCATCTACTCTGTTATATTTCCCTTTTCTACTCTGTGACTGGAAAAAAAATACACAGCTGGGTTCCTGACAGGGTCTCCCCATGTCTTCTAGACTCCAATGGCATTTCCTCTGCCATGAGAATGTCAAACCCAAATGGGTCAAGCTTGATGCTGATGCTGCTCAAGAAAGATCAGTCTCAAGGACGTGGAGGAACACATTTTGAGGCAGGCAGATGATGCTGCATTGGAAATGCCCTGTGTCCAGAGTGGGATGATGGCAGGGGCTGGTGTCCCTCAGGAACCAGGTGCTCAGCTGGTGTGTAGCCATGAGTGCTCTCCATGATGGGTTTGGGCCAGTGGTAAGACCAGTCCCTCTTTTCCTAACACCACGTGGGCAGGACCGGTAGGGAGGCCCTGAATGACCATGTCCCTCAATGACTGTCCCTCACGGGGAAGCAGTGATAGGCACCTCCATACACGCGTCCCCACACGGGCTGTACCAGGCTTTAGCGCTCTGCTGTCACATGCTGAATGCATCAGAGCTGGGGAATGGAAGGACACTGCAGAACTGATGGCAGCAAATCAAACATATGGGCACACTGGAAAGAAGTGGCACAAAGCATTATTCAGCTTGTAATGAATCATTTGAATTTTCCCTGGACTCACTGGAATCGGCCCCAGAGATGGACTCACATCATGGCAATACAGCTAGATTTGGAAAGACCACCAGGTTTGGGCTCCAATTGTTCAATATTTCAATGTGGTAGAAGCTCCATATGTGGCTCAAACATGCCAGATGGTCTAAAACACACACTATCCTAAATACTCCAACACCTCTCTTGCCCTGCAAAGCCACAGAGCACCAGGCATGCAGTAAACATGGAACTGAACTCCCTTGGATGCGAGTTAGTGACAGCAAAATTGAGTACTCGGTTAAAGAAATCAGTTCTCCAGTTTGTGTGGCTAATTGGTTTGTTTTACTCAGTGATACTCACTTTCCTGGTTCATTTAAATAATATCTCTCTGGGAGGGCTGGTGGCAGGAGGCTTTAGTGACCAAGAGCCAGGGCTGTTTATATTTACATCATTGGTCTGAATCCAACAGAGAGCCTGATAGTGAAAGAAAATATTAGCCATCTGCCCAGTGCTTGACAGCCTTGCTAGCAATAAAACCAAGAATTGATTAGATATGGAGGTTTTCTGAATATCCCTTGCTAGAATTGGCCTTCCAGTTTGCAGAGGGATGTCCTTGATGAAGCAGAACCATCGGTGCTCTTGACACCCTTCCCCACTCCTACTGGACCAGTAGGCAACCCTGGCAGTCTCCACCAGATAAATACCAACTTGTTACCAATACTATAGGAAAAATACTGAAGAGAGAGAAAAATGGCTCTGTATAAGCTGCTGCTTATTCTGGTGATGCATCACACTGTTTTTGAACTAACAGATGCCACACAGTGTCCAGAGCTCACAAAGGCACAGCTGGAAGGTAGACCTTGCCCATTGCTACATTATTGTAATGTTCTTGCTTGCCAAAACAGAGTCCTCTATTTTAATATTTCCTACTTGCATTTTGTCACATACTAAAATGCCTCAGCTGCAAAGCTAATACTTTATAGCCTTAGACCTAGGGTCTAGGTAGCTCCTATACATGAGCTGTCCACACCCCCAGCAGATGCACAGGAAGTAGAAGCAGCTGTCTATGGCTTTGTTTTCCCTTTGCAGTGGCAGCTACCCCACAGGGACTGCCTTACCTTGGGATCACTCCTCTGCCTAAAACACTGCCTTTGAAGCTGCTAATGAAAAACCAGTGGGCCTACATGCTAGTGGCTAAAGCATCTATTCTTGGTGTAAGTAAGTAGAAAAAAATATCTTAAACACGACTCAGAGGGTGGATACACCTGAGAATAGATGGTGTGCTACACTCTCTGGAAGATGCTGGGCTTGTAGCAGAATCCAGCAGTAGGGATGAATAAGGAGATGATATTGCTCCTATACCCAGACAGACAGCATGGCCCATCTCCACACTGCTCACCTGGGAAGCAAGGGGAAGGGCAGACTGCCACACTTTGGGCAGGTGATTTGGTCCCCTTTGTTCTCTGCTCTTCAGACAGAGACGCCCCCAGCCCACATTTGTGCATGTGTGTATTGAAGGGCACCCACATGCAGTGCATTTCAGTAAATAATATCCCTTGCTTCTCACACAGCATTTCTGTGGCAAAAAGTTTGCACCACCTTGCTTTTACTGTATCTCAGCCAGAGAGATCCCCCCCACAAATGATGGACTTGCATCGTACCACCTACACTTCATCACACAAGGCAGTAATAAATGCATGGAGGACTACTATGCCTCAGGACAATTTAAGCACTGTGCAAAGGTCACTCTCTTCAGACCCTAATTGCTCAGCAAAAGTGACATTTAAAATGCATATCATTAAAATCATAACAAATTTATTTACCTTCTTCCTTATTGGGATTGTTTCTGCATACATTACACATTTGATATATTGAGTGCTCTGGAGGTCAGGATGTGTTTGCATCATAAAATAATGTCTTGTGGAATCATGGTGACATGGGCTGCCAGGCTCCCAGTATTACTCATGCACTGACTGCTCTTGTAGGAACTATCACAAAATCCCAACAGCCAGAGAGGGCCAGCAGTGCCTGAGTTTTGTAGGAAGAGAGTGTGGTGGCTGCTTTAAGACAAACAAGTAATATTGCAAAAGTAGCAAGGAAATAATATTGTGAACACTTTTGGACAGGAGGAAGAAAGGTGCAGCAAGAAGCACATGTGCATCTCTGCCTCAGTTCTGAATCATTTGTTCAGTGCTACTATTGGCTTACTTATCTTTCTCTCCATCCTATGTATATGTGTGTATCACTGTATCTTTCTCTATCTCCCAGAAGATGGTATTCAAGCCAATATCTTTTAGGAACTGGAGACACTGCTCATCTAACATGTCTAATAGGTGTTTTCTCTCTCACTTGTCATTAGATGTCAAACACCACTTTTTTGCTTCAGCACCCTGAAAACCACATTCACCATGAGAGTTGTTATCATAGCACCTTTGTGTTTCTATCTGCTATGACATGATTAGTTGAAGGCAGAAAAGCTAAATGCAAGTTCAATTAGGACAGAATTATTCCAGGTAGCCTCAGTTTTCTCTGTTTCACTTATGAGCATTCATTTCTTTTGTTCATGAAGTTATTTACTTACCTTTTAATGTCCTTTGGAACACTTGGATTTGTATGCCATAGAAGAGGAAAAAGGTTTTGTGACTATAATCATGGCAGTTTAATGTCAGTACCAGAGGCTGAAGATCTAGCTTGCATTCTTAACCAAAGGCAAAACAAATCTAACCAGTTATTCATCCATGTGCTTAGCTCCCTTCTTCTACACAAGACAGTGGAGGACTGAGAAGTCATATACTCCACTAAAGCATGCGGAAAATGTTTACTTGCTGCTTTACAAGGACTGAACCAAAGCCTACTGGATTCTTTCCAATCCATTGAATTTTAGTTGTTTGGTTTTGGGTTTCTTTATTAAAGCTGGGAGAATGTTTTTGGCGAGCAACAAATTTGTCAAAAAATGTTGTTTTGAAGAAGCGACTTGTAGAATTGAGTCCAACTTGGTAAACAGATTTATTTAGCTGGGAAAGAAATAGAAAGCATTCATAAGAACATAACTGAGACTTTCCATGTTTTTCTTTGGAAATTATATATTTGTTCCATGTGTGACATTATTTAAAAGCTATAAAGAGGGATCTAGGTTGGCTAGACTGTATAGAAGAATTTCTTCTTTCTCTTTGTTTTTTCCAGACTGGCCCCTGAACAGACGTGTCCTATGTGAGTGTCTTACTCTTTTCCATCCCATCTTCTCTGTTTAAATCACTTTTAATTACTTTTTGCTGCCTGTCTTCATAATTTGCAATGCTTTTCCCCAGCAATGGATTCAGTTGAAAAAACTCTAAGTTACTAATCTCCAAATTTATTACATCCAAAAGATACCACCATTGGTTGGCAGCAACCTCCAATAGAGCCCATGCAAAATGTAACAAGTACTGGCTCTTGCTGTTCTTTCATGTATTGATATTAAAACGCGCTGTAAAGTGGACCAGGGGTAAAATCTGTAACTAGTGTGACCCTTGCTAATGGGGAATTTCTTCTTCACTCTCCGTAGGGAACAGTCAAGAGCCAAAAGAGACTTGTCTTTCATTCATTACAGAATCTTCAAAGTGTAACCCTTTAATCCAATACTGCTGCTGGATAAACCCACGGAACGATATCCCATGCCTCTGTCAAGCAGGATCCCCTCTGATCAAAGCAAGTCAGGTAAGCAAAGGTGGCATTTTTCATGGCTGCTTTGGCCTGTTGCTGATCCTGGAAAATGTGTGAAAAATATTCCTCCCTGAGACCAGGGTAAGACCCAAAATTCTGCATTTTCCCGGACATCCCGTTCCAAGGTCTGCAGTTCAGCACCCAGAGAAACCCTGCACAAGGATGGAGGGGCGGGCGGCTTTTGCAGGTGGGCAGGCTGGCATGCGGACTGACATCCTGCCCCACTGGAGCTGTCGCACTCCTGGCAGGCTCTCCTGGCGCTGCACGGAGGGTGGGAGCGCAGCAGCGGCTCCGGGGGCGGCTTGGCTCGCACTGCAGAGCAGGAGCAGCTCCGGGGCTGGCTGCCCTGCTGCCTTCGATTGACTGCAGCTGCTTGTTTGCTCTCGGCGAGGCTGCTTCTGGAAAGCCTGTCTGTTTGACCTGTCTGCCTCCCTCCTGACGCTGAGCTTCTTCTCAGCTGCCTCATTTCCTCCCCGAGATCCTGACGGAGGCAGCCTGCAATCTCTCTGCTCATTGGGCTTCCAAGTGACTTCCCATCTATTTAATCTGTCATTAAAACTTAATGCAAGGTCTTCCCATCAGGAAAAAAAAAAAAATAGATTGAGGAACAGAGCATTCCTTTCCTTTCATGATGTTTTCTGATTTTAAACAACTATGCCCAGATATTTGTTTGATATCTATAAATCAAGAACTCAATCAAAAGCCTGTAGCAGCCCTGCACAAGAGCTTCCCTGGGATATTGCCTCACTCTTCTTTATTTTTTTTTTCCTCTTTTTTTTTTTTTTTTTCAGGAGTGAATGGCATAATAGTGGATATTGTAAATAAACTCTTGAGCAGTGGAAGGACCATCATTAGTGCTGACAAAAGCAGCTTTTGAGGCTGCACCAAGATCAAATAATGAGAACTGGTAGGAGAAGCTGGCATAGCTTATGGATGTGAGGTTCAAGTTATCACTTTTTTGAAGCAATTAACTTTTGTGATATTTTGTATAGATGGGTCTAAGCTGAGGGTTTGCCTTCAACTGAAGCAGAAATACCTTTGTCCACAATATTAATTATTTCTCCTCGAGTGCTGCAAAGAGGCTTCCCCTAATTTACTTGCAGGCTGTTTAACCCTAGTCATCTCCCTCCCTTTTCTCACAGCTCTCCCACATCCAGACTTTCCTGGTGAAAGCACATGAAAGCCAACCTTACCCCAGAAGGACAAGGACATCTAACTTTCCTGTGAAAACACAAGAGGAAAGAGTTGGACTGCTCTTTTCAAAAGGGAATTTGTCATGATATCCCTGCATCTACAGCCAAAATGTGCACTGACCATGAGGACCCTACTTTCGCCTTCATCCATGGAAGAATTTAATTAATCTTTCTATATTGGGAGGCGAACAACATTTCCTGAAGAGAAAAATAACTGTTAATTTCCAGAGGTAATTAACAGTCACTGAATGAGACTAAAGGGCTTTCATCAAAATTACCAATCAGCTCAAATTTGAAGAGATTCTCTCCTCCTCATTGCTTCCTCATCTCATTCAGCCAGTCCTGCTGAATTAGTGCCTAATAGAATCTCAGACATATTCATATCCTGTCAAATTCCCATCCTCTCAAGGAACTGTCCCTTTCAAATGGTAATACAGAGGGCGTATGATGTGCACTCGTTGCTATTTTGGATTTAACAGCTGGCTGTGTTGCACTAAGGGTAGCTGTGGAAACTTAACTGAGGGATGTGTGCATGTGTGTGTGTGTGTGTGTGTGCGTGTGTACACATCTGTGTGAGTAGGGGCCTACTCCTTTGCAAATGATACCATTTATCTTAAACAATGCTCTCTTTATAACTCTGAAAGCTAATTCTCTTTTTAGACCACCACAGCTGCTGAAGGGGAGAACGGTACAGCTTCACAGCAACCAAGAGCATGGCCTCACCCCAGGACTGGGCTGTGCAACCCCTTTCTCACACGAGTTTCAGCAGATAAGCAGGGTTACCATCAGTACTGGGTCACTGGTGGCCCTCATCAAGACCTAAGGGTTTAAGAAAGGCTCTCTTCAGGCTCTTCTCACTTTGGCCAGGTGAGGAGAGGCAGGGGGACAGGCAGCCACAGGGATTTACTTGTTTTTGCACAGTTTCAGATGTTCTCAACACAGCCTAACACACACACTGGAGTGCCTGAGCAGAGGCAGATGGTCTAAGGGCTGACCTCCACAGAGCAATATGAACACAGAAATTAGGAGTCCTCCCAGGTCACTGCAATATAAGTTTCCCTCCTCCTGCTTCGTAAATATTTTGAGCCTGAGCCAAAGACAGGTGGTGTTTGCAGGGACATTCCCAGTGACTTCAGCTGGATCTGGAGTACTTGTAATTTGACATCTCAAGGGACCTCACGGTGACAACCAGCAATGAGAATTTCTAGTAAAACGTTTCTGTGTGCTGTGCCAGGGCACTTCTGGAGATAGCACTAGATGGGCACAGAGCATGACCTCTGTTAACAATATACACTACATGAAAGCTAATAATTCTGGCTAAAGCATATTCAAAATAGGATGCTTGAAGCAAAACTAATGCATTATTCACTGCTTGTTGGGAATATAAGAACATGGAGATAGACATCTGAGCCTTGGGCCTTTTCTGCAATGTACTCTACACAGGCTCAGTGGGCTTACTGGCAGTACTGTGACTCTTACTGCCGTGGATTTTTCATTACTAATAGCCTTTAAAATCTTGCCCTTAAATTTTTAAATTTTTAAAAAAGTGCACATATTCATCTTTGCTTTCTAGTCACATACAGTGATGGGAGGTATTTCTAATGCTGTATTCATTCCCTTGGTGTAAAATGTGCCCTTTTCCCACCTTTACATCTAATCAGACAAATATTTGGTGAAACTCACAGGGTGAAACAGTGCAAAAATTGCCAATTTTTCAGTAGGTAGCTGAAAACAATCTGAACAGAGCACCAACCTAATCAACTCCAATACAGCATGCAGGCTCTGCTAACGTAATGCTTCTCAAAAATAAAAATGTGTAAAATAAAAAGTATGTCATTTTATACACTTGTGATATACAAATAAAAATTTTTGTGAAACAATTTAAGAGCAGCATTATAGAAAAATCTGTCTGGGATTTGCCTAATTGCCTGCAGACAGCCTGCAGTATAGACACCTGCCTCTGAACTAATCACTCTCTGGTCCTTTTGTGGTCAACAGAGAAACACTGACACTTGGAAGAGTGATTTATCACTTCCTAAAGTACATGTCTAAGAAAGGTCAAATGAATTGCATCCTAAAAGTGCTTATTTCCCCTGGCTGACCATAAAGGTTGAAGAGAGACTAACTCAGATGTAAATTAATACACTGTAGACATACAAGCCTGAGGGTGGGGGGGTGGGGGGGGGAATGCTGAAGTGCACCCCTATCCTTCCATTTGCCACAGTGGAAGGGTCTAAGAATAAAGACAGATAACTCCTTCTCCTCCTCCTTCCCAGACATAGATTTACACAGTTTCATCAGATGAGAGATTTTTGGTTGAAGGAGTTTTGCCATATATCACCAGGAAGAGTATTGTATGCCCAGACCTGCCCCACAATGTCCTGTCAGACAGATAAACTTCTTCTGCAGGTACTGCTGCAAAGAAGTTTTGGATCCCAGCAGTCCCAGCAAGTAAGCCTGATTTATAGTAATGGTTAATCCTTCTTGGAATCAGAAGCAGCTTGACTGGATCCCAATTACTGCTTAACAAGGTATGTCTTGTCAAAACAGTTTTGAGGCCAGCTTCTTCTGGTGCAAGCTGATCTTTAAGTACAACTGAAGATTGGCTTCAGTAGCACATGTTTGCTATGGCAAATTCTCTTTAAGACTTTTGGGGGGCTGATGTGGCACCAACTTTCTGCTAGAAAACAGACTGAAATGTAAAAAGCAGCATAGTTATATGCATTACTATTATCCAAAATTCTCAGTTATCTTTAGCTTCCCTATAGCTTATCCTTTTAAAAACCCATATAGTAATGAACTTGGCCTACATGTGATACCTTTGTTCTTCTCACTAAATGCTTCCAGGATGATCAAATTACAAATGATTTCTAATGAATGCTCACACATTTAATTGAAAAGAGAAACAATTGTGAGAATGCTGTTCTTGAAGTCACTGTGCTTGATTTCAGTAACCATGAGTTTGTATTTTCCATGTTTGACTGCAGAAACTTTGCCTAAAAAGCCCAGTCTTGAAGTTCAGACCACCTTAGAAAACAGCAAGTTTTAAATGTTAAAGGAAATCAAATACACATTCATATCTGCTAGCATGTGGTCCTCCCATTATAAAATAATTAAAGAACTACAACTAGATCAGGCTGACAATCACTGCACCAAAACCAGTATGTACTATGGTCACATTACAAGCAACAAAGCTGAGCTTGGTGATTTATGACAATATCACTAAAACCTCGTGATATATTTAGCGAGTGGTAATGGTAAAGGTTATAATTCCTCTGAGGGACAATAGTGATGAAATAAACCACGAGGGTCAAGTGGATTATGACCTTGTGAAAACTCAAATAATGGAGATGGAGCTTTATAAACTTCCTTATAATAGATAATGCCTTAAACAATTTAAAACCTGCTCAGTACTCAATTTGGACTTGCCACAGGCTTACTACTGCCTATATATTATTAGAGGAAAACCTGAAAATTACTTCTGTCACTATGAATCTTGCATCTGCTCAGAACCCCCATTTTAGGTGCAATGAGTGCTCTTGCTGTGCTCTGAATGCTCCCAACAGACAGTGTGTGTGCACTCATCTGTCAGTTCTCCCCACCCAGCATTTGCAGTGTGGCTGCTTATGCAGAATTTAAAGCTTCCAATGCATCCTGGATTGCTATGTTAGTAATCACACCTGGCAGTATTAATTTTGCTACTGTATAGTACTATCCTGGGATCAAAGAGTTTCTACGTGATCAAGTGATAGGCTGAGATGAATGACACTGCTGATTGCTTTACATGCTTGGCAAAAGGAAAGATGTCATGTTTATCAGCACAGACAACACACCAGGTTCATGAAGATCCTCTCTACAGAGTTACCGTAGACACCCAACTTTAGAACACAGTTTATATGGGAGCTAAGGAGCACCACACACATGAATTCGTGCTGAGATTTAGGTGGAGGTGGAGCAACATCAAAGGCAAATGGTGACTACCCTGATCTACCTGAATACATGATCCTGCACAAACAGTGTGAAAACAGTCTGTGGGATCAGTCCCATAAAAGACTATGACCATGAGTCACCTGACCAAGGTCATACACATACATAATTTGGGCTCCTTCATTTTCATTCTTACTGTAGTTTGCCTCCTGTGTGGCAAGCCACCTCACCAGAGCTAGTTTCTTGTACCAAGATACAATATTGAACTAGCAGATTTCTGGAGAAAGCTGCATGGATAAAGCAGCCATATGAGGCATACATGTACAGATTTATAAATTATTGCACAGAAAAAATTCTTCTGCCAGAAACACGGAGAATTTGAGACCATGCTATCTCAGCTTCAAAGACATGGAGGAGGAGGGAAGACAAGGAGACAACACAATGCTTACCCACTTGTATAACAGCAGTGACAATGGCAGGCCTGGGAGGGCATCAGTCTGAAAGCACATGGGACAATCAGCTGCCATTGAGAGAGAGATTTTTGATTGATTTTAAATTAAGGTCACTCTCCCCAGGCCACAGCTAGATTTGATTATTTCTGTCACATTTTAGAAGAGTGACAGAAACTTCTTTGCAACCAGTGTTTTCTCTCTTCAGTGACTCAATGCATAATGATGTTTTTTTCAGTGGGTTTTGTTGATTCCAACTTCCATGATATGCCACACGTTGGTTCAGCAGTGACATTCTCCCGTTGAAAGCCACTCATCCCTTTTACTACTCAAATCTATGCAGTAGGGGCATTAGGAAAGCTGTGGGCAGCACAAAACTAACACAGGTATGACATTAAATCTGAGAGGCGTATTCACTGCTGGCAGGTGACAGTGACTATCAACATACACCGAGGGGAAAGGGCAAACACAGAGCAAGCCCAGCCTGAGCCATTTGTCATGGAGGGCCCTTTCTGAGCAAGCTGTGATTTCGTTGCTCTCTGTGGATTTCTCTCCTGTTAATTAATTCATTTTCCCCTCAAAATGACATTAACTGGCTGCTGTCGGATGGCAAAGGGCTCCACAGCTGTGTTTGCATGAAGAATCACCTCTGTACAGTCAGGTGGTCTGTTAATGGCCTCTCCCTTTTGTGTTGGAAACCAGCCCCACCAGTTCCTGCTCACCCTCTCCACACTGCTCGAGATTTGAGGAACCTCTGTCACATCTCCCCTCTGGTGCCCCTTGCCAGTGTGCATGTACCTAACTAGGAAACCCTTTCAAGCCATGGATCATCACTGCTGGCCTCCTCCGAATCTTTTACAGCTCTGCTATGTCCTTTTTGAGAAGGTGAGACTGGAATTCCAGCAGTATTGAGAGCACAGGTCCAACACACATTTTCCAGTGTAAAATCTTTTCCTCTTCCTTGCTCTCCTAACAAGTCCTGACATTTGAGTCACTCTTTTGGCCACACTGAGCATGAAGCTGACATTTTCTCAGCTGTGCATGTCCCTGGGCTCTCAACCTAGAGAAAGTGATGGCCAAAATCCTTCCATGATGATGGGCAAGAAATAAATGACCAACTGCAACTGTACAGTTGTGCTGTCTGGGAAAAAAAAAAAAAAAAGAACCAAACTACCTTGGAATAACAGTAGTGGATTTTAAATCCCAAGGTGCTACAAAATTCCCTCTCAGGCAGCTTGACCTAAATTCCTATGGGCAATGAGGAAGCCACATATTTGGAGCATTTGAAAGAAAACCAGACAAATGCCCATAAATTATTGTATGGGGGACATTCCTACTCTCTTTTGGAAGATGGATTAGGCAGATGACCTACTAAGTTTTTTTTTTCTTCTTTCACTAATTCCTACGATGTCATGAGTGTGTGTGCTTTACCCTTTCTTAAATCATAATCTGATTGATCCAGCACCAGTCAAAGGTTTTGAAAAGCCCATTAAACCGCAAGAGGAAATCTTGAGCGGTTTGCTAATATCAACAGAAATCCAGATGGAATTATAATCATCTTTTACGTACATTCGAGGGCACATTATGTAATACTAGCCATGGATTTAGTTTAATGCACCGCACCTTCCAATAAGCTGCCGGCGATACTTAATAGCGATTTGAAACCTACAAAAAACTCTTTTGCCCTTGACAAAACGGTTTTAAAGCCCAGAGACTGAGGTCAAGAGGCTTGGGATATTCAGAGTCTGATGGGAAAACGGGGAAAAGGGAAAGCGAGGGCGGAAAAGACGAGGGGGGCGGGCGAGAGGAGGAATTAAAAAGGGCAAAGAGGTAAGGGGGAAAAAAGAAAAACAGGAAGTCAGAATCGTGGTCAATCCCAGATAAACGCAGAGGAGACAAGGTCAAAACTTCGAGCAAGCAGGGAGCAAAAACCCACGAGATTTATGAGGCAGGCTGACGCCGCCCGCCGCAGCATCCCCCGGGCTCCGCGCGGCTCCCGGCGCTGCCCGGCTCCCCGCGGCGCGGCGCGGCGGGCGCGGGGGCNNNNGCGCTCGCCCCGCCCCGGCCCGGCCCGCCCGGCGCGGGGGGAGCGGGACGCGGTACCGGGCAGGGCAGGGCGGCGCGTCCCCGGCGGCGGCGGCCGCGCTTGACAGAGCGGGCGGCGGCTGCGGCCCCATGGAGCCCAGCTCGGGGCTGCCGCACCCTCCACCGGAGGTAGGTGCCGCGGAGCGGATGCGCACCGACAGCCCAGCGCGGGTGGAGCGGTGACAGGTTGGCCGGGCGGCGGCGTTTTGCGGGAATCCCACCCCCCAAGCCTTCTTCCCACCGGCGGCCGGGCGCTGCGGTACCGTGGGGAGGGCGGCGGCCCCGCGGTCCCCGCTTCGGCCCGTGACTATTGTTTCTGGTGGCGCCGAGCGGGCGCAGCGAGATCCCGGCGGTGGCGGCGGCGGCTTTGTGCGGGTTGTCCCGGCGGTGGGGCTGCGGCGGTGGGGGGGCGCCGAGGGACCCGGCGGGGAAAGGGACGGGGCGAGACCGTCACCGCACGAGCAGAGCCACCCACCCCACCCCCGCCCTTCCTCCTCCTTCTCCTCCTCCTGCCTGCGCAACTTCTCCAAAATCACGGCCGTGGGTGCGCGGGGAGGAGCGGCGCTTGCCG
This sequence comes from Pyrgilauda ruficollis, assembly GCF_017590135.1. Taxonomy (NCBI): domain Eukaryota; kingdom Metazoa; phylum Chordata; class Aves; order Passeriformes; family Passeridae; genus Pyrgilauda; species Pyrgilauda ruficollis. The sequence goes on from NW_024524266.1 coordinate 9,778,430, forward strand.
CGGCCCCGCGTCGCCCCCCGCGGCTCCTGCCCCGCGGGCGGCAGCGCTCGCACGGCACGGCCACGGCGGCGATCGGCGCCCGGTCCGCGCTCCGGGGAAAGGAGATTGGAAACGTGCAGGATGGATTTCAAGATGGGCGGTAATGGGATGATTTGGGGTCCCTCGCGTAGCCGGTCACAGGCGAGTAGCAGGAGGAGAATTTACCCTTCCGAAGTTGGGGCAGAAATTCCTCCCGCTGTCGCCCGGCTTCGTGGCGAAGTCTGCCCGGCGGATGGACTGTCACCTGCGGCTCCCTTAATGGCTTTTTCTGGATGAGGCTGTCGCGGGGCGTGGGTCATCTGCGCCGGCGTCGCAGCGGTCCGGGCGTACGTGGCGGTGGATGCCAGGGTGAAGTGTCGTGCTCCAGAAGTTCTGCATCCCTCCGGGGGGATGCTGCAGGGTGCAAGCGCCCTGGGCAGGAGTTGCAGGGCAGTCATTCTCCTTCTCTCATTTCACCCCCAACTCACCTCTTTTTTCAAAGATTGGTTCGGCTTTGGTTTATTTACCGCTGTTGATGGTAGTTTTCTTGCACGTTGTCCATCAGAATTATTTTTCTAAAGAGAAAAATTATTCAAATGAGGGATCCAAAGTATATATATTCTCTAATGGGGGTGTATTGTTAAAGAGGAAAGAGTATCTGGTTGCCCATTAATTCTTCAGGTATTTTCCGTTTAAACTTGATGAGGAAATGTTTTTCTAAGTAACCTTTCATGTCATTTATCATCAGCAAATCGGCTTAGCATTCAAAGTAAAGATTTCCTTACAAATACGCTACTGATTAGTAATGTTATGTCTGAAACACTCCATAGGACAGAAATCAGCACACCTCCGTTTTTTTCATATGTAAATTTGAAAAGCCTTTCCTTCCATTTCATGACGCTGTGAGTGCCCCGGTTAATCAGATGTAACTACAGTAACTAGCAGAGGAGGCTGCTGATAGGCAGGGTGGTTTCCTGCACCACTCTGCTAGAGCAACCTGATCAATTAATGCATCCTCATTATTTTGTCCTTGGCGTCTTTGATGAATTTTATAGTATTTCTGTAAGGAGCTCCAGTAGGGGAAGCTGAAGTCTCTTTCACCTCCAGCAATGACTGAAGCCAAATTTGAAGAAGGGATAACTCTTTGAGTTGACTGGAGAGTGTTGCTGAGTTCCTGTGTATACACTAAATTCTGGAGGCAATCCAGCAGCCAGAGCTATCTGGGTCAGTCTGGAAATCACCTCAGTGATGGGTTTTGCAGGGTCCTGGTCACTTCCTACCAAAAAAAAAAAAAAAAAGGCAAAAGCAAGTGTTAAGCTTTTGCAACGTGCACAGATTGCATTGTAGGCATGGACTGGAGAATGGAGCTGGTTGTGTAGGGGGCTTGGCACATGCAATCAGCAGGTCACACTGAGCACCCTGCAACTTCAGGATGCTTGAGTTCACTGTGCAGAGCCTGCAGCAGTATGAATTACAGGGAGAAAAATGCATTTAGATGTAACAAAGGCTGCTGGCTCATCTCCTGCATGAGGAACTAATTTTTTTTTTTTTTAAATCTGGCTCCCGTTTCTGCCTCTGACTCAAACTGCCAGTGTAGCTGTGGGCAAATCATTCCATGTTTCCCTCTCTCCTCATCTCTGCCTGACCTGCCAAGGTCTCATCTGTACAGGGCTGTCTGTTCAGATCCCAGCTCAAACCCCTTACTTTCCACCAGCTGCTTTGCACACAGCAGCCTGAAACCCAAGGTAGGTGGTACCTCTCTGCTCCAAGGGGACACCGTTTGACATTCAAATACTGCTGCTGGAGCCAATCATACAGATGTAGCAGCCTCACAGCAACTCATCAATCTCTAATCCTGCCCCTCCTCTAATCCAGTCATTCTCTGCTGCTGATGGAATCACCCGGCATCCTTCGAGCTGGGTTTGGCTGCGTGCTGGCCCTCGTGTCAGCGAGCCTCCGACTAGGGAAGCAGTGGCACTGGAGATGGGCTGAGCATCACCAGCTCTTCAGGACACAGACTGGCCCTTGAGGCTACAAAACGCGTGGCACGAGAGGCCCGGTGTGATTTAGAAATAGAAATTGTAGCTAAAGGGTAAATTGCAACAGTGTCCCAGAAAAATGACCAGAAAATGGAAGCTCGGGCACTCCTGCGCAGCCAGCTGCGTGCTGGTCGGGAGGGAACAGAGGTGGAAGGGTGCAGCTCCTCGGCGTAACAACGGCATTCTTATTTTAGCATGGAAGACAGCCAGAGATAAGGAGTGGTTGTCATCCGGCTGGTTGGAGGATGGAAAAAAAAAAAGGAAAAGCTGTGTGGAAAAGTATTTTGATGTAGGTACTAAAGGAAAAAAAAAAAGCAGATAACCTTACAAGTGATAGACTAGCTATGTAAAGCTGCCAGGACAAAGCTTTTCCCATAAAATCCAGAATGATCCTAATTAAGCCCAGACCCTGTTAAATGACACATGGCTTTATTTATTTCAGATGTTTCTAGGTCCTAAAGATGGGGCCAAATGTGAAGTTTGATGTGGCAGATAGTTTAACCTCAATTACTTTTACATAAATCATGTGATTGTTACAGTAGCTCAAGTACCTCTGATGGGTGCCCCAGAGCTACTGATAAAAAAAAAAAAAAAGATATTTTTAAGGATCCTCTGAAAAATCTATGGCAGTGCAGGTGAGGGTTTGTGGAAGAGAGGTGGCCATCCTCTCTGCAGGCAGGAGGATGGGAGTGTGGGAGCTGTTGTGGTGCTGTGTGCTTGCTGGTCTGTATGCACAGGCAGCTGAAATGGTGGCTTTGTAGAGCAAGCAGCCAGAGAAAGGGACGTAAAATGGGAGCTGACAAATATTCTTGTTATGAAACTGGGATGGATGAATGATTTATGGGGGTACTTGCTTTTATTTTATTTTATTTCAAGAGGAAGGAGATGGTTGGTGATGTGAGGCACTAGCCACGGATGGCTTTGTTTTGAGATCAGGCTGTGCTGGGTCCTGCCTCCAGAAACAGCATCTACGGAATAACAATACAGTGAAACACTTCTCAGCATTGCTTGAGTTTCACAGTATGTTTTCAGGATGAAAAAGTTTTCCTTATGTTATGTTCAAAGCTGTAGGCCTAAATCCTCCCAGCAGACTCTAGATTTCAAAAAGGAGGTGGCTGTGTGAGAGGTCCTAGGCTGTGTGGATCTTTGTTAGCCTGTCTCACTTCTCCTAGGGAATTTCCTTTCCTGGGTTTGCCCATCCCTCCCAGGGCACTGAGCTACTCTGTAAATAGGCCACTCTGTGGAGGAGCTGCTCTGCTGGGTGATTTAATGTAGCTTGTTAGTTCTGGCTCTCCTTTTTTCCCACCCCCACCCAGTTCTGTCCATGCTGTCCTTTGGTGTACAGAGCAGTGCTGTAACGTGGATGTGGTGAGTTTACAGGATCACAGCTGCAGGATTGCTGGGTGTCCTGGGGACCCTTATGTAAGCTGCAGCTCCACAGTCAATTCCTGGCTTTGGGTGTTAGTGACTGGATCCCTCTGAGCAGGACCTGTTTCCAGCATCCTTTTGTATTTCCTAGTTAACAGAATCATGGAATAGTTGGATAAGAAGGGACCTTACAGGTCATCTAGTCCAACCCCCCTGCAGTAAGCAGGGACATCTTCAACTAGATTAGGTTGCTCAGAGCCCTGTCCAGCCTGACTTGGAATGTTTCCAGGCATGGGTCATTTGCCACCTCTCTGGGCAAGCTGCAGTGTCTCCTCACTCTCCCAGTAAAAAAATTGTTCCTTATGTCCAGTTTAAATTGACCCTAGTTTAAAACCATTACCCCTTGTCCTATTGCAACAGGCCCTGCTAAAATCTACATCTACAAACAGCCCTGCTACATCTGTCCCTGTAGTCTGTCCTGGCGGTCCTCGTTAGGTATTGGAAGATGTTGTAAGGTTTTCCTGGAGCTTTCTCTTCTCCAGGATCAACAGCCCCAGCTCTCTCAGCCTGTCCTCATAGGAGAGGTGCTCCAGCCCTCTGATCATCTTCATGGCCCTCCTTCTGGACCTGCTCCAAAAAGTCCATGTCTTGCCTTTGCTGAGGACCCAGAGATGGATGCAATATTCCAGGCGGGGTCTCACAAGAGTGGAGGGTGCCCTTGATCCCACTGTTTGTGTCATTGATGAAGTTATTAAAGGATACCAGGCCCAGTATGGACCTGAGAGGAACACCACTCATCACTGATCTCAATTTGCGCATTTAGTTGTTTGGAAATGCTTCTTTAATAGATCAGAGGGTTAAATGTTCTCAAGAATTAAACAAAGAGTCTGGGGTAGGTCTCCTGTTTCCTCCACGCTCTTCAGAAAAAAGGTGTCCTTCAGCTTAGCAGCTTCCAGGTCTCTGTATTGCTCCCACTCCCTTTGGAGTGGCTAGAGAGCAGCCACTATAGCAGGAAGCAGGCAGCTGCTGTTGACTTGGAGGACAAGCTGGGTGTGGGTTTGGGTCCCCCCCACCTCCCCCACGGCAGGCACAGAGATGACAGAGCAAGCCTCAGGACTGGCTGACTGTGTCCCCAGATGTCTTATCTTTGTGCTGTCTTCGAGCTGATGACTGGGGGTGAGCTCTGACTGACAGGAGAGGTGAGGGAAGTTTGCTGTGACTCCTCACTAAGCTTCAGTGGGGCTGCTAAGGGCAGGTCCCTGAACATTCCGGGTGCAGCTCCAAATGCATTTGGTCAGGCTAACTTTGAAAACCAGTCTCCTTTCCAATGTCTGTATGTGCTTCAGCCTTCTAATTATTCTGTGCTTTTCCTGTGGCATGGAAACAAAGAGGTGGAAGTGTAGTGGCCACCAGGAGGGCCAAGAGGGCAATGGCTCTTGCCTGCCCTGGCAGTCAGTGTGCTCCTCGTAGCAAAGCCAGATTATTTGGAGGAGTGCAGGTCTTTCAGTCCAGGAAAAAATAATTTGTTAATGGCCAGAGAATAATCACTTTACTCTGAAAAGCCTCTCCAGCTGCATTGCACCAACTGTTCTTTATCAGTCTCTGAATCCTTAATGACAGTAGCAGCTAATTTCTCTTTCTGTGTTTTTCTAGCTGCAGTGTCCTATTTTCTCTGAGTTTATTGAGAAAATAATAGAAGTCATTACATAGCTAGTTGTCACCTTTCAGAAAAGAAAACTTCTCCCTGCCTGAATGGCCAAGTTAGTTACTTGGTGACTGACTCAGACAATAGCAACTTTTTGTAGCTCATCAGTTATTAATCTGTGTAGCTCATCAGTTATTAATCTAGTGAATAAACTAATTAACTAGAGGAGTATTACTGAAGTTCTAGTCTGTGATTATCAGAATATGGTGAATAAACTGTTCACAAACAATGTGACAAAGGCACATGTACATTCTGTGGCATGTAAGCAAAAAAATCAAGAAATAAAGGGTTGGGAGTGACAAAGTAAGAAATGTGAATTCATTGTGTTTGTTTTCTTTTAAATTTGATGGTCTTTGAAGCTTATGGGGCAGTATTGCACAAAATGGTCCTCGGTTAAAAGAAAACTTTTAGGTGTTCCATATATATCTATAATAATCAGGTTAAAGAAAAGATAATGAACACTGGAATAGATGGGCAATGAGAATGGAAGACACAGAAAATAAAGTGAAATGTGAAGTATTTTTGTGTTTGCATGATACACCTCTTTCTGATTGTTGGTGATGGATCACTTGCTGTAAAGCTGGATCTACACAGGGCCACTGCAAAGCAAACAGGAAGGGCAACACATTGTTTTTTAATCAGGGTTTTCTTAACCAAGAAGTCAGGCATCACTGTCTGAATAATAGATGCCTTCATCTCCAGCCTTGGTGATGGGGCTGGAGGTCTGAGGCAGCTCTCAGCCAGGAGGTCTGCCCTGCAGAAAGGTGGGGAAAGAGGACTTCTGATGTAGCCAAAGCTTGCTCTGCGGGCTGTGGGATGCTGAGGGGAGGCCAGAAGGAAGTAGGAACACAGAAGTAGATCCTAGAAGAAGGAGCCTGTCTGTTCTCGTGTGACATTCTTGTAATTCATCTCTGGTCCCTGGGGGATGGATGGAGTTACCTCTTGCCTTTTCGTGTCTGGAGAAGCCATGTATGCTTAGGGTGGGTTCACAAAGCGTCTGTGACAGAAGAAACGGGGCTCTGCGTTACAGCTCTGCTGCATTGTGTGTGCAGGATACATCAAGGGCTGTTCTCTCACAGGACTGGTGGTGCCAAGCTCAGTATCTCACATCTCCCCACACCCTTGTGCCTGAGCTTGTGTTCATTTTCATTTTGCAGAAAACTGCTTGACCATGCTCCAATTGCGCTACAACCAAAGTAATGCTGGTAGGTGGAAGAAAACAGATGCAAGGAATTTTTTTCCCTGCTCACCAAGAAAATGCATCTGCCTTTGGTTTGAGTTTGATGTTTAGGTCCCAAACTGATTTTTTTAGATCCTTGTGTAACAGCTGTGTTTAGCTATGAAATCATCACTTCTTTTAGGATGCGTTTTGGCTGTCACCGCAGCTTTCTGTCCTCTGAAGGGGGGTATTAAATTGATGGGGGTATCTATCAGTTTGGATGCCATGAGTGCTGCAGACAGGAAAGTGGAAGCAGCATAGGGCTGTGTGCCATGGATCCCCACGTTCACAGCATGTAACCTCAGAGCTGTGCAGTGCCTGTCCTGGAGGGACCTAGTGCAGCCTCCCACCAGAACTGATTAGGTCAGGAGACAAAGAGGGTGCCCTTGATCACAAACAGGCTGCAGACATCTTACACTCACTTTGGTTACTGGAAAGGCTGGTCAGCACTCTTAATTTGTACTTGCTTTTTGGTGGAACTGAAGAGCTCTTTGCTCTGCAGCATAAAGACCCAAATATTTTGGGACCTGATAATTCTGATTTTCTTGAGAAGAGATGCCCCTGCATTTCCAAGGAGGTGAGGTTCTCAATTGAGCAGCCTTTTATTTTTAAAAAGGAAGGAGGTGTTTTTATTAGAGTTTCCTGTTTTGGACTCTTAGAGGGTATGAAGTGGTCAGAGGAGGGAGACTTATCATTTAGATCAGGGTTGTCTCTTTGTATTTTCGTATACATACATAATACTCCTATATAAATTATTTTCACGTATGCATATATATTATATATTTTGAATTTTGCAATTTTCTCCTGTTCTAGTTAAGGCTGCTACTTAAAGGAAATCTAAATAAGGTTTCCTGTCAAGAATGGTTTAGATTTAGCTGGCCCTGCCTGGGGCTGAGGGATGGGCTAGGACACTTCTCAAGGTCCATTTCAGGACCCTTTCTGTGATTCTAGGCAGTTACTCAACAAAACAGATTCATTGTAGGTTGTGCTGGTTATGCTGAAAGGGTTTTGCTATAGCATTTAATGTGGTTATTTGTTTGAAAAGGAAATAATAGGTAATTGTAGCATAGTTACTGCTGCTGTACTGGACAAATGCTTCTTTAAATAGGAAAACAACTGATGTTACATTTTTAGACCAGCATCATGATATGGTGTGATTAATTTTTCCAGGAGCTTTGTGTTTTTTATATCTGCTTAAGTGTATTAACATTTTAAAAGGTCAAAGGTAAGCTTTAAAATGGATGCCAAATTAAGATGGATGGGAGGAAAATGACATTTACTTCTTGTTACTGCACATTGTTTGAATTTGACCAAAGGCAAAAACAAAACAAAGAACAACCCTCCCCCCCATACACACGCACGCATGCATGCGTGCTTGCATGGACAGACAGCCATGCTCCCACCACCTGCCTTCCTTCCACACCTGGTCTGGCAAAATCTTGTTCATCGAGGCTGATTAATCACAATAATCGTCATTATTATCCTAAAAAAAATCAGTAGTTCAGTGTATTCACTTCCAGACAGCCTTTGTATTCTTTTGCAAAGTATGTAATTTAACTAGTGTGAGTGGACTCTGTAAATAAAAGTAGCTAAAATGTAAATATTAGGAAAACATGGCTAATGAGAACTCTAACCATGTTATCATTTCCTGCCCTTGCTATGTTTGAGGTGATGATTTCATCAGGGAAGGGACTGGACCCTCATCCCTATTCATGCAGTTCCTTGCACATTGTGTCCCTATGAAAGCAGGGGATGAAATAGGGTGGGAATGATGCCTTTGCTTCCAGTGGGAATGGTGGCCAGTCCCGGCCAAAAGCAAGGCTTCAGCAGAGCTGCTCTGCGACCACACCAGTGTTCAACAGCTTTGGGTTTGGACAAAGTGCCATAGCTCCAGGGAAGGGCTGGATCTGGTTCATGTCCGTCACTTCCACTCTTGCCCTTGCAGGATGGTGGGTGGCTGTGCCGGTGATGTGCCCTGTGCCTCAGGAATCTCAGCCACTCTCTCGTGAGAGGGACCCAGCCTGTTTTTGTGGACGCTGTTGAACAAGACAGATTTGCTCCTCTCACTTCATGACATCTGCCAATATAAGGAGGGTTTAAAATAAGGGAGAAAACCACTAAAATTTCTCCAAATCCTTCTTCCTACTGGTGGCTAGTGGCTCATCAGGGAGGCTTCAGACTGTGTCCTGTGTCAGCCTCCAGACACTCAGCCCCTTGCTGTATCCCAGAGCACACCCCAGCCTCGTGTGGGCCACGAGGGCTGTGTCACTCTGGGAAGAGTCACCCACCCAGTGCCAGCTGTGCCTGAGCCCTTGGAACCAAGAAAAGGCAGTGCTGCTGTTCCCATGCCCACCTCCACCTGCCTCCCTTGGGCTCCCTGGGCAGGGCAGCTGCCCAGAGCAGAGCGTGGGGAAGAGGAGGGCTGGCAGCAGCTTCCTCAAGGGAGGAAGATGCAGCACTCAGCCCTGCCCTTGCACAACAGCATGAGGTGTGTCCAAGGCTGGGATAAGGGATAGGCAAATCTCCTCCCTCCCCAAGAAGCAGCAAGCTCTCCTAAGCATCCCTTCCTGGGTGCTGAAGATGTTTGTCTGACAAAAAAAAAAACAAACCAAAAAAAAAAAAAAGGAAGGAAAAATGACAATTGCTCATACGCTTTGTTCCAGTGTGAAAATGTATTTCTCATTTCAAACTGAATGGATTCTGAGTTGCATCTGAGTAGAACAGTTTCATTTTTTCATTTTACCAAAGTAGTTTTTAAATCACTCAACCCAAATATTTCTTTTTAATTTTTTACCCCAGCCTTGCCACTACAGAAAACAATTCCTTTATTTGCATAGTTCTAATTGTAGTGTTTGAACAAACACAGCAAACTCTGACCCTTTGCGGAGCCTCATCACAGCCCCACAGCCAGCTTGGTCTGTATTTTGTCAGCAGAGAGGGAGATGTGGCTTTGTGTAGACTGAAAATAAATTATGGACTTTCTGGTATTTTTTTCCCCTCCAAACTGATACACTATCAGTTTGGAGAATGAATAATTTTGCCTGTTCTCTTGCTAGTGGGCTGAGAGATATCTCCCTATTGTGAACCTGGTACAGTTTAAAAAGCATTTGAATTTTCAGTGCTTTGTTCACGTGTTACACTTAAGTTGCAACCTCTGTTGTGTTACTAGAATAACACGTAGGGTTGCTATTCTGTTAGTAATTCCCATATTAACATAAAGAGAGACAAATATCTACATCTGTTTGGAGATTTTTTCTGTGAAGGTGTTGGGTACCTGAAGACAGGGTTAAGGAAGATTTTATCTGACTACAGTTCCGTCAGATAGGAGCAAACAATTTTTTGGACATTTTTTAATGACATTTATTTATAGCAGGTAGCGCACAGGCGGCTGCTATTTCTCAGCGTGCTGGAAGAATGTTCTCCAGATGGTGCTTGCTGTTTATGCTTTTATTCACTTCGCTTGAACACAGCAGCACTCTACACAAAACACGGAAAATTGGAAAATAAAAACAATTACGTTTTTACAAAGTGCCATGTGATTTGCTGAAATGTCTGAGCTGGCTGATGAGCCGTGCGTGGGGGCAGCGGGGGATCACGCCTGTCGCAGAAACCCCGCGCCCGAGCCCCACATGGGTCACAGGCAGCGCCCTTCTCTCCAAAAGGTGGCTTGAGCAGAGCAGCTAATCCTACCCTGTGTGTCTGTGCCTCTTCTGCCTCCCTTTTCCTGCACGGGGATTTGGGTGAATGTAGGAAAGGCTGTTATTTTAGCAGCGATATTTTTGTTGGGTTTTCTGTGACTGTGCAGCCCCAAGGTGGGAGAGAGGCGAGACAAAGTGTTTCATAAACCTTGCCTGTGCCATCATGTTCCTTCGGCTCCTAATCTCACTGAAAAGTATTAAGGCCTTTGGCTGGTCCGCCTGAAAGCAGCAGCTAAAGCCAAGACGGATGCCCAAAGGGAGCAGCGTGCTCCATGATTTCTGTTGGTTGCGGTGGAGAAGACAGGTAGGTATCCACATGGTTGGCACGCTCTTGCAGGCTTTTGTTGTGCAGCTTCTGCAGGACTACTCACACAAAACATTCTCAGAGTGGAAGCTTTAAATAAAAGACTCTGGAATCTAAATTTTTTTTTCATTAAAAACCCTTGGGAAAATTGGGAAAATGGCTCAATTATTAAAATTTATTTAAAAAAACCCCAAACAAACTAGCCAAATATAAAAGAACCCCAGGCAATCATAAAAATAGATATTCACAAGCAGGGAAAAGGTATTTTTGTTATTTTTTTATAAATATATCTTAATGTATAGGTAAAAGAAATAAGTATTTCTCACTTCTACTGTAAAAGAACAAGAAAATGACAAACACACAGCACTTCAGGGTAGGTTTTCAAATACCAGAAAACCTATACCAATTTTAAACTTTGAAACAGGACATGATTATTATTTCTTTGAGCCTTCAGATTTCTTTGAAATCTAGTTTAAAGCCAGCAATACCTTTAGTGAAATTAAATTTCAAGAAATTAATGTGTGAACAGCTCAACTGGTTTTGGGGTTTTCTCTGGTAAATGGGCAGTGCTGCACAGCACTTCAATTCCTCTCCCTTGCCCGTTACCCAAGAGACAGCCCTTTCCCAAGCAGAATTCTTGCTACATCAGCTCCATGCTGTTTATCTTCTGTTGCTCCCTTGGCAGTTATTATTTCTTAATGTGTTAATTGTAGTTCCTGGACCCTTGTGTGTGAGGGTGTGTAATGCTCATGGTAATGATGCCGACACGTTCTCTAGTTCCTGGAATCGCAGAGCGAGAAATATGGTTTGGGCATAGAGCATCCAGTAAGAGAAGTCAATTAGAGGAATTCAAATAGCATGACAAGAATAAAGTGGGTAATAGGGAAGAGTAGGTGTTGGGTTGGAGTGGGGGTTTTTTAGGCTTATTCAGTTATTATTCCTTCTATGGCTCTGACTTCGTATGATATATATATTTTTTAATTAAAATGTGAATTATGTCACTTGCTTTCCACCTTTTAACAGTATTTCACAGTAAATTTCGTTCCTAATAGCAAGTAGTCAGGGCTAAGGAATGACTTTGCTGAGTGATGGGGATTGTTAATTATTAAAAAGAAACCTGTGGATTTGAAACAAATTAGACCTCATTAAACCTAGGTCTGTTTCCACACAGACCAGCAGACGTGAAGAAGCCCATCTAGGAGCGTGAAAAATCCCACTTTTTAGCTGACACATCCCTAGTAGCAATGCTCCTGGGCTGGCCTAGGGTGCATGTGCTTGTTTGATTTGTGTCAGAGATCCCTGGTCTCTGACCTCAGTTCAAAACCCATGACTCTCTTGGATCTCTCCCATTTCCCTTCCACTTCTCCCATCACCCCAGCCACCCCAGCCCACCTTCACACAGGACTCCCACCTCACTCTGGAAGTGGCTGCTGGCCATCAGCAGCTGAGCCCACCTGGCTGGGGAAGCCAGTGCCCAGAAAATGTTGGAGTGCACCATATTGGCTACTCTAGGTTTAGTGAAAGGAGAAACACAGAAAAACTCCTTTTTTCTTCCTTGATTTTGGAGAGAAGGAGGATCTTTGGCTTGTACCATAGAGTTCTCTCCATGGCTAGGCTGGCAAACTCTGTAGGATACATTTATTTGTTCCCCTTTACAGAGGCAAGGGTTTATTTTTTGTTTGTCTGGATTAATTTTGTTATCCACACTCATCCATGACTCTTGTTTGTACTTAGAGTTTTTCCATGGGACTTCAGCAAAAATCCAAAGGGCTGAAGTGATTGATGGAGAGTACCCTCAAACATATGTGACCGTGCCATGTTTTGAGCTGCTTTTTTGAAACTTGTTGAAGGCGATGGGTGGGTGCATCTGCAGGAGAATCCTAATAAGGAGAGTGAAAGGTGGCCTTAAGTGATCATTTTAATTGCATGTTCACAGGCATGCCATGTATGGGCTTTGCTGTCTGGCTGAGACATCCCCCAAGTCTTCTCTGGCATTACAGGCAGTGACACACTCATATCAGGAGAAGAAACGCCCATTCTGCTGGCTAGAAATCAGCAATAACATTTTGACATCTGTGCAACAGTTTAAAATGAATTATTCAGCACATAGATCATGCTATTTGAGCAGCCAGCACATCTCTGCCCATTTACTACTGTCAGTCCATGGTGGAGATATCATTGATGCCAGTGGGAACTGAGCACATGGGCTGGGGGTAGGTTTTGGCCCATAGCCTGAAGCAGCATTTGACAGCACCCCTGCAGAACATGATAGGAATAATCTGCTTTGCCACCAGCAAAAGACCGAAAGACAATGCCGGTCTGTTTCTTCTCTTAGAGTATTTTGAACACATGCAGATCTTAAGATCTTAAGAATTAAAGAAAAGATCTTAAGAATTAAAGCAATAATTAATTGTTTGCTGTTTGTGTTTTGCTTTAAAGAGTGAGACTGGCATGTCATTTTCATTAAATCAATGTATTGCATATGACTGTCCAGAAGCCCTGAGCATCTCTTGCCTACTGGGAGTAGAGCCCGAGCACAAACTGGCAGCAGGTCCAGGCTAGTCTCCAGCTTCTGCCAGTTTGGGGGGTTAAAGTGAAGCAGTATCTAATCCCTGTCAGCAAAGAAAATTCATAAGGTTCATGATGTCAGCAGCATCTGATATGAAAAAACTAGCTGAAGTGCTGTAAGAACAGACTTCGGGGACCTGCAGATGGGGAACTGGGGGGAAACAGATAACTAAACACCAGCACAGCCCTTCCCTGCTCAAGGCAGGCAGTGAGGAGAGAAAGTGGACATTTATCTTGTGCTTAGCTTTCTAATTCAGCAAGGTCATCTGAATTATAGCGGTGAGATTCTAACATCTGTTATTTCACAGGATGTCTGTTCCCTGTAGCTGCATTTTTAAAAATAAAATGCAGAACACAGTATGGAAGTGTTATTGCTATGGGTTACTGTCCTTTTGTTGTCCTTCTTTAAGGACTATGTTGTAGCTGTTTACTGATGCTTATCTCACAGGTGAAAATTCAGGAGCACTCAGATAGCATTGCAGCGTGCAGCAAAATCATCTGCCTGTCATTGTCCATGTTTTTCAGGTAGCTAGCTAACAGTGCCTCAATTTCTACCTGCTATTCCATTTATGTGTAAGAAGTAATACCCTACTGTGGAAGGAGCTCTGTGCTGTACATGAAAAAGCAAGGCATTATCCAGGTAACTGTAAAACAAATGGCTGGTATAATGAAAGTTAAGCAAATCCTTATGTCCCCTGAAGTCAGTAGAATTTAAGCACATAGTTAAGTCTTGCTTGCAGTAAGGGTATATCCTCTGATAGGAGCACAGTAGCTGTAAGGTTTTTCAGTCTCTGTGTGTATAGCTTTATTTTCAGAATCCCCATGAGCTCTGCAATTAGCTGAAAGAAGTGAAACTGTGCTGCGTACCTTGCAGCAGTGCTGGCTGCTCAGGTGTGGTGCTTCAGCAGGAGGTGGGATCTGGCTCCCTCAGTCCTTGGCAGAGCGGTGCTGCTGCAGCTGTGTGCAAGCTGGGGTGGGCAGCCCCATGTGGGTTCATTTTTGTAGGGACTAAAGTCTGTTCTGGCTTTTGTAGGGCTGCCATCCCCAAAGTGTCCGAACCTTCTTGCTGTCTTTGATCCGTTCACCACTGCTGTGCTCCCCTGGGGCAGGAGGATGTTGTCCCCCTTGGGCAGGGAGTGGAAGAGGCACAGAGAGATGTCAAACCTGATGTTAATGGTTATTTGTGTGTCGGCATCTGTGAACACATCTCTGGGGGAGGGTTGCAAAGCTCCTGTCTGCATAGTTTGAACCCCGTGTGCTGTTACAAACTTGGTCCAGTGGCACCATGTGGGAAGCTAATGAATGGGGCCATGGACCTTCATCTCCCCTGTATCAGAGCAGAATTCAAGGATGTGCCTTGCTGGTGTAGATGTGGGATAGTGAGAGAAGAGGGGAATGTGCAGTCCAGAAAAACAAGGAGTAGGGTAAATAGCTCAAGTAATGTATGTATGAGAGTGAAGAGGGCTACCTGGGTTTATTGCCACTTGATTGGAAGGATGTGTGTAGCCTGTGTGCATCCATTAATTAGTGATGCAGTTGCTCCATGCTGGTACCAATAAAACCTTAATAGTACATGATACCAGCCCGTGATTGCTTCCTTTTTTCCACATCCCCTTGCGAGGATGTGTGTATATCAGTGCAGCTGTGCACTGCATACAGTGTGGATGTGCTGTGGCTGCCTGCACAAGCAAAGGACAGTAAAATAATTCAGTGGGTTATTACTTCCCATGTGATTTCTCCAAGTGTTTATAAAAGGACCTTTGATATGCAGCACTCTCTAATGTGCACAAAATAGCCAGCATTGTTTTCTTTCCTTTTCCTGAGACATATTAATTCTTAAAATGGCTCCTGAGCAGGCTTTCCTAGGTACATGTAGCAATTGCAGCCTGATGATTTAGCAACAACAACAAGGAAAAAGGCTGTCCCTAGTTTCCTTTATATGCATATCGTGCAGCTTTTCAAGCAGTGCATCAAACGCTGCTGGCTGGAAATTTCCAGGCCAATTTCCTCCTGCCTGGTGCATGCTCATAAAGCAAGATTGTCTGTACGGTCTGTAGCTGCAGTACTGCAGAAAGTCAATAAAGAGCTGACCACCTCACCTCTATCAAAAGCAGTTGAGAAGCCCTGCCTCGTCTGCCTTGTTAAAACTGCACTTGACTCACGCAGAGAAACCTAGTTGGAAACCTTGAAGAGGAGGGATAAAAAAGGAGTCTGAAATTGCAGTGAGTATTCTACAGCTAGGTCTTGCAGTAAGGTTAAAGAGTGCATATTGTGAAATAAACCAAAAATGCAGCTTCATTAAAAAAGGGAAATGCCTGAATTTAATGTAATGAACTTCTGACTTTTCCCACCTGCAGTACAGCACAGATATGATTAGTTATTGCAGCAATGAGCAGATTTAACTAGCTCCCTCATGGATTTGTATTTTGAATTTAAATATGTATATGCCTACTATGCATGTGTGTTTATGCTTATATATGCATTTGTGCAGGAAAAGGCGTGATGTAGAAATAGATGCAAGAGGCAGAATTTGTAATGCAACGTCTCTTTGAGTGTGTATTTGAAAGGATGTTTGGGGTTTTTCTCCTTTTCTTTATATAACAGTAATTGATTAAATGTTTGCCAAGCTTTCACTAGTATCTGCTGGGAATCATCACCCTCACCTTCCCCAGGCATGCCAGCTTTTTTTCACCTTAAAATGAAAAAAGAGAGAACTTTAACAGAAAGATCATTACTTTAGCTTAATATTGTAAGATTTCAGAGATTGAATTTTCTGATAGTAATGAAATGAACCCTGAGTTGTGCCATGAATTTGATTGCAGTTAATTTGATTTTTGAGATGCTCAACAAAGCTTGCCCATTAGCTTTAACCTCACATTCTTTGGATTTGTACAAACTGGTATTTTATGTAGGTGTGGGTAGAGATAACATGGAAATCTTTCTCTGGTGGTTTGGTTATTTGTAACAATTACTGTATCTGAGTACTTACTAACTATGGGGTTATTGGAAGTAGTATCCATTGAGTTGCTGACCAGTAATCCCACTATGTTTATTGCTTTCATGGTGCAGGGATAGTTTTCCTTTCACAAGGAAAAACACAGCTGAACATCTCAGCCAGGAGGCACATGCAGACTCCATCCTGCAGTTTTTTCCAGCTCTCACTCTTAATGAGCCTAGTCACATGAGTAGCAGTGACTCTTGTCAGAAAGGAAATTTTTTGGCTGAAACTCACCATTTCTGTATATGTGATTTGCCTCCTCAGACTTCAGAGTGGATGTGCGCTTCTTGCTTGTGTTTGCCAAGAGGCAACAACTGTGGGGTGGGATATTCCCCAAGGTGGTCCCAAAGTCTGGCCTGTTCTCCTTGCATGATTTATTCTCAGTCAGCAGTCGATAAGATGGTGGAAGATGGCCTTTTATATATATGTGTATAAATAATACCAGACGCAGATAAGAAACTATTTGGTGATGTCAGAAAACTAAAGACATAAGGCTGCAGATAACTGGCATAGTATTATGGAGTTGATCGTGTGTGGGAAAAACAGGAGGGGAATTCTGCTGCTGGGAGAAGATTGGTCACTATAGAGAAAAAAATACAGAGGCTGCAGCTTTCAGAACAGGGGAGAAACAAGATGGGGAGGGAAGAGATAAATGGCGGGGCACACAAGTTGGGAGTGTTGCCAAAAGTTCTCCAGGCAATGGGCAAAGGGTTGTGCTGCCACGGAGATAACTGCTATGAGCTGCTCCTGGGAGGTCCTGTGAGCAGGGGGATGCAAAGTCTCAACAGAAGTCAGGGGATATATGACTTCGTGATGTGTGGAAGGGAAACTGCCCATAGATGGAAAAAGGGTTGGACACATGATTGGAAAGAAGGCGTTTTGTCTGGATCTGTGCCACCGAAGTACACGGTAAGCACTTGTGGAGCTCAGAACCAGGAACCAGGCTGTCTCCTTCCAGCTCCATCATCCTGAGCAAACCTGCTGGAGGTTCATTTCCTGGCCCCAGCACAGAGGGGCCTGGCACAGCCCTGCTCCTCACTTGGGTGCTTCTGTGTCCCGTGGAGGGCTCCTAGAGGTCATGCTGGCTGCTACAGGAGCAAGACCATGGCATGTGCCCGTCCCCTCCTGTCCACCTGAAATAATCTGGCCTTGGTGGAGTGGAGCAGTCACAGCAGGGCTGATCTGAGAGGCCCCCTGAGAGTTTGGCAGGGTGAGGGCCCAGGTAGCAGGGTGTGCCTTTGCAGGGAGCTGCCATCCTTCTGCAGCGTGCTGGCATGCCCACACCTCTGCAGCATCTTCTTGGATCCTGCCAAGTCACAGTCCAGCAGTCGTCCTTGCTGACTACATAGCAAGGAGAGGTTTTTTTATTCATAGGTTACTATTTTATAGAATTTGGGTTGTTTCTTAATTCTCTTCCCTCCATTCTACTTTTGGTAGCCCCATCTGAAGACAGTGTGTGCAGTTATTTTGGTCAGAATTAGGCAAACCCATTCAGCAGCAGAGGGAGGGAGAAAAAATTAAAGAGAAAGCACTGATGACTTCACCAGAGAGTCCCATAATACCAAATTCAGCACAGAAAATTGAGGGAGTGGGCAGAAACCTCCTTCGCTTCAGGGGGTGTTGAAACACGGTGCCCTGGAAATGCTCAGGCAAGAGAGACCATTGAAGCACCCTCTTGGCATGGAGCTGCCCGTTGATGCCAGCTGTTGTGCCTCACAGTTGACAGTGGTGTATCTTCCATGGGAATCCATATCCACAGGCTCCTTGCTACCGCCTGCACCTGATGCAGTGCAGGCGTGGGTCTGCACGTTCCCCGAGGGACAGCCTTTCCCCATGGCTGAGGCTGGGAGCAGCGTGAATCCTCACCAAAAAGGATGATCCAGCTTCCACACGGCCACAAAGTTAGACTGATTCAGAGGCAGCATGTCCGATGTCTCTCAGCCAATGCTAGCCAGAAAGGAAACAATTTTACACATCAGCAATTTTTTATGATTAATAATATTATCCTGCCTTAATTGAAAAATGGGCTGGTGCCCTCAAGAAGAAATTAAGCTGCAGGAATTAGTTTCTAACCTCTTTATGATGAATGTGTATTTTTACACACTGTATATTACTGGCAGTGCTTTTAGAAAGAATCTTGCCGTGTATTGTAATAAAAAATTGTCCTGCATTGTTTGTAGTTGCGTGGCACCATTCTGTCTGGCTGACTTGGCTTTAAGAGCCTGAACGCTTGGGAAGAAGCAGTGTGAGGATGCTGAAATCCTTTTAAAGGGAATTTATGTACAAACAGGAGGATGATGTGTAGGCTCCGAGCTCTGCTATCAGTTGTTATTGCTGAGAGATATTCACAGGGAGTCGATGCCAGATGGAGCATTAGCCATTGCTGGCCTCAGTGCCTTCGTGGGAAGTCGGCCATAAAGTCAGTGAGGGCTCCTGTTTGTGGGATTTTTAAACACCAGTGAATCATTTTACGTAGTAAAGCAGTTGTCATTGGGTGAGTTTGTGTAAAGGTCTTTGTGAACCGCTTTCTACCAAAACAAAGCTTCAGAAGGAGAGAGAGGCGATGCTGAAGGACAGGGAGATTTGTTATGCCAAGAAGAGAGCTAGCAGTTCAACTCTGCTGAGGTTTGCCAGGCACCCAGCAGGAGCAGGGAGCTGTCGCCTGTCTGCCAGTCTGCCTGCAACCATGGGTGGTCCGGGAGACAGGGTGAGTCATGACTTCAAGGCATCATGCTCCTTCCATGTGTCCTGGGACTTTGTCTGGTGTGGAGCAGCCCAAAGAATCCAGGATTAAAGAAGATGAGATGGTCTAGGTCTCTCAGTTGGACAGCTGGGGACAGCACAAAGTCAGTAAAACTGCTTCCAACTATACTGCTGCCCTGGCACCATCCACATCTCCTGCAGGTTTCTTGGAGGAGCATCACTTCAGCAGGAGACTCACATATAATGTGACGTGTTTCAAATGCCTTGTTTGTTCGTCCACGAACATAAAACAAATCAGCTTTCATCAACTTTGCTTACCCAAACCTTTGAATGTTGTGTGTCAGATCTCCCTGGAAACACACAGCAAAACATAGATGTCTGTGGTGGAATCACTGGTGCTTTCCAGTGTCCCTGGACAGAAGGGTGTAAGGAGCCTCCTCCTCTTCTCCATCCTGGAATACAGGGAGGATCCTCATGGAGAAGTATGTACTTGGGTGGTGCCATCTTTCCTGGAGGGAAACCTGCCCACAGTCTGGGGCTGTGTAGGGAGGAGGAGGGTCTGGGCAAGGAGGCAGGAGTATCTGTGGATAGGAGGGGTCACACTGGCTTTGCCGGCATGTGTGGGAGCACAGTGGGAGCAGCCTGGGCAAGGCTGTCCTTCCCTGCTCCTTCTCGGCCACAGCCCAGGACTGTGCCTGCCATGGGGACCCCAGGATCCTCCCAGCCCTGCTGAGGGGCAGTGGTGGGTGGGCTGGGGCTGGCAGTGTTTCCCTGGTGCCACGCTGCTTCCCTGATCTGCTGTCACTGCCTGCGTAGGCTGGTCCTGGGGCATCCTCACACCCACTCTCTGGCATCTCTACATTTGTAGCCAAGGTCTTCTTACTTACCTCTTCCTTTGTATTTCAGCCAGGTCCCTATTAAAGCAGACAGTGAGGAAGTCTGCATTAAAATGCTTCCTTCCACCCGTCTGTCCTCCCCTCCTCCCAGCCCCATCCTCCTTGTCCCTGGAGGAAACACTCGTCTTTGCCAAGATCCTGCCTCGCAAAAGTAAACAATATGAAATTACAATAAAATGTTTTGATTTGCTGGGCCTGACATTCAGAAGCTGCACAAGAGAGACTTACAAAAAAGGATTTTCTATAGATAGCCAGTGTGAGAAAAAAATAAATCTCTCATATTGGGCATTATTTAGATCCAAGCATCAGGGCAACGTGAATGGGGAACAGAGGATTTTGTTGCCAAACCTGAAGGTTCTTGGGAGGTTTATGCTGCAGCATCTGTCAGCAGCTTTCTGCCTGGCATCTGCGGGTGACTGGCCTATTGCACAGTAATGTCAATATTTGGGACTCTTGTCTCTGTGTGTGTATATGTGCTGTTGTTGCTTGATGCTTCAAGACTGGGTAGTGTACTGAAAGCCCTCAGAAGGAAATAGATGAGCTGAAACTTGTTTCCTTTGGGGCTCTTCCACACAACTCAGAAGAAGGCAAACAGAAATGGAGGTGTAATCCCTGGGAGATGAGCTTCCTTGGGCACTTGTCAGTTTAGCAGGCTGGGTAATCTGCGCTGTCATCAAGATTTGCGGATTAGCTGCAGTGAAGCTAGTTGGCTTTGACATTTCATTAGGGAAGTTTTCCATAGTTTTTCATCCTCAGTCTTGGGGCTGTAAATTATGGTGATGTAGCTTTGTTATGCTTACACCTTCTAACATTTATGCAAGTTGATGCTGGGGCTGCAAACATCTTATCTGACGAGGATTTTTTAAATCATTGCTTGTTTATGAAAGACTAACTGGGTCAAAGGCTAATTTTGGGAAGGATTTGCTTTCCCCAGTGCTAACCAATAAATTTTCATCTGGATATCGTAAGTTACCCAACCTTTATCTCCTGAAATGGGGATAAAAGCAAACATCATTTATCCTATAATCTGCAAATATTTTGAAAAGTGAACTGGAATATCAATAAAAGGGCTTATCATCAAGGTCTTGTGAGAACTCTTATGGACTTTTGTTTAGAAAGCAAAATGTTAAATTTAGAGACAAGAATTGTGTAGATGAGGAGGGAATATGTACGAGTGACAGCATTGTAAATTGTCTCAAGGGTTCAAGGGACCGGGGAAGGACACTGTGTCCTGAAGTCACTCCTTCTCAGAGATGTCTCTGCTGATAAGTGCCAGTAGTTGTTCCTTGTGACAGTGATCGAGGGGGACAAGGCAAAGGATCACCCTGTGGGCTCCTGCAATGGTGAGCAGAAACGGGGATGTGGCCTGGTTTATTTATGAGGGCTGGACATGCCCTCACTCTTCTGTTGCTGCGGAGGACAGATCCGTGTCCTTGGAGCTTCAGTTGCTGTCCCCGTGTTCCTCTCCCTCTGGAGTCTCTTTTCAGATGCCCCCTCCGAAGGGTTGCTGCCCTGAGGGCTGGGGGTGTGGGCAGTGTGAACCTTGGCCAGAGGGCTCTGAGCCGTGGGCAGTGTGAGCCATGGCACTGTGAGCCGTGGACAGTGTGAGCTGTGTGAGCCATGGCAGTGTGAGCTGTGTGAGCCATGGGCTGTGTGAGCCATGGACAGTGTGAGCTGTGTGAGCCATGGCAGTGTGAGCTGTGTGAGCCATGGGCTGTGTGACTGTGTGAGCCATGGCAGTGTGAGCCAAGGTCGGTGTGAGCTGGCTGTGGAGAATGTGCTGCAGAGGCTCCGCTCTGGGGACAGCCAGGAGAGATGTGTGGCACAAGGCATTCAAGGCAGGGATCAGCGGGGGCACTAGGCTCCACTGTGTAGAGGGACTTCCTTGTCCCTCTCTGGCCACACTGCTTCCTCACTTTTGCCTCTCTCCTTCACTGGTGCTGTCTCACATCCTTTGCTTCTTTGTCAGTCTCGTGTCCCACAGATACTGTCAACAATGGCATGTGGGCTCTGGTGCCTGAAATCCGCCTTAACGCACTGCTTTGTACTTCTGTTGCAAAACCATGAGTGAAAGGCGAAGTTTAGTTAAAAATTATTTACCGTGCTCTATTCCAGCTGAAAAATACAGAGTTAACGTAAGTGTTGGACTGTGTATCTTAGGGCTTCAGTGATTTATCCATCAATTATATCATTGTAAACTGAAGGTGAAGTTACACCTTCCAAAGTCTGGGATAACAAATTATTCAGCTGAACTTCTGCTGGGTACATCTGTTTTAATTACTTTCAGTGGGAGAAAAGGGTACAACCAGTAAAAACGTCCTGGACTGAGCACCTTGCAACTGCATAGGTTGGTTTGGGATAAATCAGAAGTTCCTGTAGCATGTACTCCTGTGATGCAGAAAATGGAGAAGTGTTAAAAATATAAGTTTGTGTGTGTGTATGTGCCCATGTGGACATATAGACACATGCTGTTCCTGTAAAAGGTAAATATCAATTCTGATTATCTTAATATTGATGTAGCAATTTAGAAATAGCTTTCCAAGAGAAGGCGTCTGCAGTGTTACATTTACCAGCATAATGAAATCAGACAAGTTTTCAGTCCATGAATCACAGTACAGTATTTGCCATTACAATTTCTATGCTTGTATTGAGCCAGCAACACTATCCAAAGAACTTTATTAAATCAAAATGATGAAATTGAAAATCTGTATTGACTCTTCTTTGGGTCTTTCATGTTCTTTTGTGCTTTGACTTGGAAATATATTTTGTTTGTTTTTCAGGCTTTATTCCCTGTTACTTTATTTCTCAGGTTGAAGGCTGTCTGTAAAATCTTACAGTGTTGTGTCATAAATCTCAGGATGCTCTTTGTGGTGTTTACTGGCTGCAGCATAACACACATTTTCTAATAGTCTTCATTATAGTGGCTATTTGAGAATTTGAAGCATAAAGTGGGTCCAAGCAGACCACAGGAATCTGTGGCTTCAAGGCAAGAAATTTCTTGATGGCTTAGTAAGAGACAACATAAAGTTCATTTTTGGTCATCACAAGAAATGCTCTTGCTTAGGAATAGCTTCAGTGTAATATTCTTTCCTTCTAGAAGGCAAACTGCAGGGGGATTTGTGTATGGGATTGACTGCAGGCAGAAAGTAAAATATTTTTTAAAAGCCCTAAACATTGTTTTCAATATATTTTCATTCCACACAAATGCAGCTCCTGCAATTTTAGCCAAGAAAACTTTTGCAGCTCACACTGTGGAGATGCCCTGGGACTCCACTGCTTGCCAGTCACTTCGTGTGAGCATTCGATCCACATCAAACCTTCACAGCTGGATTGTGGAGAGCCCTTGGAGGCCTGTAAAAGAGCATGGTCTGCCCAAGTACACCTGTTTACATGGTCTGGCTTTCTGTGGTATGATCAAGACAAGCCTATTCTCCAGCTTTCAGAATTATGAAAATAAATCACTTCCTCCATTGTGTTAGAAGGATTTTTCATCCATCTTCGTCAACTGTTTTAGAAACACAGTAGACATCCCTCAAGGAGTCTAATTTCTGCAAGATAAAGGCACTGCCCAGCAACTTTTTATTTTTCCCTGCTTTCTGTATCTTCCCTAACAAATTCAGTTTTCCACCACCTCTATTTCTAGTGTTCTCTGCAGCTTCATTCATCTTTTCCCTTGGGTCAGCAGCTCAAGGTTTTCTTCTTCCATTCACCTCTTCATCTTCCCTACATATTTTTGTCTGGGGGGCAGGAGAGGGGTTGTTCATTTGGGTTTTCTATTTGGTTGGGTTTTTAATACCCAGAATTCTGTCTTGAACCCTGCACCATCTCCACTTTTCACAGCAGCATCATGTGCATCCTCAGAATTGCATTCCCCAAACTCTCTGCTGATGCCACATTTCCGTGTGCTACCACTTCCTTCCGTTGCAGCTAGTCCTAGGAATAAATCATGAAGGCCACTGTGTCAGCATAGTGGCCTTTCCTGGGAGGATGAGTGAAGTTTGAGGTGAGTGGTGGTGTTCTGCTAGAAGGCGTTTGGTGACTGCTATCAAGTGGTCCTTTGATCTGGAGACAACTCAGAGGTCCCCACAGTTCTGTGGTACAGATGTCAGAACTCTGCATCTTTCCTTCTCTTTTTGCTCCTTGCTTCAGGTTTTTGGGGCATGCTCTGGTCTCCACAGGATTGGTGTCTGACGTGCTTTGAAAGGTATCTGCATCTCTGGGGTTGATCCAGTACAGCTCTCTGAAGCTGTTGCACCAAAATTCCACTGAGCTGAATGTAGGGCTTCACAGGACCTGATGTTAGAGGCAAATGTGTTGTTCCATAAGGACCAGCAGCTGACTTCCAAGGCACTTGTGGAGAAAGTGGTTATGCCTACTTGTACAAACCCAGACAACTTTTAATTACTTCTTATAGCCCTGTTTTTAAGGAAAGGGGTTCCAGTGATCTGAGATCATCTGGAGAATGGTGTGGCAACCTGATCTGTTAAATATGAGAAACACATTCAGATGCTAGTGCTCATTCATCAGCACAGTGATTGTCTCTGGGTTAATAATAGCTCCCTTTTTTCTTCATTTATCCCCCAAATTTACCCTCTAATGGAAATCATGCCTTCACATGTTTAAAACAGATTTTCTTCACTGTGCGTATGGAGGAAGGTAAAGGAAGTGATAAATCTCTAAAAAACAATATGATAAAATAAATCCTCTCTTACTAGGGGGCTAGATATTAAGCTTTTTACTCCTTTGGAATCTTGATCGGTAGCTGGCCCTACTGACTGTGAGACGGCTTCTGCTGCAGCAGGACTTGAAGTGCCAGAAACTACCCTCTTGCAGTCACATGGGAACCCCAAAAACTGAAGCTGTAGATCACCATATCCAGTAAATAACAGGTGTGTTGTCTTGTCAACAAGGAATAGATTGAAGGG
Source organism: Pyrgilauda ruficollis (assembly GCF_017590135.1). Classification (NCBI taxonomy): domain Eukaryota; kingdom Metazoa; phylum Chordata; class Aves; order Passeriformes; family Passeridae; genus Pyrgilauda; species Pyrgilauda ruficollis. The sequence continues at coordinate 9,802,871 of NW_024524266.1, forward strand.
ACTGAAAAAAAAAACAAACAAAAAGCAACACCCAGAAACCTGGTAAAAATTGGCCCTGTTTGAAAAAAACTAAATAAAAACTTTGGGGTTTTGAGAATTTATGTCTTTCCTTTTTTTGCCTTCAATAATCTGAAGAAAACCCATCACCCTTCCTACCAGCTTCTGACACAAGAAATATTTTATACTTAGTTATTTCCCTCTGTTAGCATCCTATCAATAACAGGATCAAACTGCTGACTACATGCTCGTTCCTTTCCTCGCTGTGTTGCTGCTGTTAGGATATGGGCAATAATTAACTGAGGATCAGAGTGATGCAGCTGCTGTAACATGATGTTTCTGTCACACCAGTACCCTACTGATGGATGGGCGCTTGTTCGGCTTTCTCTTGTGGAGACCATGGGGCAGGTTAAGCTGTTGCTGAACTTCTTGTCCCGCTCTGGTGCAGTGTCAGGCGTCCTCTGGCTGCGGTTCAGCAGCAGCAGTGATGGCTATCTCCCAGCCTGCCCTCCTCCCTTGACCAGAAGAAATGGAAAAGAGGGGGAAGGCTTTTGTTCCTGCAGGATGAACCACTCCAGCAGCAGCCACAGGATGCGGGGTGGATGCTTTCTGCTTGCAGTCCTCCCTGTTCTGTGTCAGATGGGCTTCAGCTAAAATAAACCAGTATTCCATGAACCTTTGAAGTGCTCTTGTCTTCTGAGTCACTTCCCTGTCACTGACGGGTGGTGTGATGCTGAGGGATGTTGCCTTGCATCACACAGATGTGCTCAGCCATTCAGGCCGTTCAGCCTCCCACTTCATTTCCTACGTGAGTGGCAGCTTTGCCTTTCCTGACCAACATCTTCCTTAGGGTATTTTCCAAGACAGTGGAAAGCTAAGACCATTGGAAGTGCTTGGTGCCACTTCTGGCCTCTGAACGTCCCTCCCTGCTTTCTCTCTTTGCAGATTATTTGTCTTAGTAGAAGGATCTGGGAGCAATGCCTTCAAGACAGGTTGTCTTCTCTCCCGTCTTCTGTGACAGCCAGTGCAGACAGAAGTGTGGCCTCTCGGGGCGAGCTGGCACACACCAGCAGTGCTCCAAGTGAGCCAGACCGCCACAAATCAGGAATCACTTTGTTATTCTTGATTTTACATCATACAATTAAAGAAAATCCTAATGTTGTAATGCTCTGGGTTTTCTTTTCTCTACTTGAAATTGCCAGTTACATGAAATAATTTGTGATGAGTCCAGAAACCCCCAAAAGCCTAAGCGCCTTTTGAATGAAATTGCCTATGGGTCTATTTTCTTCTTGAATCAGTGCAAAGACTTTAATTTGATAATGCTGAGATCTTTACCCTCCAAACAATATAATTCTTTCAGTTTTAATTAAAGAATTTTTTTCCTTTGCACTAGACTAATTCTAAACTGGCTTCACTAAATCTTCTTATGCTGTAAGTAGCAGTGACCCAGATAAACACATTTAAAAATGCAACTACTGAAACTACAGTATGTTGCCTTTGTAAGATGCAGCAAGAGAAAGATTAAAATAGTTCTATAGTTACAAGGGTAACAAGTAGCATTATATCTTTAATAGCAGATTCATAGACCAGTTTAAATTTTTCATATTACTTCTACAAATCTGTGTGAAATAAGAGTTGCTTATTTTGGAGTCAGAAACTTAAAAGTCACAAGGAGGCCTATGAAAAAAAAATTGCTTTTTCCATTTGTGGATGACCTTTTGCATGATGACAAGGCCTTTTGAAAAAAGAGGAGATAACTGTGTTTAAGAATGTATCATAATGCAGCCACACTGTCAGGACCATATAGGCAACCAGGATAAGGTTGCATTTCTGTTTTCCTCAGTGCCTGAGTCTGCAGCTTCAGTGGCTTTTTGATGTAAAGCTCTAGCTCCAGCCAAACCCACCCCGTGCCCACCAGCCGTGTAAAGCCAAGGTCTGGAGAAGACAGCTGTACTTCACTGGCTGTATCAAGGATGTTACCAAAGGGCTTTGTTTAATGTTATATGGGTAAGCCCTTTTTAGAGTCCTAAAAATTGGTTGATGAAATAAGGGGATGCTGCTCCTTGTTCCAGATGCACATTCTGTGTGTCAGTGTGTGGCAAATGCTGTCCAGGATGCTCTAGTACCAACTTCACACTGCTGTTGGAGTGTGCTCCAGATATCTTGTTCAGATCTGATTGATTGTAAACACTGCTTCTCCAGGAGCAAATGTGACCAGAACTTCTCTGGTAACTACTGCCCAAGCCATGAACAGCATGGAAGAAGCTGATGGAACTCAGGAGTGTTCAGACTCGGCTCTGTGTGGTGGCAAGTACCCGTGCCTGTGGCTGCTGGACAGGGAGAGCCAGGTGCCAGCGGGGCAGCCTGTGGGGTGTCCTCACACCCCTTAACTTGGTAAAATGCAGACCTTTCCACCACTTTTGGTTTTGTGGGTTTTTTTAGACATTGGCGTTGGTTGTGTTTACACAAAGAAGAAATATACACTATCAGGAAAAATTTGATTATAAATAACCTTTAATTAGCATTGAAGACATGCAGAGACCTAATCCCTCCGTGTCTGTTTAGACAGCTAAACCCAAACATGTGCTGGAGTCTGGGTCCTGGAGAAACCCTCACTCAGAGCAGGGGCTGAATTGTCCTTAATCACTGTAAGGACTGGGCAGGGTTTACTGGGTGTCAATTTTACTGGGTATTTTGGGATCTTCAAGGACCCACATCTCTCCTTTAATTTATTTTTGGTAGCAGTGTGCTCTCCTGCTTACTCTGGTTAGCATTGAGCTGTAAAATTGCTAATGTCAGATAAAAAGTCAATGTATTTTATTGATTCTTCATGCTTTTGCAGCATTCTGGGCGAGCCTTTCCACTGGACATGGAGGATGCCTGGGGGTGGCAAGATGAGTGTGCACTGGGATGCATTCACTATGGCTGCATTCCATGTGAAGCGAATGGTGCTGGCACTGACCTCAGCAGTGAGGTCCATCCAAGGGCTGCCATCCCTTGAGGTCACTGGAGTTAGCCTGCACAACGTGTGTTCTGGGAAAGATAGCCCTTCCAGTTGCATCAGCCATGGAAATGCAAGTTGGTTGTTGCAGCCTGACCTGTCCTCCCCATGGAGAGAAATGTGGATGCAGAGTTCAGGGTAGCTCTGGTGCCTTCCTGTTGTGAAGCACATCTTGGCAGAGTTTATGGTCGCTGTACGTGCCCTGGTGGCCGCCCTCCCCTGTGCAGCCATGGCCAGCAGCTGTCTGCTTGGCTTCTTGAACTGTGGACCATGATGACACATTTTCAAGGAGGATTCAGTTGAGGTCATAAAGGGTTTGTGCTCACCAGGGGACAGCTGTCTCCTCTGGTTTGTGCTGCTGATGTTTACGCAGCTCGACCGACAGTTTGGCGCGGTGGTTTTTCTTGGTGCCGCCTTGGCTCTTGGGGCTTCTTTTTCAACCCCTCTACTGGTGCAGCGTGTTCCTGCTGTGCATCTCATATTGCAGACGCCTCTGGTTTCCCTCAGCCACCATCCTGGGCAAAGACAGGCCAGCAGCCGCCCCTGGGAGCGCAGTGGCCTGGCACACACTGCTTCAGTAGCTCACAGACCCCCCATCCCTGCATGTGGGGTGCCCAGCTGGAGCCATAGAGTGTGTTGGGGTGGTGTGGGACAGACCCACATTTTCCATGCAGAGGACCTGAAAGGTGCAGCAGCCCTTCTGGTCAGCAATGGCTTCGCCCCTTGAGCATGGGGCAAGTGCAGAGACCAGATGCTGACTGTCCCACTGAAAGCGATGAGGGAGAGCTTTTGAAGGTGGTATGTGCCCACCCCCTTTGCCAAAAGCAGGCTCTTCAATGAACATAGTTGTTTTCTTTAACACCCCATGAAGAAAATAGAGAATATTTTGTACGTATTGGGTGCTCTTGTTGTTTCTATCTGCAAGGGTGTCATATTCATAGCCAAGCTTGCTACCAACATAAGCATTTGCCTGAGGCAAGAGAAGCATGTGCCATTTCTCACAACTTACACAGGCTATAGGCAGTTTTTATTCCCTGAAGTTACCATATATTTAAGCTGCTTAATCCTTGTTTGCTAATCTCCCAGGCTCTGTTGTGCTTCTGTCAGGTACTTGGAGCTGCAGGAGCTGCAGTAGCTCAAGCCCTCAGTGTCCATCCCTGTTCCCATGGCCATACCCAGTGCACCCACAGAGACAGGGGAGGGGGTCACTCACCTGTGCCTGACAGGCACAGATGGCACCCCAAGGCTGTCCCCATTTCCAAGGGTGTATTTGGTGGTGGCCCAATCCTAGTGGGAATAGGCATTGGCATTGGCTCCACCTCATTGTATACCCAGGCTGAGGAAGAAGGACCTGTGACATTGATCCAGTGTGGGGTGGGGTCAGTGGGAAAAGCTGGTGCCTTGGCAAGAGAGGACTCAAAATGGTTAAGCCATTACAGCACAAGAAAACTCTTAGCTCCAGCTACATGAAAAATGTATCAGGAAAATGTATCACTGCCTGAAACAGATTATACACAAAACATGAGAGACAAAAGTGCCCTCAGACCCTTTGCTCAGAGCTGCTTCTCAAAAGGGCTTCTGTGGGGCTGACCTTCCCCCCAGCCTGCTCCTACACTGCGGCTGTATTTGCATTAGTGCAGGAGACAAGGGGAAGCAGCCTCAGGCCCTGTCCTCCTGTTATTACAAGGATAAGGTAGGACATGGTACAGCCATGGAGGTTTTTATTTGTGTGTTATTTGTTTGACTTTCCTAAAGGGAGAGCCTGTGAGTAGCATGTTCTTCCCTAATAGAGCATCACCTTACATTTTCATGGCAGACAGTCTGCTTTGTCTGCTGAGGTGGCTTGACGAATCAAGGAGATTGACAGCAAAAGAAAAATTACTTCAGAACTGCACTAGCCTTCTGGCAGGTCTGTTTGGGGTTTTTTTCACTGTTAGCTTTAGTCTTCTTTATTTTTTATTTCATTTTCTTTGTTGTTGGTGCTAAAGGAATGAACTACGCAGTCAACTTTCTTCCTCCACCATCTAAAATCCATGTATACGAAAATTCAGTTCTTTGAAGAACTGGCTGTGTGAGGAATTATTGCCTGGCTGCAGCCCTATGTGCCCTTACCTGCTGGAGTGCAGGACCTCTTACATCCAGAGCTTCATTGCCATAGAGTAACATCACCTCACCAGGAGAGCTGAGGCACAGTCATGCTGTGGACTGCTGTGCTAGGCTGCTTCCTGAGGCTGAGCTGAACAGCCAAATATGAAATCTCCCAGTCAGATTTATTAGAGTGGTCTAGTGACATTCCCCAGAGGACTCAGGATCTATGGTGATGGATGACGCCGATCCATTAACGTGGTAGTCTCATCTGGGAAAGATGTAATTGTCGTTATGCATCCTGCAGTTTCCCTAAGTTTTTCTGAACATGTAATAGCACACATTGCAGTGGAAATTACTGGTGAAAAATGCTGCAGTAAATATGTCAGGGGCTCTATATCCTACGGCAGTGTGCTTCTCTTCTGGAACCATGGAGCTGTCATTAAGGTGGGGGAGATGATAATAACAAAATTTGGTATAGTGCACTCATCATGATGTATGTTCTCTCCAAAGGTTTGATGGAAAAGTATGGGCAGGACTGACCTTGTTTCCTCTTGAAATAAGCATCTGCAAAATATGTTCATGTTGACTTGTTCACAGAATCAGGAAAATGCTATTTATTGCAATAGCAGTGCTGTTTTTACAGCACTGGTTGCCCTGCCTGCATTTCCTGAAGTACAGACCTTTTTCTCTGAGTATTCTGAGTCTGGACCCCTGATGACAAAGAGCATTATTACTTTTCTTTTGTGGTCTTGGCATAGTTTGGAATAGTCTCACCTCCATGCGCTGAGGGCAGTGTGTAGGTTTGAGCTCCGATACCAAAACAGCTAGAGAAAACCATGTTGAACTGGCTAGAAGATCTTTGTTCATAGAGCATCAAATTAGTAAAATTCAGACAACATTAGGCTGGCTAGAAGTGCTCTGGCAGCAGAGAAACATGATGAAGAGAGAGGAGAAGGCACACTGGAGGAATGCACCCACAAGGAGTGGCCAGCAGCTATTCTGAAAGGGAAGGCAGCCTGTGCCACCTTAGTGAGAGTGTGCATGGATGTGTGTCCACTCATCCTCTTGAGTGATTGCAGTGGTGACTGGAATCCAGGCTGAGGTCTGTGCTTTGTGCTAATCATGTGCCAAAATGACTGCTGCCCATGAGACCTCAGTCAAGTGGATGAGGGAAAAAGGCATGACAGAAGTGCTTGCTTGTATGTGTGTGTATGTGGGACATTTGTAGGCACTACAGGTAATGCAATTTATTGCAATCTGTAATTGCAGAGAGACCTCAACAAATTAAGAGAGATGGGCAATCACCAACCATATGAAGTTTAACAAGAGCAGGTGCCAGATTCTGCACCTGGAACAGGGCAACCCTGGCTCTGTGCATAGACTGGGGAACAAGAGGCTGGAGAGCAGTGCCATGGAAAGGGCCCTGGGGATCCTGGTTGATGCCAAGTTGAACATGAGCCAGCAGTGCCCTGGCAGCCAAGAGGGTCAGCTGTGTCTTGGGGGGCATCAAGCACAGCATGGCCAGCTGGGTAAGGGAGGGGATTATTGGGGTGTGTTCAAGAAGCATCTGGACAACGCTCTCAGGCACATGGTGTGGCTCTTAGGGTGTTCTGTGCAGGCTGGGAGCTGGACTCAATGATCCTAATGGGCCCTCTTGAGCTCCGTATATTTTATGATTCTGTGATAACCTGGACTGGTTGATTGAACAGTGATAGCCTCAGTGTCACTGAGATGCAACGTGACATATTTTCAGTATTTTCTATTATCTGCATACTACTTGTGGTCAGATCTGTCTGTCAGAGGCATATTTCCCAGTTCAGTCTAGAGGTTTCTAGGAGGACAAAACTGGTCATTGTTGAGAGGTTTTGAGGTTTTCTTGTTACATCCATCAGCTGCATCTCATGCTGGTGTTATTTCGAATTCAGTCAGAATTCATCTGACATCTCGTGCATCATGGCATGATGGAGAGAAGAGGTCAATTCTCTTCCCCTCAAAGTCAAACCAGGAAACCCCTGGTACAAATGCTGTGAGGAAACCATGTGTAAAATGATGTGAGATTCAAAGAAAAAATGCTGCATTTTTTAATCACATCACAGGAGTCTTATATTTTTCTGTCTCTTATAAACAAAATTCTTGCAGTGGTTAAAAGTTTTGCAAGGATGAAAATAAGGGGCTTTTTTTTCTTGAAAGTTTTTTTCATCCATACATTACAAGATAGGGTGGTGCATGAGTGCTTGAAATCTGCTGTGTGCATACTTTCTGCTGAGGATTAGTGCCATTGTGTAGCTGATGAAATGTTGAGCTTGGCTTATAAAAGTGATGGGGAGGCAGAGAAGGAGAGTCAGTCTAATAAATCTGAAACTATGAGCGTAAACTTGATTTTGAAGTGGCAAGCTGATAGAGAATTTGGTTACTCATGCTAGTGGGGAAGGACAAAGCATTAAATAACCATATTTTGTACAGAGGGATGGAAGATTCCTCTATCCTTTGGCTCCCCAGGCAGCAGTCCAATACTCCTGGACCTTTTATCTGCCTGTGCTCCCAAGTGAGACCCTGTCCCACAAGAGAAGATAAGCTGATGAGTCTGTTGTTTATTGCCAGCTTGTCATCTCTACATCTTCTCATTTGGGACTACATCTGTGTCATAAGAGCCACCAGAGCTATGGGCAGCAGGAAGTGTTTATCTCTTTCAGCCCATGGTGGTAACTGGGTGCACACACGTGTGTGGGTAATCACCTGCATGTCCTTGCCTGTGTTCTTAGGCAAGAGCGTTCGTATGTCACCAGAAAGGATCTGTGAGCTGGAAGGTTCCGTTTTTCACTTGGTTTTGCTTTTCTTCTCATTATTTATTTTTTTAAGCCAGGCTATATAAGGACGATGAGAGGCTGTGTGAAAATGTGGCTTTCAGTTGATTTAAGATGAGTTACAGAAGTGTTGGAATTTGCTATTCTAACCCCATGGCTCTATAATAAAGCTGAGGTTAACCCTATTCCGGCCGTGTCTGCACCAAGAAAAAGTGGTTTTTAGCTGGAGCTGGCGTGCTGTAAGGAGTGTATGGGAAAGGGTTTGCAGTGAGTCTAAAGGGCTGGGTCTCTCAGGGCAGGTGTGGTGCTAGTGGCACCTCAGATAATTTCCTGGGTTTGAGTTGGTGAAGCTTGTTTATTCCTCGAGGGGTTAGTCTGGTGAGCTTCACTTTTGTGGCTAGCTGAGAGACAGACAAAGGGGTCAAAACCATGTTTGTATAACAGAGAAAAGTCAGATACTCTGCCTGCAAAAGTTGCATAGCAATTTAAGAACTTAATTCCAACTTTACCTCACTAACCTGTTGGCTGAGACCTGCTAACACATCCATGGTGGGGTCCCTATCCTTCTTACCAGGAGCAAGACAGTCACATCAGCAAGAAGAGATGAGCAGTGGATGGCAGCCTTTGCCACACTGTTGCTCATCCGATGCTGGAGAAGATCAAGTGAATGTGGTAAAAATATCTGTGCCTGGGGTCAGTGGAGAGAGTCAGGACAAAACAGGGAGCTGAGTGTCTCAGAGCAGTGAACAAACCTCCACTGGGGAACCAATGAGGCTTTGAAGTCATTTCACCAATATCAAACTTGGAAATCCTTTGTAAGAACTGAGATGCTTTGTGGGCTGTTTAATAAAGCACTTGACTGGGAAAGGAACAAATATTTTATTAGGCTGACACTGAGTGCTTTTAGTTTCAGGTTTTGGGGGAAGCAGGGCTGGCAATTATGTTTAATTGGTATCCTTTTCCTCTTGTTATCATTGGTGTATTGATTGCTGGGAAAACAAAATGCGTGGGTTTTAAAATTTACTGTAAAGTAAGGGCTCTCTTGTTTGTTTTCTTTAGCTCTGTGTACTCAAACCAGCTCATTTTTCTTTGCTTTGCTGGCGAATATAATGTTTTGATTGAAAATGATACTAGATAATCAGTTAAATGGGATATTTAATGACAAGAAAAATTCTTCAAAATATTTTTTTCCCATAGGAAAATCATGCACTTCACTTCTTTAGCCTAAAAATGCTAGCATGGATCTGCATTCTTCCTATGATCCTACTACAAAAGTAAATACATGGGTGCACAGCATGTGTGAAAGCCATGGAGGTTAAGGTATAGTAAATCTCAGGAACTCTGATGCAAGACAGATCCCTCGAGTAAGTTCAGTTTTTCCCTCATATAGTTTTAATTTAGACATTCTTAGACTTGCAGTCCACTGTCAGTTTTCCTTCCCTGTGGGAAGCTGACCTACTGTATGAGAAGAAAGCCTGGTAGATGAGAGCAGAGGGTTGGTATTGAGGAAGGCCTTTGTCACCATGTCCCATAAGATCCTCACAGCTGATGCAGGGGCTGGATGAGCAGGCAGTGGATTGGAAACTGGTGGAACAGGCCCAGCAGCACAAAGCCCAGTTGGGTTGGGTGACTGGGGCTGTACTCCAGAGGTCAGGGCTGGGTCCCCCCCTGCTCAGCCTCCTCATTAACGATCTGGATGATGGGCACAGTGTACCTGCAGAAGTTTGCAGATTACACAAAACTGGCAGGAGTGGCTGATACGTCAGAGGCTTGTGCTGCCATCCAGAGGGACATCAACAGGTGGGAGAATTGGGCTCACAGGAGCCTCATGAGGTTTGCCAAAGAGAAGTGCAAAGCTCTGCACCTGGGGAAAAGCATCAGTACATGCCAGGGGCCACCCACCTGTAAAAAAGCTCAGCAAGAAAGGACCTGGATGTCCTGGTAGACACCAAGTTTACCACGAGCCGCAAAAATGATGGGCTAGAGCATCTCTGCTGGAGGAAGTTTGGTTTTTGGGAAGGTGCTGGTGAGCCCCCCAGGGCTGTGCAGGCAGCACCTTCCCATGGTAGGTGCTCAGAGCTGCGCACTGACGCATCTGTCCCAACACAGCGCTGCAGCTGCTGATGTCCCCATCCCAAGGGACTGCCTCATGCTTTGAAGGAGACATCTGCACACAGCCAGCTGTGTAGGGGGAAAGCTGATTTAAACAGTACTTCTACAGTCACAAAAACAGTAACTTGTCTTGCCAGTTTGAACAGACATTGGGAGCACAAAAGCTGCATGGAGTCAGAAGCCCCAGCTGGGTTGAGGGACATCACTTAACACGTGACTCAGCAGTAATTATGGCTGGCAAATTTATGTTTGTCCTCCACATGTCAGATTTCATACATCAGATTTCCCTGTACTGTCTCCACCTCAGACTGTGTGTTCCACTCACTGGAATCTAAGCTAGTTGATGCTGTGCACAATACCAAGGATAAAAAATAAACTACAACTATAAAGGTTTTATTTTCAGAAACTGGTGAAAGGTTCCTCCAAGCATGATGTTTAGAGACCCCAGGAACAGGCCTATGCTGCAGATATGAGAAATACTGAAGATTTGGGAATAGCAAGATCAATCTGAAATAATTTCAAGGTAGTCCTGTTTTTATAGTGCTGGCTTACATGTAATAGTGTATATGGGGTAAGCAATGGTTCTTTTGGAAGCAGAGCCCATCAGTTAAGTGTTACAACCAGTCAGTGAAATAGTTTGTGAATGGAGTGGGAAAAAAAAAGGGAAAAGACATCCAGGAGTACAGCAGCAAGTGCCATCTCCCTTATGCTTAGGGTATGTCACAGTTTCCACTGCAAATGTAGGAGGTTTTGTGAGGCTTTCAAATTGGGTATAAAAATTCAGTACAGGTTGAAATTTGTGAGGAAAATGTTCTATTCCTTCCACAGCATTTATTGTCTGTGTTGTATATATTGCCCTTGGGAGTGAAGGCACTGGTTTCAGGCCCATGATAGGATGTTTTTTCAATTGCTCTGATTTGTTTTTAAACGAGGAAAAAGTGAGCTCTCTTCTCCCCGGAATGGATTGCTAACTACAAATTGTTGACAACAGCAATATAGTTAGCAAATCTATGACTCTAACGTGCTCTTTGCAGGCGATTAGCCTGTGCAATAGGCAGACAGCCATGGTATTTTTTCAACTGAACTATTTAAAAGACCAGAGTGCCATCAGCTAGTCAGGCTGCTACATTTGAAAATGATCATGCTGTGTGCTGAAGCAGTGTATACATATTGTCCATGTCCCATCTATAACGTGCCATTTTGCACTGCTGCAATGATTTCGTTTCTCTCTTGTTTCCCCAGGGCTTAACAGCTTGGATGGGAACCTTGACACAAATAGCTGTGCTTCTTGAAAGGCTCCAGAAATGCAGCAGTGGAAAGCAAACCTGTTGCATGCTTTGCATTGGAGTGTTATTTCTCTAGTATCTTTTGAAGTTGTCTGATGAGGTGCTTATTTTAACTGCTCCTTGGCAGCATTCAGCTTATCCTCCACAGTGTAACTTCCACAGAGTAAGAAGCACCATGAGGCAGTGCATACGTGCATGATGAGCAGGAGATGTGCAGAGGGATGGGCAGCAAAGGCTGTGGGTGTAACTTCCATACTGGCAGTGCTACCCTGGTGTAGTCCTCCCTTCTCTCTCAGGCTGGTGCCAGAGTGAATCCTGCCCATCTTTCCAATGCCTTTCTCTCCTTGCCCTCAATTGATTTTGAATGGTACCTCCTAAATCTTCCTACCAGGGAGTTAGTTGCTGGGTGCTTGAGTCAAGGGACTGAGGCAGAAGGGAGCAGAGCTAAACTGGGATTTTCCCTTGATGCCCCTTAGAGGGGACAGGGAAGTGCATGCCCACTGACTCCTTTTTTGTGATGACCAAGCAGTGGTCACTGAGCCCCTTTTTCAGAGGCAGTGGGACTGTGCTGGGGGTCCAGCTGTGAGCTGGCAAGAGGATGAAGGCCAGCTCGCCTTAAGAAATATCTTGTGGGTCTCCTCTGCTCTGCCTGCCCCATACCTTGGAGGCATTCACCATCAGCCCACCTGAAAGCAGAAGGGGAACAGGACCCACTGGCCCTCATGGTGCCTCTGCACCCAACTGATGTGTGTGGTGTATCGAAAACAACACCACAAATGGTGCAGCACAGAGGGGAAGACAAGCTCACTACTAGCTGTGACTTGATTACTCCTTTGCCCTTTGATGCTGGAGGATTACACTACTAAAATACACAGGGTAGCCAGGATTCTCAGTCCCAGGTGCCTGGATGAATAGGTGAATCAGAGGGAAATGTGAGAGGCAAACACTGCTGAAATCATTTATGGGTTCCACATGGGGGAGAGCCCACCTGTGTGTTATTTGTGTAGTAATAGTTCCATGTATTTGGTATATGGAAGCTCACTTTATTCAAATACGTTTATTCTATTCCAGCAACAAAACACCAGTAATAATATGGTAAAGCCTTTGTGTATGGCTGAAACTATAGAGACCAAAATTTGTAGCATGGAAGATGATTTGTAGTTGGTTGGATCAGTGACATCAAGCAGCGAGTTTTGGGAAAACACTGAAGTCCATATCCAGCCATAATTTTGTCCCCAAGCAGCTCCATTAAGTCAAGATTTTTAATTTTCTGTTTGTTACTGTGTTTATACTCAAGGGAAGCCCTATTTTTCCAGGAGATACTGAGCCAGGCATCCCACAAAGGGAGCATCTAATCCTTTCCCATGGTGTGCGCAGTATAATTTGAGTTCTGTGTAGACATGAGGTACAAGCCATGGTACAGATGAGCAGGCAGAGCGCAGGGAGAGCTGTGCTGCAGCCCCACAGGAAGGCACACGGCAGCCCTGAGAAAAGTCTTGCACAGCCATCAGCAGGAGATTAAAAAAAAAAATAAGCTGGAGTTATCACTACCCTTCCAAAGCATTTGTGTATAGCTAAGATATCATTTCCTGTACAGTCACACACATCATTGCATAGTGCCATGAACTTGGCTCTTATCAGCACCCTGATGGGAAAGCTCGGGTTATTTACAGTAGGGCTTGTTTCAGTGTTCCAAGCTTCTTTTCAGTTAAACAGCAAATTAAATATAAAATAGATAAGTAGGGAAAGTGAAATTGATTGTCCAGGACTGAGGTGTGATAGGCAGAGGAAACTTAAGGCACTTCCTCTAGATTACATTACCTTCTTTTATGTATAGATACATGAAACTAATTTTAAAAACTAACTGAATGATTTACGTGTAGTGAAGCAGCAATTTAAAAAACCCAAAAACCCCCCAAACCCCAGCACATGCTTCAGGTTGATTTTTTATTACAGAAGTATAGTATAGCTATCACTGTTGGTACCGATACTGAAAATTTTACTTTTGTTTCAGTCACTTCCATGAGAATTTAGGGGTTTGTATGGTGTACGCTATGTACATAGTATATAAAAAAGGAGTCCAGGAACTACAAAACACTTTTGGACAACTTCAGTCTGTCTCTTGATCTCAGATCTTCAAAGTTTCCTCATTTGAGGCTTGGGGACTTGGATCCTTTTCTCTCTGCCTGGTTACTGACCTTGATAAAAGTTTTTTAGTCTAACACGTGTTTAGCAGCCCTGGGATTCCCTCCCAAATGAAACTAAAAATAGCTTTACAGGGAGCAGGATCAAGTTGTGCTGGACTGCACTGTACCTGGCAGCCAGCTACTGCTGAATTGCAGGCTGTGGGCAGGATCAGGAAATATTTTTAAGTATGTATATATATTTTTATATATGTTAATTTTTTTCTGTAGTGATGACATGCTCAAGAAGCAGGTGTACTGGAAGTACAGAAGGGTACACTTCTACATAGGAAAAGTAAGGGGGGGAACCCACCCCAAACCCATAAATCTGGGTCAAGGGCTGCACCTCACCTCTCTTGTGTCCTTCCCCTCACAGAGTGGAGCCCTCCCAGAGGCAGTGGCCTGGCTTCCAACAATGTATGTTTACAGATCCCAGGCACATATAGGATTCCGTATGGAAAACAATATTTGACTGTGCTTTGAAAAAAAACAGCCAAGCTTACAGGCTTTTCTCCATGGTTTCTGAGGGTGATAGATGAGCTCTTCTTCCCCTCATCTCAGTATTTCCTCTGCCTCCAGCCCTGTCGCCTTTTAAAGCAGCAATGGGGGAATTTTATTATGTTTTATACTTTCATCTTCAGCGGTGATCTGTCTCTTTCTCCATGGGTCCCTACAGCATGCTAATCCCTCAAGTCTCTTACACAGCATAATTTTCATCTTAATTTTTCTGTTTCTCAGTGTTTAATGGGTTTGCCAGGGGAACAGGGGGTCATTTCCTGTCCCCACCAGATCATTAATTCTGTATGAAAGCACTGCATCCCACACTTCTCAAACAAACAGAAACATTGGGAAGAGGCAATGCCATGTGCAGAACACTCAGCTGTGCTGCAGCAGCTGGAGCAGCAAAGATGCTGGTGTGCACTGCAGACACCAAAATGGTCATTTGAAAGACAGGGAGGGAGAGATTATGTAAGAGCAGTAGAAAATGGCTTTTTAATTCCGTAACAGAAATGAAGATGTCTAGTTTTTTCAGCTTAATCTGATGAGCTGTCTCCTCATAGTCTTTATTTTTATAAACAATTACTTTTCTTTTTTTTCTTTTTTTTCAAAACAACACTGGCCCAATGGTTTTCTTACTGATATTTGTCACTTTCTGAATAAGAAATTTGATTTTTGCTCCTGTTTTCAGTGCTTGGCTATCTCTGCCTTCCTGTAATCTGTCTCAGCCAAAGCTGGAAAAATGGAAACAAACAAACAAACAAACAAAAACCCCCCAGCCCTATATTTGTGAATCTTTTCTGCAGAACATTTCATGAGATGGGAAAAAATCCAGAATTATTCTCCTTAAGCCAGCAGCAGGAGGGGGAAATAAATGACTCATGTGTTTACTTTTAAAAATCCTTTTTAAGCACTCAGATGTGCCTGATCAATTATTAGCATTTCCCCCAACCAGCTTCAGCTATCAACTCCTGGCATTTCTGTAGGTAGTCTTGTGCTCACTGTAGTATCTCACTGCCAAATCCAAGGATTCACAGGTGTCAGGAGAGATTTAGTAGATTTCCCACTTCCTTGCCTTGGATGTTTTTTATCCTCTGTTTGTGGGTTTTTGGTTTTTTCCCCTTTTCCTTGACCTCTGCAGGTTTGTTGGCCTTACAAAACATCTGTGCCAGCAAATGATTTCTGTAAGCACCAGAACCAAGGAGTTCTTTACGTGCTTTTAGGCACATCCCCAAGTTGGGACCCTTCACCCAGACAATTTCAATTCCAGATGCTGCTGCCCTCCCTGTCATCTCCTGGCATCCCAGTACCAGTGTGCCTACAGGACGTGGGCAAGTGCCTTGCTCCCATGGGCCTGGGTACTGGGCAGTGGTGATGGCACATCTTTGCTCATAGGGAGCAGGATTCAGCTGTGTGCTGGTGAAAAATGTACATTTGGGGTGTGCTGGTGCTTCCCCATGGTAACAGAGTTGAAACTGGACAAGTTTCCATGGTGATTATTACTACAGCAGGATTCTCTTCACACTTCGGGAGAGGCATGGGCAGCACCAGGCAAAGAAGCCTGGCAGCAGCTCACGAGGCAGAAATGTTTTTCCTTCTAAATAAATGGATGCATAGTGCCATTAATTTGCTGCTTTTTTCCCCCCCTCAAAGGGAGGGAAGTGTTGATATTTAGGGGAAACAGGCTGCATATTTCACCACAATCATGAACAGAAACCATCCCTGCCCTTTTTTAATTGCTATTTGCTTGGTTGATATAAAGAGTTGGGCTATCAAACTGGATTTTAAGTTGTTTTCGGTTTTTTTCCCTCCAAGTCTTTAATGAATCAGGTGCCTGGTTCACATTACTGTCTCTCTGTAGCACTGTGGCAGGGTGAATGTGGGAGTTTTGGTTGGTTTTGCTTTGCCATTGCATGGCTGTGCTCCTTTCTGATCCTGCACACAGCAGTTTTGGGAGGAAAAAGGAACAAGTATTGAAGGGGAATGAAGTACACTTCATGAGTGGCTGAATATTTCTTGGCTGCAATATTTTTAGAAATGTTTATAGAACAGAAATATTTTGGGGGTTCTGTTGAGTTAAAACAACATGCTGTCACTCAGCTCTGATGTGCATTGTCATTATGTGAAGCTGTGTTTACAAATGTGGCATGGGCATCCTGAGTCCTTGTTTCAGGCTGTGTACTGAGAGGGTTTTTTGGCTGCAGGCAGTCCCTAAGGTCATGTTTATGGCTAAATATAAGTTCCCCAAAATGTTTTGCACAACACTCAGGGCTGTATGTATATCCTGCATCTCTGTATATACCGTACACTGTATTATGGAGCTGTTAGCTTGAAGTGTGGAAACGTTTAACGGCTTTTCTTTGGTGACGGGTTCTTTAAAGGCAATTGCAAATATTATTTTAGGGAAGAGATTTATGTGGTGCCTAAAATATGCTTCTGGCTTGCAGGCTAAATTATGTCGGTGCTGATGCTCCTGGCAGCGTGGAGCCGCCGCGGGTCCCACTGACAGCGATGTAGAGGTGGTGCTGGCAGAGCCCAAGAAGCCCTGCGACATGGAGGAGCTGTACAAGGATGCCCCCAACATGCCTATGGATGTCACCAACTCACCCTCGGCGATGGCCAACAACAAGCTGGAAAATGGGGTGGCTCAGCTGATCACAGCAGAGGCTTGGAACATCAACTCGGCCGACCTGATGAAGAAAGCCCTTTCCCCGCTGGTGACAGTCCCTGCACCCTCCATGCTGACGCCACCGGCCGAGTCCCAGAGCGGGGTGGCCCTGAAGGTGGCGGCCACCGTGCTGCAGCCCATCTGCCTGGGGGACAGCCCCGTGGTCCTGCCCATCCACCTGCAGGTCGCCGGCAGCGCAGCCCCACAGATGCCAGCCACCAATGCTGCCACCCCCTACGTGATGACAACCCAGGGCCCCGTCCCGCTGCCCGTCCTCCTGGAGCAGCATGTCTTCCAGCACCTGAACTCGCCCCTGGTGCTGCCCCCGGGGGCTGCCTGCCCCGCCAGCCCCCTGCACGCCGGCCTCTTCCCCGGCACCGCCACCCCCGTTGGGCAGCCCCAGCTCCTGGACCCCAAGCCCTCCGGCCAGGCGCAGGAGCCCGTCCTGCCCCCGGTCTTTCAGACACCGGGATTCGCCGCCGTCCTTCAGGACCTGTTTCCCTCACAGGGCGCCCTGGGCTCAGCCCCCTGTCAGCCGCCCCCCGACTACGCCACCCTCCCACCGCAGGCCTTCAGCTCGCCCCTGTCCCCGCTGGTGCCCCCTGCTACGCTGCTGGTGCCCTACCCCGTCATCGTGCCCCTTCCCGTGCCCATCCCTATCCCCATCCCTGTCCCCATCCCTGTGCCCCACGGCGCCGAGGCCAAGGCGGCCCCTGACCCACCCAAGCCGCCACTCTTCACCCCCAACTCCTGCAAGGGCACCCAGACACCCCTGGAGAAGGAGGAGACGAAGCCCTTCGAGCTCCTTCACCCACGGGAATTTCCCCAGCTGAGCCGTCACACTGTCATCAAGATGGGCGGTGAGAACGAGGCGTTGGACCTCTCCATGAAAGGGCCGCCCGCTCTTCGGGCCAGCGAGGCGGTGCCGCCTCCGCCGCCGCCGCCCGAGGACGGGGCGCTGGACCTGTCCCTCGCCTCCTGTCGCAAGCCGGGGGGGCCGCACGGGGAGGCGGCCGCTTCTGGCCCTGCCACCACCGCCGAGGTCGGTGCCCACCCCGCACCGGACAAGCTCCCCGGGCCAGCCGCCCCCTTCGGCCCCTGCAAGCCCCCGGAGGCGGCGGGCAAGGCGGAGGGCAGGGGCGCGGGCGGCGGCGCGGCCGAGCTGCTGCGGCAGCCGCAGAAGTGGCTGGTGGAACAGGCGGGCAGGGCGGGCTGCGAGCCCAAGGCCGGCAACAACATCGAGATCGTCAGCACCTCGCAGACAGCCAAAGTCATCGTCTCCGTCAAGGACGCCGTGCCCACCATCTTCTGCGGCAAGATCAAGGGCTTGTCGGGGGTCTCCACCAAAAACTTTTCCTTCAAAAGGGACCTGCCCCAGGACTCGGTGCTGCAGTGCTACGATGTGAAGAGCCCGCCCGAGCCCCGGGACAGCGCCGAGGCCCTCAGGAAACCCGTCAAAAACAGGAGCGTAAAGCTAAAGAAAATGAACTCGCCGGAGATACATATTCTTCCAATCAAGAAGCAACGGCTGGCTGCCTTTTTTCCAAGAAAGTAAATTATGGGTTTTTAGAATTTTAAGATTATTATGAGAAGAAGAAGAAGAAGAAATAATAAAAAAAAAAGATGCACTCGGTTTTAAACTCATTTAAAACTTTAAACTATCTTTGTAAGTTATTTTTGGGGGAAGAGGGAGAGGATTGGATGTAGAGGTCCTATAAGCTGGGTTGGTTTGGTTTTTTCTTTTGTTTTTGTTTCTTGGGTTTTTTTTGTTACCAAATTTTGACTTTTCATGGGAAACTGAATAAAAAGCAACCTATTTTTCAAGCAGATTGCACATTTTGCAGCTTTAATGGAGTAATGGATGAGTCAGAGGGGTAAGAGCTATTTTCACTGCCATAAAGTGCTTTGATGATGTAACTCTTCATAACAGTCGGAATGGAAATTTCAAAATAAATGTTTGTACGTGCTAATTGGTTGCAGCATTCTTTTCTCATTTCCGAATCGCTTTCAGTCTACAGAGGAGGTCGTGCAAAATATCTGTAAGCTGTAAAGCGCTGCAACTGACTTGTGATGAGCATAAAATGTTAAAAAAAATAACAGGCTAAGAAAAATTATCTTGTCCCGCAGCAGTGTCGAAGAGCATGTCACAGCAGCTGCTAACGGTGCACCCAGTGAGCTACCAGAGGAGTGAGAGTGAGCGCTACAGCCTAGTGCACACCTAAGACAGGTTCACTGTGAGACACCCATAGCAAACCATCTTCAGTAATGTTATCAGTCATTTAAAATAGAAAAGCCTAAAAGTCAAGGGAATGCAGTTGCCAGGGGGCAGGAGGGGAAAAAAAGAATCGCATAATTTTTCCCAGCCTGACTACAGCTATACGGAAAAGTTGTTGTTAGTTTTCTGCGTTTCTTTGATGGCTGAAATCAATGCACATAAAAGAGCAGAGCTGTGTAACTTTTATCACTCAGCAGTGTTCAAAGCCACTCATATCATTGGAGAAATGTGAATGTACAATTAAAATAAAGTTCTGCTAGGTTACAGTTTTGCACTTGTCTGTGGAAATGAGCTGGAGGTGAATTACTGTCTGTTGGCTTCGAAGTTCACACAGCTCACTGGTAAACACAGATCCTGACAGAAGGACAAATGCGAGAGCAGGAGGACAGATTTTGGAGGGCGCTGCGTTTTTTGTGGCTATACCTGTAGAAAACTTTTGTTGCAATTTCAAATTACATGTTCCTGGCAGGGCACCAGGACTACCTAAGTAAAAAAAGCCATTATAAAGCCATCAGCTGGATGCCGTCACACGCTAACTGTGCCTGCCTTTGCCTAGCTGCTACCAGCCTATTTCTAAGACTCCCCTTGGACAGCTTTGAGAAGGTTTTTGCAGTTGTTCATACAATGAGAAGTTGTTCAAAGGAGCAGTTTCAGTGTCTCGAGTCTACTCACACCCATAGGCACCAATGTCATGCCAAAATCTGCTGCAAGTTTTGATAGCAGCAGACACCAGTTCATTATTTGGAAAATGAATCTGCACTATGAGGTTAGGAAAGGCATTATGTTTCTCTTTTCCTTGGCTGAAGGATCACTGCCTTCTTGCTTAATACAAAAATGGAAGACTTTCACATAGGCATAGCATCAGTTCTGTCAAACACTTGCTTCTTAAGTATTTTAAAGCCTTTATTTTTCCCTGGGGTGGCAGAACTGACAATGTTCAGAAGAGCGTAAAGTGTTGATGGATTCATTAATGTTTAGTCATCTGACTGTATTTTTTTTAAATATCTTTTTTTCTAATTGAAAATACTCAGCTACTTCGTTTTTCTCCTTCCAAGAAACTGCTAATGAAATATGTCATCTGTTTATTGCAGTGCAGAGGCTGAGGATTTCAACGTCCCTTGGGATGGCCGTCCCAGTTGTCACTGTCCGCTTCTATTTCAGCCTGCCCATTCTAGAGTGTCAAAAAACCTTCTAGTAATGTGAATTTTCCCCAGGGCTATACCACAGTAAAATAAGGCGGTCACTGAATTGGCTACTGTCATTTTTATTTTGCAGTTGACAGAAGCAAGTTCAAAAGAAGTTTCATTTCTTTTTTTTAAAGAAGTGTTTCACACTGGTGGTGGCATCTGCTGTACCAACTGCCCCAATCCTTGCTGTCCTTGTTTGAGTCATTCCCTACAGCATCCTCAGCAGACAGAGACGGCATCCATCCACTGCTGCCCCTCCTGCTGGCCACAGGATAGCTGGGACGGGCAGAGCTTGTTGGTTCCACTGGCTGCAGGTGCTCAGCTTTTCCCTCCTCTCCCTCAGAGGCATTTACAGGGAGCATCAATGCTGAGGGTACTCCCAGCCCACTCTGCACACAGAGAGGTCTGGTTTAACTGAATTTAGACCACAGGCTCCAGAAACCCTGACAACAAATTAGGCTAAATCAGCTTTATGACATTATAAACCCATACAAGCACTGTGAAAACACCCAATGCCTGAGGACAACAAATTGAGTTTAAAGCCAGCTGGTGCTGGTTGTAACAGTAGACCAGACCAGCAGCCATGTGGCTAAATCTTGCCCCTTGGAGGAGTAACTGCAACCTCCTCCTTCTGAAGCAGGGTGGAGGAAAACCAGGGCAGGCTCCAATTATCCCAGCATCCCTCTGCCACTTCAGGACAGCCTGCCTGACTTTGCAGGGCCAGGATAGGCAGGCTCCCTGGCACTGCCAGTTGCCACCAACATCCCCAGAGCCTGTGACACATGCTGGAGCCACTCCCCTAGAAATGGGTAAGCAGAGCAGAGCAGAGCCAGCCCACTGCCTGGCTTTTTCCATTGCTTAAACTGCAGGAGCAGGGGGAATATTCTCAACAGCCCAGGAAGGCTTAGGACAGCTAGCACTCCCTTACCCTGCTGCCATTTCATGCAACCCCGGGCTTCAAGGCTGTGCCATGGGAAGAGGAGCCACTCACTGGCACCTCTCCTGCTGCTGAGCTCGTTGGGCAAATGACACTAAGTAGGGACCACTTTCCTCCCACCACCCTCGTGTGTGAAGCACAAGTCCTACATCCCATCAGCACAGGGGAGAAGCAGCCGTAGGACAAAGTACTTAATTACACCAAGATTGAGCACTTTCACCTCCTCCTCCTCCTCACCTCTAGCAGCAATTACAGATTTTGTGTATTGGGCCATTAATTTTCTACAGGGCTACATTTTAACTGCTTCTGAAACTTCTGTATGAAGAGAAGGATGTGGAGCTGCACTCATGATATATGGAGCTTCCATTTCTGGTGGCTGTTAATGGAGACATTAATACCTCTAGTGAAGTTGAAGGGAAAGTCATTAAGCTGTAATGGTAGGAGGAAGACAGTGTTACAATGATGAGTATATGGAAGATGTAAAAGAGGGAGAGAGAAGCCCTGCCCTCAGGGGCACGCCTTGTTAGCTCCAGTCTCCATGTGACTTGGACTTTGGGTGTGGGGTCTTAGGGAGTGAGTGAGAGGGTAGAAGGTTGTGGGGTCGTGTTACCTTTCCCTCTGCTCTCTTCCCTTTGTCAGGCAGGGGCTTTACAGGAATCCAGAAACTAAATGCAAGGCAGGCAGAAGGGCTACACATCTCAGATGAAGGCCATGGGACAGAGCAGCCTCGGGGGCAGGAGTGCTTAGATGTACCAGCTTTCCTACACAGGGACAGCCTTTCTCCAGTGCTGCCCGAAGCACGGCTGCAGGACCAGGGGTGCACACCTAAGGCTTCCACACATGAAGTTAGCTGTTAGCAAAATAAATTAATCCAAAAGAAGAATGAGCAGCCTCTCAGACAGAAAACTTACCTGGACTGGGCAGCTTCTAGGTTGGGAGGACACCAAACAGTCAGGTAATGCACAGACAGCCATAAGTGCAAGGAAAAGGTGGACAACAGGGAGAGGAAAGCAGGCAATGGAAGCTGAGACAAGATCCAAGCCTGTACTGTACCTTTATTGAAGTTACCAAGCAGTCAGACAGAGAATGAAATGGAGAAGCAAAAGCCTTTGGCTGTGAGCTGCTGACAGAGAGAAAAGAAGGGCATCAGCTTCAAAGACACAGCTCAGGCCACTGGGTGAGAGCAGGGAGAAAGGCAGGCACTGAGCCCAGAGAGGGCAATGCCTTCTGGGGCTGAAGGCAGCCAAAAAGTGAGGGCTGGGGGAGACCATATATCAAGCAACACATGCAGAGCACACAAATCAGTGCAACCTCCTGCTCCTCCTGCCCTGACAGCAGGGGACAAGGGGCAGAAACCATCCCAGCGGAAATGCAAAGGGAAGCAGAAGAGCAAAGGTAGCTGGTTTTGCCTTTCCCATGCCTGAGGGAACATGTGTGACCTATATTCTCCTACCACCCACACTCCTATCTGCTATAAAATTGATATGCCACGATGTCTCACGATCAGTGCTCACTTTTTTAACCACTTCTACCCATTTTCTGCTCAGGCCTCCCAGAGCTCTGGGATGATTACATTACCTTGCACATCCCTGCAGAGGTTTGACCCATAGGGGCTCAAGAATCAGCTTCACACACATGCACATGAAAGGTTTCAGGGGAAACCGTTTGGCAGAGAAATGGCCACTGAGCATGGAAGGGAATGAATCAGAGAAGTCTGTGCTCCTTCACTTGCACAGAGGCAACTTGGGACTGTGATCCGACAACAGTAAGTGACTTGTTAACAGTTCTCATGAAGAATATTAAAACAATGAAAGCAGCAAAAAACAACATTGCATAATATCCTGGTGCCAGATGTTTTAGTTTGTTTTTGTGTTCAAGTTTATAAAAACATGTTGAAGGGCTCAGTCAAGGACCTTGTTTTCCTCTGGGGTCTGTTCCTGCCTTCCCAAAGGCAGACAGCCTGACACAGTGACATTAATAATGTTAATTTGTGCACTTTCCTTTTTTCAGTCACCTTTCACTTTTTTCCCCAATGCTTCCTCCTCCTCCTATTTAAAGTTGCATTTCTCTTAGACTGCACTACATACCCCTAATGCTGAAGTTTTCAATTCAGAGCACTCTGGGGCAGTCTGACACACACAAGCAAATCCCCTAATTTTAGCATGGAAAACCTATTTTCCACAGTTGTTAAAATCATGGTATTGCAATCCTGTTAGGAAAATCTGTTTTGTTGTTGAACCATCTGAAACATTCAAGATGTTTGAGGAGAAATATTACTAATCACTAAAATATTTAGTACTGCTTTGTGCCCATTTACCCCAAGCTCTCTTAGAATAATACCATACTATCCCAGTACTGAAATTATTAGGATTCTTCCAAACTAAGATATGAAAATTAAAAGAGCAATCAGCAGAGTACAATCTAATCAAATATCTGGAAGGAAGGACTATTTCTACTTTTTTTCCAAGTGGAGCATCATTTTTTCACTGTTTGGAAGTGTGTTTCCAGTGAAACGCTGGTAACAGACACACTGCATCCCTGCATCACCCTGTGTCCCCCCCGCTTGCTGCTGGGATTACTAATGTTCCTTAGGCCACAGCTGTTTCAAAACGGTCACATTTTTTGCATTGTTTCAATATCATCCTTCCCACCACATCCTCATCAACAGTTCCCATCTTTCTTCGCTTAGGAACGAAGTTAGGCAATTATTTGTCCCAGACTGGCATCTGACAGAGCAAGGGCAGGCCACTGGACACAAAACAAGGAGGTGCTTCTTTGTGGAGTTTATGTACCCAAAGAAAACCCCTAGAAGTACCACCAGTAAGCATGGGAAAGCTATTGATTTTTGAGGTGTCTGATACACAAGTAATTTCTCACTTATGGAGGAAAAAAACCCCAAACCCAACCTTACCTGCATTCAAAGTTATAAAGGTAACAAGCAGATTTTTTTTTTTTTAACAAATGTTTCAAAATAAGTATTTTGAAAGCTTGGCCCACAGAGCACAATCCAGTGTAAGACAGCATGTACCTACCCTTCAGAGACCCTCCACAGCTCAGCCACGATGGCACAAAGCCACCACACTCAATCTTACAGCCCAATGATGCATATGCCACACTCACCTAGAACCACCTGCATTTGTGTACACAGGGGTCAGAGTGGGGTTAAAAGACACCAACAGAATATTTAAGTGCTCGCTGTCTGCTTTTTGCCACAGCATTCTGTGCAACAACAAAGATCTAAGAAAGCACAGATATTCTCTATGGATAGAATTTTGGCTAGGCATTTTGAACAACTGGACTTTAAAGCCAGACCTCTTGTGTGCTAGAACATGAGACCCGGCCAACATTGCTTGGTCACTGTGATGTGCACCTGAACATTTGCTTCTCAATGCCAGCTAGGTCTTCCAATGAAGGACTCGAGTAAGAGGGTTGTTCCAGCTTACTTGCAATGAAGAGCACTTTAGGTGGGGAATTAGGTCATGTGCTGAAGTTGAAATGAGTATTGAGTCTCCCATGATAGAAACTGGCTAATAAAACCAGTAGAGTCAAGAAGTCTCTGTAAAGCAGACGGTATTTTGTCAGATCACTCATATCCTCAAACTCCCATGGACTAAATTCAGGAAGAGTCTGGACAACTATGATACCAAGAAATGAAGTTACATTAAGTGAAACCCAAGCCTATGTTTCCCAGGTTTTGGCTCCTCAACTGGTCTGGCTTTAAAAGAAGTCATACGAAGAGCGAGTTGTTAGCAGCATCTAAGAAACAATTTAAGGAGAGAGAGTGCATGTCCCAAAAACTGGGTTGGGAATTACAAGGATTTATCCCTTGTTTTCAGATAAAAGTATGTCAAGATAAGATTTCACATCCCTGACATGGTTCAAAATGTTTATTCTTAACTTTCCCATTAAAAATCCCAGCTTAACATGAACAGTCAAAGACACGAGTCATCTGTGAATCTGAAACAGTTTATCTTGATATATCCACCTGGTTTTCTCCTTCCTAATTTTCCATTACTTCATTCTTCATGTATTTTCCTTCCCATGTTTAGTGCAAGCAAACCCTATCACTCATCCCAGCCTTGCATTTCTGTTTTCTTTCAAAACATTTAAACTTTCCCCAACCTGTTCATTTCCTGTAGCCAAACACCACCCAGACAATTACAATTAATATATTACAGTGAATACAAAGATGTATGAAAGTAATATGCTTCCTTTTGTTGAGCTGTCCTCTTGAAAACAAATGAACAGCTGATAGCAGTCAGGTAAAAAAAAAAAAAAACCCAAAAAAAAAAAAAAAAAAAAAAAACCAAAAAAAAACCCAAAAAAAGAAAGACAACAAAAAAACCCCCAAACTAAAACCAACCAACCAACAAAACCTGCCCCCTGTCCCATTACCCACTGAACCTAATAAGAAATTATGTTCCAATATAACAATTATTAGCAATTATGTTCCACCTCACCCCTAAAGTACAAGCATAAACCAAGGGTAGACTAAAACTGAGCATTTATTTATTAATTTCTCCCACCCCACAATTTTGCTCATATAAGCACAGGGACTTAAATAGAAAAACACTTTGTAGATCCCACCTTGAATAACATTGTGCAGGTGAGAGGCATCTGTTCATAACAGAGCATCATGTACATCCCCAGGCAAGGGCTGAAATCAGTAGCAATCACTGCTTTATCAGAGATAAAGCAAGAAAAAGCTGCAGACTCCTTCCCTTACTTTTCATAACATGCAGGATTAAAAAGCACATGGGAAGAGCCTTCCTTCAAAAGGGTTTTCAATAAGAGGAAACGTGTTCTGCAGCACTAGTTTGGAGAGATGGAAGTTGTGGAAGAGTTCAGACCTGTTTGAAAACCTCACTCTTGGAAATCTAGACAGCATTAGCCCAGTTGCTTAGGGAAACAGTGCCTCCATAACTATTAAAAAAACCTAAATATGAGAAAGGGAAAATATTCAGTAAAATCATGACCTCTTGCATTTGAACACCAGAGTTTCTAAGATGTACCACCATTCATTACGTTTTTTTTCCCACTGCCTTGCCAATTCTCTCAGCGTCCGCCTGGAAGGGTAGATGAGTCTGTCTTTCCAGATCTGGACCTCAGAGCTGGGACAGGCAACACTGGGTAATGGCAATTGTCATGGTAGTTTTGTGGCATATTCATCCAGCTGTCACAACTAGAAAGGAAGCATTGGCAGAGAGGGTTTCTGCCAGCTTCAAGCTGTACATCTGTTCACGCTTGTCTGTTCAGACAACATGGGATGCAATCTCCCCTTCCCCTTGTGCTGGCATCTGTTTGCTTGTGCTCTTTGTCCTCAAAGGCCTTAGATTTCAGAAGCTGGAAATTGAATCTCTGTGGATGAAAATGCTTTCATGTATTTTATAAAGAAAAGAAGTAGAGGTGTGCAGCCTTTGCTATTAGCACTAAACAATTCCCCTGCAGTTAATGAAAGCTGAAATAAAACTAGCAGTGGTCCATAAGGCTATGAGGAGAAGCAGCTTGTGGTACTCCTCAGCATGTATAGCAGGACTGGGATATTCTAGAGCTGATAGAAGCTAATTCTGATTCAAATGGGACAAATTACAGCTAATCAAAATTATCTGCTAGGACAGGGATGGATGATTATGTAAGTGAGGAATTTAAAAGCCCGCTGGATCACTGTAATGGCATATTTTAAGTACTCATAGGACTCTCATCATCTACCACAGCCACAATAATGACGATTTATTTAGAACAAACCATCAGAGAACAAAGTAGCAAAATACTTCACCATTAAATAACCCCTCAACCCTATCTCTGCAGTTTTCACACTAAAAAAAACTAAAAACATATATAAAATGTTATGTATACAGTTGCAGACTCAGAGTTTACAACAGACTCTTCAGATTTTAACAAGTCTCAAAATGGCTCTGCATGACCTTTGAAATAACAGGAACACTGACAGTTGGGGAACACAATCCCAGGATTATGGGCTAGTTAGTAAGCTTTACAGAGTGAAAGATTATAATCAAGGCTTGAAAAAAAAACCCAGCAATCACTTCACCACTAAAATGGACATGAAATCAGCTTTTGCCTCCCTGCATTACTCCAAATGAGCACTTTTTACTCACTCCCACGGTTTTACATGTAATAAAGGTAGAGAGGAGGAATATATGACCTTTGAAATTGATCTCAAGGAGGTCTCTCTTTTTTTCTTTTTTCCTCTTCAAGCCAAGCCACTGTAACTCTACACAGCCTCAACTCGGCAGAAAGAGCGACAAAAAGATGAAGAAGCTCATTGCTCAGAAGAGGTTCACACCTCTTCATTCATTTTACTCTATTATGTAACTAGCTAGCCAATCAAAGAAAAAAATACTGCTATCATTCCCTTTTAAAATGTGTTTCTCTCCATGATCCTGCATTAAAATAGACAACATTCTATAGCTAACAAAAGAAGACTGGGGAAAACTTGGGCCCGCTGCTGAATGAGGTGGGGGACCTCATTACATAGAACATGAAAAAGGCTGAATTACTGAATACCAGCTTTGCCTCAGTGTACCCATACTTAAATTCTCTGAATTTCAGCTTAAATTAAAGGAAAGACAAGCACAAAGAAACTTTTTATTGATCAGGTTAAAAGTTCAAGATTTTAGTCATCCCCACCCAGGGCTCATTTTTCCCCTACAAAAATACTTGAGATACTCAAATTTAGAATTTTTGTATCATGTTCAGGGCTTACATAATCACATCCACAGACTCACATAAAACTGTCAGAGTTAACAGAGAAGGTTAACACCACTTTTTGCAAATTCTATCCCTGACTTCAGAGGAAGAAGAGTTTCTACCAATATAACGAGTAATAAGATTAACATCTTTGTGCCTGTGTCTGCCCCCTGAAATAAAAAATGGTGTGTCTTTATCCAAAGCAACAAAAAAGGGGAAAATGCTCCATCCTTCAAGCCAACATTGACAACATGATACTGTTGTCTTTCACTGTCATTCCTACCTATGTGTGGAAAAGTTCTACAGTATGTATACTGCCACACCCTACCCCATAGACTTCTTCAATTCCACTGCTGCATAGGTGTTCTGCAAAAATAATTTTTAGAGCTGCTAGTCCTCCCAGGCAGCAGTATTTTAACTTCCAAAAGTCCCACGATGCACTGAGGAGTTATGGCACTGTCTTCCAAGATGACCAAAAGTTACAGAACCAGATAAACAGATGAATCCATGTTGATAGAAAAGCAACTTGGAGAAACAAAGAGACTAAATCATATTGTCTTGTATATCAAATAAACACCAAAAAGATACTAAGTATGTTCTGAGAGAGATAGATGCAAAATGCCTCTGGGCTACTGGCACTGCCAACTTCCAATGCTCATCAACTGCCAGTGACAGTTGTGAGGTTACCATTAACCCAATCCAAGCTCCTTCTCAGGCACTGGCTGATTGCTGGTAACAGATTGCTGGAACAAGAGACTTCTGTATCACAGAAATAAGAAAGCTTGAAGTCTACAAAGTTCAAACTTACTGCCATTAACTGCCTGGATACTTCATATCTTTATCTGAACACAGCACAAACAGTTTTTATCAGCCTCTTTTCCTCATTGGTTATATGAGAGTTCTATAAGCTCTAAGTTGCAAAATGAGATATACAAAACAAAATAGTTAAATAACTAGATAAGTTCTTACTTTGAAAGCACAGAACAACCCAAATTCAAACATTAATTGCTTCAGATGAACAAGGTTGTAATGATCTTACCCTTTTCATTAAAACCTCCTTATATCAGATGTTTCCACAAACTGTCAAAAACTGCCAAATGCCAGATCAGACAGCCACCCTTGCCTATGCAGAGAGCACTCACATCCACACAGCATCAAACAGAACAGACAGCTACAACAATGAACAAACTATTTTATTTTTCTTGCTAGGTAAGAACATCCCACTGAAAATAAAGAATAAAAAATATATTCTGTTGTAAGACTCTGAATGCTTGAAACTCACGCAACAGCACACAAAGAAATTCTGGTACAACAACATCACAGTTATCTTTGTGCACATGGGTACACAGAAAGTCTTGAACAAATATTTATACCCATAATAGTGCCATGTACAAAAGACCAAACATAAAATTCAAACACCTTTGTTTTTCTTACGCCAAGGGCAATGTAAAAAATGAAAACTGCTTTCAGTTAATTACTTCCATTTAAATTGTATGGGATCTTTTTATGCTGAAGAACCCAAATTCAGCATAATAAAGCATAGAAGAAGTAGTATACAATTATATATATGTATAAACAATATACTAAACACATGGGGCATGATGTTTTCATTACTATATAATTTTTGGTGTAACCATATGAAAGTGAAGCCAGTATTTTTCTAACACCAAGAGAAAATTCTCTGTTTCTTCGATCAATGCTCTGACATTTTCTCACTATAAAGAGCGTGCCTGTATTGTATCATCTAAGCATACATGCACCACAAAAGATATGCAAAACAAATTGATACAGATAAACTTTAGTGTCAAATGTCTAATGATGTAATAACAAAAACAATTCTCAGGACCCAAATGACTTTCTGAATTGAAATTGCATTGCCGTCACTTAAAATAACAAAATACTTGGACTTGTGAGTCACAAAATTCACTGTTCTCTAGCAGTACCTCTGCTGAAATTTGATGAGTATCAGTCTATGGGTAAAGAAAGCCATTTTCAAAAAAGGAATTTGTAAAAAATACATTTATACTATATGCTTTCATATAAAAAGGCATTAAGAAATATAATAAATCCTACCATTTTAGGACTACACCTTCCCTAACAGTTTTATCACTTGACTATTACATACAGTACATTCAGTTTCCTAAACAGAAAGTATATTTTCTTGTCCCTGATGTATTTTACAACTGGCAGTGACAACAAACTGTTTTATTATCACCACTCATTCTTGCAGCTTATACAAACAGCACCAATTTTACCCAAAAAAAGGTTTATCAGTTACATAGTAGCACTTCCTCACAGGAAATATAAACCCAAAACATTGGAACCAAATGTGTCTTTCCAAATATATATCAGAATATATGGCTCAGAGTTAAGGGATGAGTAACCAGGAGTATTGCATAGTACAGGGATCTTGCCTGTATGAATATAAACACCTTTTGATTGTTTGTCACCTTCTGACTCCAAGAACAAATTAAACAGGTGCTAATGAAAGTAATACACAACCAAATTTACTGGTAAAAAAACAAGAAATTGTACAGTTCTCTCTGGCACAGTGCAAAGTACACATTAAAAAACTGAAAATATATGTACAGTGTGTATGTATATTTTTATATAGTATGTATTTCCCTGACACATACACGTGTACATATAAAAAGCATGAACACATCCATGCCAAACTTAGCAAAAAGATGGAATGTTTCATATGTGGGTGCATTGTTCCAGTGAAATCAGTCTGTCTCAGAAATGGCTGTTTATACAGCCAATATGACCTTCCATGAAACAGAAATATTTACTGCCTGCCTAAACTGACAATATATGATACATTTGTCCTCATAACTTCCCAAAGGACTGATAATCACACTTTATAAAAGCTTATATTTGTATTAAGCCCTCTCTTCCATTACCCTTCCTCTCTTCTGAAAGACCAGAATATTCACTAGAGAGATGAAATCTTCTATTTTAAGATTTTCTTGCAATATAAAAGTTTACAGCTGCTCCTGTAAAAATTAGTAACACCTGATGCTGGTTTAATTTCTTATTTCCCTTTGGGATTCAGCTGTTTTGGTTCTGGATATGAACACGTTGGCTGAAGCCTGTAACACAGAACACAATTTCCAGGATTTGGAGAGCATTGTTACCAGACCTGCCCACACCCAGTATGATCAATTGTCCTTCCCTGCCAACTTGCTGTGAAAGAGTTTGCAAAAATACTAGAATGTAATACACATCCCTCCCCCCCTTTATCCTGAATGTCTCTTTTACAATTCAAGGCCACTTTCAAAAAATAAAGGTTTCTATCAGCAGAAGCGTTTCAAATCCAGGCGATGGCTGTGAACCTGAGAGCTTGGTGTGATCCCAACTCATGTTTGTGGTATCCCCACTGGCTAGAACTTTCCTTGTTTAAGTCGTTCAATGTGGTAGCACAACTTTAGGGCAGGCCCCAGCTTCAGTCCCATATATTTCATTATCATATCACTCCTCAGTAAGAGTAGTGCCTTCCCATCAATTTCCTGCAGAAGGAAGAGAATAAAGACAACAACTTTAATAAGCTGCATGGTAAAATGGAAAATTACACTACAGTTGTTTATACTGTAGTAAAAATATATCTACTATATATAAAACAGTAACTGTAAGTTTGAATTTACAGACGACCACTGAAATTTAATTTGTTTTAGTATTTTTTAATGTGTGATTAAGTATTTGAGACGTTAAAGAAAGAAAATTGTAGTAAATAAAAGAAACTGACCAAAGAGCCCTCAGAATTAGGGTTTCCAACCAGGAAAAAAAGTGAATGGGGCAAGGGAAAAAATAAAAAGAAGCTGCAAAGGAAGGTCTGTGCAGTTAGAGATTAAATGATCCAAGCACTGAGGCCTTGCACTGAACCTTGAAAACAGCTGTGGGAGGATTTTGGCATGCATGTGCAAATGGTCATATGGAGGAAAGGGCTAGAGACCATCTAAATATGGGAAATTAGACAGATCTATTTCCATGTTGAACCAAGGAGATTGTCAGGATCAAGACCAAGGACAACCTAGTCAGATTTCAACTGTCTGACTGAGAAGCTGCTGAAATATGACAGTCCTAAGCTCTTAGTATCATTACGTACCACAGACAGGCAATTAGTTCCATAAAGCACCATAAAGAGAAACACTCTCTCTTACCTTTTTAAACCGAAACCTGACAAAACAAGTGACACTTACTGTTGTTATACAACTAAGAATAAAATATAAGACAAGAATCTATATTGGAAGTTATTTTGATTTTTCCTTCCAATCCAGCTTACTCAGAGATTAAACTGTTAGGAGGAGCTGGAGCAGAACATGGGTGAAATACTACTAAAGAGAAAGCCAATCTCTTTTTGGAGGGTCATATATGCAATAAAATAAGAAAGCAGCTCTTTACTGAGCAACCTACCATAGAAAGGCACAGCAAGAAGAAATAGGGGAGATCAAACCTACCACAAACTGATACAGTTTCTGTCTCTAAAGATAACATCTAGTCAGACCTATAAAACTCTAGACATTGTTTTCTCAAACAGATTAATTAAATATTTCAGTTCTCTGAATTTTAGTATCAATGACCAAGTACCTAGCTAACGATGGGTGACATCATCTCTGCTCTAGAAGATTAAATCTCCAAAACAGGGGGACCAAATGCTCCACACTGTACATGAGAATGTCATTGTCTCTAGAGCACCAGGGAGGACAGGGGTATCGTGGATGTTGGCCATTAGAACTTGTGCACTTCCAGGTTGGCATTATTCCACATACAATGGAAAGAGGTGGCTATTTATGTTAGTCTATCAAGACTGAAAGACAGAAAAAATATACTGCAGGAGGGGTGTCAGGTAGAAAAGTAATTTTCTACCTCTCTCTAATATATCAGGAGAGTCTACTCCACCTCCAGCTGTGAACAGACTGATAGACATGAAAGTTGTATTTTAAGAGATTAAGATGATACAATCTACTAGAACAGAATGGACAAGCATCATACATGTCTCCTGAAGAGTTCTGCATGTGGAGCCAGTGCCCGTGGATCAGCTTCTTTCACAAAACGCACTACTTCCTCTATTGACCAAGTGGAAGGATCCTTATTCAATATTCTTGAAGGTTCCCTTTTTAGTGAATTCAAATCCGGTCCAGTTGTGGAACTTGCAGCTTTTAATACAAAAATATTGTGAAAGGAAGAAGTGTCACTAGTTTGTACAGGGATAACACATTTCATTTCACATAAGACACTTTAATATTACCTTATGGCATTTATTATGCATTGTTTGCAATATATTAAAATGAAAAGATGCTTTATTTTCCTTCTAATAATACTGAAATGTTCCTTTTGTCATTAAATGACTTCTGTAACTGCAAATACTTACAGCAGCACAAATTACCACTGTGACATATCTAGAGGGATTAGTTTTACTTGTACTTGGCTCCCAGGTCCCAAGATGCTATTATCTGGGAATGAGGCAAAGGCAAGTGAAGCTGTGCAGACAGTGGGAGAGACAGTAGGAAACCCTATCCCTGTATTTCAGCAACATGGCAATATTTGATAAGATGCTCAGGAAGTGAGCTGCATATAGCTATCTGTGTCTGCTCTGGCTTGCTGCAGGGTCCATCACAGCAGCAAGAAGAAGCTGCAGCAGCAAAGACCTTCCCTGGCTCGCACTACACTATTAATACGAACAGGCTTAAGTTCTGTATTTGCAGTTACACTAGCAAGCCTGACATGCTTGGCAACAGCACATTTCACTCCATATGCAAACTCTCCAATGGCAAAGACCTTCTTTATTCATAACTTTGCATGTTAATTGAAGCAGTTACATATTCTGGAAGGTTTTGTGTAACAGCATACCTTCAATCCGCCTCTGTATCCGATTCCTACTGACTTCATAGTAGCCACTGCTCCCAGCCGAGCTCAGGGACAGCCTGCGCAGGACTGGGGCTGAATTTGAGGTAGCAGTTGCTGGCTGATGGGAATTTCTGTAATATGCAGCATTTCCCGAAGCGCGGTACTCCGTGGAATTGCGACAGGCTGGCTTTGACGGATTTACAGAATTAAGTGCAGAATCCATAGAATCCTCAGAAAATCGGTGTTCTTTGGAAATGCTGTTTTCCTCTATAGGCAATGTTTCTGCTACACAAACAAAAGGCAAGCAACAATATGTTCAAAATGATGGACATTACACCTTTGTTACTTAAGGCCTTGCTATGTTCTCTTGAAGGTACTGACATATTGTAATCCTTTTAACAAATCTCTTGTGAGACAATCACTGAGACTGAATGTTTGTCCCTTTTCCTCAACTCATCACTGGGCTCTTATTGTATTTTCAAACATTATTTTTGTAGCAAAAGATTTAATATGTCAAGTTTGAGACATTCTTCCATTAATCATTTCAATTGTACTTACTGAAAGCTATGAGCAGGGAAATGATAGAGGAATTTTTTTTTTTTTTATGAAACTGTCTGCTGTAAATATTGATACATCAAATAATTTTAGTCAAGAATTTTTACTGCTTTTTAAACACATCATTATAAAGCCAACCATTAATATTATGTAGCATTTATTCTTCAAGACATTTTTAATACAAAAAAAACCACTCATGTTAACTAACAATTGTTTAGTTAAGTTCTAAACAATAGAGTTACCAACTTCATAAAGAAAACAAGTGGACAATTTCTATCTATGAACCCCAACAGGTTCAGACAGAAGAGCCATTATTAAAAAGGGAAGAGGTTACAGACAAAGCCACAGAAGGCTGAGTGCCTAGTATGGCACACTAATATAACAATGTTTTGACCACCCTGCTTTATCTACACACAGTTCTTTTTCCACGTCCCTAACTGCAGACTCTGGAAAGCTAAAAATACAGGTAAATTACTGGACCTACGAGCAAGTTTAAAAAAAAAAAAAAAAAAAAAGTGAAGTCTCAGGAGAGGAGTAAAACAATATTCTAGTTCTTATGTCTTTTCAGCAAATTTATATTCTACAAAAGAAAAACAACATGTACTCAGAAGACTTGTGAACTTTTAAAGTCTGTCAATACTGATTCAAAGCCACGTGAGTGGAGTTCAGCATGTCCCTTTCCCTGGGCCATGAGACAGGTTTGCTTGATTACTGAAAATTCCACTACCATTCAGCCCAATTCAAGTCTGTTTGAGAGAAGCATGCTATGTGAGGAAAAAAAAACCAAATCAACAGGAACACTAATCTATTCTCTAGCAATCACAGACATTCCCCTCCGTTTGCATCAGACCAGTATCTAGCACAAGAAAGAAGTTGGAAGCTTGATGCACAAATCTGTATGAAACAAATGCTGCTTTGGCAGGAGAGTTAAGAGCTGGAAAAATATAGCTAACAAGTTCACAGAAGTGTAAGCCCCACACTACCATCTTGAAAATAACGCTACTGAAGTTATAAAACATATGCTATTGAGGCAGCATATTCTTTGGAATAAGAACTGGTATGTTCTGCAAACCAAGTTCCTGAAACAAGCTTTTTACTACCCTTCTTATATGAAAACTTTCAAGAATTTATTGGGCAAATGCCCAATTAAAACCAAAGGAAGAGTATTTTCCTAAAAAACCTAGTGACCTTCTCAAACCTGCTTTCAACTTGCTTGTTCTGTTCTCTTCTGAACCTCTTGCTTGAGGTTCTTCTCTCAGGATCTCTTTCTTAATCCTGTTTAAAGTGTAGTACAGTGAAGAACTGTTAATGTGTATTTTGACCTTGAAACAGCATAACCCTGAAAGGGAGTTAAAGGCTCTCAGAGAGCCAGCTCCCTACTGAGTGAATTCAGTAAGGCAAGACCACAGAATGGAACCACAGAATCCTTTCAGCTGGAAAAAGCCACGATGACCATTGTTAACCCAGTACCACTGTGTTCACCACTGAGCCACATCTACATGTCTTTTAAATACTCCAGGGATGGTGACTCAACCCTGGGCAGCCTGTTCCAATGCTTGACAAGACTTTAGCAAAGAAACTTTTCCCAATACCCAATTTGAACTTCTTCATGTGCAACTTGAGGCCATTTCCTCTTGTCCTATCACTTGGGAGAAGATATGAATTCCCACCTCCCAATAACCTTTCACATAACTGTAGAGCACAGTAAGGTGAAAGGAGGTGAGCACTTCCACCGGCTCCCTCAGTACTCCTGGGCAGATTCTGTATGGTCCTAGAGACTTGTGCACATTGACCATATGGTCCTAGAGACTTGTGCACATTGTGCACAGGTGGTGACCATTTTCCCTTGGATTGTTGGGGCTTCAATCTGCTTCCCGTCCCTACCATCCAGTTCAGGATGCTGGGTACATGGAGAACAACTGATCTTAGTACTGAAGACGGAGGAAAAGGAAGCATAAAGTACTTCAAACAGCCTTCCTAAAACTTCATCACTTTGTTTCCCCCCACATCCAATAAAGGCTTGAGATTCTCCTTAGCCCTCCCCTGACTGCTGAGAAAAATGAAACTAAAATTTTCTTGTCTTTTATGGCAGTAGCTAGATTAAGTTCTATTTGGGCTTTGACCTTTATAAATTTTGCCCCAAATAACCTAATAGCATCCTTGTAGTCCTTCTGATTTTCCTGCCCCTTCTTCCAAAGTCCTTTTTTTCCCTGAGTTCCAGCCAAACTTTTCTGTTCACCCAGGACAGTCTTCTTCCAGGCAAGCTTGTCTTTCAGCATGTGAGGACAGCCTGCTCCTGCATCTTTATGTCCAGCCTTCCTGGACTCCTTATCTGCAAGGTGATGCAACATCTTTTACTAAATTTGATAGTCATGGAATAAAGAAGCTTTTATGGATACAACTCCTTCTCTTTCATACAAAAAACTTTCAAAATAACCGCTGCAAAACTTTCTAGTTTGTCAGACCTGAGTCACAAAAACAAAGAAGCTACTGAGGTATTTGAAGAAAACAAAGAGGAAAATAAAAGTCTTTCTATTTCTCAGAAGTACTTACAGCAACTTACCAAGATTAAAAACAGAAGGTATCATTCCACAGAATTTCAGAGAGACTTTAAGAGATTAAGTCAATGATGCACACTATAAAATTAAAAAGTAGCCAACCAAGGGAAAATCAGAGCTGTGGAGAATGAAACCACATCTCAGTCCAAGGCTGAAAGGCAGAGGTGATACCTTAAATTGTTACAGCAAAGCTGTATGAAGGAGCATAATGTTTAACTGACTGAACCTGTACATTCAGATTTCAGAAGTCTTAAAAGGTAGGATGGAACAATGGAGACAACACTCCCCAGCAGACAGTTTCAACTGGAGTATTGTAGCATATATCAGCCATATAACATAATAAGAAAAAACATTTTTAAAGGTTTTATGGTAAACTAGCAGGAACCTGGTAGTATGTTGTTTTTGTTTGTTTGTTTTTTAATAATTGGTTTACATTATCTTTGTCAAGATTTCTGTGGGAAAAATGTTAAAAAATTACTGTATTGCAAAAGAACTTAATTGTATTCATTCCAATTATATCCCAGCTTTCTCTCTGATGTTAAATATCCTGAAGGAAATAGTAGGTTTGGGAAAGATCGACTCTGCTTTTTTTTCTCCAAGATATCAGTATTTGAATTCATCTTTCTGTAAATTCTAAACTCATATACACAAGATGGAAAAGCTGGCATATTTCCCCTCATTTTTTTTAGGTAAGACTTTCTGTTCAGTAGCTACAGTATCCAATCCACTTTCCAATCCATCCATCCAGCTTCTCTACAAACAAAATGCAGCAAAATTGGCATCTAGGAAATGGAGCATTGCAATCCATGGTGCGACACAGTTCCCCTACCTTGGCTTTTTGAGCAGCTGTGAATAACAGAGGTATGGAAGGAGATGGGAGGCTCCACTGCAGAATGCCTGACCACTGGGTAGATTAATGAAAGGCCAGTAAGAGGCCTTAAGTTTCAAATGTAGGGATGAGAGCAGACTGTTTAGGCACTGAAGCCTTAGCAGGAACTGGATGTTTTGTTTTCTTGAGGCTCTTCTGGGAATTAGAAGCCAGTTGTTCTGTCTCATACATAACAAAATGATGTAATTGGACACAGTAGTAGGAACACTTTGTTTTCAGGGGAAGGGAGTCTGAGTTATTCCCCACTCCCTCCTTCTTTATCTTTCGTAATTTTAAGAAGAAACTGTTACTGAGCAAGAAAGGCAGCAAAACCTGCAGAGCATATCCCTGAGCAGATCAGAAGGAAAACGAGCCGTTTGAAAGATTTTCCCACAATTACTCCATTTTTTCTTCAAATTATATTTCAAAACAACTATTTTAAGACAACTGTGACTGTGTCTCAATGGAACCAGAACTTTTTGGGGGCAGATCTTTCTTGTTAACCAACCCATGACTGACCGCTACAAAATTGCCTCCAGATTTTTAGCAGAGGACATTGTCCTAATGGGAAACACACAATGCTAGAGAACACTTTGCCTGTTAAAATACACAGAGTACAAATTCAAGCCTCTGAAACTATGGAAAAATACTTACTTTAATTACTTTTTATTCAAGTAACTGCATTTTACAATGAACTAGTGATCTTAAAAAGTACTTTAAAGGGTACCCTAACTCCATCTGTAGAAGATCCACTAGCAAACAAGAAATAAAAAGCAGTATGTGCACTCATGTTTACTTGAGTAAGATTTCTTACAACATACTGCAGATCTACTTAAACATTTGTTTTGCTCCAAATGAAACAACTTCATTTGAGTGTTAAGTGCTCCACACTTATTATGTTAGTACCAGAAATGTAACTTAGATACCTAATGTATCTCTAGAATTAAACCAGAACTTCTTTTGTGAAGACACAGAAGTCAATAATCAATGCAGAACTGCGTATAATAACAGCTACTGGAAATATAAAGATGTGAATTTGTTATATATACACAAATAATAAGACATAATTTTAAGTAAGTTATTGTTTGGAACATTTTAATTTTACATCCTTTTCTGCTTTAACTGTAGTCTTTTGGCTTTTTAATATGCACAGAAGAGATATCCTGCCTCCACTCATGGTAATAGATACAAAATCATTTCAAGGTCCCAAACAAAAAGAAAGAAAAAAAGGAGGAAAAAATTACTAATCCCCACTATACTTCAAAAAAGCCCTTGGAAACGACGTGCAGCTATCTTGCTGCAAGAGAAAGTATGTATCAGATGGGATAAGTCAGTATCATCAACTTACCATGTCTTAACAAGTTAAATAGCAAATACTCAACCATTTTGCTGGGTCTCTCTCACTGACATTTAAACCTAGATGCTTTACTTCACATCTGAGGCAGACTAAGACTAGACATGTGCTCAGTTACTGCA
Organism: Pyrgilauda ruficollis; assembly: GCF_017590135.1. Taxonomy (NCBI): domain Eukaryota; kingdom Metazoa; phylum Chordata; class Aves; order Passeriformes; family Passeridae; genus Pyrgilauda; species Pyrgilauda ruficollis. The sequence goes on from NW_024524266.1 coordinate 9,841,919, forward strand.
GCTGAGCTGCAGCACAGGAAGAAGTGTTATTTTATCTGTGAACTACACCAACCTAAGAGTGAGCTGTCACAGGGGGGGCACACTGCCCCCTGGCCATGGTTGCTTTCCACTCAGCCCTTCCCTGTGCTCATCCAAATCCACAGAGAGTCACTCCAGAGAAGTAAAACAAGACTCTTCACCAGAATTTTTTCTGTGATTTTGTTCAGTGCTTCAGCTCACTACCCAGCCAGGGAAAGGGAGGAGGGAGTGGGCTAGGACACAGTGCAGGGATAAGGAGGCAAGGAAAGCAGGAGCAGCACAACTTCCACTGGCAGCTAGCTAGCCATAAACTCAGCTGAATTGTATCATCAGAGTGCACCCTTACTCACTTAATGAACCCAGCCTGGAGTAAAGCGTTGCCTCCAATTATCTCCTAACCCATTTCAAGGCAATTGGTTTTCTGCTCAGTAGCCCTACATGGAGCAGGAGGCTTCATCTGTCACCTGAGTACCTGAGCCCCTTCACAGAAAAGGCTGTGGTTTAGGTAAGGCACTGCTGGAACTTGCAGTAGATCTTCCTTAAGTGCAAAATCTGTGCCAGTGATCAATAATGAACATACTTCCACCCTGACCTGTCAAAGGCTAGAGACAAACCAGATACATATGTTGTACTCAGTCCTTTTTGACTGGAAATACTGAAACCATAAATAATCCTCATATATAATTCTGATATAATGTAATTACCTTCAGATGGATGAGCATCGTTTCTGGGAAGCTTAGGGGAAAGAGGAGCAGTGTATGGTGGAGAGTCCTGAGGGTATCGTTTAGCACTCCTGTTTTCAGGTATTTCTTCTTTGGCTGTGAAGAGGAAGTCACTACCTGTTACTCTAGCATAAAGCTGCTCATGGGCTAAGTCCAGAGACTGAAGCAAAGACAGACATCAGCCATTCACCAGGTTAGAGTTCCATTTCTTGTGTCACACAGACTCAGTCTCTTCAATACAAAATTTCAAAGCTGAATAACCTTGACCCTGTCTACCTTCCTGAACAGTTAAAACAAAGAACTTTCATACAATAGATAGAATTATAAACATAATTTCTGCATTGGAAAGAGGAAAAACATTTTCTACAGCAGCACCCAGAATACAGACTCAGCTATCAAAGAGCTCTTGAGTAAGTTTCATTGCCAATACAAAACTTGTGAAATTGTCTTGATAACAAAGGTATCTCAGCTGTGACTCCTGGCTTTATCTGGGACTTTTAATACCAGGTCCTACAAACAACCTGTTGGGAGATCTTGGGCAAGTAATTGCATCTCCCCTTCACTCTACATTCCTGGTGCAGTAAAGGTACTGGACTCACACAAAATTTCACAAGCAGCCAATTTCACAAGTTTTTCTACTAGATCACTGGACTGTACATAGTAGAATGTAAAAATTTTTGAGCCACCCCTAAGTAAGGTAAAAAAAGAATAAAAGGACTTCATACTTGTATTGAACTCCCTTTCAGGGGAAGTGCCTTCTCACAGGGAGCAAGCATCTTTTGGTAAATTTAGTTTATGAGTCGAACATAAATTTAACAAATGAAATGTGAAGTTTAAAGCTTGTCTTTTTAGCAGTATCACTGTGGTTAAGTACATATGTTTTCTGACTTGCCTACAAGGAGAAGTTTGCTGAAGAAAATTATTTCTGCACATGTGGTATGACCTATCCATTACTGTCAAAGCATTTCCACACTGGAACCAATTCACTAAGAACTGAAGTGTATTAATTTCAAGCAATTCATGTCACAGAAAGACTAAAAAGTTGCATCTCCTAAAGCCCCCACATTTCTCAGAAACATCAGCACTTGAAAATAACAAGTGAGTAACAGTACCTGGCTTACTCCTATCGTACTCCATAGGACTGTGTGCACATCCCATGTAAGGGCTGAAAGGCTGGCTACTGAAGAGATTATCACACTGCAGACTGTGGCAGAGTTTCTCCAAGAAGCGCAGCACAAACGATGCACTGTTTACAGAAGGAAGATTGATGGCATGCTTTTCCCCATCAAAGGAAGCTGTGAATAAGAAGATTATGTCAAACACCCCACAAGCATCATGAAGTATAGTAAAACACCATCATTAACTTAAAGGAGAAGACACCCAGATTTGATTTAAACTATGCAAGACATGAGAGGAGTAAACAATCATTCTGATAGTTCAAAAAATTTATATCCAAAGGACTGATTTCACCTTCCATGGGATCCATGTCAATTTAAATTTGCTCTATGGGACCTTATTTTAATAAAATAATTTTGGATTCACACCAGTATAACAAAACTTACAACTCCCTCGCCACTGAAACTTTATGTGGAATTTCCATCCCTTACAAAGCAGCAAGCTCTCCACCACCTATTTACAGGAGATAGCACAAGAAAAACCCTTTACAATACTTGCTAAAAAAATACCCCACAATCCTCCAAAAAAATCAACAAAAAGCCCAAACAGTTATTTAAAAAAAAACCAAACAACCAAAAGCCAAAAAAACCCTAAAGAAATTAAACAAAAAAATTTAGTATTTGTTTTTCTCAGTTTCTAACTGAATGGAGAATACTTATGGTAAGGTGCTGGCATCCATTACCATTGAAATTCTGACTTAGAAATTGTTTTGCCATTTGCTATTTTATCCCTAGAGAAATCTATCCTGCTGTCAACACTACAGTGGTCAAGCACCCATTTATTTCAACAGGAGTTAGGTGGCAGAGATACCACAGCAGCCACAAATGGATCTGCTGTCTTTTAAACTGAGTGATTACAAAAAGCCTGGATATATGCCTATGTCTTTTCCTTGTTGATCTCTTTCCTTGCCCTCAAACACTGTGGCAGCTGAGGATATTTTTCTTTTTTGTGAAAATTAGTAAGGTTTGGAAAAGAATCAATACTACAGATACATGGATAAATAATTACATCAGCTGAAACTTTTAGTTACTTGTGATTAGGAAGGCTTTAGAACAAAGCAGGAACAAACTTGCAACTTAAGCTTAGGGCTGAAAAGAAGTGGCATAAACACCAGGTTTATGCATCAATTTGTCTTTTTTGTTTTCAGCCTGTCATGCAGCTTTCTGTTGTTAACATAAGTTTCCAAATGATAAGCAGAGCTTTAAAAGATCGCATTTTGTTGGTAGCAGATGCTTAAAAAAAAAAAAAAAAAAAGCCAGAAATTGCAAGAAAGCCTTTACTCACAGATCTGAATTCAGGAATATTTCCATATTGTGTTACAAAAGAGACAGATAATATACACAAAACCAAAGAAAATGCCTAAGTCTAGCATATTTTAGGCTTCCTTATGAAATCTGAAGTGTCAATTACTTACACTGCTGATGTAAGGAAGCTTCTGATTAGAGTTAATGTGAATTAACCAGCCAGCATCAACAACAATGAGCTGCCTCTTCCATCTGCTTTCATGACAGACTGACCAGTGCAAGTGCTTGAAGTTTAAGAGTCAGTACTACAACACTGAAGTGTTCCCATGGCCTATTAAGTTTATTCCAGGCTCCAATGTCCAAATGAAATGCTAGTGATTAACAGTCCCACATGTAACTCAGACACAAGGTCCTCTACATACTCTTTGGGGAAGGAGTCTCCAAAGGCAAATTTTTGCTTGGAACTTAATCAGTTCTGGAGAGCAAATGGGCTGTGAGACCTACCATAGCTTGACCTCCTGACAAATTAACTACAAGGTAGTAGTCAGCTACAGCAGAAATTTAAAATGCTCTGTAATACACTCGTGGATCTTCCTATACGGCTTTTGGGGAAACAACTTATTCTATACCACTTAATTTCTCATTTGGAAAAGAAAACATTGAAAAGAACAATGTTAGTCAGGAGTTGTCAAGAGGATAAAGCAAGAAACAGCTGAGGTGTTGGTGACTGCCCCAGCAAAACATTCCATGAGAAAAATCCACAAATAAAGAGTCAGTGCAAACACAGCTCCCTCAGACTCTTAACACTTGAGGGCACCCATACAAACTCTAACCAAGGGTGTGGGATCCAGATCCACAGGCTCAACTGTCTCCTCTGCTTGGGAAAAACATAAGCATCTTACTTCCCAGATAAATGCTAGGGGAAAAAATAAAAAGGAGTACCTCTGAGGTGCAACAATTTCAATTTTAATGATACATTAACAGGGACTGGAGCTTGCATGTGCAACCCCAGCCCTCAGGATGAAGAGTCATACTCATTTCTTCACCTCCCATTCTTTAAGTATGTTTTACATACCAGGTTCAAGCTGGGAAAAAGACTGAGAACGAAACAATCAGAGAAATGTGTTTTTCTGATACTGATGACACTCATCCTAGAGTCTGATTTTAATTCACTGCTTGAGAGAATTTATCTAAGCCTCAATCTTTTTCATTCCATCAAACACCATAGTCTCTGTGCTACAAAGAGAAAAAAGGGGCTGACACCACCACCATTAGTGGGCTTGCTAATCAAGCCTTTAATTTCCTTTCTGTTTTATTTGCCTGAATTGAAAGCTTATGCATTAAGCAAAAATAAAACAGTTTGTGCTTTGGAAAGAAAAGACTGTAAAATCCTAAATTTAATGTTATTCAAAACAATTATTTTCTTTGGTAGCTGAACCAAAAGAATCCATTAATTACTCCATGTATTCCAGCAAGATTATTTTATCCATGTCCTCATCAGCACGCCGTTTCATCCTATAGCAGGTATAATACTTTCTATAAAAGCATCAGTTCACAAATGACTTAAGATTTCTTTGCTTATTCTCTGCCACAGCATTTTTTTTTTCTTGACAGGCTAAAAAAAAAACCCAATTAAAACCTGAACAACAAGCCACCCTCCAAACTTTAAAACAAAAGGCTACAATTGTATTTCCTTATTTTATTCTACTGTTGCTTCCCTCTTCTTCCTTACTACTCATGTGCACAGCTAGATGTAATGTGCTACATTAGTCTAAATCTTATTTTATGCTTCACAAAATTTATCACCCACAAATTTTTGATAAAATGACAGGGAGTGTTTGCTCAACCACTTCTCAGCTACCTGTTTGACAAGCCAAGGAGAAGCAAGAGCTCAAGAACACTAGAAACCCACTGGGGCCTTGTGGTTTACTATCAGCCAGACCAGAACTCTTGCTTCCAGAGCAGTCCACATCGCCAGATTCCTCAAATCCAGAATACAGGCCCTGGGGTGAAGCCAGGTGCACAGCAGTAAATCCTTTCTGTACAGAATTTTTGAATGCAAACAAGCCACAACTACATAAGGAAGCTGAAATTTCTCTCTCCTGTTTGAAATTATTATTTTCAATTACTCAGTCACAGCTCAGAGATGCCACTGGCCTGTGATTTAGCCCTTGATGATAAACAATCACAAACAGAATACTGGCAGTGAACATCTCAGGGCATTTTGCTCCAGAAAATTGACTTGTCTGAAATAGGTACAGCAAGGTATTAATAATATAACAAACGTTCATATATATTGAAAAAATAAGGCAGTACCAGTTTCAAAACCACATATATATGATGCCATTAAACCTCTACTACACAGCAGAGAAGCAGCACCCATTTTGTGCACAAACTCAGGGGGATGCCTGAGCAAGGCTCACTGTAGTTCTGCCATACACAGGTTGGGATGCTGCTCTTTAAATACAGTTAGACAGCAACATCTTTATGAGTACTTAATTGAACCTCTATTCCACTAATCATCTTTCACATCTGGTGTTAATGTAAAGAGATTAAAGTAATGCCAGGTCTTTTACCACCACTGACGGAATTAAGAATTGATGTGCTAACTGCTGTGGATAGAATACTTCCTAGCCTAGAAGGAAAAGATGTCAAGCAGCAGCTATTCAGATTGAGACACAGAGATAATTTATCTACAGACCTGCCATCAATATGTAATAGAAATAAACCTATTCCATAATAGGTGACTTTGGTGGATGAAGAGTGACCTAAGATACTGCTGCAGTTCTGGGGAATGGTGCAAGGGAAGCAGCAGCAACTTTGACGTGTGGAATCTCTTGCCTGGAAGCTAAACAGATTAGTTTGAGACTTGTCACCCACTTGGTTAATGCTTTAAGAACACAAACGCTGTGCATGGATAAGATTATGCGAATGACTTGAACTAATAAAGCTGATTATTTCACTTGTAGTGAGTTTATTTCACAAATGTTTGGCTACAGCTGCTAAATGAGATGCACAAGCTCTACTTAGTGTAAGAAACTAATTGCATTGTGCATTTGTAATTTAAACACTGCTATTGCTATATTTTAATTTAAATTGCTCAAATCACTCTGAACTCAGAGTAAGATAAATCATACATCATCAATGTTCACACAGCTACAAAAGTGATATAAATTCATTGCAGCTACTTTAGTTCTTCTGCCCTACCTCAAGTTCAGTAAGAAACAAAAGAAACAGAGCATCTTCACATACCAGTTATCATTTCCCCTCCATGATGGCCAGATTTCAGAAATCCAAAGACTGTTTTGGCTTGATAGGCACAATCCACACAAGCCTGTACAGCCTGCTGAAGTACCACATTTACAGGACCTGGTCCAAAATGGTCTGGAAGCTGCTGAACCTTCTTCTTATCCAGGTGAGGCCCAGAATTTCCATGCTTGTTCACATAAACACACACTGAAAAGGTACAAGCCATATTTACTGCCAAGGAACCAAGACACATTTCCAACTTAGAACTGCAAATTGTCATTTTAGTTTTAATCCTGAAGAAAAGTTATACTGGTCAACTCAAGAAGCTGAGCATGCACACCTACTTTCAGAGCATGCAGAAAATGCTCTTCTACCAAGGTTCTCCTGACTGAATCCTAAACTCACTTTTCTTCCTGCTTTCTGAAGCCCTTTTCTATCTCACTAATGTAACAAAGCTGACGGGATCTGTGCTTGTGTTTTGACTAATCTCTGCTCATACACTAGTTCCAGTAAAGTACAAATTACTGGCAGGTACTCCAAACCACCAAGTCACAATTCTACAAAGCAGGCATTACCAAGTTACTGCCTAATTTTTTTTTCCTACTTGAGAAGCTGCAACAAAGAGAACCCTATGTTGTATACCTGCCACTGATGCTCATTCTGAAGCACCCATTTGGCACTAACATATACATCACACAGAGTGGCTACCAAAGGCCTGAAGCTTCACAAGACCTGAACCACTCCCAGGATTTCCACATTGCAATGTGGCTTGTCTGCTAAATAAACACTTCTTTACAAACACTGTAAGGTGGTTTAAAGTGTAGCACGAAACAATCATATAGGACTTTTGTAACTACTTTTTAAAGAGACAATGTGAAACTATCTTCCAAAACAACTGCCAAGGCAGAAGGACATGGGAAACATGTAAATGATGATTTTTTTTCTCTTGTTCATCCTGGCTGCCACATGACCATGAATGCACCCAAGACATTATTACAGCTTAATGAAAATATGTGCCTCTGTGGTGATTGAGCAATCTAAACATTCTATTACACAAAGGACTTACATATTTTCTGAACTGTAGTTTGATTTTAGATAAAAACTCTGAGCATTTAAAAATAAAATATTTCTACAAGAATTTTAATGATGTAATGTCTTTGTGCATATCTGCTTACTCTCTGATTTCTGTAAATTGAAGGAAATCTATTTGTACAAATAATCAAAGATACAAATCAACAATAATAGTATGGCATTTTCTACCTGGGCTCAGCAACAACTGCCTTGCAAAAGATTTATTTTCCTAGGAAAAAGGTACTTGTTTTCCCCTCATCCATGATGGAAACTGGGCGTGAGAAGAGCCTGACAACTTCTACTGTAAAAACAGATTTTGAATGTAAAAAGCACCCCAAGCAAAATTATGGTAATTTATGGAGTTTTTAGAAAGTTCTGAGATTTTGGCTGACAAATATATGAATTGTTTCACTATAGGGTTACCAGTTCCTCGATGGGTTAGTTAATATACTGGCTTCTTTCGTTTCTGCCAATCCTTTTCAAGACACATTTCGTTATATTTAGAGGCAAAAAAACCCAAAAAAACCCAAAAAACCAAAAAACAAACATGAGGAAAGAGGAATGTATTACCTCTGATTGCCACGACTGGGTTTTAACAGAGTTGTTTCTTTTAATGTAAGGCTATATAGAGATAAAATCTCCATTTTGTAACATTACAGTACAGCTTGCATGGGATCAGAATATCACATGGGCTTTTAGCTACATCTATTCCCATTTCATACATTAAGGAGTAGGACAGACATGAAAGAACTGCACAGTTTCCTTCTTCACACAGGAACAAACTGCCAGGTCTAGCAGACCTATCAGAAGTCCCAGTGCCCCAGAAATTATTGCTATAATGTGGGCATCAAAATACCAGTTCTGAAAAGTAACTCCAGCTCCTACAAATATCTTTCAAAAATAAGGCAGCTGGATAATGATTTACAGTAATGAGTTTGCAGCACATTCTTCATAAAAATTAAACTGCTTGACATGGAAGCCATTTCATACACTTCTTTGTTTTTTACCTGTGGATATAACTGCTGCAGTTGCACCAGACAAACTGATTCCATCTTTAAGTACCTGTGCAGTGCCGTTTTCCCCCTCAGGAGATGACTGAGGAGAAAGAGATGTAGGAGTCAGTTGTTCTGGCAAGATTTTTTTCTGTTAAGAGAGAAAAAAAAAAAAAGTCAAAATGTTTAATGTTTTTTAAGGAGTCTGCACAACCTTCCTGCTATCAGTTACCATCTTAATGAATGTGTGTGATTCCTTATTAGAAAAGTTCAGGAATCATACCCAGCAGAGAAGAGAAAGTTCAGGAAAGGAAGACCAGAAACTCTCAGTTCGCAGTTACAGCTACTTTAGTAATGCAGTGGAATACAAATGACTTAGAATGCACCTTTGCCTAAAAAGTGGGAAAAGAAAGAGCTTTATATACTACTTCATGACTCTTCTAAAAATCTTAGAAAGAAGTATTCCAGGGTATTTTCCTGCCCATGCCCTTCCAGCTGGGTTTATCACGGCTCAGGTAAGTTAGCTGAGCTGTGTACGTACTGCCTGCCATAAAAACCCTAAGTCACATCTAGGTGTCAACATTACAGTGCACCTGTATTTTTCCTCAGCTTATTTCAAAGGGGTTGAAATTCTCAAGTAATCACTTCAAGGAATTTTCAGGTGCTTCATGCAAGATATCAAACAAGCCTGTAGCTACAATCCAGTCATGCTGGTTGCCAAAACATTTTCCTTTCCCAAAGCAAACTTATTTGCAGCTTATCATATGACAGATAACCAGAGTTCAGAGCACAGCAATTCAGAGATTGGTCCATGTGCATTATCTTCTCCACCTGAGGAAAAGAGAATCTTGTAATTTGGTTTGGACTGGGGTTTAGAAAAGAAATGTGCACATGTAAGACATTTCACAGAATCACAGAATGTCCCGAGTTGGAAGGGACCCACAAGGATCATTGAGTCCAACTCCTGGCCCGTACAGGACAAGCTGGGAGTCAGACTTTGTGCCTGAGAGCGTCCAAACTCTTCTCAAGCTCTGTCAGACTTGGTGCTGCAACCATTTCCCTGGGGAGCTGTTCCAGTGCCCAATCACCCTCTGGGTGAAGAACCTTTTCCTGCTATCCAACCTAAACCTTCTCTGACATAGCTTCAGGCCATTCCCTTGTGTCCTGTCACTGGTCATCAGAGATGTGTTTTGACATACTATGAAAATACATTGAAATAAAAGAAATAATAAATTGGAGTTCATCACTTTTCCCTTCACCACTTATTCTTGCATAAGGACACATTACTTTTTCACCCTTTTACCTAGCAAAAATTAGGAATGTAAGAGATTATCCAAGGTAATCTCTGCTGAACACAGCAGAGACTTGTGGTAATGTGATAAGGATTTACCATTAAAACTGATATATAGTGAAGTAAAACTTCAGTCAATTTGCTAAGGAAGGCTAAGCCCTCTTCCATTTAGCAGTATTCATCCTCTGCACTTCTAGAATCAGCCTATTTTCCAAGTAATGTATTGAAAACCATGTAGAGAGCAATCAGAATATATACCTTCCTAAAAGAAGCAGTGTTTAACTTCACAACACCTAGAAAGAAGAAATTAACTTTCTTCTGAAATCCAGGGCACTTAAAAAAAAATTCTGTGCCACTTACAGTTCGGAGAAGATGGGTTTGGCTGGGGAAGTACTTAACAATATGGCACTGGGGGGAACCACGAACATAAGGAACAGACTGCCAAGGCTTGGCATTGCATTGTGAATGAGATGAGGTGGCACAGAACCAGTAGTGATGTACTTGTCAGGAACTGACCATTTATCTTAACACTGGGTGACAGAAAGGTCTCCATCCTAAATACAGAGAAAAAAAATGCACTTGGGAAGATTGAGGTTTTGATCTGAAGTCCAACATTCCTGAAGGCCCCCTGTAGCAGGGATTCTTGGGGGAGGTGGGACAGTTTTCTTTTACCACGCTACCAAAAATGGGTGGTCATATTGAGGGAAAAGATGAGGAAATGGGGGAAAATGTAGGAATGAAAACAAAATACAAACACTAAACGAAGAGGAACCATCCCTCTCCACACCAATGCACATGAGTGGTGAGACTCACTGGCTGTTTCCTATCTTCTCCCTCAGAAGGGAATATAGCACGTTATGCTTGCTCAGCTGAGGCTCTCATTTTGCACCCCCCATGATGGGCAGCCAGCTGTGAGCCCAGAGCTGTGCTGTTTCGTGAGACAGGCCACAATCCCAACAGGGCTGGGCACAGTGCCTTACCTGGCCGGCCTCTGCCAGCTGGGAGGGCACACCAGCTCTGCCTTCAGAGGGCTCACAGCTTGTACCACCAGGACAACTTCAGCAGCTTCACCCTCACGCTTAAAAACTCTTTTTGTGGGGTTGAATTTAGGGTTGGTACTCACACTCAGACCAAGGGGTTTCCTTAAGAAATTCTGAAAGGAATTCTTTGCACTGTTATATAAAGTGTACTTTTAAAATACAATGAAAGAGATGTATAGAGGTTCCTTCTTTATTATGGAAGAGTAAAAACATACAGTGCAAGCTGTGAGAAACAAATGAAAAACAAAATCCAACATGCATCTCATACTTACAGAGCTCAGAAACAATTTAAATAAAGGAGAAAAATGATGCAACAGCTCAACATTTCTAGCTGTATAATAAAAGTTAGTATCTGCAAAATGATAAATACTGCAGCATAACAAACTTAAAGGGGCAAAGAAATTCAAACAACTCTACAGAGAGACAGGCAGATACCAATGTCCCTAAATACACCAAACAGCCAGCTCACACTTGAAGCACAACCATTTAGTGCAACATCTGGAGAGGGGTTTTTTTTGCATCAGTCTGGGGGGGTGGATGGAAGAAAAAAAGCACTTTCAAGCCTCTTGGCACATACCAATTGCATATTTGCATACATACTGTGAGGTGAACAGGCTGTATGGCTGCACTTCATGTCAGACACACCCTGTCTGCAGAACTCCCACAAAGCCCCATTTCCTCTCCTTACCCTTATGCTAACAGGTGTAATAGTCCAAAGAAAAGTTTGCACATATGTATAACATCTTAGCAATTTAATCGCTTACCAAAGCAATAACAGCCTTCTGCAAATTCTCAAGAGGAGCTAATTTTTCAAGTTTTTAATGCTAAAGTTAACAAAATAAAAATCCCAAATTAGATGCATTAAACCTAGATTTTGCAAAACCCCTCTGTTGCCTGGTCCCGCAGAGGAAATCAGGAGTGCATAGAGGCACCTCAGATTTGCTGCCCCAGGACAGGGTATGTCAGCACTAACACCCATTCCCCAAACAGTACCTCCAAGCACTTCACACAAACCAGGTGTCATATGCTCCAAGCAGACACCTTCAGACACCCAGGGCCCAGAAGCCTCTTCTAATGGCAAGGTGCCTCCAATTACTGTTTCAAAACATAGATAAAGCCTCTCAATTTCTTTTTAATGAGAGCGATAGGAAAAAATTCTTACATGCAAGTGCACATCCTGCCACACCTGAATAAGACCTTAAGATATGACAGTCCTGTGTTCAGTGCTGTCCTTTAAAGCCCTGTCCAGACTTACAAAGAACACCCCACCCACCAGCTAAGCCTGGATAGGAGCACCTTTCTCCTCTTTAATCTCTGTCACTGTGCATTTTTATACACCAAGTAAGAGAGAAACAAAACTGGAGACCAATTCCATCAGTAGCCTACCAGTTTGGATGTCTTGACTGCAAGGGGCAGGCAGCAGAGAAGAGTGCTCAGCTTTCAATTTATGGTGCCCAAAATTATTTCTTATCTTATGATCATCATCATGAAGTGCTGCTTCCAGTTTCATACAAGAGCTTCCAGCTATGCTCTAGCAATGTTACTTCGCTAGCACTGATCACCAGAAGGGAGAATCCCCACCTTGCCATTACTCCACCTGTTCCCATAGATCCCACAGCCCACACTGATGCAGACTGGAGGAGAAAAGCCCCTAAACTTCTACTTTTTGATTCTTGTTTGGAGGAAAGAGGAATGAACACAAAAAAAAAAAACCCAAACCAAAAAACACCAGGAAAAAGCACTGCCCCCCACCTCCTCACTAGTGCTAATGCAAAGCAGGAAGGAGCACAAGGACAGACTCAAATTGCCTGAGAAAAGATATTGCAGGATTGCTACTTTTCTTGGACAGCCTGCTGTGCATGAGCAAGCCGCAGAAAATAGACTGTACTTCCATGGCAATTCAAATTGCCCTAAGTCTGCCCTGCTGTGATCCTATTCTTCCTTGCAGCAGCTGTAGAATTTGTGCTTTTTTGGGGTGGAGCAGACAAAGAAGGAAGTAGAAGGGATGGATGCTGTGCTAGCTGTCTACCAGTTGAGCTCCCTGAAATGGCTCACTTGGAGATTTTTCATGTGCCAGTGCTGCTGTCAGTGGCAGCAGGAAGTGGGGTGAAGGGACAGTGTGCACCTGAGAAAAGAGCTCCAGTGTGTACCTGAGCAAAGAGCTCCAGCTGCACCTGAGCAAAGAGCTGCAGTGTGCACCTGACCAGAGCTCCGGTGTGCACCTGAGCAGAGCTGCAGTGTGCACCTGACCAAACAGCTCCAGTGTGCCCCTGAGCAAAGAGCTCAGTGTGCACTTGACCAAAGAGCTCTACCAGAGCTGAAGATGGAGACAGCTGCCAGCACTGCCGGTCTGACTCAGCAGGGCAGGGAGAAAGGCATCATGCCTTTCAAACCAGGGCAGAATTAGGCCTGCATCTAGAGAAAAAGAAGCTTCCTGCTTCATGCTAGTAGAAGCTCCAGGATTAGGGAGTATCCACAAGATTCATTTGGCAAATCCAGCTGTATGCTTAAGAAGCCTAAATTATGCAATAAAGTCCTCACTGTTTTTAATTCTTTGTTTCTAGACCTGGAAAAAAACCCAAAAAATGAAAGCTACATATATATATATATATATATATATATATACACGGTTCAGTAACAAACTAATCCAAACTAAAAAGCTTAAATGCTTCCCTGTCTCTCTACTTCAGAATAACATTTTTCAACACCAATCACCAATTACTCACCCATTAATAATCAAGTAATCTTGTTTGGGAATAAAATAATCCACAGGATCTTATACTAAAATATTCCAGAAGAGCTATTCTAAACTTTTTCTTGTAATCACTTGCTGAAAACAGTAAAGCCCTGAAGGCTGAAGAGAAGATAGAAAATTAAGTAATAATAATTAAAAATCTCACTACAAAATTTTGCAATATAAAGTAAAGTAGTAGATAAGGACTAACCTTTTTTCCAGGTTTTAAACTTTTTTTCCTTGTTTTAAGATTTTCAGTATGAGAGGTGCTTTTTGTCAGGGGAATATTTTTAGGAGACCTGCCCTTCTTGGGAACTGCAGACTGTCCAGGGGGTTTGCCCCGACCTGGTTTCCTGCCCCGCTGCGCTGGTACTGGAGCAGATTTCTGTGGAGACTGCATTGAACGCCGGGTCACTTTGGAAGGGGAAGATTGGATTTTTGCACTGCTCTTTGTAATGGAAACTGAGGAAAAACAAAAACAAAAGGGAAGGGGGGGAAAACCTCAAAATGAACAACGGAAAGCAACTTTTCTAACAAAGGCTTAAAAAAATAAAAGTGTACTGCACAATTTACATTGTAAAATGAATATACTTTGAACTTAAGTAGCTGGCATGAAACTACAGAACTTCATTGACGCCAAAGAGAGAACTCTTTGTACCCATTCTTTTACAGGGACTTTCCTAAGAGAAAAACATTCAAATAAAAACTGGGGAAAAAACCCAAGAATTAATCCACTCACCTTATAAATGCTTCCCATAATTTAATTACAATATTTATAAAGTGCCATTCATAAAGAAGGCCTTCAAAAATACTTCAAAAATTATATAGCTTATAATACATCCCTTTTCCACTAAGAGCAGTTTCCACAACTACAAGACATGCAAACTGCTTCTAGGGAGCTACAAAACAACTCTGAGCAGCAAAGAAAATCATCCCAGTTACAAGGAGAAACTGATGACAAGCAAAATGTCTTTAATGAGTATTTGTCTGAGATGCTGGTTTAGAAAGTTAAGCTCACATAACCATATCCAGATTTTTCTACCTGGTGCCATTTTGAAGAAGGCGTTCCAAAAATCAAACACAAAGTATAATTTTTCTTCATTCTTAAGACTGAAGTGATTTTCTCCCATGAGATGGCTTAATCTCCCATTCCAGTTCAATATGGGATCCCAACAGATATCCATTTGGATATGTTCCAATATGCATATGCTGTGATAGCATTATAATCTGGTGTGAGGCTCTAAGACGTAACCAGATTTCATTAAATTAAAACTTCCTAGTGAACAGGTCTCTTCCACGCTCTTCTCTGAAATAATGACAATTTTATTTTAACAATTCCCTTCCCAATGGACAGATTAGAACACCAAAAGGACGCCAAACAGAACATGAGGACATACCCTCAATGAACCTGCTACAGCAGCACCTGTGGCCAACAAAAAGCAAATATTAAGTCCCTGTGGCTGACAAATATTCCATTCTGTTGGCCCACCTGCTGGCAGGCAGACACATGCAGAAACTGCAGGACAGGTAAGTAGAAGATGAAATAGGGAAATTTTTTGACATCAAACCACCTTTGTTGAGAGGTATGGGAAAGAAACACACAACATATTTGAAATAATTTGAAACCTTTACACTAAAATTAGACAGCTTTCTAGTGTCACATTGCCCCTATCACAGCCTTTTGCATCTTGCTGATCGTGAAATTCATGTGATTCACCCCAACCTTAAATATGATAAACTTAATGCGACATAACTTAGAGAAGTATTGCAAGTAAGAGTTAAAGCAGGCTTTGACTGTGTTGGTCATCAGTGCCTGACTCAAAGCACTAATTCATACTGGAAATGGAGCATAGGGGGCTGTTAATTCTGGATTTTTGGAATCTCTCTTCTCTGAAAATATTAGTATGTTGAAGCTTTCTGGTAAGCAAGTATAACAAAAAATAAAACACAAATATACTTTTGAAATCAGAGATTGAGAAAATAAAATATTTAAAGATTGAGTAACAATTTTAATGTCTAGCTCTATGAATTACATTCAACTTAACAGTCCAGCACCTTGCTTTGCAACTGTTCCTTTAACCCTGTATCTTTATTCAGGAGTTAACTGTTATTAAGTATTTGAAATAGAGAGTGTCACTATTTTCAAATTCACCAAGATTAAATACACACTGCACACAAGACTTCTTATAAAATACAACTACTACTGACATACATTTCTAAAGCAGTAGGAGCATTTACATACATTGCTATTTGCCTGATTCAGTTACTAATCTAATATTCCTTAATGGCAGTTCAGAAGAAATCTCTTCATTATGGCTGGTTGCAATTCTAATACATCAAATGCAGACCGGATATCCCAAGGTATCTGAGAAGGACCACCTTCTGGATGTACAAAGTGATCACTTTCCTTTTATTTATGTATGCCAAAACATCTTTTCATATGCAATGACAAAATAAGATGAACAGAATTTTAACAAAATGCTGGCACAGCATTACTCTTATGTTCCTGAATTGCTGAACGATAACTCACGTTAAGTTGTGTATCTGGAAAGCAAAACAATATCAACTGTATGCTGTACAATGCAATACTACATACTGTATTATACTTACAACAATATAAAATGCAGCTATTTTTATTTATTTGTGCCACAAAAGTATGCACAGAACAAAACAATCATGACCTTGTAAAGAAATGTTGTTTTAACAAATTCTTTGTGCTTCTGCCTGTGCTGAAATCTAGCAAATGCATTTCTATTCTCACACAGTAAAGACATAGCTGTTGTTAAATACACACTACTTTCAAGTCAACAGGTTCTAGGAGCACAGGTATGAGTTTTGGACACTGGGCAATCCCTATTCCCTTCCAGAAGGACGTTTACCAGACAAAGAGTAACAATGCAAACAGCTCCAGCCACTTCCCGCTGTTCTCTTGAACCACACACATCAAGCACTACCTTATCTCAGCATCTTCCTACCTGTATATGCCAGAGGACCAAATATGACCAGCATTAACCATTAAGGGGGTGGGGGGAATCACGTCCCACTTGGTATTTTTCCTTCTGCCTAGGGCTGAAGTTGCTTTTTTTAATAGGCAGGACTGCAACAAAGCCCATGCTGCCTGGGCAGCATCCCAGAGATAGCAGCAAATGAGGAAGCTGCTATTTGCATTTGTTGATTTAAGAGAGGATGGGGGGAGCACAAGGAGAGGGAGACTGCTGAAGTAATTCCCATATTGTCTGCAGGCTGTATTGACAGTGATCATCAGTCACCTGCTCATACTTCCCTCACCCCGGCCTTCAGAGGGAGACCAAAGGTTACACTGGGTCACAGGATCTGGAGGGAAATGAAAAGACATGCAAAATCAAGCTGCCAACCCACTGCATCTGTAGACAGAGTTATCCCCACTAGGCCACATGTTCCAAAAACTAAGACATTTTAATAGTCTCATGAGAACTTGTTAAAATATAACGATGAAGAGAATAGAGAGGAAAAATGCCAAGCTCTGCTTGCAATTACTGCAGTATTTAGCTGGGATATTTACAACCAAAAAAGCACATTTGCCTTTTGAGGATGCTGCTTTGCATCACAAAGGCCCTCTCATTTGCACAAACAAAATCAAGCATTTGTGTCATGTTGCTCATCTACAGAAATATCCGCCACTCCAGTTTCAGGAATGGGATGCATTGCATGGCTTTCCTTTTCAAATATCTTCTTTAGAGCCAAAACCTGTACAAGCACCCTTAGTAACTGAAGAACAGAGGTCACACTACACAGATATATTTTACCATAGAAATGTTAGCAACTAAGCAGTGCTTTCAGAGTTCACAGAGCTCAAGTCATACTGCCACATTTCTGTGGGCTATAGGTATACAGCCCTTCATGCAACTCACAGCTTTCATACTTTCAAATACTTCTCTTTCAAAACATTCTTTCTTTCCCCCCTGCCCCCCCCAAACGGTTCTGCAAGAATCCCAACACCTGTGAACTTTGCATTTAATATAAGAGAAACCCCAAATCCTGTATTTTGGAACGCACAACCTGGAGATGCACAGCACAACTCAGTCGCTGAAACAAGCAGAGCCACTGCAATCAACTGAGCCCATTTGCGTGAAAAGGACCCAAAAAGTTACACCTCACATGAGGGCCAAATTCTGCTTGCAGAAGCAGAAAAACTTCCCAGACACAGGTAGAACTGCAAAATTGACCCCAGAATGTTATCTCTGAGATCTCTCGCCAGAGTAAGTAACATATTTAAGACAACTGTGAAATCTGAAGCTACTGAAACCTCCAGTACTTGGGAAGGGGATGGAACAGATGACAGCTCTAAAGCCTGAATTCTCATGCAATTCTAATTAGTAAAATTCCCTCAAATAATCAGCAGTGACAGTTTCACTCCATGTTTTTATGGAAAGCAGGGGGAAAAAAAGGTTCAGATTTGTAATATTTAAACATCATAAATCTCCCATTCAGTTAGTGCCACAGAACAGCAATTACAAGACAAGACTTAAAACAACTGATGGGAAATTATACAAAGCAAGATAGGGGCTCACTGCCATGCATTCTGTGAACACAGAATTGCTACCTGAGGCAAAGGTGCCAATTTAGGCCAGTAAAAAAAGTAGTTCACTTTTAGAAACATTTTTTTTTTCAAGAGATAAATTATTCTATTTGTACTGTAGTATTGTTCCTATGCCCAGTGTTCTTCTGAGAATATAAAAGCCTGGTCCTTCTGTCATGTACATGCAAAAAAAAAAAAAAAGGTAAAGAGTTTTAGCAACTTACCCTAAATCCACGTGAGCATTCCACAGGAGAAGTAATGGAAACATATCTGCTGAGTTCTAGCCTGGAGTTTTAACTACAAAACTAACCTTCTTTAATACAGTCAGTTATTATCATGATAGTTTTGACAACTGGCAAAGGAAGTGGAAAAGATTAGCAATTTTTTCAAAACAGCTTACTGCCAAGGATTATAAAAATTTATGTCCTTATGTCTCAATTGAACAACAGAGCCATTCAAAAGCCTAACTATCTGTAATACACTCCGTATCTGTGTTTGGATCACTTCTGGTTATGAGGTAGCTGTGAGATAGTAATTGATATGTTGCTATGATACAAATCAGGTATAAGTCATTATTCTGCTATCTAAAAAGCAACATCATACTGGGAAACTTCAACATCCACCTTGGCAAGACATGGACACTACAGCTTGAAACTTTTTTCTAGATTTTAGTTTCTGTTACCAATATAATAAAAGAAATAAAAAGTCTCTGTCTTCTGTGAAAATTTTTAGCCTACCTTACACAGGACTGAAAGGCAAAATGGAGGCTACCAAGCAATGTAAGACAGAAATGGATGAAAGAAAAAAAAAACATTCCTCTCCCAGTGACCTCCCCAGGCAGCACCATAGCTCCACTCCTTCAGTCCCTCAGTCCTTCACCCCAGTCTGCCACATTTTCAAGAGGTAGGCAAGCAGCCCCTACAGAACCAACTACTGAAAATACAATTTAAGATCCATCAAAACCTGTTGCTAACCCAACTAACTCATCACTTCCAAAAAACCCAACTTCTATGAGCTAAAATGGGGCAGGGAATATGTGGGATTTTGGGGGTTACAGGCAAAACAGAAGAAAGACTCCTGGAAGATCTTTTCAGTTAGTCCCCAGAAACCAAGAACTGTGAAAAGCCAGCTTCTAGTCTCATCCTTGAACAAGCATTGCCATTGCAACCACATTAGCAAAAAACCTAAAGCAGACAAACCTCCCAAAAAACACCTATACTTTGTTGATAATCTGGAAGGAAGGAAGACAAGGAAGAGAGCAAGCAAATAACTCAAACTATCAAAACAGCATCAACTTGAGTTACCTGAAGTAAACTCAGATGTGCTGCTGATGAATCTGTCAATAAGCCCGGCAAGACCCAGCTCTACAAATTGGGTACAAATTTAACAACCTGACTCTTCATCCAATCATTACTGATTCTGCCCTGGATTTGCCATTATTTTTTCCCAAAGAGCACAGACAAGATGGAAGGTGGGCCCAAAATGACACAATACAATGCAACAAGCTTCCAGGGAAGAAAAAAGACACACATGCATGAATAGTACAATGCAACAATTTGTTTTGTCTCAGCATGTGAATGACAGCACTCTGTAAATCGCTTATAGCTACTAACACAGATTTGGAAAATATCTACTCAATCACATCCACTGGTAGGGCACCACAACCATTTGCTGTGGCTTGGCACACCTAGGTTAGTAACCCTTGACTGCGTAGTCTCCACAGGAGTAGCATCTTTTATTACTCAAGCTGCAGATGGGAGGTCTGTACAGTAGTACAACTTTCTGTTTAGACTATACTGAAATACCTGTAGTGTCCATAAGACCCAAACAAAAGCACATTTAAAAAAAAAATAAAAGGGTCCATGTAGCAGTCAAAAATACATGTGTTGGAGTACTTCCAATTTACAAGAAAATTACGATTGCCTTATAAATAAACATGGTAAGATGACAGGGAATCCAGACTTACAATAAGGTCACATCTCTGGGAAAGGCAAA
Organism: Pyrgilauda ruficollis; assembly: GCF_017590135.1. NCBI lineage: Eukaryota > Metazoa > Chordata > Aves > Passeriformes > Passeridae > Pyrgilauda > Pyrgilauda ruficollis. Next base: position 9,862,009 of record NW_024524266.1, read on the forward strand.
ACCTTTATTCTTCCTTAACCGATTACTGCCCTGTAGCAGCACTATCCAAGCCTTGCTGCAAGATGTCAAGAAACATCAATACCAAATAAAAAAAGCTTAACATTTGAGAGAATGTGGCAAATCAGGTTTTAGCCTGAAGCGCTGAGGAGTTTTCATGCACAATTCTGAAGACAGCATAAATCTGCTTACTGTGTGTGCCTGATTTAACTACTGTGATCTGCTCATGAAGAGAAGCTGGCTGCATTGACAGAAAAATAAAACCTCCAGCAGCATGAAATTGTACCACTTCACTTTTTTTTCTTTAATGAAACTTAATTATCATGCTTATCTCATTTTTTGGCTACTCTAAACATCACAGAATCTTCACAGATCTAATTGTAGCTCTGTCTCAAGTTTCAACACTTCTTTTGTTTCATCTGCAAACAGGGCAAATACTTAGGTTTGTACTGATGCTCCACATTTCTGCCAAACTTAGCTGAAAACATAAGATAGCTATTTTCACATAATTTCATCAACAACAGAGACCATCTCTAGTATCTAGTTTGGTAAAATCTGCACAAAGTAAACATTGAGAACATGACTGAAAATTAAATAAAGCTAAGAAAAATAGACAAATAAGATACTTTTAAATCTCTGCTTGAGCCTGTACTGCTCTTATTGCTGCAGACAGTTTTAGAAGGAGACCTTTAACATCAACACTCTGATTAGCATAATGAAAGAAGATTGCTCTCACTGCCAATAAATGCACTAAATTAGGAGAAAAGCAAAGATGGGACACAGGGTGTGGAAGAGGGGGAGAAAGAATATGACTAATGGTAAAAACTACAGTGTATCATGGTTTTGGTTGGTTTTTTAAAATTATTTTATCATCTTCCTTTGGCCTCCCAAATTTTTAGAGCACAGAGAGCAGTTCCAACTTTTTAAGTTATTTGCATCACCTTTATCCTTTAAAAATCCAGCCTCATAATGCTGGGGTGATCATGGATATGTAGAAACGCATCCCCTTCTTTCCAGATGCTGTTCATATCTAAATGATAGATACCACTTAACACTGAAATCAAACTTTGCAGGGGAAACTGCTTATTGCTTCCCACATGGCTTGTCCCCAGTTGTTCTTTTGTTTTCTCTCTTTTATGAAAAAGGTTTTACTTCTATTATAAATAAAAAGGTGGGTTGCCTAAGTAACTGCCATTTACATGTAATAATGAAACAGTAAAATGAATTTATACAGAAGCAGCAAATAGAAATTGTTCTGACAATCTCCAGTCACCTGCTGCTTACTTCAATCATAAGCCTCAAAACACAACAAGCAACATGAATATCAAGAATATTCTTGGGTATAGTAACAGATTTCTATTATTCAACAGCAGGGTGTGGAAGAGGGGGAGACAGAGGAAAGAAAGAATATGACTAATGGTAAAAACTACAGTGTATCATGGTTTTGGTTGGTTTTTTAAAATTATTTTATCATCTTCCTTTGGCCTCCCAAATTTTTAGAGCACAGAGAGCAGTTCCAACTTTTTAAGTTATTTGCATCACCTTTATCCTTTAAAAATCCAGCCTCATAATGCTGGGGTGATCATGGATATGTAGAAACGCATCCCCTTCTTTCCAGATGCTGTTCATATCTAAATGATAGATACCACTTAACACTGAAATCAAACTTTGCAGGGGAAACACAGAGAGCAGTTCCGACTTTTTAAGTTATTTGCATCACTTATCCTTTAAAAATCCAGCTTCATAATGCTGGGGGGATCATGGATATGTAGAAACGGATCCCCTTCTTTCCAGATGCTGTTCATATCTAAATGATAGATACCACTTAACACTGAAATCAAACTTTGCAGGGGAAACTGCTTATTGCTTCCCACATGGCTTGTCCCCAGTTGTTCTTTTGTTTTCTCTCTTTTATGAAAAAGGTTTTACTTCTATTATAAATAAAAAGGTGGGTTGCCTAAGTAACTGCCATTTACATGTAATAATGAAACAGTAAAATGAATTTATACAGAAGCAGCAAATAGAAATTGTTCTGACAATCTCCAGTCACCTGCTGCTTACTTCAATCATAAGCCTCAAAACACAACAAGCAACATGAATATCAAGAATATTCTTGGGTATAGTAACAGATTTCTATTATTCAACAGAGTAAAGTAAAAATTACAATCTATTGCGGTTAAATAGAAGAGTACAATACATTTGGCCTAGAAAAAGAGTGAATAAAAAAACATGCAGAGGATATAAAACTCTAAAAGCCTTCTTAAAGTATATCAAAAGCATAAGTTACATGGACCCAAGAGATTACCAGATTTTAGAATGAGCAGATGCAGAAGGTAACATTAAAACAACAAGACTGAATTTATTTTGCATTCTTACTCACTCCAAGGAAGCACACAATATCAGTGTAAGTCCAAAAATCCCAAATACCAATTAATGAATAATCATGGAAGGAACATAACAGAAAACATAACAGAAGGCACCACTATGTCACTAAGTTTCCATATACTGTGCACTTCTGGATCCAGTGGTTCAAAAATGCTGTAAGTGGAAAGGAAACAGTACAGAAGAACAAGGGTGACCAGAAGAATAAAACTGATCCCTGAACAACAAAACCAAAATCTTCCTGTAAAAGTACTGAGAATAAGAAAAGAACGTGTTTCAGTACAAGAAACCAAGGACAACAAATGAAACTACCAGCAAGGAAAAGGAATATCCCCTTTTCCAAAAAAATATACCCAAGTAGAGAATGCCTTATTTTGTAGGTGCTACAAAGGATGTTGTAGGTGCTAAAAGTTCAGACGGCTCCAGTATATAATAGAACAGGTTAGATCAAGTTCCTCCCGTTTTATACTGAGTACCTGAGAAGGTAATCAGCATAAAAGCATTATTCTGGGCTGGGAAGGAGCTGGGCTGCAGATGGACAGATACTAGGAACACTTGTGCAAACCTGTCTCCTATGTGCTTATGATTTTCTTCAGACATCTGCTTTCAGCCAGTGCTGGAGAAAGCCTTCAAGAACAGATCATCCTTCAGACTGGTCCAGCACAGACATTACCATATCAATCTCTTTCGTTAGTTTATGTGTTTTTTAGTCATCTCTAAAAGCATTTAAATGACCAAGAGACACAGAGAAAACAATCTATTGCATCCTTAAAATATTAACCTTGAGGCAGCGGGCCAAGCCAACATCAAGCACTGAAGTCAAATCACACGCAACCAATTAGTACTATTGGAGATATTTCTAATGACACAAACTACAATATTAGCTAAGCACAGCTTCTGATAGTATAAATATTGAATGGTACATTTCATACCACTGTGCACATATCCTGACATTCAGTCAGGTCCACTGAAGTCACACTTTCTGATAAGGACCAAAGACAAAACATAAACACAAATATTAGGGTCTGAAGGCTAATGGTTGGTCCAAACAACTTTTCACCTAACATCTGTGTATTATCTTTTATCTTAGTTCATGAGCTGTCTCATACCAATGAGAGGTACAAAAGACACAGTTTTAAAGAGTAAAAATAACACATAATCTGGCCTGAATAACCCACATCCTAGAAGCCTGTTCTTAAACATCTCACATGGCAGAGGTCCTACATTCTCTCTGGGTGTCCTAAAAGGCTAAGACAGTAGACAGTTGAAATACATTCTTCCCTGATTTGCATACTGTCTCCCTTACTGCATTTAATCTCTCTTTTAAAAGGTTAAATTATACCCCAAAATACATCTCATGGCAGGAAATTGTTGTCCTAGCTATGAATGAAATTTAAAGCATCGTTTATCACTTTCATACTTAGATTGCAGGATATTGGCTTTGCATGTTCACTAAAATATCAGGCTTTTTTTTTTCAGCCCTCTAAGTACTGATTTAACACATTTAAATACCTTTCAGCTTTAGAAAAATCAAGAATACTTTTCATATTCACTCTGGAATTCAAACCACTCTTAAGTCAATTATTTTCATTTTCTATTGCAGAAATTCAAGCCAGAAATACTGAGGTAACCAGTAGGAAAAAGGTCCAGAGCAGAATAACACTTCAATACTCCAAGGAAATTCCTACAATGCAGTACCTGTAATATTTTCTCCCTCAACAGGAGTAGTCAATGTTAGTGTGATGTAATGAAGAATCCTGACAGCATCATGATATTTCTGAATTCAAGTGGCTTGATTATACTCTTCTTGAAGCTATTATTTAAATCTTAATAAAGGATTGTCATTGCAGCTCTTTAATGGCTCAACAGCAATCGAATAACAGTGAAAAACCTAACCTGAGAGCAAAAAATATTTCATCCAGATATGTAAATTCAACAAGTGTGTATAACACATACAAACATAAAAAAAAAAAAAAAAAAAAAAAAAAAAAAACAAAAAAAAAACCACAAAGGAAAATAGAAATAACAAATTATTTATGCTCAGAATGGGGAAAAAATGAATACACAATTTCAATAAAACTGCAGTTAACTTTGGCCTCACTTTTGGAAACAAAAATAAACACCACTCCAGCCTGCACCTCTCTGCATTCAGTTTCTACTACACGTCCAAAATTCTCAATTTTAACTATAAGTCTGTAAGAACCTTGCTTCAGATTTTATTAATGCCTGGAGTGTTTTTGTTTCTCATTTCAAAGCAACAGTATCCTCACTGGATAGGTATTTCAAGTCTGAATTTTGTTTGGTTTATTACCTGAAGAACTGGATTACATAACCAGCTTTACTCATCGTCAAACAACCTTGAGCTCTATCAAGCACTAGTCAGGCAAAAAAAAAAATCTGGATGTCTTACCTCAAAATATCACTGGCTTTCCAGCAGTGAAATTGGAGTAGACTAAACAATTTAATAATATTCTTTCCAGAAGATGAAATTGGACTCAGTAATCTAAACTGTCACAAAAAACATGTTTTAAAAATTCTATGCCACTTATTTACACAGCCCCTCTTGTACATCACAGAATGGGTCAGGTTGGAAGGGGCCACAGTGGGTCATCTGGTCCAATCTCCCTGCTCAAGCAAGGTCATCCCAGAGCACATGGCACAGGATTGTGTTCAGACAGCTCTAGAATACCTCCAGTGAGGGAGACTGCAACTTCTCTGGGCAATCTGTTCCAGTGCACAGTCACCCCCACAGTAAAGAAATAGTTAGCTTAAGTGTAATAACACATCTATCTCATTCATGATCTCCCAAGACAAGGCCAACCTTCTGAAGAAGCTGAGAAAGACACTTCAGAGATTGGGAGCACAGAAACATTAAGACTAAGGTCAGTGTGGTCCCAGTGTGATCCAGTGTCCATCATCCTCACCTGACTTTCCCCTTCCCTCTCACTGCAGATCATTTTGGACAGTACAGCTACACACAGTTACTCCTTTGCTGAATCTGCCAGAATGGGCTAAACACGATTCCAGGTACTATGACCCCTGGCAGCAACTTCACACAGGCAGGTGAGAACAAGGTTGCAGAGGTACCCATAGCTAATTCCAGTTAGATTTTCCTACTTCCAAGAACTATAGAGTTCTTGATCTGCTAGCAAAAGACTGAAAAAAATAATGGGGATGGAAAGGCCAGGAAACATTACTGATTTCTTGCCCTCTTGCTTCTGTTCCCTTCCTACTTCCAAGTGAGTGTTCTGTGACACCAATCTATTTGTCCCTTACTCACCTAACACCAGCTATGAAAATTCTCACTGAGAACAAATCATTCTGGTTAATAAAGAAATTAATTAAAATATTATTCCCCTCCTTCAAAACCTCTCTTCCTGACATTTTTTAATGGGATGAGGACAGAAAAGCTCAAACAGTTTGACAGAAAAGCCTTACACTACAGAAACCTGACAAGCAGTTCCAGAGGAGCCAAGGGATTACACTGAGGGATATCCCTCTTCATGTTATTCCCCTTCTTTCTAAGGTTGAGAGTTATTCATTATAAAGCAGCCATTAGTTAAAGAGACACTATCACCTGATCAACAAACATCCCTAAAGGCAAGAGGATGACACAGCTTTCATAATAGGCAGTTGCAAGACAGAATTTTGTGAGTATGAAAGAAGAAACATTAAATATATAGTTTAGACCTACAATCATCACAGAAGCAAAGACTACTTTACTTAGTAGTTAGCATAACATAAAGTGCTGCAGCAGCCAATATATTAGTATCACTAAACAGGAGCATGTTTCTATCAATAGTACAAACCTAGTTCAAGATTCTATACAAGCACACAAAAATTAGAGGTCATCAGAAGTCCTGCTAACACTATTAAATAAATAATGTTCCTAGAGATACTATGAGCAGGCTAAAATTGTTTCCCAGCAATTTCTATTAGCTTTAAGCTACATAACGAAAACTCAACGACATTTCATCCTTGTCTGCTACTCACAAATCAAATCTTCAGTCTTATCTGCATACAGCCAGCTGGTTTTTAAAATTCTGCTGTAATTGAGGAGAAAAACAATTAAGCAATATTATTAGTCATCTTACCATTGTTCCCTGGTGGTTGTAATGCATCTCCTGTCAAGCTACACCATCCGACTGGGAAAATATCTCGAGAATCACACCTGCACCAATAGTCAAATGCTCCTCTCCAACCATCAAATGTAACAAAAACTTCATCTCCTTTAACATCTCCAATGGTTGCTGGGCAAATCAGGTATGGGTTCTTTCTATCTATAGCTTCAAGTTTCATTCCAACTTTAAAGCAGTTTGGCACAGGTTTTGGTGGTTCCTACAAAAATAAGCATGGTAGAATATTTGTATTTCTATGACCTCTTGAAAAAAAAGCAAAACTAAGTAACAGCCCTTTTTTTTTTCCTCAACGTTCTTACTACTCATAGTCACTACTCTCAGGAAGTTATAGAAACATATTCAAGAAAACTTAGTCATGTTTCAAATTAGCCTTTGCTCTTCTGCACTAGAAAAATCTTCATTCTATTCCCACAAAACACAGCTGGGATAATTAGCAAAATTCTCCATGACAGAAAGACCCTGATAAAAGTATTTACATAAGCAATAGGTTGCAACCAATACATTATGTCTGGGCAGCAAGACAGCCAAGACACTAAAATGAAATTATTACATGCTAATAAAGAAGAGGTTTGCAGAGCATGGATATTTCTGGGGACTGATAACTGTCTGGTAAAAGCTTTACCTCTTAATTAATCCATGAAAAATTCATTAGCATTGGACATTATTTATAGGCCACTGTTAACTCACTTGGCCTTAGACCAATTCCAAGTGGACACAAGAAAAACAAAAATCAAGTGAATGTGACTGGTATCCGTGTACTTCCACAGCAGGAGTTGCGATCTGACAGAACACAAATTACCACCTCAGCCTCAAGAACCTTATTATCCAAGCCCATCTCAGATGTGCTGCAGGCTAGCACAGAGAAGCATGGCTCGTCATGCCTCAGAAAATTTATATTATCTTATCTAAAAAAATTATAATTATATGAAGTTAACACCAAGTGATGTGATTGCAGGCCTAAACCAAACTGTTTGATTTGCTGACATACTTCTCAGTATCACTCTCAGTATCCAAAAAAGAACACACACTCAGTATGACAACAGGGTTTTATCACCTCAACAAAAAACTGAACCAAGTAATTTTAATATTACTGTTATTTTTATATAATTTTCCATATTTCACAGTAACTTGCTCAAGAGCCATGTTTAAAAAACTGAAAGGCTTTTTCTGCTATTTTCAACTACTTCCTAACATTTTAAATTATGAGTGTGTGCCCAATGAAAATGTTTAACAAAACCCTTCCAAGCACTACTGTATTCCAATGGGTCTCATTCCCCATTAAATTTTTTTACTCCTGTGCACATTCACATGACTACAGTGCTGTTAAGAAATGTGATATGCATTTTATCTAAAATCCATAAGACAAAAAAGGAGCAAACAATTTTTCTAAGTAACACACTACACTTTGAAGTCTCAGCTCAGGAAAAGAAACGGCCCTCTCTACGGACTAGAAGCAGATTCCTTTCTGTCTACTTCCATAGCACGTCAATCCAGTTCAAAGTAATTTTAAATAATAGTCTTGTCTTCCCCATCTTTGCTGCAGACAACAGAGTAATATCTTAGCATCCTCATTAAAAAATGTAACCATGGACCAATTGACAGGAAGTTGTTTACTACAAAAGCCTTTCCTCTTACCTTCTTAAAGAATGCTGCAGGTGCCATTTCAGCTCCATTGAGAGTTCTTAAGAGAAACATTGGCCAAGAGGATGCATTCATCTGGAACCCTGAGGACAAACAAAAAACCAAACAAACAGCCCTACTTTCAGTTTGTAAAATACAATAGGAGAAAAAGTCTATTTGACTAATGCCTCATTCCCTCTATTTCAGACTTGGCCAAAATAGAAGCAGCTAAGAAGAAATGAACACGTCGCTGTCGCTGCAGAAAGCTGTGCAATTCCTTTCCATTCTGAGTGCAAAATCACTCATCATAACGTCAGGTATTACAGATTAATTTCTAGGATTTAATGACACGCAAGTCCTAGTACAGGAGACCATTAGGTTGTCCCACACAATCTCTGGTCCAGTGGAACTTCCCTGGCACAAGCACCTAGCTTTCTCTTCAGGTTCTAGCTCATTTATTGAGAAGATACTTTTTTATTTTTGAGAGTCTTGTTATTCTTTCAGCAAACCACAGACAAAAAGACAGTGCAACTGGTTTTTCTCCCTCTCTCATTAAAAGAAATAGTAACCATAAAAACAAAGCATAACTAAGAGTGACCAAAAAAAATTTTAATAAATCATGTATCATATCGAAAAGCATAAACCAGATGGTGTTTTTATTTCATTATTCTTCATTAACAAGTGAATAAAAATCATAAACAACAATCAAATTTGTTTAGATGAACTACCTTATTCAAACAGAACAAAGGTTTGGCTGAAAACCTTCTTATTCCAGATAATCTTCCCTCACAATCAACCACTTTCCAGTTAAAAGATAAAACAAAACAAACAAAAAATACTTCTGCTTTCTTTGCTTTTCAAATGAATGTTTTAAAGTAATGAGTAAGATAACAGACATACTGGACATTTTTTTCTGCTTCTTTAGCAGTTAGCTGTCTGGAACAGTTCTGCAGAGAAACAGACATAATACAGCAAACTGGAATTTTTTCCACAAAGCAAATAGTATCATAATCTGCCAAGAGCTCATGAGTTCCCTCATAACTGATCTTTAAGAATTGTCTTAAAAATCTGTAACTAGAAAGGTGGACCGTATCTGCAATTCTTCAACAGTTAAATAATTCACTCACTTAAAATTTGATTATATGCTATAATGGCTCTTGAACTCATAGCTTTACGCTATCTTCAGTAGAATAAACAGTTTTCAAGCCAGAACCACCTATTCAACACCTAAATTAATGCAGAGCTCCTATATGATAAATGGTGTCATAATTCAGGGACCACTGAGCTGACTGTCAGGCCTGCTTTCATACCAGAGTCTTCATAAAACCTGAACATGTGTGGTTACTGAAACACTATTCCCAATTTGGTAGCTCAGCAAATATATACAAGCAAGACAGAGGGGTGACAACTAAACAACAGTTTCAAGTCACTTCACTTGGCCTTTAAGTTGTCCTGGTAAAACAGAAAATGCTATGTGTAACATAATTTGCTCAGAAGATTAAGCTCTCAACAACAAAAAGCTATGGAAAAGCTATGGAAAACAGAGGCTGGAACAGGAACACTTTGCTGCAATAATTACTTTCTCAAAACCCTTATGTAACATGCATAATTAAAGCCATGTAAAAATCAGGTAGGAGGGACTATTTTAGTTAGTTATTATGATAGAAGTGGAACATTAGGTATCCAGAAGGTTCCCTACTACTCAGGAAAAAAAAACTCGTTGGTTAAATGTCTAACAGGAGGTAATTATACACCCAATTAGCTCCCAGCTTTACCCAGGAACAGGATATTGTAAAACTGCCAAAAAGGCTTTTCAAAAATTTATCTAGGTATGCCAGAATGTTTGATTGCTGGAATTCAGCCTATCTCTAGAAAAATCTAGGGCAGGAGGGCCAAAATAGTGGCACTCACATTCTTTTCTGAATAATCAGCAATTGTTCAGAGGGCAGGTAAACTTACATGCCTGAGTGCATGGAAACAGCTGCCTGTGAGGTGCTGCACTGCAGGCAGCCCGGCCACATAAGAGTAAGAAATAGTATCTGAGCAGAAGGCATCAACCTTTCCACTGATGATCATGGAAAGTTTCTCCTCTTAACAAATCGATTGCCCCTATCATACATACACAGAGCTGTTTCCTTCATCACTCTGGCTTAGAAACACATTTTAAAAACTGTTGTGTTCCTGAAGACGTATTTTTTTAACACTGTACATGTGTACAGCTGAAGGAACCTCCATACTCTTCCATTTTTTATAATGGTATCACTTCATTCATTCTAGAAGGTTATATCATGAACTTCAGAGAGGTTAAACTGAGAAACTTCTTAAAAAAAAAATTTAAAAAAACAACTTTTTCCCTGATGTCAGGAATTTCTATTGTACTCAACCAAAGCTTCTATATATCCATTGAAAGAAGGGGGAAAAAAGCCCTTCTGGGCTCAAACTGTATCTATCATAAGCAATATTTTTCTAGACTGGCACCCTGGTTGCATTAATTTTCTTGTGCTTCTGAAGGACTACAACAGGACAAAAATCTATGTGAAGTCTTAAACTGTTCCTGTGCCTGTCTCTCTACAAGCAAATCAAGATTCATACTGTAGTGAAATTATATTTTTTACTTCATCTTTCAAACAGAAAATCTGGAAGTTGCTTCCAAAGCAGGATGACAAGCTTTTTGAGAGGCTACTGAGAGAAAGAATACCTATCCTTGCTAAACCTCCAATTAGAATTCTCTACAAATTACTGATGGCACCAAAGTAGGTTCACAAGCATAAGACAGAAAAGCAGCAGCAACCAATTTCTGTATACAAGTAATTTTTTTTTATTATTTTAGAGTTTATTACTTCTATTATTTCTTGCATCTTAAAATTACAGAAGATGAGAAGACAAAAGGGGAGAGAGTGTTTGGGTAAATTTTGGTCATTATTCCTCCTCTTTTTTAAAAGCAAAACTATTTGTAGATCATTGTGAAATCTTTAAATACTTCCATACATAGAAGCTTAAGCTATTGACAAATACAATATAAGAATGCAGATCTAAATATACAAGTTAATCACAGCAAAGAAAGGCAATGTCACATTTTATTACCTCTAGCGCTTTAGTCAAAGTTATCTCTGACCACTCACCAGGTAACAAGGAATTGCTTTGTAGAATTCCCTATTTAATAAACTTCCTCAGTAAGTCTAAACCCAAGCACTATTTCTCAGTTTGGGGAGACACAATGTTGTCACTCATATTGCTCATGGAAGGCAAAAGAAGTTCTTATGGTATTTCTAAGCCTAAGAAAGCTATACCTTGTTCACAAGCATTTGTTGGGCTCACAACCAGCCATGACAAAACTGATCTGACATTCCTGAACATATGTTGATTTGAGACACTAAGAATATCATGCAGCCTAAGCCTGCAATTTGCTAGAGCTCTGGAGTGCTGCTTTTACTACCTCAGAGTAAAAATTCAGAGCAGAATGCTGCAATTCTGCACTAACCCACCTTATGCTGCCTGTCCTAGAACACAATCAGTTTGCTTGGTGCCCAAGGAAACATCCTGACTGCCCTGCAGGGGCGTGCTTTCAGCAGCCTGCTGAAGCTTCCCAGGCCTGCAGCAGCCAGTGCCCTCTTGTGAGCTGCTTGGATGCACTGATGAAAGTAAAGGTGCAATTTGGCTTTCTCCAGTTCTTTCCAAGGGCTCCCAAAAGAAGCATGCATGGCATCACGCAACAAAACACTGTATACACACACATAAGGCAGGCTGTGTGTGGGGGAACATTTACAGAATGAGCACATTTAATATTAAGGGCCTATTAAGAAAAACCAACAACAAACAAAACTGCTCATTCTTATGCCAGAAGAATGAAAAAATAAGAAAAAGCCACAATTCACTTAGTCAGAATTAGTTTACTTACCTCTTTTTCAGTTAAATAATGGTTTGGTGAGCTATTCATACCAGTGAATTTGCCAAGACGAAAAGGTGAATTTGACTTTCTGAAAGCAATACTCCACACACATTTGTTCAGCAGCTTTGTTACTTACCAAGTGGAGGCTGGAGCATGCCCCCTTTCTTTTCACAGGTCCCGATGGGCTGTATGTCTGAGGAATCCACAAGCCTCCAGAAATCATTTTTGTTGTCACTTCCATCGAGCCGCAACCTTAGCCTGGCACCAGTGATCCCAATGACTGTAGCGATACAAACTGAGGTAACATTGCGAGGATCGTGGGCTTCCAGTTTCATACCAACTTTGAAATCGTTCGTAGGTGGAATTCTAGACTACAATAAAAGGCAAAAGACTTTTTCTTGTAGTTGTTAATACTGCTGAATTTACTAGCCAGTTCAATAGACAGCTTTATTTTCTCCAAACTCAGCATAAAAATTATAAATATGAAGAAGCTTTTAAACTTTTGAGTGTCTAGCAGCAAGTCAGAAAAGGCAACTGGATAACCTACCAACTGCATAAGCATAATTGATTTCTAAAAAGATAAGGATGCTAAGTAGGGTAACAAGGGAACCTTCAGAAAGACATGAACACAAGAGTGAAGTGAATGGAATACAAGGACATTAGGAAACATGACGTTCAACAAAAAAAAACCCAAAAAACCAAAACACAAACCAACACACACATTAATAAAAAAAATCCCAACCACAAGGTTTATTAGCTTCCAATTCAAAAGAAGTAATTATCCTCATTGCAATAACATTTTGGAAATCTAAACAAAATTTGGAGCCTTCTGTATCAAAAAAAAAGCTTACATTACAAAAAAAAAAGACAGAAAAAGGAGTTAGTGTTAACATTTTTAAGAAAGAAAACAGTCCTAAAGACGCATAAAACTTCCGTGCTATGATGAAAACTGTAGCCTGTACTTATTCATAGAGAACTGAATATAATCACAAACATACACACAATGCCAATTTAATTAACACAGGGAAAAGAAATGTGACAAATGCAATTTGGTTGTTAGGAAGAACTTTTTGTCACATGCTAAAGTTGAACAAAAGACAGTATTTTTTACTCATGTATCAACACACTACAGGCAGAGATTGACTGGATTGCAGTCTGATTACTTGCCTTCTGTTATATTGTAGGCAAATGACATGTAATGATGTTTAAAACTTTGTATTAACACTAACTGGGATGGAATGCCTCTCACTATTCTCTTTACTTGTCTCCTCATTTCCAGCCTAAATTTTATTGTTTTATTGATGGAATTTTTGGCCATCAGTTAATCATAATTTTTTTTTTTAAGCAAATAAAACCAAAAGCTACAACTGACCCTTTCTCAGTACATTTTCAACAATGTAAATAAATCAAGCACTGAAATTTCTCTTAGTAGATGATGACTATTCTCCTATCATCCTGGAAACTCTTTTCTGCAACTCTTCAGTACAAAGTTGTTTTTGAATAGACACCTTCCCCATGACATTTAAACCCAGTAGCTACCCCATCCAGACTAACACAGTCTGACTTCTAATACAGGAGGAATGTTAGAATACCCAAAACCATAGGCATTCACACTCACAGGACTCCTATGTCCCTTCGTGTCTGCCTGACCAGGTCAGGTGGGGATCTCACAGCAGGCAGACAAAGTGCACCTACCTGTCTGAGGACACAGGAAAAGACAGGAGAAATCTGCTCCTGCAACAAGTGTTAGTGATATTTTTTCTCCACCACATTTAAATCTCTAAATTACATCTTGCTCTACTTGCTATATTGTGCAGGTGCACTATTTACAACACACCCTAGATCCACAGCGGAAGCCCCGGAGGAGCCTGAGCCCTAAAGTCAGAGGCGAGCAAAATTCAGTGAGCATCTGCCAGTGCTGAACTCGGACAGCAGGCTGGCTGGCTGAAAGGAGAGCCCAAGCATATTAAAGGGCAATTCAATTTCAGGATATTGCTTGTCAAGCTGTTATTTTGTACAACCAGGAAAAACAACAGAAATTGAGAAAGTGGGGAGTTTGTTTCTTTGCTTGTGGAAAAGGTGAGCTTGTTTAAATACCAACAACTCAAGACAACAACTCATTCTACTAAAAAGGTAAGTCCTGCATGCTAGTTTGTCTTTAAATAAAATAAAAAAACCTCACTCAGTAATAGCTTTGCTTTAAGTTCTGCTCAAACCACAAGGGACTGAGCTTTTACATTTAAAATTTTCAACTGCTTGGGAAAAAGTTTAAGGCAAGAAAAAGGAACATGAAGTGCATTGAAATTTTAAGTAGTTATTAAAAACAACTTAAAGCAACAGATAAAATACCTTCTAAATTAAGATAAATACTTTAATCAATTTCCATTATCTGTCTTTGTCCTAATTTATGGTAGAGGCTTTAATTTATTGTTCCCCAGGTAATTTTTAATTACTACAAAATTTAAACTTTTAAAATTCCCACAGGTCACAAATTCTGGATGTAATTGTCAAATTAATTTTCTAGCTGCACTTTATTTTCTGGCTGGCCACAGCAGTGTATTTCTTTGCATTACACAGAGTAATAATGACATCTAGAATTCATGTGTAACCCAATAAAATTCAAATTAGTCCTTGGCAAAGCACAACCATTTTAGTTTCTGAAATCTACAAATATTATGTAGTGAGAGGATCTAGCTCTGCACCTATCACCATTGCATGTCACTTTCCACCTAAAGATTGACTCTTAGAAAAAATGAAAATCTGCATAAGCAAATTGTTTTGAAATTTGCTGTGCACATAAATTAAAGCTCTTCTTTTCAACTCACACACTCCTTAAGCAATCTACGTCACATGGATTTATCTCTGTCAATGCATGTCACCTAAGCACCTCTATGCAAGGCATTATTTGGTTGCTCAGTTCAGACTTCTTGAGCATTACTAGGGACAGGAAGATGCAAGAAAGGCACATGGAAAGGCTTTTGAGCAGCTTTCTACAGTAGTTACATTCCTTGGGAGCATACTCTGGTCATGGTGGTTTATGGTCTCCGAGTATGGCATTAACCTCAGAAAGATCCAGGTACAACACACCACCCTCTGTCTCTATCCAGGAGGAGTTTGAGGTGTCTGCCTTGTGAAAAACACATACTGTGAAATTAATTTCTGCAGCTCCACTCAGAGCTATTAACACCAGTGTTTTTAGCTCCCCCTCACTGAAAGCAGCATGCAAGGGGCTCTTTGCCCTTTATCCTCATCTGCAAAGAGCAAGCTGAGATTCAAGATCTAGCACGAGGAAATGCTACCACTTGTGTTTCTCTCTCCTAATTCTCCATTCCTGCAACTGCTTCAGACTCATCTAGTGATGGTTCCTCTCTCTCTCAGACTCTTCAATTCGTGCTGCTTTTTATTTGGGCCCCCACTGGTGGCCAGTATCATTTACAGTACAATCAGACCACCAACAGACCCTAGAAAACAATTTCAGAACATGCGCAATCCACTAAACTAGACATGCACTGCTTGTAGCACCTATTACACTTCTATGAACCTGAACAATCCAATTCCTTAGCAACGATCTTCCTAACACAGTGAAGGCACACAGACCAAAATGAATCCTATTTAACTTTACACAGACAAGATACACCTCAGCTTGGGAAAACAGAGAGAAAGATGCCAAAAGAGATCAACCCAGTCTCCAGAGGGCTGAACAACTGGAGGTCATTAGCTTACACAAGATGGTAGATTAAAACTGCATCTGCAAATACGTACTAAACCACTAGGTAGGGGGGATCAAACTTGTAGGGTACAGAGTAATACAAAACAGTACATTAAACACCCTTCATCATAAATCCAGTATTTTCTTTGTATTCCTATATATTCCACTTGATTTTTTTTAAAATTTTAGTATCTGTTACCCCTAAGTAGAAAGCACTTTGCTCAGAAAGACAAAATTAAATATATTAGATACCCAGGAACAAGTGGTGACTCAACTCTACTACACACACATCTTACAGCTAGACAGAATTGAAAGAAATCTTTCAAAAAATGGGGCAAAGACTCCTCTGACAATCAGCCAAATTTTTAATTCTCACTAAAACCATGGTAGCGCTAAGATTATTGAAAAAATATAAAACATTTCTGAACACTGACAAGGCTATCTGTTTTCATTAGCTAGTCTTTTTTTTTAAAGGAAAACAGAGTTCAAAGAAACAATTTTAATGAAACCCTCAAAATTTGGCTTGAGGCAGAAACCAAGAATGAAAAAACTTCCGTAGCTAGTAACTGCCAAAACTGTAAGCTACTGATAACTACAGATCAAAAGAAGTCAAATGGGAAGTCTGCAAGCAGTCTAAATGTGAAAGTTTTTCTAGGATCACCCTGTAACAGGCATACAATACACACAAACACACACACACACACGTTAAACAGTATCTGGCATACCTGTCTGAAACAATGCAGAGGGGCAGCTACTGATTCAGTCTCTTTCAGATAATCATCCCAATTAAACTGTTCTGGAAGACAGAAGATAAATAAATACATATACACACTTATAAAAAAAGGAATTTACATTAAATGAAAATTTGAGGAAAGAAAGGGACAGAAAACCCAACTATCTTGTAGAATACGTTTTTTCAAGAGCGGAATCATTCTCAAATGAAAACTCTACCTTTGAAATACATACAGACCTTGAAGGAGCTTCAAAAGTAATGTTAATTTACAGGGTTGAACACACAATAGGCAAAATTAATATAAAATTTCCTTCAATTTTTTTTTGTGCTCCACATGCAAAATGATCTAGGTCAGAGTATTTAGATTCAATTCTCTGCATAAGGATCTCCCAAGTACTCTTATACAAATCACATTAGCCTTGCTATATTATAGTTCCCCTAACAGCAGAGTTGATATGATAACCTCATATGAGTACTGAGATGATATACACTGAAAAACACAGACACATGGATACTGTTGAAATGTATGTTATGAACACTATCCACTTGAAATCAAGAAGATTAGCACAGCCTTCCAACTGCATCTTGGTCTCTTTTTATCTGAAGTCACATAAAGGTTTCTTTTTGTAGAATATCATGTAATATGGCATAGATAGGCAAACATTATGGCAATATTAAGTAACAAAATCATGGTATTTTTTCCACTGTTAATACTGTCATTGTTTATGTGTACAGGCAAGTGGATTCTGCACTTGATTTAACTAGTGTTACCAGTTGTGCACTAATGGAAAAATATGAAGTACCAACATCAAAGATACAAGCAAGCATATTAATTATTTTAATATAAAGTGTAAGAAAAAAAACTAGAATGGCACAGCTAATATTTTTGTTACTATATTATCAGAGTGAGCTCTTTTGCTTATTTGTCTTGTTTGGGCAGCTGGCATCTTTCTGATGTTCCTGAAGAATGAAGCACTGATGAACCCAAAACGATGCAGCGATGCCACCCAGTGGCTCAACAACAGCCACTCACAAGGCCTAATGCAAAATCCTTGGAGATGATGGAGAACTTGCTCCAGGTGTGCCAGTAATTCTTCCAAAAACACCACTGGGCACAGACATTTAAACACATCTCTGCAGTTTTCAGGAGAGAGGAGAAACAAAGAAAAATCAGAAAATGGCAGCATTTTCCAGCACTTGCACACAGCTTCCCTGAAGGATGTGTGGTGGCTCAAACCCAGTCTTCCTGCAGTAGGACAGCATTCAGCTGACAATATCAAGTGCCTCAAGCAAAAGGGAACCATCCCTTCAGCCTGCTGAGGTCCGGGTTTTGGGTGAAACATACTCAAAAGTGTACAAGTCGGTTTCCTTGCCACTGCAGAAGCCATGTGCTTGTTAGGAACGTGAGAAGTCAGAAAAATGTCAAAAGCTGTTAATTTGGTGATCTGGAATATATGCAGGTAACAAAGATACTTTTACACAACATCTTGGAATTCCACCTATTTTGGAACGAAAATTTTATTCACACATTGATATAGTAAAACTGATTTTGTATTACTTACAAAAGGCAGGATACATTAACTTAAGCATATATTTGTATTTCAGGAAGGCAGAAATAGCTCTTCAGAGCTTTCCCCAGAAAGTAGCCTCCAGATTTGTTGCTCTTTTCATTAACAAGCCAAGGAGCAAAAATTAAATATTATAACCTGATAGCAAGGTTTTATCTTATAAAAATTCTTCTTGGACTCCAATAATAAACTGCCACGTCAGGTTGCCTTCTGATTTTAAAAAAATTAAATCAGTGTTTACCTTAGTAAAGTACCTAATTCTACATAATTAAATCTAGTCAAAAGAAAACATTAGTGTGTCCCAACTGTCTCAGATCTAACATGATGTAAAAGCTGTAGTCATGCATAGCCTCATTGTGTTACGGACTGTACAAATAGTGATACTTCAGTGACACCGCATTTACCAGGACAAACTGTCATTCATCTCCTCCAAAAAAATTATATAGTAACATTTCCCAAATTATCAGAATTTTAATGACAGAACGGTAAATTTCATGGGGTGACCAAAAATACAGAGAGAAAGAAAGAGTTTTGTTTTTTCAAGGGAACATTTACTAGAAAGACACAGAAGGTAACAGAACATTTACTAGAAAGACAGAGAAGGTAAGCAGCCAGCTACAGATAAAGCCAAGAGGAAAACACTGCCTAGCTCTTTGCTTTAAATCCTGGCTATCAAAAGCTCTTGCATCAAGCAGAAATGTCCTGGAGTTAAAATTAGAAGCTCTCCACCTGTGAAGACTGTATTAAATTAGAGCCAAGCTCTCAGAGATGGGGCTAATTATCATTTAATTACTGCAGTTATAGAAATAGGAGACACATGTATGTTTGCAACATGTAAGATGCATCTCTAGAAAGATAAGCACATTGAAAAAATAGCTACACGAAAGCTTCTCTGTATTCTCAGTGTGCACAGGTAAAGAAGCAATTGTGTTATACATATTTCTAATTCTAAAGACCCTGAAAATATGCAGCTTCTGACACTAGAAATCCTTACGAAAATTAGCTCATACTAAATAATTTAATGTGCATTTCTCTTCACAGTCAAATCTGCAGGCTGAATAAAACAGCTTAAGAAAAGACCATAATGCAACAACCACAACTTTATAATCCACCAGGAGAGTGAAAACTGGAGAGGCAAAGAAAATTTTATGCTGAAGAGCAAACCAGCATATACTGAAATGGAACAAAAAACCCAAACCAGAAGGTAACTAGAGCCTTTTGTAAACGAAAAAAAATATTAGTTCAAAACCCACATAAGAGTGAGGCTCTTAAATAGTGATTCAAAACAAGCAGCAATGGAGGGACTGAGTTCATGTCACAGCTGCTTGCATTACCGGCACTACCCATGGGTCAATGACCCTTGCTGCTCTCTTCAATTCTGTATCAATACCCTATCATTTCTTGTCAAACCAATCCCAATCCCAAAGTAACTCAAGCTAGAAGGGACCTCAGGAGGTCTCTAGTTCAGCCTCCTGCTCCTCCAGGGTTCCATCAGACTCAATGTGAAGATGCCCTCATCAAGGAGGAATTTCTTATGCTCCAGCCAGTATCTGTCACTTCTCCTTCCACACTGGCTCTGAGAGGAGCCTGGCTCTGTCCCCTTTCCATCCACCTGACAGGTAGTTGAAGACAGCATGATCATCTCCCATAAGCTTTCTTTTCTTTTAGCTGAAAAATAAACATTTCCTTTGGTTTCAGTACCAGTTTTTTCCGTTCTGGCTCCTTCAATTTTTTTGCAGAACTTCAAGCCAGCTACTCCAACACCGCAGAGCCTTCCTTGTACTGCGCAGCTCAACACTGAATGCAGCTCTCCAGACACAGTGTCCCACATTCCCCGAAGCAGGGAACGCCTCCTCCCACGCCTTTGCAGTGGGGCTCTTTGGCCACCAGAGCTCGCTGCTGGCCGCACTGCGCTGCGGCCGGCCGGGCGCAGGCCGCTCGTGCCGAGCTCCGCCCCGGGCAGCCGCCTCCAGCCCGGGCTGCCGCAGGGCTCCGCTCTGCCCGCGGCCGAGGAGGACGCTCCAGTCACCGCCGAGTCTCACCGCGGTCCTGCCATTCCATTTCCCCAGCATGGCAAGTCCATCTGAAGAGCAGTGCTGCCTTCCAGCCATTAGGTGCTGCCCACAAACTACTCTGGCAGTGTGTTCTGTAAAATCCTCCCCATTTGCCAGTAAGGCCTTAAACAGCATCAGCCCTAATACCGACCTCTAAGAAATGCCACTAGCTACCATCGGACAGGTGGTCCTCGCACAGCTTGACAGTCCAGTTAATTTTTCATCCACCTATCCAAACCACATCTCACCAGTTTGGCTGAAAGGATGCTACAGAAACTGTGCAGAAAGCTTTGCTAAAGTTGACATGAACAACATCCATTGCTCTCCCTTGTTTCCAGAGTAACTAAGCACAAAAGGCAACATCAGTCATGTACAGTTCACACACTTGACAAATCTACCTCCACTGCTCCTAACCTCATTGTTGTCCTTTATTTGCTTGGAAGTGGTTTCCAGAAATATTTTCTTTATAGTCTTCCTGAAGCCTTAGATTGGGCGGGCCAGCCTGTAATTCCCCAGGTGCTCCCATCTCGTCCTTCTTGACAGTGCGTACTATTTGACCTTCTCCAGCCATGGTGAAACTTCCTCAATCACTACAAGTTCTCCAAAAGAAGCGAGAAACTTCCTTGTGACATCAGTCCCCTGCCTCAGCATCCCTGGAGGTGCCACATCTGCTGCCATGAATAAGTGAATGCCTGGTTTGTTGAAGTGCTCCCTATCTTTTTTCACCATATGTAATTCTCCAGTTTAGTGAAAGTCAAAAGTTTTACAAAATTTTAACTGAAGATTTAAACTACAAATTGTCACTTGCAGATTGGTAAAATTTAAGGTCCTGGTTTATTCAGGTTAATATAATACAGTATCACCATAGCCTAAACACTGTTTGGGCAGATGGAACACGTCATATCTTCTCAGATCACCTCTAGGTTCCTTTGGCACCCATCTGAGAATTTGGACATGGAGATGCCTCTTTTCTAGTCTTCATCCCATAATCTTTCTTCTTCAAAGATGAGATTTCCTTATAATTTTTGTTCATACACTCTTGCAAATCCAGTAGTTCAGGTGTAAGGTATTTCATACTCTGCTTGTACCTCTTTCTACATGTCATGATCCCCCAATTAAAATCTTTCTCCTCCTCATGTCTTTCTCTACTTGCTTCAGTCTATTTTTTTAACCCATTCCTCTCACACCTCTATACCTCCTCTTCAACTATTCCTATCACACATTCCCCTGGAAACTCTGGAGACTTCCTAGTTGCTAGCCCAAAGCATTGTATGGCGTCTTCATCTAGCATCAAGGGGCTCCTTCTGCTCCTCTGCCACCAACAAGCAACAACACAGAATAAAAACTATTTCATCTGTAGAAAATTAGAGATCTTGCAAGAAACTCCTCTCTGTCTGACAAAGCTGAGCCTAGATTTCCTGGGGATGTTCAGTTCCCAGACACTAGGTTAACAGCACAGACCAAGTCAAGAACATGGAACACAGAATAAGGCTTGCCTGCTTAGCACTGCTTCTCCACAAAGCTTTTTCAACACCTTGCTCTCAACTGCTGGAGGAAGCAGGGATATTTTCCAGTGACTCATGAAATATGGTTATCTTATCCACTTATGAAGAGCACTTTGCTGGTGGGGGGGTGTCTTACAGCACTCTGTCTGTCATGTCAGACAACATTATTTAAAACAGACATGCTGAGTCCAGTTTGACTGGAGCTCCTTTTACACTGCAGAAGAGGGAAAAAGAGACAAATATGCTTCCTTTTGTGGCTCAAAGTAACAGGGACAAATAAAGATGACAGGTTGCCTGCACATGTTGTAGATTCTCTTCCTCTGGAGACACTTGTAAGTTTTCTGGACACAATCCTGAGCAATGTGCTCTAGGGGATCCTGCTTGAGCAGCAGGTTGGACCAAGATAACCTCCAGTGGTTGCTTCCAACCTATTCTGTGATGGCCAGAATCCTAATAAATGAAAAAATTAGCTCTGGCAAATGTAACAGCTGAAGGCTGCACTATGACTGATATCTTTTATGCCAAGTCATTACCTCAATTACCCAGCTAATGTTTCAGTATCCTGGCATGCTTGATCAGTTACTATGCTACTTGTCTCCACTGGTACCCAGGAAGAACCAGACCATCTATCAGGAGTCAGAGGGCACAGAAAAGTGAGCAGAGTGAGAGTTTAAATAATTCAGTGTAATTTTTTCAAGAACTCCTGAAGAGATTTTGTACTTTAGTCAATACCGCTCATTACATTTCTTACTGTCCAAATTCAAACAAACAACGTGAACATGCAAAGCATATCTAAGGATGTTGCTGCTGTCTCACTGCAGCCCACCATAGAAGCTACCCTGACAGGAATCTCATGTATACACTGCCTTATGGCACCCGCTGTGCATAGCAGAGGCTAAGTTAGCAAAGAACTTGGATCATTTCTGGTAAGTGTGCACTTTTCCTCAGTTTACTAAAAAACCCACAAATTCTGCTTTCAAATCAATTATTTAAAGTAAAATTAGAATCCCAAGCAATTTAACCCAGTTAGCAATCCTAAAAACTCAAGACTGTTAAACTGAAAATCCTTCTTTTGGCACCAGGAAACACATTAAGGAAACATAAGGTAACTGCAGCAGAAAAGGCATGAGACTGAAAAATACATGAGGAGAAAAAGAGACAAATCAGTAATGGTTTAAAAATAATAACGTTTACACAGGATCTTTGATTATACATACAAAGAGTACTTATTTGGCTAGTAAAACTAGCAGGTTCAACTCAAGCAGTTTCAACCATCACTTTCTATAACAAAACGTATTTCATAAAAGCTAGACAAAAAAGCAAAGGTATGTTTTTAACTGCCCACCATAATAACCCAAGAGATTCCAACAAGAAAAAGAAGTCAGAAAACAGTACAATCCAAACACACACTTTTTCTTTTAGAGTACCTTAACTAAGAACCTGACAGCTGCAATACCTACCACTTTTTAAAGATGGGTTGTTTGCCTGCTGATTCTTTCCATCTTTCTCTTTTTTAATATTCTTTGAATCTAAAAGACAAGATTCCATTACATAATAAATGTAATATTCACATCATAACAATGTCTAGCATAACACAGAATGCTTTCAAACAATATAGAATATCTTGTTCACTTTATTTCATTCATTTCAGTACATAATCAAAAAGGTATGTAAATTTAATCACCACGCTATTTTCCCTTCAAAATATATTGAAAAGTACAGCATGAAAAAGCAGAGCTTTTGACTACTTTATATAAATTATTAGAATGAATCTAGTTGCAGAACACAGAACATCAGCTCCACAGATAGCAATCCTGTCCCATTTTTAAACAGTTTTACTTCAACCTACACAAAATTTGAGATCCCAAAGATCACTGGATATCTTTGTACATCTGGTTATACACATATCACTGTGAACTGAGAAACAAGGAAAAAAACAAACCCATCCTAAAACCGTATTTCTAAATTAAAGAGTTCATTCCATATTGAGATTCTTTAATAATCAATAGTCTCAATATAAAATTCTCAAATATTCAAAGCAGCTATCTCAGCACACATGAATTATTTAAAATAATTACTCAGAAGAATCTACTTTTTCTATCATTAATCTTGGCACACACTTAGAAAGGGGTCTGCCATATTTCATTTTGATGGATTTCAGCATGTATGAGAGATGCAGAACTGGGCAGCTATAATGGAAAAGACTGAGACAGTTCCACTCACTCCTTTTAAAATACATTGTTTGGTGACCTGCTTTTGACACTCATGGACTTGAGTGCAATTCAAATATGATATTGACCTCACAACAAAAATGCAAGTACATTTTCAGATCTAAAAAGCTTTTCTGTTTTTACCAAGATCTGCATAGGAGAATAATTGTCTTGGTCTGCAAATGCCTCATTACTGGGAAATGTGGCTGCTCCTCTAGTTAGGCTTGTGCCTAGCTCACACTTTGGGTTACCCCACTTAGCCTGAACTGGTACAGGTGAAGGGAAGGCTCACTTTTACTGCAAGATTGCATTAGTAGCTGTATTCACTCGCTTTTAAGTCTACAGTTACTGACTGGCTTGCTCTTGAAATGAAAGCACTCTTGACCTAGAATGTGAAGCATTTGGTGACAGAAACACTTGAAATACAATGAATTGTTCTGCAGAAAAGACTAAGCCCTAACAGTGTTTCTTTTCTGTAAGTAAAGCATTTTGTGAAACATACTGACAAGCAACGTGTGCTGTTCAGCACTTCCATCTCACATCCTTCATTATCAGGAAATTGCCACATAATGCAAGTCCTCTGTCACCAGTCTCAAAATCCTCCCCTAACACTCAAGTGAGGAAAGGATAAGCCATCCACGTGGCTCTGTGCTTGGCAGGATGAGGCGCTCCTTTGGTCAGAGCACAGTAATGGCACCCTCGGGGGTGGCCAAGCAGGGCCTCGCCATCCAGAGCCACCCCATCACTCTGTCCAGGAGCTACCAGGGGGTGGCACTGGGGGCAGCACCAGCACTGGGGGCTATCCCAAGAGACAGGCTGGGGCTGGGATGGGACAGGGGGCCAGGGCTGTGGTGATCTGGAGACTGGCCCTGCCGCAGCACCACTGGGGCAGGGGCTGACATGGGGTCCTGGGCAGGGCAGGTGGAGGCCCCAGGTGAGTCAGGGTCATTAAAGCCTATTGGTGTAATCAGGACCACGACACCTTCCAAGAATAATCCAGACCTCACAGTCCTACAAAATCAGTGCACAGCTTACATAACTGCTCAAAATATACTGCAAAAATACCACCCCTTACTCCTAAAGCAGACACAGGCAGAACTCCAAGTCCTTTGAAAAAGAAAAAAAATGCTGTGTTTACTCCTTGACTTAATCTTCCTTCTTGACTTAATCTTCCTTCTTGACTTACATGTTCTTTCTTTTGGAAGAAGTTTGCTTTGGAAAATTTTCTATTATATAGGTTCCTGAAAAAAAATGCTTATGAAGATCAACTTCAGACGGAACTGCTGAAATTATTTGGGACAGTGCCTACAGAACTATAACCCCAGTACCTCCTCGTAAAGCAGTAGGGCTTTAAGCCATACAAGTAAATACCCTACAACTACCTGTGGGAATCTCAGAAGGGATAATGCTAACACTAGTTCAGTAACACTGAAAAGATGCAAGGCTAAGGTTCACCTTCTCCATCCTACATCCTACGAAAATATATTTCATCCAGCCTTTTTGGGATTGAGCTGAATCCAGCTAATTTTCTGCTGGGAGGTAGCAATCAATGGCAGGACCTTTTGCCACATTCTACAACCTGAGTCAGTATTTCCCACAAACAGTCAGGGTACTAAGGCTGACATCAGGCTGTCAGCTTACAAAATAAGTAACTTTCCAATCTGACTATGTCCAAAAAGGAAATCAATAAGTTTCTTATGTGGAACTCCACTGAAAGAAGAGAACTAATAACTGCTTCCTGCAAGCACCCAAAGCTTGAAGGACAGAGTCATGAAAGAGTATCTACCAAACAGCGTTAGATTAAAAACAAGATGACAGCTTTTCATGATGAGAGACATCAAGAACAGGTGAAAGAATGTGAAAAACTGCAGCCTGGACACCACATGTGTTCTTGCTGACAATCACTACATGGATTATTTATTCCCTGTACCAGCTAGCTTTAGTGTCTCTTTCAAAAATATCACAGCAAATATGAAAGTTGAAACAAAACACTCTTGGCAACTTATTTTTCGTATCAGCCATTAGAAAACTACAGGAAAAGAAGAGATGATTAATGAGAAGTGGCTTTCTCAATAGCATTTTAAACAATTATTTCATATGAGGTGGAGGCATTTTCATTCACAGTAAACACAAAGCACTGTCACTATCGCTTGTTTTTGATGGTAGGATATCTCCTCTTTAAAAGGCACAAATAAATCTCACCCAGCATATGCAGAAGCATCCAAGAATAAGTCTGAATAAAACCAAGATTGCTTTCAAAGGATCCCCTTGCTTTTATGCATTCCAATCTTCATCAGTGGAAAGCTGGGAACACCATTACCAAGCTGGTGTGTTTTGATGCAAAGCTACTAGCAGGAATAACTGCCAACTAACCTGTTTCCACATCAGACACCCTGCATCTATCTATTGCCACCTCAGAAACCTTTCCTCCAGTCTGTATTTCACAGTCACTACTTCACTGTCTATACTTCCCAGCCTCGTTCAGGCGTGCTTTTTCCAGTGTTGGCAGTTAGGCTGGATAAAAAACTATGGTTTATTTTCAAAAAAAAAACTATAAAGAAAGATTTTATTAAAAACCAATTTTATAAATATTAATATTTCATAAACACAGAGTTTTTTAATGCATGCCCATCTATATTTGAAATTTTGATATTCTATATTTTAACAAATTTAGTTTCCAAAGATCACAGGAAAAAAATTAGACAGAAGACTATTATTCAAATCACTGGGCTGAACAAGATGACTCTCTCTGCACATGATCCTCAGCTTAGTCAAGCTTTGAGGTCAAACCTCAAAAAATGAGGTAATAATATGAAAATATGAAAATTAAAGACATAATATGTACCTGTAAATAATTGTACAGGTACAAAGAGTATTTTCTTTTAATCTCATTGCACATTCAGCTCCTAGCCACATTCAATGGCTAATTCCCTGAAACCCAAAAAATTGACTTAAAAATAGGAACTCTATTTATATACTGGAGACAGAAGGACAAAAGAAGTCCTACAGTCTTGAAGCTCATGGTAACAAAAAAAAATAGGTCAGCTTAACTCATCATCTATCTTCCCCTGTCCATTTTTAAAGAGAAAAGTTTCAGCTTATTTCTCAATGTAAAACACAGTATGTGTTAGATCATTTGCCAAAACAAGAGTTAAAATGAAATTTTGCTTAATCAAATGGACTTAATCAAATGCTACTCAACTCTCTAAGAAAGCAATGAAGAACAGGATAGTTATTTCAAAACAAGTTTTGAAAATAAAGTAATACATATAAGTACATAGCATTTATATATTTGCTATGTATTTATACATATTTCGCTGCCTATACCACGTAGCTAAATACCCTATGAAAGATTTCTTTCTTCTAGGGCAGCATATAATAAAATTTTAAAAGCAACATATTCTATTGTTCACCAACAATTTATTTTCTAGAGTGCACTTCATAAGGTAAAGCTTTAGATACAAGCCAAGATTAGAGTAAGATTATTTAACATAGTACTTTCTGCTTACTGATTCAAAACTCCTTGTGTTTACATTACTCCCACCCTATCTGTAACCACAGAATTTTGCTGATAAGATTACTCAACAGAAGACAGGCAAGAGCAACCACATCTATCACTTAAGAAATTAGAGACAAAGGGAAAAAAAGGACAAAGCTATCCTGACTGACTTGTGAATACCAAATAAAAAAAATAATCAGAGAAGGCAGTGGTAAAGCTCTAGGCAAAGATAATCCTGGTGACCAATGTGTATTTCCTCTTATAAGCTCCCATACTGAACTCCAGTTTCTTGCCTGATAAGCTTTAAAACTTTGCAACTTCTTTCTAGAAGACTTAACCTTTCAGCAAACTAGATGACTGTTTTGTCTAGGTGATGGCAAATATCATGTCTTTTAACAGCAATAGTTTTCATCCCAGAATAGTGTGCTACATGTAGGGAAGGCATGTATGTGCTGTCTTCTAAGCTTGTTATTTGCTCATTGTCCACTGTGGGGAAAATGAAGTTCATAGTCATGCTTTCAAGACTTCTGCAGCTATTCCTTAGCCACCTTGATGTCTTCAACTCTTCTGGGTCTTCAAAACATGGCAGGACACCACTCTTCTCAAAGGCACCCCTTGTCTTTTCCTGATGTATGTGAAATACCTTTGGGTGACAAAAACTTTTGCTCTTCCCATGTCACAGAGTTACTCACACTCAAAGGAAGTTTACTAAAACAAGCCCAAGACCTACCATTGCTCAGGAAGGGGCCTTCTTCTCACTGCCTACTACACAGGGTTGTGAGCACCTTTCACCAAGCCTCAGTGCACACAGATGGGGATATCCAGACAGAGTAAAAATGAAATTTCTCCTTTCCTTTCTTTTTGTGCTTCCCTAGCAGGATTTTTATCTTATCTGCTGGGAACAGCCAGTCTCTTTGACCATATTTAAACAACAGCCATGCAGAAAACCTACAAGAGAAGGGGTCAGACTTCCTCCATAAACTCCTGGTGCAACAATTAAATGGATGACTCCTGCCATTACAGAAAATCTATTCTAGCAGAAGACAATTATTTACCAAGGGAACACACAAGCACATAAAGCAGCTTGGGTTGAAGGTGGTAAGCTGAAGTAAAGTACAGAAGTGCTAGTAGCCTTTTATGGAGGAGGACTACTAATGTGAAAACTTCCAAAGCAGCAACAAAATGGTTTCAGAGAGTGGATCTTTTGCTCTTCATATTTTTTTTGTATCACCAGCCCAAACACTTTTGTTTCTTTCTAAGTCTCACTCTCTATTTTCGTTCTGAACTCACAATAAACATCTGCAGACATGACACAGCAGAAATCACACCTCTGCAGTACACCATGTACTTGTGGATGAATTTCTCTTAAAATGTTCATTTTATCTTCAAAAGACAGTTGCTAATGCCATTCATTGTAATAAAATTTGGTTCTTTGTACTACTTAGTTATTATCCTGCTAAATTACAGGTGACTCCAGAATAAAGGCCTATATTTTATTTAATAGCACATCTAGACACATTCCTCAATTTCAGAGTGCAGTAATGATTTCAAGGCTGTCACAGGACAGAATTCTTTTCATTAAACTTGTAGAACTCAAGACAGCCAAATTTAGCATATGTATTCTAAAACAATGTGAAGTTTGAACTTACCTGTATTCAAAAGATATCACAAACTGTCTTCTTAATCTGACAGAATGGCAAATTGTCATGTTGTATCCCACCAGCTCCTAAAAGAGAATTTAGCAGGTTCCCCACTTTCTTTCTTCTTGAATTAAAGCTACCAGGCCTTACCTTTCGCTGCTGTTCTCCCCATGGTAACACTTCTGTGATCTCCCCTCTCACAATAAAAAGGCTGAAGTTGAAAGACCAGTTAATTCTTCCTTTCAGCACAACAGTTTCCTGTGGAGCAGTAATACAACAAGTTAAGGGGGGAGGTTGTTGTTGGCATTTGGGTTTTCTTTTTTTGGAAAGGATGATTTTTTTTGTATTGGTCTATAATTATCTTGCTGGTTTTAAATTGCAAGTGTTTAACAAACTACTTGTAGGAGAGTAGCATGAAAAAAACAGTTAAAAGTAGCAAAAATACCAAATGTAAACTTTAATTTCCTTGTTTTAGACAGTTCATTCTCTAATGATTTGCATTTTCTGTGGATTTCTAAAACAAAGAAAGATATAAAATGTGCTTTATTCTTTTTTCCCCCAAGAAATATTACTGAAAAATGGAAGACTCTTTATACATAACCTACTCACCATCTCACTTGCACAGAGTTAAACAATCATCAACTTCAATACCTCTGGGCAAAACACATTATCTTGCACAACTACAGTTGAAGAGGGAACAAAACACTAATGTAAAAAATCTGTACAAGGCCCAAGTGCTCACTGATACTCCTGCCCCATGATTTGTAACAGACTTGTAACAGCACACAGGGAAGTGTTAGGGAAATGCTAACTGCAGATAAAAGCAATGAGCCACATTCTTGTAGGGTTTAGAAACTAGAAGGGACAGATTGGTTAAACTAGTGTAAAACAGCAAAAACAAGCTTTGTTTTTTGTGTGTGTTACTGTGATTTTCTACTCCAGCATCTAGTATTTTGAACTTTGACTGTGTTCAAGTTAAACTCATTTTAAGCATCTAGCCTTGAAGCAACAAAGCCAGCAAGTTTATTGTCCTTCTCCATTAACTTTTCAAGTAACAATGGGTAAATACATTCAAATTTGTGAATTATGTTCTTGGATAATTTCCTTTCAAGCAACTTCCATGAGGTTTAAAGCTGACATCACCAAAAACTTGAGGAGTTTTTTTTTTAAATTTATATATGTGCATACTCTTTCCATGATTAATTTTGTCAAAGGTAACATTTTTAGAAGCTACATCTTTCCACTGTGACATAAAAGAAGTAACAGCTGAAAAGCAGGTTATCTACTTGGAATTTCTTGACTCTTCTACTCACATGCAAAAAAAAATTAAAATGCACATATATATCACATACACAAAGAGAAGTATCATACAGCTGAGTATTTTCCTGAAACTGTGATCCCATACTGAAACTTCAAGAAAACTTCAAAGCACTATGATGATGGACTGGATGATGAAAACTTTATACAGTGCAAGACCACGGCTAAAGCTAATTAAAAGGTTTTTTAAATGTCAGTGATTGATGAATTTATTTCATGTGTGTGTTGTCTGTGAACATGCTGGACAGTTATTACAAAAACTCAAGACTGAGACTTGAAAGGAGTTATAAATAAAACTGAATACTACCATAAAATAAGCAGGTTTTGCTACACAATAGCATTCATAGTATAAGTGATCATCAAGATTAAGAATAGAAATCCTTTTAAGCCATCAAATAAATTTGAAATACTTTATACTTTCACAGACTCCCCCAAAAATTCAAAGCTTTTCCACTGCAAGTAATAAATCATGGAAGGTGATGC
Organism: Pyrgilauda ruficollis; assembly: GCF_017590135.1. Classification (NCBI taxonomy): domain Eukaryota; kingdom Metazoa; phylum Chordata; class Aves; order Passeriformes; family Passeridae; genus Pyrgilauda; species Pyrgilauda ruficollis. The sequence goes on from NW_024524266.1 coordinate 9,892,754, forward strand.
AGAGTCAAAGTAACTGTTTTTACAGATTACTTTAGAACAGCGAATGGTTTTTATCTTTTTGTTCCAAGTACCAGATTGCACTTGGTGCAGTAATAAAGATTCCAACCCTGCAGTGATAGTCATCAAGTTTAGCACAACCGGAGCGTCTGTGAGAACATAAAAAGGATTCCAGCTTTTCATTAGCTTGTGTTGTACCAGATAGGCTGTTTTACAGCATGCCCACCAGCCTGTTAAAAATATAAGACAACTGAAAGTTCTGAAAGAGCTGTTTGAAATGAGGGAAATCCAACTTCAGGAGCACAATATATTACTGTTTCGAAGAGGTGCTACTTAGAACTCCGTTACACCTAAGTATTCAATTTAAAGCTGCTGTTAAATTAACTCATCGATTGTACTGTTTGTCACAGCAAACTTAAAACCAGTTACTCAAAGACAGGGCAGGGTCAACCTGAAACAAAGTGCAACTTCTGCAGGGGCAGATCTAGGAACTATTTTCCATCACTACACATACTTAAGTTGCAAACCCTAAGCAAGGCAGTTGTGTCCTTTGCTAACCAAGTCCCTTATGTCGCACTCACCATCCCCAGTCTGGCTCAACCCACAGCGCACCCAACAAAGAAAAGAAGAAAACCACCAGCAAACACAGGGAAAACACCTCCTGGCACATTCTGGTAAAATTACATAGCAAGGACAAATCTCAAGTCATTCTTGTACGTGTGTCTTGGCAAGCAGGCTGACTGAGAAAGATGGGGTTAAGAAATTAATCGAGCAGCTTCTAGAAATTAAGGGAAAAATTAAACAAAACAAGGTCAGGAATATATGAGCAAACAAAGAAATGCAATGGCAAGGCTGAAGGGCAATGGCATTAGAGTACACAAAACAGCAGAATGAAAACCAAAGTTATAAAGACTGAGATAAACACAGAGGTTTTCAGTCACAGACAGAAAATCACCGAAGCATTTAAGAGACTGTCAGTACAGAATCCAGTGAGAAACCATTTGCTGCAAATTAAGGAAAATGCAAGGGGGAAAAAAAATCCACAAACCTAGGATAATATTGGATTAATCATCAAAATGTCTTCAATCCAAAGAGCACTCAAAGGATATCTACACTCCTGAAGTGTATTATTTGCATCACTTATGTCTCAAATCATTCTGTAAACTGAGTTTTAGTCTTTCTCTGATTTCCATCCCTTACATGAATTCCTTTTTAAAAAATCTGATGGAAAGCATTTATCTGCCTTTTATGCCTTACTGAAGTTTTTATTGTTAATCCCCAAATCACTTCTACTAGCCACCACCCACTGTGCAAGCCCTTAGTCAGAAAGCATTATATTAGAAGACAAGGCTAAGTCTTTACCTTCTCTGCATTGCTAGTACATAATACTAGGTGTCAAAAAACAGGATGGAAAACATTTTTCCTGCCTAACTGCCTAACTTTTCTCTTTCTATTTTGAAAGAATTATTCAAAGGGCATGCATTGCTGCATTTCCAAGAAGGCAGCATTCTACAGAAACTGTCAAAATCGTTCCTTCTTTTGCCTGCCATGCATCTCCATTATCCTCACTGTTAGCCAGGCATTCAAGTAAACCAAATGTCTTGAAAAAAAAATATGCATGCATATCTTGGGCTTCCCAGTGCAAGTTTATCTTGACAGCATGCCTGCTCATAAAAACACACAACAGAACTATGGAGATAAACATAACATTTAAAAGAAGCTTAAGCAAAGAGGAGATCATGGGTTCAGTCCGCACAAAAAATATTCAGGTTTTTCTCTCAATGACTCTGCATCTAAGGCACGACAAGAGCCAGCGATTTTAGAGCCCATTAGCTTTTTTGACCCTACCAGTAGTACAAATGCAGTAACTCAGACCTCACCATTGGCATCTTCATGGGTGGGACAGTTGTCAATGGGCAATCTCTGCTGGATAAGGACTGAGACTATTCTTTTACACAGATTCACTGCACTGAGGAGGAATCTAACAAAACAGCCACTTGGAAGCATCGATGAAGTTCTCAGTTTTAGCTTGAAATAAAGGCAGAAATTTTTCAGGCTTAATGTGAACCAGGAGTTGTATTTGCCCCTTTTTTCCTTCTACAAATGTTTCAAGATTAAAATCCCATATGCAAGGGTGAAAAAGAATTACACATAGTTTAAACAGCAAAACCAGTTATAGACAGAAAATAGGAACAGTGTAAGCTAAGAGATACTTCCCCCTGCCAATGCTGTTCTTTGTACGAGTCTTACATTTGCTTTCCCCAGCAGCATTCATGCACTATTACATTTAGAAACACATGAGACATCAGCTACAACTGCTGGCCACGCTCCCTGCTCCTCTCCTCCCTGCTGTTTGCCACTGCCAGCGCTGCAGAGCCCTTCAAGGAAAGGCCCTGTGCAGCCTCCTCCATGGACACACAGTCCAGCAGCCGCTGCTCCCACTCCAGACTCCACATGGGGAACGTGCACCTACAGGCACCAGTCACTTCCCAAACCAGTGTGACCTAACTGCATTACTTCAAAGCCATCCTTCATGAATCTGGAACACCTTTTCCTTAAACTGAATCACCCATCTACTCATCTGCTGTCTCTTAAATAAAACCCTACTTCATACCATTTTTAAAAGTCTTTGAGGGGCTGAAAAGAGGTAAACAAGGAGAGTAAAACTTAAAAATAATATACAGTATTAAACAAAATTTGCAATACTTAAAAATAATTTCCAGCAAACTACCCAGCATATAGACTCATCTAGTATACTTGCAGACACAACAACATACTTCCTTATTTCCGTAATAGAGATAGTCAGTTTACCTCTCAGTGCATACTGTAGCATCATTATGGAAAAGTAAGGTCTCAAAGGCTAAAGGAAGAAAAAATTACATTAATGTATCAGAACTTTAGAAAATGTAATAAAAACCTCCTATTTATAAACTCGGTATTATTTAGCTATACACATATATGACTTTGAACCAAACATTAAAAATCAGGTCTTCTTTCTTCATTTATGCACACAAATACATAATCTGTCAGTGTTCTGACAAGAAATTTGATCCGAGATGGAATCCCTTTTAGTTCACATTCTTTGTATTAAAAAAAACAACCAAATTCTTTCAAGGAAAGGAAATTAAACTTCTACATTTTCATAGAGCTCAACTTTCAATAAATTGATATATCTGAACACCTCCTCTAGTCACTAAAAGCAAAGCTAGACAGATAGACTTTAATCAAATTCACAGGCTTTCAAACCAGCAAATATTAACTAGCCATATATATCATTACAACAACTAAACTTGAGTTGTTTAAGAGAGTGGGTACTTAGTGCTTTACAAATATATTTTTGTAAAGTCATTTTCTTTAACATCAAGCAGAAATTTTTTGCACTTGCAAAACTGCTCAGTAAGTCACCAGTGGTGTACTGCTCACTATTTATGAAGTGATTAGCATAAACAAACTTTTAAGCTGTCAGCAGTAAAATATTGCCTGTAAATGTTCTGCTCTCTCTCCAGGTAAGTTTACGACCTGCTTTAGAATATGAGCAACTGTAATTACAGTAAGTCATACATTTCAAGAATGCAAAACTCTCTCTAAACTCTCAAACCCTATTAAGTGTGTTATTCAGTACAGTAAGGCATTGCATATTAAAAAAAAAAGAAACACTAACAGGGTTTAGACCAAAAATTAGTCCCAAAAAAATCCTGAAGCAAGAAATAGTACTTATACGTGAGAACATCAGAGAAGTAAGGTCTCGAAATTAAACAGCATAGCTTGTATTAATGCACAACAGAAACAATTAATGTCATGCAGATTTAACATTTACTAAATTGACAGTAATTTTTAAAATTGGAGTTTAAAACTGCTCTATGGCTACCAACAAAAAATGAAAAAGCTTTTCTCCTCCTTCCCTCCCTCCCCATCCTGCTTTAAAAGTCAGAAGATATGGGGTTGTAAAAACCTGAAAAAGGAAATGGTATGTGTGAAGTCAGCAGTTCAGCAAACCGGCTGGCCATTAACAGCTTTAAATATTCTTAAAATGCCAATCTTCCCACATGAAAGGGTATTTTAATGTTATATTAAAATAAATTTTAAAATAATTTATTAAAATAAATTTAAAAACACAGCTTACGTTTCTATCTTGAACAAAACTGCCAGTTTTAGTAGTTTACTAGTACATATTTACAGTAGCACAAGATTTTGACAATTTGTTTAAACATTTTGGTGAATTCAGCACACTGAAACCTCTGTGCTGTTTTCTACTTCCCCTTCAAGACTGGAGTACTCTTCCTGAAAACATTCATCATCATTATTCAACCTGGCTTTGTCCAAATACCTAACTCAATTTTTTTCATAAAGCAAACTATTGTGAAATAGTTTGAAAAAAATTGTGAATAAAAAACCCCTGTGCGATTAGCACTAAGAGCTACATACCTGCATGGAATTGTCTCTACACTCAGATACATCTCCTCTGTCTTCAGCTCAGCTTCCCTTGACACAGAAGAGAGGTCTCAAACTATTCATTCTGCAAGGCACTGAGCTTACTTTTAGCACCATGCAAATACAGCAAGCAAATGAGAAAAGAAATTGTTGTTGCAAACACAGCAAGTGCTAAAGAACCCTATACAGCTTTTCTGCACTTGTCTTTCGCAGACAAGAAGCAACAGCACCAGCAGTAGTCAGAGTGTGTAACACATAAGGGAACAAGGGGGAAAAAGACAAACAAAGGCACAATGGCAGAAAGGAAATTTTTCACCCTCTTAGGCAACCTTGGCTTCCTCCCTTCTACATTGCCTTCACACTGGAAAAGGACTGTAAAAGCTTGGTTCAGATATGATCCAACAGAGCTCTATCCACACAGGGCACAGTCAGCAAATTCATCCCCGAAGTCCAGATTTTTTATTCACAATGGAGTATCCAGAGAAACACACCTACTTTTAGTCTGATGAAGAAATATACAGAAGTCAAATAGCATGCACAATTTTTTTTTCATTGAAGGCATGGAGAACAGCCTTGGGACATTTCTGCATACAATCCAACCACTGTCAGCACCCCAGATGAAGCTTCAGAACAACATGTTTGTGTCCCCTCGCCTCTACTCAACACCAGCAGCAACATACTTCTGCTACCATTCTCTTCCAGTGCATAAAATACCTGTTTCTCTCTCCCACTTGATAATCCAAACAACATAATGCTAACTGGGACTCCCTGCCACTATATATTAACAAAGACACAATTTGCCTCAACTCATTTTTCTGCTGCGGCAACACTCCATGGTGTAGCCTGGCTTATATAATGGAATAACTACACAGATCCCACGTACTGGTGTCCGGTCAGGGAACAAAACCAAACCAACCAGAACTAAACAGCCCTTAAGCAATTTCCTGATAACTCCGCAGTTGAGACAATGTTTCTGAAAAAAAAGAAACCCCAGAGAGCTGCTTGCAGTTTCCAGGCACGCACACTGGACTCACCTGTTGCTGGTGCTGACAGCTGTGCTATTTCCCCAACTCAAGAAGTCCCTTTACACAAGGGAACTTCGTGCAAATGTCACCAAAAATATTTGTCCATCTATTGGACAAACATTATCATTGAATCACAGAATACTGTGAGTTGGAATGGACCCACAAGGATCATCAAGGTCCAACTCCTGTCCCTGGGCAGGACAACCCCAAGAATCACACCAAATGCCATTCCAAAGGCCCATTCAGTGCTGCTAGACATTTCTGCAGCTAACAAAGCACTAACAGGTCATAAAAGACATAACAACTCCTAAATGCTCAAAGAACTAGACAGCTGCAACTACTCGCTGTGCTATTTGCTTCACTCTTCAAAAACAGAAGATAACTAAAGACTCAAAGCGTCATGAAAACTTGCAGCAAATCTGTATCTCTCTTCCCACTTTCTATGACAACTTCCCAATTGTATTAAAAAAAACAACACAGAGGTGAAGTAAGACATAACAGGGCAATCTCCTCTTCCACCTCTTCCTCACCATGACAGCACATCTGTGACTGGTTGTATGTGGCTCAGGCCCAGGACAGTGGCAGAGTATCTCCCTTTCTGCTATTTCTGGAGACACCCTTTCTGAAGGCAAGCCCCACTCTTTCCTCCACTCAGTGCTTACACCACTGAGCACTAGAAATATTCAAACTAGGTAGTGTTTTTCTACAACAAGCTGAAAAATAATTACAAACCATATTCAGAGTTTTCCATCTAACCATAACACTGTTTATTTTGGGATTAAAGCCAATTCATATCAAAAAACCACTGTCTGCCTCATTACAGCCCTCCAGTGCAGGGTACGCATACAAGAGATTTGGTAGAGGAAGTGCCATCAAACATGCAGCAGCTCTTTTAATCTCTGAGCCCCTGACAGACGTTAGTGACAATAAAGAGTTCCACCAAATTTAGCAGCTCTGATACCCTTTCACATTCCTCCATGCACGAGACTCAGTTTTACAAACTGCCCTTTTTAAGTGGGCTTTTAAAAGTGCCCCACAAACTGCACTCCTTCCACTGAACCTGCCTGCATTAATCTCTGATAGATTCCACACAGTACATAAATAATGGTACATGTTTCATTTTAGGTATGCACCTCATTAAAATGGTGCTACTCTCTTACAGGTTTTATAAACTTCAGCTGCTCCCTGCACTAATGTATGGTAGAGGATGAAAGGCTCAACCTCGTCTTCGCCCTACACTAAAAGGAGTCTCGTATTACCTTGAGAAGACAACTGACTGAGATTTCCATCAAGGAAGTTCATCCCTTTTATGAAAATTGATGGAAAGGAAAATGACGGAATTCCCTTGGTGTCTTAAATAGAATTTGACCTGATTTGTGAAGCTGAAGGCCAAGAGAGAATAAAATTATCTACCACATCTACCTTTAATACAATGTTTTACTTGGGTTTAATGACAACATACAAATATTAAGACTATAAACCACCTATGGGTTTAAAAAAAACAAAACAGTAATCAGTCCAAAACACTGCTCATGCTTAAACTGGAGACAGCATTATTCTTACAAAGCCAAAAAAGAAAATGTACTTTAGGATTAGTGTGGACATAAGATATCTAGACAGTATCCTACCTGTGAAGCAAAAAGACGACTATCATCCTGCTAAAACACATGAAAGAGCACTAAAATTCTGCTAAAGGTGTAGTATTTCAGAAACACTTTGATATTAGGTTCTGCGAGTAATTCAGAAGAGCAGAAAGAGAGCACCACATAAGAACCACAATAAGCATCAATATTGCACCAGCTTGGATCCAAACTGATCAACCACTACCCAGAAAGCAGGTGCCTTAGTTGAAGGTGCCTTAGTACGAACCAGTCTTGAAACAAGACTGCTGAAACAAAGAGACATGGAATTTAACATCTCAAAGAAGAAATCAGTACTTCATTTAGATGCAAGATAAGAAAATAATGAATTTTTGGTCCTATCCAAAAGGCATAGAAACTAAAGCTGTTATTTTATCTGACAGGGATCTTGGGCTCAACTCTCTAGCTGCTAAGGGCACGTACACAGCACATCCCTGCAGACACACAGTGCAAAGGGTGTAACACATTATGTGCCCGCTACTACAAATGGTTTAGTTGTGTGCACTTATGCCAAATGTCCATTGTATATAAAAGAAACTATCAGAGCAAGCCCAAATAAATAAAAGTTATAACTTGGGTAATAGAGACAGCTGCTGCTTTCTGAATGGTTATAAGGCAGCTCCTGACTTTCCTCCAGACCTACACCGTTGTTGACCAAGCAGAAAGACTAACAAGGACGAGATAAAAGTACCTCTGACAGTCATCAGCACCATTTATGCACCAGTTACTCTTTGTGTACAGATCTGCCACCGATAAAAGGGGAGCCTGCTCACTGTTGGCTCAGGTACCTGAAGCCACGCTTCCCATCCCAAAAGATAGTAATCTACTTGAACAGATCACAGATACAGAACACAGAGTTTTCAGTAGTGTGCTGAGTTTACACAAACACACCAGGACTGTGCAGGTGAGTCACCAAATCACCTCCTGCTGCTCCCAGGAGCGAGGCAGCATTGCTGCTCCGTGGCCAGCACTGCAGCAGCAGCTGGGTGCACACCCTCAGCCCTCACTGCCCACACGCATCAAGTCAGCCAGCAGGTGCATGAAGGTACAAAAATAGTACTTACACAGAAGCATACTCTTAAAAAGCCCTGCAGTTCACTGAAGTACTTAACTGCCTCACTTTTCAGCAACTTTACCTCAAACAAATTAATTGCCTTTGCACTTAGACATCGTAAGGAAAGCTGCTCACACACACATTATCAGTCATCACTACAATGCAAAAATAAACTTAACTGCATATAACTAATATTCAAGCTTCCTAACACTTAATTATAGAGCAGCTGGACCTTACAAGAAATCTCCGAAGATGTACAAATTTTCTAGGAAAAGCACCCTCATATACCAAAAGCACAAATCGCAGTAAAAAAGAATTATTCATCAAATTGTATTAAAATGTTAACAAATATTCTGGGACTTTAAATTTAACATTTCCATTGCTTCTTATTTACCCACTGCTCTATTACGCTTTGACAATTTTATATGGGCTTTTCTGGCTCTTCCCACATGCTAGAAAAATCTCATTCTGAGCAATTTATGTTGCATGTCTTACACTTTCAAGAATACAAACGGTATAGTCCTTTACATTTAAGATTTTAATCTCTGAAAAAAAGCAATCACCACTAAGGCTGGGTGCCTAAGGCTATTTCTTTCAAATGGGAATGAACAGAACTTTAAATGCCCTGCAGATGTGGAGCTCACAAAATTGGTTAACAACCTCCCTTGTCCAGACTCCTTGAAGCAGTGTCCTGGTCCCTACCTGTAATTTGTTCTATATTTACGCTTTAAAAACATTACAACAGACTGTCAAACGATATTTCTAAAGATTTCCTTAAAACATGAAAAGAATAACTATGTATTTCACTCATCCTTGTTTGAGGCAGATGTATCCAGACAAATAAGAAAGCCAGCTGCAGTGTCCTGAACAGTTAATGACAAATGTCATTTCCTGTTAGTGACACTTTTTAGTGGCAGTGGATAATTGCTGAAGACTTCATTTGTCCCTGTACATTCACTCACCAAAGGGAGTAAACAGGACTCACTCACAGCTCACGACCCCATTGGAATATCAAGAAAACAAAAACAGACACCTATGTACAATAGGCACAAGCAGCTATCTATGTTTGCTTAGAGATTCACATTCTCTCAAGTAAAGCTGCATTTTAGCACAAATTTTAGACAGATAATAGAATCAATACTTTCTCAGTATTCCAAATTTCACACTAGCAAACTGCCTCTTTTGAATTCAAGCAGCTACTCCAGAAAACAATGCCTCTGCCTTAAGAGCACACTATCTGATCACAGCAAGGGCAGTCACAGCAAAGGGGAAAAAACCATCTGTACATTCAATGTAGGAACACAGAAAGTCAAAAGAAAAATATTTTAAAGTACTGGCATTGCTGTTTCCTAAAATTCCTACATCAAGGCTTATATATGTCTGAATGTTAAGGACAATCTAGTTATGTTATGTTCTCACATCTACATGGACTCTAATTGTTGTGAAAGTAGTTTACACTTTTACTGTAGTACATCATGAAAAGCCAACATTCGTTTTTGCTGAATCTGAACATTACTACAAAAATATAAAATACCAAGCAACATGAAAGATATCACACAAATACTGCTACCTATTTACATCAAATAGAAAAACAGAGCATCAACTCCATCAACTGAGTTTCAAACAAAATTAGTAAACTCTATTTTCATATTCAAGACCAGACCATGTTAAAGTTAAAAGCCATATAAATACTTCCCGGTCTCAACCTCAGTTTCACCATACACTGTTTCCTGCAGCTTCCCACTTGCATTACTGTGCAACTCCCCATAAATAAAATACTAACAGAAGGGTCTCAAATGCACTTCTTCTTTACGTCATATCAAGGAATATCATCCTTAAGTAGTACTTACATTTTATGGTACCTTAAGGGAGAAAATCAGCTCCCCTGCCCCCCAAAGCACAGCCTGGCTGTACAAAGAGTGTCTGTGGACACACCGTAAGTGCAACCACTCAGGCGGGCTGTGGGCTGCTGTGGCCTGAGCAGCACTCGATGGTGGCCCGTGCAGAGCTGGTACAGCACAATGCATTCGCTCCCCCATTTACTCTGCAACGTTAACGTGACAGCCCAAAACCCAAGGGTAACACAGCGAACACCTCCCTGCAATACTGCTCCCATCTGCACCAGGGCTGCGGTTGTTACAGACCCTGCATGACTGCCTCACCAACTGCTCTGCTCTGCCACTTCCAAAGGGTAACGGGAAGCAGGAATGATCTTAAAATCCAAAGGTTTAAGACTGTTACTTCGCATTATAAAAAATTCATAACCAGTCAAACTTGAAGATCTGTTTACAAGTCAGACACAGCATGCTCTGAAAACCTACTGTCATCTACAGAGTCTACGTTTTTAAGTTTAAATCACCTTGTCTACATTAGTTAGGATATGCATGAGTCACAAGCAAAGTTTACATTAGCAGAACCCAATAAAATATCAGTATTTCCCGTTTTCATTAAACCTTTTAGGTCTTAGAATTATTTTTTGCTATCTCTTATAATCTAACTCATCAGAGAGAAACAGCAAATTACTATAGGGAAAGACTTCAACTTTAAATTGTATTAACACTTAAAGCATGCCTTCACTCCTAAAGAATAATTAAGCACAAAATTTAACTTGAATATTGATACACACTACAGCACTACAACGTGTTTATAGGTTAGCCTAGCAGCTAACGACAACAATGACACGCAACACGGCAAAGAACTTTCCATACTTAAACTACTTTCTTCGGATCATCCAACCCGTGCAAGATACCCCCTTTAATTCAACAATCAATATATGCCACATACGCAGTTTAACTGTAAAGAAAACGGGAACAGTGCCGCAGTGCATCGCAACCCGACAAGTGGCCCACAACAGGCCACGTCTGGCACCGCGCTGTCTTCAAGCGGCACCCCCAGCCCCCTTACCCAACACAAGCGAGCGCTCGGAACTAAATGATTTTTAACAGGCATCCGGCTTGTCGACGCCCGTTCCCCAGTACCTCGCCAGCCTCGGCGGTCGGCGGGCAGGGACGATCAGGCGCAGCCCCGGCGGGACGACGGGGAGCCAGCACCGCCGCCGCGGGGGAGGCGGCGGGGCCGCCCCGGCGAGTGGAGGCGTGTCCTGCCCGCGCTCCTGTCAAACGCCGCCGGCCCCGCCGCTCGGCCCGGAGGCACCGGCGGCTCAGGGACCTCCCGTGCCGCCCTTGCCCACCGGAGCTCCTGCTATCTGGGAGTCGCGGCCACCCCCGGGCAGAGAGAGGCACGCTGTTAGCGCCGGCAGACAGAGCCGCCCCGCTCTCCTCTCACCCTCGCAGCTGCGCTCGGACTCGGCCACCCGCGGGTCCCCGCGGGACCCGCTGCACTGTTAGTTCAGCCCGCAGAGGAGGGGAGCGGCGCTGGAGCATGGGGCAACCCCGCCAGACCCGGTGCCGCCTCCAGCGCAATGGTGTTGCCGAGGAGGGGAACCCAGGACCGGGGCGCCCGGCGGCCACGGCGGGCGGAGGCTGCGATGCGAGCCCTAGCAGGGGGCGCGACGTCCGCCTCGCCTCCCTTTCTCTCTCCGCTCCTCCCTCCCCCTGCCCGCCACCGCGGGGAGCGGGAAACGCCGCCGCCGCCACTCACCGGGCGGGCGGGACGCGGGTCCGCGGCGTCCTGTCAAGCAGCTCCTGCCGCCGCCCGCCTCACGCCGCCGCCATGTTCCGGGGGCACCGCGCATGCCCGGCAGCGGCACCGGGGGCGCGGGGCCTCTCCCCCTGCCGTCCCCCTTCCGCCCGCCGCGGCGGGGGCGGCACCGCTCGGGGCTGCGCTGCCCCCGGGCATCCCGAAATACCGGCATCCCCTCAGGGCCGGAATCCCCGCCATCCCCGCGCCCCGCCTGCATCCCCTCATGGCCGCCATCCCCGCAACCCCCCGCCATCCCCGCGCCTCGCCGGCATCCCCGCACGCCCGGCACCCCCGCGCCGTCAGTATCCCCGCGCTGTACCCGGACCTGCGGCGGGAGGGAGGTCGGGTTGGCAGGGGCTGCTGCGCCCGGGGAGCGGGACCGCCGTGCGAAGGGGAAAATGAGCCCTTGGCAGGTGTTCTTGTAGGACACTTCGGTGCGAGCAGTGAACGCCTGGAAAAGGCGTGAGGGACCGACGGCAGGGCTTCCGAGGGGAAGCCTGAGGCGGCCGGTGCCGTGCGCGGCGGTGCCCGCAGCGGCAGCGTACACGTGGGGAACAGTGCCCTGCACTGAACTGCGCGAGTGAACACGGAATGTGCGTGTAATTACACATCGCCGCTTACAACGGGTAATAATGCCCGTTATCATCGGTGCGTGTCCGCTTGGGAAATATCACACAGTTATTTTACAGACATCTAAGCTTATAAGTACTGTATAATAGGAAAAGCTCTTCCTTGGTTTTTTGGGAGGATGCGTTCCGATTTTGTAGGCTTTGGGCGTTTTAATTCAGACCCCAAGAGGCGAGTAGGCATAAGCATAACTGGTAAAAAAAATAATACTTTAAATGCTGCCAGCATTCATAGGAGTTTGTGCCCAATTTTCATCTTCAGTGTTTAACATCACTTGGAAGTGAAATTTTAAATGCGAAATTATACAAAAGTCAAGAGAGTGAGATTCGATGAGTTCTTTTAATGGGAAAAAAAACCCCAAACCACAGAAAAGAAACACCAAATATCTACCAAACCCCCCTCACACTCTTCTGTATGACAGTGAAATTCATAATATCCTGCATATACTTCAAGTTACTACTAACAATTTATTTTAAGCACTCTCATAAGCAGTAAGTGGATTTTTAGAAACAATAAAAATGAGTCCTTGACATAACCACAAATATTTAATATTAAGACAACATGAAAGAAATAAGTAAAAATATGCTAATCCAAGTAATTAAAATACACAAGAGGAAGAGAAAGAAATACTGAAATATGCTTACAGAAAGCCTTCATAGTGAAATGTGTTATGCTCATCATCAATGCAGATGAATGCTGCTTTTAATTTGAAATATTTTCCCCTTTCTGTAATATTGAGCTTTTGCAGGAAAACGAGAGATTATGTTCATTGTAATGATGGATACAAAAACATGCCAAGTGTCACAGACTAATCCCTGTGAGACACAGAGGAAATGAAAACATATTGTAAAGCTATTCTTTAAACCCAAGCCAGTGCTAGATACAACATCTGAGGAATCTGTTCCCTGGGAGGCAGTGGGACACCGTATCTCACTTTCTACAGCTGTTGTTCAGAACAACATGAACTGGTGCAGTCCCATACCTGCTCATCATTTTCCCTGAAGGCTGAAATCAGGAAGTCCAGCCAACAATAATCCTGCTTCTTAGATCCCTGAAGTGATGAAGCAGAATAAACAATAGTCATAAGAATAAATGTCTACAAGATACATCACCCATAAAAAGAGCGGAATAGAAGAAAACTTTTAACACCTTCTTCTAATCCAGGAATGGATTTATAATGCCTTCACATGTGTCCTTCACCTCCAAGCTGTAGCTGATGTAAAACAAAACAAAAAAAATCTTTACAGGATTATTAGAAAAGAAAGAAGAAAGAAATCCTGACTGCTTCTATTTTCCAGTAGAATGATGAGCTTGTTTTCTGGTGACTTGCCCATCATCTTTCATTTTCTTTTGTAGGTACTTAACTGAAATACCTGGGTCAGAAAAACCAGGCATTTTTTTTAGTTCTCAGTGTTCTTCACAAAGAGGGAGATAGACGCATGCTTCTGCATGTATATATAAGTATGTATGTATACATATATTTGTATATGTATACATATATAAATGTATGGCTTCGCACGTTTTTTGCAGGGAGATTCTGTGATCTCCCTGCAAAAAAAAAAAAAAAAAAAAAAAAAAGGCAAAAACATCAAAACACACCAAAAAATACATTTTATGGAGGTAGATTCCCATTAATTCCTACAAGTGGCCAACATGATGTTCCGGGAGGTTGATGCAGACAAAAAAAAATGTTTAAGTGCTGTTACTTCCCCAAAGAAACAATAAGAGTATAAGTAAATGGATTCTCCATGCAGAAAGTGCAACAGGCAAAGTAAAAGATCTTGTGACGCTGTCACAAGCGTCTCCTGAGCTTCAGATAGGAATGAAGAATCCAGAGAAGAGAAGTTGGGTCAGGTTACTTGGAGGAGCTACAAAAGCATAGCCTGATCATGCAGGGAAAAAGCAAGAAAAGGCAGCAGAAAAGGAGACACAACTAGTAAGGGATATTTGGGGTAACATGAAGTAATTCTAAGTACGTTACCAGGCATGGAAAAGAATCAAGCAAATGATTATGCCCCTATCAAGCAGAACTGGTAAGTTTTTAATAGACAACACTGGGAAAGTCAAGCTTTTTAATATTTTTGTATGTAATTTTTACTTTTATACATATATATATATATACACCAGGCATTATTGATAATTGGGAAAAAAGTCATTTCAAATTTGACAATCCAAGAATCAAGTGAAAAATTATTCAAACATAATTTGCTGCTTTTTTATCACCTGAATTTAAAGGACTGCATGATGAAAACTAATGGTTATCATTGATAATTTACAGTGAACGTATATTACAGGACAGAAGGGGAGAAACTGTATTGTTGAGAAAGAATGAATCAAAGAGGATATTACATACCAATCTGTTTGACCTCAGTACACAGAAAAAATACTGGAGCAAGTAAACAAGCTATCTTTAAGCAGTTGTAACACAACAAGTAACAGCCAACACAGCTTTGTCAAGAACAAAAGATGTCAAATCTAATCTCTCCTGCAACAAAGTAGGAGGAATCATCAGCGGAGGAGAAACATTGAAGGTCATGTTGGATGTCACTTCAGTAAGATTTTTGACATGTTTTCATATGATATTCTTTCAGCAAACAAGGAAAACAATGTAGAAGAAGTTATTTAGGGAGCTCATACAAGCGGCTCGTTGTCAGAAGGATCTTAATGAACTCAGTGATGGTTCAGAAAACATGTTTACATTACTGGAGATTATACCAAACTGAGAGTCTTTAGAATGCTGGAGGACAGATGTTGGGTTTAGAAGGATTTTCGCACACTAGTGGTTTGGGTTGGAAAAAGGAGGGTTCTATTCAACAGGGATAAGTGCCTGCTACTGGGTGGCGGCAGATGCGATCAGCTATACAAACAGGAAAGGGAAAACTACTCGGTGTTCTGCAGGGAAAAAAGCTGCAGTAATGTGACCAAAAAAGAAAAAACGTTCTGTTTTTATGTGAATCACAATCTATACAAAGGGGATAATGTCACAAAGCTGCAATGAGAAAGTTAAACCACATAAAACAATACAGAAAAAGGATGGACTCTTTGTGAAACAGCTTTATTTACATGGCCCTAGGAAAACTTAGTAGCCATGGTCTGTTTGGCTTCAATAAATATGTGGCCCATGGAAAGAGCAAAAAAGAACAATCTGAATGATCAGGTATCTATGAAACATGACTTAGAAGAAAATTTTTTTAAAATCCCACAACGCTGAATTTAGGTTGAAGGGAGAAAGTAAAAGAAAGAGAAACATACATATCTATGCAGTACTGATATGAATGTATAGCAGGTATATGCAAGTGCTGTAAAGATAAAAGGATTAATTCGCTCTCCAGTTCCAGAGTGGATGGATCAAGGTTTAAAACAAAGCAAGAAGATTAGAAAATAGAAATTATAAGGATAGGGAGAAGATTGGCTGGGTGTTTGTGTAGCGATATCCTCAGACTCTACAAGAAGAGCTTGCACCACAGTTCAGAACTGGCACAGGTAGATTGGCCCTCAGGCAGAGAGTGGCTCAGCCACCTTCCATGGTCCCTAATAACAACATGATTCAATGAATGTAAGCTTTCTTGAAGGCCATTGGAAAATATCAGCTTCCTCAGGGAAAGGATTTTATTGTTTCTGCAAAATGCATGCCACTGTCTTCCAAAAATAAATTGTTTCAATAAGAATTTTAAACTGCTTTTCTATTTTCTGAGTCCTCCTCCTTTCAAGCTGTCACAATATGATTATGTGACTAAGTATATCAAAGATATCTGAGAGGATGTGCAGTTTCACTAGCTGAAGAAAGCTGCAATTTAGACCTAAAGAGGTCTGCCTTAGCGTTCAGTTACGTGAATTTAACCAATACTGTAGATTTTTATCCTACAGCAAATTAACATTTTGTTTTTCTCAAGAATGAAGTTTGCCTTTTCCAGAACAGCCTCTGAAGTCCTTCAGGGCCTGAGTGTGACAATGACATATGCTTTTAATAACATTTTCTTTAATGTTTCTTTTCCTTTTCTGCTGGCTTATAAAAAATGCCATCACCTCCTTCACAATTTTTAAACTGTGTAGATTAAGAGCAGGAATAATTTCAGATGACAAGTGTAAAGAACACTCACTGTGACTAGAGTAAGTAAAAACATTCAGGCCTTCTAAAGCAGTTTCATTTAATGCTATAATATTACAGTACATACATGAGGTGTTCAGACATGCATGTAGGAACTGGTAGCCCTGAAAGAAAAGGAGTTAAGTTACTTTCATTTGCATAGCTGCAAACCTGAAAATAACTTCTCTGAGGTACAAGAAGCTCACAGAAATAACTGGGAACAGAATATTCACCACACAACTTGTTAAAATATTTGGCTGTGTTAGTTAAAAATTGATTTTTAAAGGAAAAGCAGTGAGAAACCGATTTCCCGTGAGATAGACTTAAGCTATGGCTAATCTTTTGCCACTGGATGAATAGTGATTAAAATTGCCCCAGCAAGGGAAAACAGATTTTTTTTTATATATTATTTTAAGTGAGTGCTTCCTGCACAATGACAAAGAATAAGAAAAAAAATGTTTAGTCCCAAAATCTTGTGGGCAAAAACATGTAATAGATTTGTAATACCAAAAAAGACAAAATTTTAAGCAGTAGTTTTTTCTATAGCTGAAGTATAAGAATCCTGAACATGTTCATAAACTGACAAAGTAAAACTTAGTCACATAATATTTTTTATATGGAGATTATTTGTTTCAGTATTTCTGAATACCTCATTTGAACCTTTCTTTGCTTTGACATAAGTTGCATTGTGTTTGAATTCAAATTATGCAAATCCAATGTTTTCAGTACTTCTAGCTCTATCTCATTTTGAGAGTTAAAATACCAACCTTGTTTTGAGGTTTGGTTTTGTTTTTTTTTAATCCAGGAAAGGCAGAAAAATAATTCCTCTACTGGAGACAATTTCAGTGAATCCAAACTACTTGTGTAAAATCTTTCCAAGTAGGCTAAAAGAAATTAATAAAATAGGAGAAAACATTTTATTAAATGGATTTGAACATAGGATTTCAAATAAAGCAACAGGACCAGGGAACAAAACTGTTACTTCTGGGTCATAATAACCCAGGTCAGTGATTTGTATTAGAGGTCCAAATGCAAAAGCTTTAATAAACATCCTGCCACCAAAAAAATAGTAAAAAATAGTAAAAAATAGTAAATAGTAAAAAAAAAAGTAAACTGTCATTCAGTTGGCACACTCCACAAAACAGGATAGAAGATGGCATAACTTATCTTTTCTCTTAATGCCATTGGTTTCTCTGCATGTCTAGGTGAGAATTAATTTCTCCAAGGTGTACTACAAGTGTCATCCAACAGGAGAGTAATAAATGTTTGCGCTTTTATAATTACCAGAAAGGAACTATTCTGGCTCCAGGTTCATATTTTGGCAAACAAAAGCAAAGTCTCCTTTAATGTGCTGACATTTCTCCTTTGGATGCTCTTTGAAAGTGGAAAGGAAATTCAATTAAAATAGAGCACCCTCATCACTAAGAGTGAGAGCAAACAAGATGAAGTGCTGATAATCCCTGCCCTTGAATTCAGCAGCACGCTGCAAAGCCTGCCATCTCCCTGCTGCTGGGGCTTATCCAGATGTCTGGGGGCATCACTGCCCCACTCAGTCCCACGTGAAAAAGAAAACCAAAAAAAATCCAGCTCTTCTGGCTGTGAGAAAGCTTTGAGAAAATGAAAAATTTAAGCAAAGGCACTGTTGTCTCCCAGTATTTTTAAGTAACCTGGCACAGTCATACAGATACACGTGAGGGGGGATTTTCTCTCAAATGTAGCCTTTGGACCTCATGGTCCCACAACCTCCAAATCCAGTCCAGTTTCTGTGATGCCACTGAACCGGGCACTTCTGCCATGGGATTTGCCAGTTCCTGCTGACAGCTCCCTGCCAGCCCACGCTCCCTGGCAGCCTCCTGTGGCCCCTTGGCTCTGCAGATGGTGGGGCAGGCCGAAGGAGGCCAGGAGCAAGCAAGGCAGCAAGGTGGAACGCAGCTGGCAAGTGAGGGGGAGGAATGGGCCAGCAGCTGGGTTTAGCACAGGCTGGCCACCCCTTGGGCTGCCTTTGGGGCAGGGGTGGCAGCTGTGACCTGCTGGAGCCACTGAAAGGACCTGCCCTGGTTGGAACGGGATCTCAAATCCACAATCAAATGAATCAGGTCTCTGAGTGATGGGTGTGTAAATCCTGCTTGGGCTACACCCTGTGCTGGGCATGCCCTGGGAGAAGTGGAGGTGGTAGGGAGCGGGCAAAGGGCTAACTGCTAAAGGAATGTGCTGCATAAGAATCAAACCAAAAAGGTGCTTTCTTTGAAGCCAAGAGTGTCAGGATGTTTGAGCCAGGTTGCTATCTCTTTCAGTTAGTACCTTTAAACCAAAAGAAGAATTGACTAATAAAAACACCATTAAAGCACTCTTGAAAGTTTAATTTCAAGTCACACATTGTTTGGCTTGATGTGACCAACCATGTACACCCTGAGAGGCCACCACAGGCATGAATAATATGACAAATGCCATTCTTTGTGTGAACTGCACTTATTTCCATTTCAGTGCAATGAAACCTGAGATGCCAGAGTGGTTAATCCTGTTTAGTGCTACTGCCAAGTCAGAGATCTGTCAGCATTATGTTTTCAAATGATGACAGAAGCAGTTTGCTTGCAGCTCAGCTTGCAAGCTCACAAATGCCAGTGACTTCTGCTTTCCTTAAAGCACTATTCCTTGTGAACAGAACACCTTGGTTTAAATAGGGTACTTAAATTGCTGTTTCAATTTATTCAGCTTCTAATAATTTATTTCTTCATTTATTTATGGCTTAGTGTGCTTGGCTTTATTGAGAATAGATGCTTCTGCCCCTCAACAGCCACCTTCAGAGCAACATGGGCACTGGTAGTGTGCAGGGGTCTCTGCCAAGCACAGCTTTTCTCAGCTTTCCACCAAGTGCAGAAGACCCCAGGGAGAGCCTTGCTGCTGGGGAGTGTGAAGGGAGAGGCAGGTGGCCAGGGAAAGGGGGTCGGACAAAGGCCACAAGCACAAGCAGCAGCTGCTAACACCTCTGTCTTTCCCTTTCTGCAAGGAAAGAGTGCTCATCTCCTGTCACCCATCCCTGTCCTAATAATAGATGACTCCAAGTCAGCACTAAATAGAGCGAATGGGATTTTATTTTCTCTGTGTCAAAACATTAGTATTAATTACTTAGAACAAATACATAGGTTTTTAGTCTAATAAATGATGTTGTGGCAGTTGAAGTATTTTATACAAAGATACAAAAATAATGTACTTTTCCTTTCTCATAGAAATACCACCTTACCTTCAGCTTTCAGTCTTTGGGTGAAAAAAATGAAGCATTTCAACTAATTGTTAGCTTTCAATTTTAACAGCATTTTTGTATATGTTACTTTTTTGAAAAAGTATATAAATGTTCTTTGTTAAAAATATGAAGATATAAGAAGAAGGTAGAAACAGTAAGAAAATGCCAGAATTGCCCTATACACCATTTCTGTTCTACCTCCAGATTGGAGGTTGAGGAATCAGAGGGAGACTTGTTAAAACAACAGGATGGGGTGAAGGACAAGTCCTCAGGTTAAACAGTACATTCAGAGGGTTTTAAAATAAATCATGGAACTGCTAAAATAATACACACTCTTAGGCAGACAAAGTGATACTTATCAGGAACTTGTTAGGAATACTTTCTCTGCCTCCACCCCAGCAAAGGGTCAAAGACGCTCATGGACCCTAAGGCAAATCCTAAGGCCACACTTAGGAAGCCGCTGCATAAAAGGATCTTTATCAAGAAAGGTGTTTATAAGCAACACTGAAAATAACTCTCAAAATATCCAAGCACTATTTAAATCTGAGTTATATTTTCTATTGTGTTTTATTTTGTTCTCTCCATCTCAAAAAAAAAAAAAAATGCAAACAGAATTATTTCAAAAACAGATGATGAAACAAATTAGAAATTCTCTTGAGACTTTTATGCAAGGAGACACTGTATATGTGGGGCTGTTTAATGTAGAGATGAGTGAGGGGCAAGAAATAAAGACTTTCAAAAAAGAAAAATACAAATAATGTAAACTCACAGACAAACATAAGAATGTACACTTAACTTAAATGTCAGAAAATGTGATGAGCTAAAATAGAAAAACCTGTGAAACTCCTTAACACAATATAACATTGCTGTTACCAACAGCTAACAGGATATCACAGAGATAGACCTGTAAAGGTTAAAGTAGTTCTGACTGTCTTATGATGATAATAATAGATATAATTTTAAATAGAGAGCATCCCTTCGGGTTTTTCTTTTGTAGCTGACAGATGCTGAGGGTAAGAAAGAAAACTCTTTTTTTGCCTGTCATAATTGCTTGTACTTTTTATAGAACAATTTATGTTGTCATTTTCAGAGGAAAGTAATGGGACTTCATAAATCTCTGTTTCCTTTCCAAAAATTCCTTTGTTCTTAAAAATGAAAAACTGTCATGACCAAAATACCAGCTGAGCAGGACACAGGGAAGGAGAATCATATTTCTAATGGAAACACCAGAGATGTAAAGAAAATGCATTGCATAAGAAGTAGGACATCAAATATGGGAATTATCAGAACATAATGTTTTTTCATTCTAGTAGTAGTTTTTTGAGGTTTTTTTTTTTTTTTTTTTGCCAGGGATGTAAGTTCTTACACACTTGGCATTAACACTTTTGGCATTAACAGCTTTTTCTTTATTCCAACGTTTATGTATTGATTGTTGTTCAGTTTCTTGTGAGGTTATTTCCAAAATAACTCCACAAAGTAAGCTCTAATGGAAAAATTCTCATGCCTTCAAAGAGAGCTCACATGAGAGGATGTGAGCACAGAGACAGAGTCAAAACCCTCTCAAACTCAGCCCTCTATGCTTGCACCCAGTCACTGCTGCAGAGGTTGATGTTCCCATCACAAATGCATTGTTTCTACACATACAATAAGAATGCTTGAGCTGCTGACTTAAGTGCATTCTCCTCTCCCTGAGAGAATTCTTTACAGCAGGATACTGCTGCTGCCTGGGACAGCAGCAGTGCTGTATAGATATGTACATATCAGATATATATACACACAATATAACACATGTAGTATTTTACATATGTAAAGTACATATAAAACTGGAGGGAGCTGCGAGAGATCTGAATTAGGAATGGCTGGAAGGTACAATGGAAACTGAGAAATGGAGAAAGTATGGCATGAGTGCATTGTGTAAACTGGCATGAAATAAGGTAGTAGTTTCTGCAGTGCTAAATCTGCTCCACTCCTGGTGATGTTACCTGATGAGTGCAGCCTGTTGGAGGCTGCTGGCCGCTCTTGCCTGTTGTGGCAAATCAAAGTAGTCAAAGCACCCCTCAGCTGTAACTACCTCCTGGTCAGCCCTTTCCTCTCCAGATGGAACTTCCAGGTATGATTTGGGCCCACTGATATGGCAGTTCTTTGTGTGTACAAGTGGAGTTTTGCCCATTACCTGTTTAAAGGACCCCAACCCCTTAGAAGGAATGTGAAGCATTAGCCCCTTGGCCACAGGCTGGCCAGAAATGCATCAGCCTCATCAGTCTTGCTAGCAATCTGTGTGAAACAGTCTGAGCAGGAGCTGAGCATGTCTGAACACAGTTTGGATATTTTTGTGTTAGGAATTGTCTAATCCAGGCAAGAGGCAGAGTAATGGAGGGGTTCCTGCTAAGTGAAGTGGCAGGTGTGATCCTATACCTGTTATAGGTCTTTTCCTACCTCTGTGGAACACACAGAGTTAATTTCTGGACATCTTCTTTCTCAGATTAAAGATGTCAGAAGCTAAGGAAAGAAAAGTGATTTACCTTCAAATAGTTCAGCTGACCTTACACATTTATCACTTTACAGGATTTCATTTTTTCAATGGAGCCTATTGTTTCAACGCCATTACCTCCACTTTTAGCAAAGACAATTACAGGGCATTTATTTATACACCACAGACACATTGCTAAGATTTTAACATTCTTTTCACCCAAAATAGGTCTGTCGTGAAACAGTTGTTTGTCTTAAGCAAATATTTTTTCTCTCAGAGTTTTCCTTAGAAATGCTCAAATGTCTTTTTATTTGCACAAGACAAAGACCTTTTTTACTACCTGTGACAAGTGAAGAACAGGTTGAGGTAATGCACTGGCAGGACATGGATTACTTAATGTCATACCATTGTATGGACAGACTGTTTAAGGATTGGTTTTGGGAGATTTTTATAGTCTCTTAGTTGAGCTAGTTATCTTTCTATGAGACTACTATTATAAACAAACAGTAAGTTACTAATGTCCTACTTACAATTACTTAGCAATAAGGAAAAAACTTTGTTTTTTAAAAATAATTATTTAATACAAAGATTCTTTTTATTATTTAAAAGACAGATGATTATTTTAAAATATTGTTACTTTAAAAACTGTCTACTTCATCCTAGTGCCCTGCCACCAGTCATGTGATAATTAGTGAACGCGTATGATTACCTAATTTCTAATTTGAAGATTAGAAAATCACCACTTTTTTATTTGTTTTTAATTTACAAAGTGGCCTGGTTCCATGTGCAGAATAGGGCCTTCTATGCCCCTGACCTGTGCTCATCACTGCAGTTCATGGCACCGTTGCTATATTCATTCCATCTGCCTCTCTTGGCTGCGGCCAGCTGGCTGTGGTGATGTTCTGTTCAGACACAGCATGGCAGCAGAGAAGTTACAGGACCCTCTTACTTTGGTTGAAAGCTGTTCCTTAAATACATTTGTAAAATCCCACACATGCTGGAATTGTGCCAGGATATTAAGCCCTAGAAACCATGGGGGCTATGACCAATTTTTCTTGTTGGCCTGAGCCATGAACACTTTGAGGTATTTTACTCATCCAGTTCAAAAGTGCTCACCATGGAATGGTGTGATTGGTTGTGATTTGTCTAGTTGACTTTTCTGATCCAATGTAGATACTTGAAGGAGGGATGTTGAAGGACAAGGAGAGAGCTGTAACACCCAAACTGTGCTTCTGAGGTCATGGGATGGGAAAACAGAAATGCCATTGCACTATCCCCATCCATGTATCACTACTCTATCCAGTCCTGATCATAGGAAACTCCTTCTGAAAATAGGAAATTTTCACTACTGAAGAACTTATAAATTCAGTTTCTTTTAATACACAAAGTTGGGAACCTTTACGTTTTATGATTCTTGATGCCAAGTCACTAATAAAACATAGTGTGCAAAATACTACCCTGGAATTCTTTGTTGAGTCAGGTTTAACCAACTGACATTCCAAGATGCCCAAGGCATTTGGAGAAATGACTGTTGCATAGAGATGACAAAAGAAGGGTCAATTTCTCTTATTTTATTTACAATTAAACCCATGTACTGGCCTTTAATGAAATCTGTCCTTGTGGGCATTTTCTGTGCTTCAGTAACTTTAGGAAACAATGATCTAAAGAAAATACAGCAATAGGACATAAAACTGCCTTACTCCAAAAAGGCAAAGTAGTTATGCAGGAAACAGGAAGGTAAACATCAAATCCAAAGATTGGGCTACAAGCTCTTGTGAGATGGTCAATGCTCCAGCAGACAGAAAAAGAAGCAGACTGAACAGAAACAAAAGGAACAGTTGTTTTTGTTTTGCAACTTTGGAAAGCCCCCAAGCTTTAGCTTAGCCCCTCCAAAGCCCGAGTTTTGCTAAAAATAGGAGGCAAAGTAGGACTGCAAATCTGTAAATCTGACTGCACAGTAGCATCTGAAAATCCAATACTGAATTTGATAAAAAAAAACTATTTCAACTAAGATAGATTCTCAGAGAGAAAAATGAGATCCAGACCAAATTAATTTTCTCTCTCTTGTGAATCAGGACTATGTTAACATTGCCTAAAATAACACTGAATCTGAATTACATTGCTCTGAACAATTTCCACATAATATTAGTCCTGGCATGCATGATGCTGCAAGTCTGGATGACACCACCTTTAGTCTGCCTTCAGCCTAAGCCTATAAAGAAAAAGATACCTTTATATGTGGTTTCACTTTTTTTCCCTTTTTATTTATCTTTAGCTGCATTTGAAGTTTATGTGCTACAGTAGATTTTTGTACATATTGCTACTTTTATTATATTTATCAAGACACTTCATGGCTTCCTTGGAACTTATTTTCACTGGTAAGAAAGCTAATTACACAGTCATTGATTACAGAAGTGTTTCTGTCTTTTCTGGTTTTCAGAGGCTCTTCACACATCCCTGTTGCCATGAACATATCACCATATGCAGCATAATCAAATAAATCTCCAAACCCCAGAAAAGATATACCTGTTCAGGGCTCTTAATATCCTTTGTAACCCAGAATTCTTAACCATGCCTTTAAATCCAGTGCTGTGCAGATTAAAAGGGACATTTATTACTACAGGCTGACTGACCCTTATGTATCCAGCACCTCCTGAATACTTATGTGCTCAGCTCCTTTCTTTTCTCTGTTCGCATAGCAATATATTACAGAATAAAAATGCTTATTATTTTAGTATATACTGGATTTGGCTACTTAAGTTCTCACAGGACTAAAAAATTAGAAAATGCTTCAAAAATTAATTTAAAAAAATTAATTTTCGACAATCTTTCTTTAAAGGCTTCTAGACTATTTTTCTACATCACTACAAAATCCCTCCAAAGTACAAAAGCTAATGTGAAATGAATGTTCCATTGAAGGCCCAAGGAAAATTACTAAAAATAAGGCATGAAAGAGAGCATCAGAAACATCAATTGGTATATGACTAAGTAAAACAGAAAGATATCTTCGTGTTACAATGTGGGAAAACATGTCAGATCAAAAATGAAAATTTCTCCATATTGGTTGTGCTAAACAGAAAAGAAAGCCCTAGAACTGTAGTAATACTTATATGGTTAAATAATACTAGGGACTTAAGGTGCTGAAAAGGGCTTAGTAAACATACATCATTATCTAGAAACACTTCAACCTCATGAAAATTAGCAGGAGCAAAAAATGTAATTGAAACAATCATGATATAGCTGTGGCAGTAATTTTTGCATTTTTTTTCAGATAAAGAAAAGTAGTTCAGTGAACTAAAGAAGCCATATTTCAGGGGAAAGTTCTTTATGAATGGCCACTATGGCAGAAATGTCAATAGCCACTGCCTTTAGGCACAGGTAAAAAAGTCCAAAATACAAGACAATCTGTAGTGCAGAATCCTGTTAAAGAAATGCTCAAGAAGGAGGTTTTAGATCTCACTTAATTCAAATCTTTCCCAGCTGTATATGCTGAGGGAGAGTGAAGTTGGACCTTCAATGAAATGAGCACACAGTATAAGGAATTTGAATCAGGCTGATTTTGTTTGCAAGATTACTAAGAATTTTCAATGTGCTGTATGCAGTGAATCAGCAAAACAATGCAAACCCAGAAAACCCAGGAAAATGTGTATGGTATTGGTAGGCGGTAACTATAAAATAAATAAAGTGGAATCTATGGAAACTGCATAGTTAAAAGCTATATCTAACTTATGGTTTTCCATGAGAAGGGCATCATGAAATGAGTATACCATTTTTTAGCTGGTATTTAGCTGGTCCATACAATGAAAAACAAAACAAAGAGAGGATAACCTTAAAAAAAGTCCTGATCGAACATTTCTGTCTTCCTGCAGTCAAGGACATGATGGCTCAGAAGCATTCATCTACCAGCATTGCTTTGGCATTTCTCCCAGAACTTTCAGGATCTACTTGGCAGAAAATATGTAGCTGAATAATTTTAGTGTACTGAACATCTTTCATCCCATGAATCAGAGTCACCTTCATGGAAACTCTGCTTAAGCTGCAGGGGTACAAGCAGGAGCAACCTCTGTATTTCAGCTGCCTCAGTGACAGGAAGGAATCACTGACAGCCTCTGGGCTATTGTTTTACACAGCAGCCTCCATCATGCTTGTGTGGGAGCAGAGAAGAAGGGATACCCATATGTCAGAGCAGAGGCAGCAATCCTCATCACCTGGCATTGTTAATCAGTTCTAGAAAGGGTTATTGTCAATACAAACACTACCAAGAATGAAGCAGTAGGACCTCCTGTTCCTGAACTAACAGGTCAGTATCAGCAATATCAGTATGGCAAAGTCCATCATACCCAAAATGAATGTACTGATCTTAGAGCAGCCCACAACCAGTACTCAGGACCAGCATGATCTTGGTTCTGTAGCAAAGACAAAACTGAGCTTGAATATACCTCACCTGTAGCTGTTTTCTTTCCCTCACAGAGGATTTCTTCCTTTACTTCTCTTTGCCTGAAAGGATATCCCCACCTTGTTGGTGCTGAGGGGGAACCGTCACTCCAGCTCAGGTGATGTGCATTTCCCACCATGAGATCCTCAGCAGGAACAAAACTGAGCATTGCGTCAGGCCTTCCTCCTGCACACCTCAGCCAAGGTTTAGAAAATGACATCTCAGCAGCATTATTTCTCTGAATGTTAATTTCCTCATCTTTCCATATAGCCTGCTTAGAGGTTAAGTGATTTAACCTGCTCAATTTAGAAACTCTTCTTTCTCAAAATTAAACATACTTGTAGCGCAGGAGGTCCTTGTGTGACTCCTGGGGCATGTGTCAGACAATCATATTGCTGCCAGTACCTGCAGCACATCCAGACCAGCTGCAGAACTAGCCTACAGGAAAGTCAAGTGGCGGCTTTCTCAGAAGATGCCCATGTGATAACTGGAGTACTGAGCTTATTACCATTGTGCCATCTCTTGTGATTAAATACTGCAATTTAAAAATAAGATAACAGTCACAAAAAGAAAATACCAAATTCTGGAAGAGAGGAAACTGAGCAAAAAAAAGACTAAAAAGGGGAAAGGAGAACCTAAAGGAAATGTTCGCAGAAAGTCAAAGGCTTCCATGCTTAAACAACAACTTCAAAGCTGAAAAAAATCCTTCGCAGACTTTATCAGTGGGTAAATAAAATGTCAGTCCTCCTCTTTTGCGTAGAAGTTTGGAAGGTCTAATCAACATTTTTTATTATTATTTAATATACACAAATTATGTGAAGGACTGATGGATCATTACATGTATTGGGTGTAATCCTCAAGCCAGAGAGCAGTTATGGTTTATTGATTGACAAGATTTATTTCCACATTTCACTGTTCAGACAGTTACAGAGGGTTTGCATGTTTTTATTGCTTTCCACACCTTTCCACCCCCTCACTGCTAATTTAGGAGCTGTTAGTCTCAGTTCATAGTAATTGTGAGAAAATAAAATTCCATCTGTTTCTGTCAGGAAAAAGAAAGATAGGGAAGGGAATGAGAGAATCAACAGAAAATTCCACTTGCTAGACATGCTTTGCTGCTAGCTATTACTTTTCTAAGGGATGCCTTACACAAAGGACCTAGAACTGAGCATATAAACTGTATTTTAGTTTTATGTATGACCTTAAGTTAAGCACTTCCAAGAATATTGTGCAAAGCACTATTCTTTGACTGTTCAGCTAAATCCATAAATATGACTCCCATGTGCAAATAGTGCTATACAGAACTGTTTAACTAATAAGCAGCCTAGAGCTCATTTTTTCCCTCACTGGATTTTCAGTTCCAGAAATATTTCTGATAGGAATGTGCAGGAACTTATGCCAGAGTTGTAGAGCATAATAGCAAAATTCAGGCTTCTGTCTTTGCAATCTG
Source organism: Pyrgilauda ruficollis (assembly GCF_017590135.1). Classification (NCBI taxonomy): domain Eukaryota; kingdom Metazoa; phylum Chordata; class Aves; order Passeriformes; family Passeridae; genus Pyrgilauda; species Pyrgilauda ruficollis. The sequence continues at coordinate 9,920,853 of NW_024524266.1, forward strand.
TCTTTCCAATAGCTTTGGAATGGCTTAAAGGTGAACAAATAATGAGGAAGAGAGACAGAGAGATGAGGAGGGAAGCTCAGAGAGAAGCAGAGATAGATTTAGGATGAAAAGCCATTCAGAGTTAAATGATCTGCAAAGAGTAAAACCTTGAAATTAAATTTCACTCAATATCAAATAGGAGATTTAAGAGAGGTATGTTAGAAGAGGCTCCTTTCATGAAAATGCAAATAGCAGCAAGCTGGTTTAATTATAGGCTGTAAGTGTTGCATGATGGAAGACCAGAAAAAAACTGCAGAAGGGAGCAGAACCATAAACCCTTCCCGCTGGTATTTCAGGTCTTTTTTAAACAACAGTAATCTCAATCAAACAATATTTTGCATTGCTACATTATGCTTTTTTTTAAATAGTTCATTGATAGTTTGTCACATGCATACAGTGGTGGGATTTCTTCTGTTTGGCGGTATCCCTTCAAGGAGGATCTCGCAACTAAAATGACAAGATGTTGTCTGCTTCTGAGGGATGGAAGTGCAGGCATGAATCCCATTTCTCTCCTCATCCAGAGACCTGCATACACTGCTGCCAATGGCAAGATTAGATCCCATAATCCAGTTCCCTGGAAGAAAGAGATGGAAGTATCTGGATGAGGGAGCTACAGACCACAAAGCTTTGCCAGCAAATGAGGCAGATCTCCCCTACAAGCAGCTGTACATAATGCAATCCATTAGTCTTCTGCAATTCATTAGTTCATTTCCAGTATAAAACACTGCTTGATGGCAAGAGGAGAGTATAAAGAAAGCACATATTCAAATATTCTCCACCTAAAGGTAATAAAACCACAAGCAATTCACCTTAGTAGCAGAAGCGACAATTCTCTTGTCCTTTCCACCCGCTGTGGCACACAGCAGCCAGCTCTGTCTGAGCAATATTTATATTTGCCAGGCCCCTAAATTCTAATCTCTCCCCTCCTTCAGTGAGAAATAAAAGTCCCTTTACTTCCATTCTCAAACGGAGAATGAACTAAAACTCAACCACAATCTTTCAGGAGTTAAGTATTTGCATACAAACCAGGTGACAGAATACATTAGTTATGTGTTTGAAGTCTGGGAACATAGTGGCAATGGGTGCTTCCTAAAAAACACAATAGCTCTGAAATTGACAAAGGGAAAAATATTAACCCTCTCAATGTTCAATAATATATTAAATCCCTGATTATTATTATGTATTATGTTTTAGAGAGGCAAAGACTGCTTTTCCAAGACTTTTTTTCCTTTCCTTCAGTAGATGTCACTGCAGTACAGGATAACTAGTTCCAACACAGTTTTGGAGAAAAAGATATTAGTTTCACCAGGGAGTGGTCCACAATGGAGAGCTGCAGCCTTATGTTTTCAGATTTGCAACAGTGAGTATCAGGATGCACAACCAGATTTTTTCTTAGACTTTTTTTCCTGGTTGGGGACTAAACACAAGAAACTATTCACTCTCGTGGTTGGATGCTGTTAAAATGATACCAGGGAAGCTAATCTGGGACAACCATCATTCTGATCTAAAACCAACTCCTGTGTAATTCACTCATTTTGCATCTGAGGATTCAAATCACCACCTTTTTTCTGATGCAGCTTCCAACCAAGTCATTAATCCCACATCCCATTATTCTGATCAAGACTTGAATTTTTTTTCTCTGCATTCTTTGCTTTAACTTGAAAGCAAAGTCTCCAACATACTAGTTCTTATTTTTTCTGATTTAATATATTTCACTTTTAAGATGCTTATATAGTAAAACAAAATATTGGTTTTAACCAGGGTCAAGGGGTTTTACTCAAAACAAGAAATCTTCAGACATTAGTCAACAATGAAAAGATATGAAAGTAATTGGTTTACTAAGTTGAGAAAATCCATTTGAAAATATTTCTGGAAAATCCTGTATGCCAAACACAGAAGGATTGAAACTAAAAATGGAAAATAACATAATGTATGTGAGAAGCGACATCAGAAACTGAGGAGGGTTTTGCAAGATTAAAAACATACTTTCAGCATGCTCATGTACAGTTAAAAGAAATGTGGTTGCTAACAGAGTCATCAGAATTTAGTCAGAGCATACAAACTCCTCCTCTCTTAGTCATTCCTAGAAAACAAATCAGAACCACAGTCTGCTGCAGCTCCGCAGGCTTAACAACCAAATCCCTTCTCAAAAACAGGAAGGAGAAATCTTCTCTTGGAAACAGGCTTTTTTGTGGGCATGATGACTGAAATAGAAATGCTGGTGGAGAGCACCATGGTGAGCGTGCAGGACACGAGAGCAGCAGAGCTTTGCCCAGGACAGGTGAGAGCAGAAGCCCCTCACCAAAGAGCCCCAGCTGCTGAGCCATTCCAGGCACTGAGCGGTGTATTCCAGCAAGATGGATCCCGTCACAAGGCTTTGCATGTAAAAACACACACTTTGAATTTCACAGGAGCCAAAGCTGCCTGCCAGGAGCATTAGGAGGAGCTCACTCAGCCAGTGGGTGTTCTGTGCTCACATGGGGAAACTCCCTTTTGATCTCTGAGCATGGTCTTATGGACTGTTCTCTGCAGAAACCCAAGCTCCAGGTGACAGAAGCACGGCAAGGCTCACGTCCAGGAAAAAAAAAAAAAAAAAGTCCACTTTCAAACAAAGCAGAGGCAGCTGCAGAAACAGGAAAGCCCCTAAGACACGAGCCAACACCATCATCAAGCAGCAGGGCCCTCCAGTGCAGACTGCTGAAATAAACCTGGTCGCAGCCATTTAGGTGGCATTCAGGCTGAAGTCTGTATTAGGCATCATCCAAACAGACCTGCCAAATGTGGTGAAACAGAAAGATCTAAACTTGTTTAGGAATGGCACTATTAACATCTATTCCTTCTCTCAGCTAAATGATACTGATACTTTATTAAATACCTGATACTTTATTAAATATAGTTTCCACCACCACCTAATAAACACACTGAAGATGACAGAGTAGGAATCCATAGTTCATTTCCTACTGCTCTCTCCAGAGAAAAGCCCACACATCTGAGTAACTATTTGCAGATGATGTCTGGAAAGAAAAAAGAAAAATATTTTGAGGGACTCTGCTTTAAAGCCACCTTCTACTAAGATGGCTAAAGAGAATTTAAGATCATTATTTTTACCATCCAAGTTTGAAAATTTTGTCTTTATGCTACACCTTCCTTTCTTACTTCTTCTACCTGTCTTCTTTTGCAGCTTCAAATTTCACACCTACACCCTTCTTTCCTCCCACTCTCTTTGTCTCTGTAAAAAACCCCTGCCATCCATGACTTTTTCATATGTCGTTTCTTTCACCCTCACCAAGTCTTTTTTTATCTTCCCTCTCTTTCAGAAGTTTCTCTTTTCCATTCATTTCTATCCCCCTAGATACATTTCATGGCAGTCACACTGGACTTTTGCTCTTTCCCTGTCCATAGTCCTCCCAGGCTACATCCCTTTTACTCTTTCTCCATTATTAGCAGCATTAAATATGACCCTACTCACTTCCCATTATTTTCTTTCTGTCTGCTCTCCATCTTTAGCCTTGTCCTTTTATTTCAGCACAAGGCATAATTTTATTTTCACTGTATCCCATGTAAATCTTTACCAATTCACCTGAGCCCTTGGCTGAAGAGTCCCATGTCTCCCTTCTGTGTTCATTCCTCCTTCAGTTCAGCCTATACCAAGGCTTACAGCCTGGCACTGATTTTAATCAGCCATATTCTTGAATCTCTGATGCTATGTTCCTCCCTTTTAAACAATGATCATATACCTTGCACCCTCATACTTGAGGTCATCTTCTCCCTCAAGCCTTGTCAGTCAATCCTTCCACAATTTTCAGATGATCGGTAATTCTCAGTATTTGTCTCCCTTCTCTTTTTCCCACATTTCTTCATTTTCTCCTTTCTCTTTTTATCCCAAGGATTGTTGTTAATTTTCTACATCTTTCACTTCATCCCTTTTCGCCACTGCAAGCTTTTTTTATCCTTCTATATTTCTTCCTGTTTCCTAGTTAGGTAATTCTCCATTCTCCAGTTGGGGAACATCTGTCATCTCAAGTAAGATTTTAGCTACCCTGAATCATCCTCCCTTTTACTCCGCTCCTCTCTACTCTGCATCTCCTTCACTCTCCACATTGGGATCTCACCAATGTCCTCTACATGAAGACATGTGCTTTCCATCGCTTCCCTTTCTGTAACTCTTTTCCTTCTTCCATGTCACATCTTAAGAATTTCTCTTTTCCAACTCCTCCGTTTGCCTCAGTTCTTCCATCCTGAGCAAACAGTTGTTCACTCCTCCTTCAGTTCTCATGCTTCCACCAAAAACATTCTTTTTCTGATCCCCTTTTCTCACCAGCTACAAACTGCTCTGCTCCTCATTCCCATCTCCAAGCTCATTAAATTTACCTCTTCTCCAGTTTCATTCCAGAACTTCTGTAAACTAGGTTTCTCCCCTTAAACAGAACATAATCTGCTTTTATCTTTAACTGTTACTGGTTTTGAACTGAGCTAAAGTTGAAAAACAATAATCCGTTACTGAAACTTTGTCCTCCTTAAGTTTCCATGATTTTTTTGTTGTTTTCTCTCTGTGTATCTATCCATTACCACTTCATGTCCCTTGGCATTCTTTCAAGACCCACCTCCAGTATTTATGACAATGTGACCCTATGATGATTTAGTTATTATTTTGAATATTCATCTCTTTACTGCAGATCTGACTGGTTTTATTCAAAAGAAAGCCTCAGAAAATTTGGCTCAGTTTTGTTCTCCAGGGACATGACCCCCAAGAATGATGTGTTTAAAACAGCAGTTTCAGTTGCATCTCCTTTGCAGTCACCATGACAAATCATATCTAGCCTGCTACTTGTCTGTACTTTCCACCTCCATCTTTTTTTCATAGCCAAATTATGCTGAAATCCTAACAAGACTTTCCTTTAACATTTCCAATAGAAGGGTTTTTGCATTTATATGCCTACTTAAAACTCATGCAAATTTTCATTATGCCACACATTTATTGCTGCAACATCTGTTTTCTTACCCTTGCCACCAATTACCTTAATAATTCATCATCACTATGGGAAATGGCAAATTCTATATCTTCCATTCCTACAACCGTCTCTTTGTTCCCTCCATCTACAGCACTAGGATACACTGTCTTCATTTTGAAGTCCATTTACAGTTTGTCCCCACTACACTATCTCCCAAGCTCTCACATCCACCCTACCCAGGATGGTAGGTATTATCTGCTTGTTAAAAACTCAGGAATGCACATCCATGTTATCGCCTGTGTGCTCCTATGTGTTCTTGCTGAGTTCCTCATAAACATCAGGAAAGCCACTTCAGTGTTTTCCTCAAAAGCCTCTGATTGAGGTTCACCTCTGCCACGATGCTACAAATTTAGATACATTTAGCCAACTGTCTATTATGTGTGTGAATGACTTCATCCTTTCCCGATGGTCTCTCACTGTGAACCCTTTAATTATAAGGTGGGGGGAAGCAAGGATGATTCTATAATTTTGTGTTTGTATGAAACCTGATCCATCTCCATAACAATTCTGTCCAAGAGTAAGACTCTATTTAAGAAAAATTGTGATGATAATACATGTTACAATAAATAAAAATTGAAACATCTCAATTGCATTGTTGTCCAACCCCTTTTTCTCTGCTATATTTAAATTCAGATTTCAGAACATAACCTTTTGTATGTCAGGCGACAAAAACACATACACATCTTTCTCCTTACTAAAAATACATTTAAACAAGTTATATTTTTGATTTAATTGGAGATTACATTTATTGGCACATCATCCTAGGTGCAGTATTTCATATATTACATGAAGTTTTTCGACTGTGTATACAGACACTAAATGTAGAAGCATGGACTCTCCATGAGGCTTGGCTTAGAAAGACAATTAACAAATTATATTTCTTATAGAAGGAAGGGTGATTCTTCTTTTATATGGAAACATTTCACTTAAAAGTTAGGTCAAAAGAGCCCCCAAATGAGGGATACTGCTGGTATGGTTGAAAACAGCAGTAACTACATAGTTTAAATGCAATCAAGAGAGAAAGGAGTAAGAAGGAGAAGTCAGACAGTGAAGGAAAGTATAATATTTAAATATAATGAAAGGGACATGCTTTGGGAAACTGTTTATGTAAAGATGCAAATGTTTTGAAAATGGGACTGATTTTAAGAAAATAATCACTACCAAAGTATGTGAGTTATCCTATCTAATCAGTTGTCATTGCTAGGGACACCATAGGGACACTCATTCTGACATCATCGCTAGGGACAGCAGAGCTCCATGGGGGAAAAATAGGTGGAAAACAAAGTGATGTGCTAGTCTGTAATGATATATGTCAGTACCATTGTTCTGAGATGAAGGTGATGACTGCAGCATTGAAGGGTCTAGACACCCAGGAATTGCCCTCAAGAGCTTCACACACAGACTAGCACAGCAGAAAGCCGCCCTGCAATCATGTCATCTTACCCCTGTCTTGTTCCAACCAAATGCTGACACAGAACTATAAATTATGCTCAAGGATGAAATACATCATGGGCAATGCTACCTATGTACACACTGAAGGTAGCTATTACACACAGTAAGAAATATTAGGATTAATTAAATCCATTAACCACAACTGGTCATTATTATTGAAATCAAGATGTACAGCTCTTGAAATGTCCAATTGTCTAAATTACTGTAGTCTTGTAAAAATATTTTTTAACTTTATTCTGTCTACTATTTTCTTGTCATAGAGAAATAACAAAAACACACTGATTTTACATTTACAAAAGAACAACAAAAGTGCTTTTACTTTGCTAAAAGTCAGTTTACTTCATTGGAAAATACAATGCAAATGATCACTTGCACATATAGGTAATTTTCTTCAGGTATTAGCACTGTCATAAGCACAATAAATTACAGTAAAAAGAGGACTGAGTTCAGAATATCTAAAATTAAATGCCAACAACTCAATTATTCATCTTTGCTTCTGCAAGTCAAAACAGTCACATTCTGATCTTGCAGGTTATAATTAGGCTGAGTCCTGCCTCTGTAAAAGCAGAATGTGTATCTTGCGATCTACCCACGTATGTTTAGGAAGCCAGCAGAAAGGGCAGTGCTAATGCATAGGGGGAGAATACAGCAGGTGGTTAAGCAGCACAGAAAACCTATTTTTAAACTAAGAGGCAGAGAATAGGTGAGCTCTAGATCACTGGTACTTTTCATGACCTAAACAAATCTTGTTGAAGAAGACAGTAAGACTGTTTCTTAAAGACCAAGCACTATTTCTTCTGTTACTTTCCTGCTCGTGAAAGGACTTCATCTAGCTTAGAAGTGCTGGGTAGAGCTGCTTGTATTTCTGTCTCAGGGATGTGCAGAAAACCCTCATCCCTACCAGCACACACACCCCACCCACACCAGGAAAATCTTGTGGAGTGAACCACTTGCCATTTTGATTGCATTGCCCACCAAATGAAGGAAGAAAGAATTGATTTGTATCCTTGCACAGAAATTATTGTACAGGAAGGAATAAAGCCATAGCTCTTTGATCATGAGCCTAATCTTCAAAATGAAATGATCAAGAGCAATACTTGCAAATTACACATTTTAAAATATACATTTTAGGAAAAGTTTTGTGAAAGGATGTCAGTGCAGACTCTGCCACCTGAGAATTGTGACTATTGCATGTATTTAATGTGCAACACCATACAGGAAATTCACCATAAAATTATTTTAAAAGCACTGATTGCTCAACTGAGAGCTTGGTTCCCAGGAAAGCAACAGCCAGTTTGTTGAGAACAATAATAAAACCAGCATCATTCCCTTTTGTTACACTGTTTTCCCTTAAGAACTTAGGAAAGAAACAATATCTATTGACTATTTAATGGTTTTTCTTTCTTCTGTGTGTAATGAAATGTCATCGCAAGAAAGAAGAAATGAATATTCTGCTACTATCCATGTGCCAATTTCTGCACTTTTCAGCTAAGAAAAACTCCCATTGATTTTTGCCCTTTTAAAGGATCTTCTAATGCCAGGATAGTATCTTGGCCCATTTATATACATTCACACCTCACTAAACTAATGCTCATTACTCAATGTCCTCTTGTCTCTCACTTCCATTTATGTTTACATCAAACTTATTCCTACTTGGCTCTTATTATCAGTGAAAATACGGATGCAGTGGGTAAGCAGGCCTCTCCTTCCAGGCTGCATGACATTGGTTGGCCACCAAACCAGGAGCTGCCTTTGCACCCGGCTGAAGTGGTGACTCACAGGTGCTCCAGAGAAGCAGGACACGTGTAGGACTTGGCACTTTCACCATTTCCAGCAGAACAGATCAGACTGCTCTGATCTGCACGGGAGGGCCAGCCTGACACTGAGCCAGATAGTGTCTGGGACCAAAAAGGGAAGTCAAGACAACCTGGCTGCTGCCTTCAGGTGTTTGCCTCTGGCCTTCATCACTCCACAATCCCTTTAGGAGCTCCTGGAGAAAAACTTAGGTGGCTCTTAGGAAATGTGGGTGTTTCCCCTTTTTTTAACAGGAAGTTGGTCTAAAAAAGACATCTTGTTATGCATGAGACCTGCTTATTTGTATTGAGTCATATGTGATTGCTTCACCTGGTAAAACATATTTTTCCTATATTTTGTTTTAGCGACTTTGTGAAATGTAGTCTAGCTTGCCAAAACAAAACCTCTATAATAGATGTAAGTGCCAGTAAAAAATGATTTGGCCTCCACATCATGCCTGATTTGAAGGGTTCACATTAGAAAATTCCACCTTTATAACTGAGTTAAATTACCCTTATACTTTTGGAGACAGTAAACAAAGATCTGTTGTAGACAGTAAACAAATGTATTCTAACATTTCTGTTACAACCACAAGATGAGGGCAAAAAATATGATGATGAATATGGAAGTAACCTAGAAGACAAGTGAGCTATGATGTTTGATTTCAGACATGTAAAATTATGGACTGCTGTCTGTAGTTAAGCTCCTCAAGATTAAATTTTATAAGAAAGTGTTTTATCTTATCTATCAAATAACATATTTCTCTCACACATGCCTTCCAAAAGTAGACAGATCTCAGCAAAAGGAGTAACTACGTCATGTTAGTGCATGAAACTGGTTGCCTGTGAGAAGCACTGTAAGAAAAAGAATTTTATTTTGTGTATGTCATAAGAAAAAAATCAGCTCTGATTTTGCTACCACGGTGGTTCTCTATACACTTTCTTATAAAAACTTTATGTGTGCTACATTTCTTACAATCTGGCCTCATATTAAAATGACAAGATACGCTGATAGAAAAAAAAAATGTTTTCATTGCTAACATATGTTATTGGAAGTTCATTCAGATATTTTGAATCATTAAACCACTACACAGTAATTTATCTTAATTTTAAACTTGCAGCACCACTGCCTTCTATCCTGGAATCTGTTGCAGGTGTGGGGAGATTAATAAGGACCACAAAAGCTATTGACAATATCTGGATCAGCAGCAGTGGTAGCACATTTTTTACTTCAGCTCAAGTTATCCTTATGGATGTGGATGATGTGATGTACTCCTGACACAAGAATATGGGATGATCCATACGCGAACTGGGAGTTCTGGCAGACTTTTAAGCATCAAAGTTTTTAGGTATTGGTTGACTGCCAGCTGTGAACCAGGAATCAGATGTTACTTTCAGATGTTACACTAGAAATCCCCTGGGACCTTCCTTGTGAACTACGAAGCTCCAAATCTCCAACTTCACTGGCAAGCACCAAGCTCTAAGAGACCTTGCATTCTGAGTGCAGCCATTGGTGCTGAGGGCCTGATCTTCAAGCTGTACTCACCTCAAGGGCTCCTGGTGTTTGACTAGCTCAGTTTGAGTCCTACCCAGTGCTCATTTGTGGCAGGAACGCATTAGTTTAGCTTTATACAAAAGGGATCTATTTCATGCACTCCAACACCACTCCACACTCTGAATTACAGCACTGTTAGCAGAGATGGTGACAGCGTTTACCTCAAAAGTGCATCTCTGATCCAAACTAAAACACTTCAGCGCCCCAAGGCTCATGAAGCAGTCTGTATGGAGCAACAAACCAAAATGAGATGCCTCATTTTTATGCACTGCAATGCCTTAAACTCTGCTATCTGTCTGTGCAGATTTTTCTAGGGTATATATTCTTAAAGAAGAAATATACTTTTGGTTGCAATACTCAACCATTGCTGAATTCTGCAGCATGTTATGTCCATTGGGCTTCATAATGTTTTTCTCATTTAAATAACCATTGAAGCATACCAAGAAAATGGGAGTCGAGTTCAAGCATCCATAACTTGCAGAGCTACATTTTATCGTGATGCATCTGATATTCGATGTCGGCTGGAAAGTGGTTTTTAGTTTAAAACTGTTATTATGTGTGAGCAAAGCTAAAAGGTGAAAGCCTTACAGGCGCCAGCCACAGACTCTGAAAAGCCCAGATGAGAGTTTTGTAAAAAAGGATGGAGAAATGCTCAAGGGCTGGAGGCATTTTCACCGGAGATCCTGAATTTTAACATCCCCTTCTCTCCAGCCGCTCTCCTTCTCTCCACCCATCGAGCAGAAGCAGCAGCAGCTCCTACGGCGCTTCTCCCACCTCCCCGCCCCGCACCCGGCTGACAAACGGCTCTGCGTGCCGGAGGCGGGGACCAGTTTCCATGCCAAAAAAAGAAATTAAAAAAATAAAAAGAGGAAGCCCATCCGTTCTGCGGAATCCCCCGCACGAAAAGCCCCCTGCCCCCTCCCTGCTAGGGAGGGACACATCCCTCACAGCCGTGCCCCGCTGCCGGGGGCTGGCCCCCGCCCCTCCACCTGCGGAGGTGTCCCCCCATCCCCCATGACCGGGCCTGTCCCCGGGACCGCCCGGCGCGACCCCCGGGACGGCGACCCCGGGGACCGCGGCCGCGCCGCCTCCCGTGCCCGCTGCGCGGCAGCTGCGCCTCAACCCAACCGGCCCCGACCGGGGCGGTGCCGGGGGCGGTGCCAGGGGCGGGGAGACGGGCCCACAGCGAGCTCCTATTGGCCGAGACGGGTATAGGCGTGGCCTAGGGCCCATCGATCCTCTGCTATTGGTGGGCGGAGACGTCAGTGCGGGCTGGGGGCGGTCCTGCGGCCAGCGGGGTGGGCTGAGCTGAGCTGAGCGCGGCGGGCGGGGGAGCGCAGCGAGGGGGCGGCGGCGGCGGGCGGGGAAGCGCCAGCGGGCGCACCGAGAGCAGCGGCAGCGCCGGAGCGCAGGTAGGGGAGCCGCGCCGAGGGCTCGCCCCGTGCCCCCGCCGCCCTCACCTGTCACCGCCCGGCTGCCGGGCTCTTGCTGCTGCTGCGGCGAGGCAACCCCGCGCCTCACCCCCTTCCCTCGGCTCCCTGTCCGTCCCCTGTCCTCCTCAGCCAGCCGCGATTCCCCAGCCGCCGCTGGCGGCCGCCTGCCGCCCTCCTCCCATCCCGCTGGGGCCGGTCGGTGTCTGCGCCCGGCTCCGCTCCCAGCCCAGGTGCGCCCGAGGGGCCGGGAAGGGCCTGGGGGCGAGGCTGCGGTGCCCGGCGGGGTCCGGCGGGGCGCGGGGTCCGCGGCCGCCCCTCTCGGGAGGGGCAGAGCCGGCGGGCGCGGCCCTCCCTCGGTCCCGCCGGTGGTGCCGCGGGTGGGGGGAGCGGCCGCCGTGGGATTCCGCCCGCGGGATTCCGCCCGTGAGCCTTGTCTTGCGCGAGCTCTCCCCGCTTCCTCCCTGATGCCTTCTTCTGTCGCACTGGAAGGGCTTAGGGCTTTTTCTAAAAAATATGCTCCTTAGATTATTATGAACTGGGGGAGGTAATGTTTCTCTTTTGGGTGGATTTGGGTTTTTTTGGTGTGTGTGGTTCTGGGGCTTTTTTTTGGTTTTATTTTTTTTTAATCAGTCACCCTGTTGCTGAGCTTATGCATTGTCGGTGCCAGTTGTGAGAAAACGCACTAGTTGTTCCCAGGTAGGCAGGTGGTGATGGAGAGGGAGCATCAGAGGGGACAACACCCAGGAGAGAAGGCTGCTCCTCACCTCGAGCCGCTAGGAAGATGAGGGATGCCGGGATTCCCGTGTCTGGGCTCTTCCTTGCTTCTGCTCTCAGCTTTCATCTTTTATATTGGCGGGTGAGCAGGGAAACCTCGGTTGCTGTCCTTGGAGTATATGGAAGGCGAAAGGATTTTTTTCAAGCAGGGTTTTGTGTGTCTGCAGCAATGCCTTTTCTAGGGCTGGAGGAGCAAGAAGCTGAGCTCCTATTCCGTTCTCTTTATCAATGTGAGGGCTCTGCACGCTGTTGCTGATGCTGAACTACTCCAGCCTTGCTCGCAGGGATCCTCCTGCCTGCATCGTGCAGTGCCGAGCATGGCTGCGGCAGGTAGCTGGCTGAGGCAGCCACAGCCTGCAAGTGCCATGGTGAAATTAGTAATGATTGTGCATATTCCTGGGTGCCGTGCCTCGGGCGAGGGAAGCTGTTACCTGGCTTGTACTCAGTAGGCTTGTCAGGATGGTAATACATTAGTCACGGTCACATCTGGACGAATCATTTATTACTAATATGTGTTTATCTAGTAAAGATTTGCGAGGTCTCAAATAGGCTATAAGAGAATGTACGACGGAAGAGGTCTGGGAAAATCCACTGGCACACTGGTAAACGCAGATCACAAGTGCTTCTACAGTATTGCATGAGAGAAGTTTAAAATTGTCCTCTTAGTTTCTTTTGTTTTCCTCATGCCTCTCTGCTGTTTTTCAGAGGATTGTTAAGCACCACCAGCTTCCAGTGTGATGAAAGATCAAGTTGTATGTGGCCAGCTGATACTGGCTCCTTGGCTAGTAAAATCTACAAGTCCCACTTTATTTTACTATCTATGTGTACACTTAACTATTTAGTTCCCAGATGCGGTGTAAGTGTGTGAAAATTTAGCATTTCAGATTGTCTTTTGGGTTTGCCTAAAACAGTGTGATCATTAAGATTGTTCTTGTATTAGTGTGTCTGCTTTTAACAGCAAAAAGACCTGCAGCTGGTGAATAAAAAGCAAGCTTTTTATAAAATATATGTGTGTAGTAGAAGCACGAAGTGCCATTTTTAATAGGTGGATTAGATAAGAAAAGTATTGGCCTTTTCTATTGTACCGACTTAAATACTACCTCTAGTTGTGTGGGTGTTCAGAATTTCTCTCATTTTGCTCATCTGGCAGTAGGAAAGAAAATCTCCCCCTTTCTACTTCTGGCAAGATGTTCTTCTAGGAGAGATCTCTTGCCTCAAGAAGCCTCCACATTGAATAACTCTTAGGAATATGGCCTTGTTTCCCAGTATTTACCTAAAGCTGTAGTGTTTAGATAATAACATCAGAATTGTCAAAATCTTGGTTGCCTTGATTTAGCTCCTTAGATTTTTCTAGCATGCAGAAGAACTGGATGGCACATTACAACTGGTGAAAGACTATTTTGTAGGCACATGGAAAAATCTAAAGCTGTAGAAATCAAATGCAAGGAGCAAATCATTTGCAAGGAGCAAATGCTATACCATGTTTTAGATATTTTAGAATTAATTTCAGTGGGTGTTGGACCTGCCATTACCTGCTGTTGAAAGCAATTATCTTTAAAAGTACACATGTAAAAAAATATTTGAATTGTGCTCATTTTTTAAACTTTAACTTAATGTGGACAGTTTTAGTTAATCTGATATATAATCCATGGTTAATTTATGTTAAAGATTTTTTTTAACATTTTAGATTGGAATTTTATGGAAGTTGAAATTAGATATTGTTTGCACTCCTTTTGTCTGACTTTAAAATGAGAGTTACAATAAACCTGTTAATGTAACTGATGTGCTCTGGCTTAGTTTTCAAAACTTGGTGTTGAAACAAAGAAATTGCAGGTCTTTTTTAATGTTGTCATAGATCCTATCAGTTTATTTTAAAAATAATGGGGGAATAAATAGACTTGGAGATCTGAGTACTGAAATGCATACTCAAGCTGTATGTTCCTAACAAAAACCTTGAGATAATACATTTCATAAGCCTTCTTTACCAGTGAAGCAGCAGCTACAGGGAAGTGTAAAAAAACTGCACGATCAGTATAAAGACAGCCTCTTTATAAAATAGAGGTTTGTGTTAGTTTGGTGGAAACTTATTGGAGCACTGATCTAATTAACATCATGTTCCGGTATTTAAAGGGTGGTTACAAAGAAGATTGTACTCCCTTTTGCAAGGAGTCCTATGGAAAAGGTGAGAAGTGGTGGCTACCAGTTATTCCTGGGGATATTCCAGTGGGACATGAGAGGAAAATTTTCACAATAGAAGCAATCAGCTGAAGGAATAATCAATCTTCCCAGGAAACTCTTGGTTTCCCCAACACTGGATACTTGCAAGACACAGCTGGAGAGGGTCCTGGGCCATCTTGTCTAGACTGTGCTTTTTCCAGGGAAGGTTGGGCCAAATGATCCTTGAGGTCCCTTCCAGCCTGGTGTTCTGTGAACTGTTGTCCCAGGCTGGCCTTACAGTAGCAGTGGCTCCTTCTGTTGTTGTGTGGAGCAAGACCATGAGTGGGACGAGAGCTAAGACTGGTAGTACAAGGTAGAATAACAGAATAATTTCTGTAAGAAGAAAACACCCTGTCTGTATATATTGAAAAGTCAGTTCAGTGCTGCTATAAAAATAACTATTTGTAATAGTAACTATATATGGAAACTCTTGAAAACTGCTCACATGTAAGCACTGGCTTTCACTCTCTCTCAAACATGTAACAGCAGTAGGAATCTGCACAGAAGGGACCGAACCAACAGTTCTTCCTAGGTACTATTTAACTTCTGACTAGGATATGAATTATTATTTATGAAATCTTTTTTTGGTTATGTGCTTATTGTGTGCAAAGCATGAACATGGGTCATGAAACAGTAATGAGAGAGAACTACCCTGGAAATGTGTTGACCTGGAGGATAAATGTGTAATTGTGAACTGTGTGCTCATCATGTGACAGGAACAAGAATGCCTTATATTTGTCATAATTTCTATTTGAGAATTTGAAAGAATTTTAGTATTACCCATGAGCTAAACCTATAAACTCTAGATTATTATCTTGATTTTTACTTCAGAACATTCTGATGTTATTTCTAACATGAGAATGATGAGTGTTTCTAATATAATAAATAATAGAATTAATTTCCTGGTTCCAAATTTTGTATTTTAACTCTGATACTCTAGATTAAGATTTGTTTGTGAATGGTTATACCAGCTTTCTGCATCGGAAGCTGTAAGCATTAATTTTATAATATAAATTAAAACAAACATTAAAACAATACGTAAATGGAGGAAATCGCTGTTACATCAACCCTATTGCTGAGTCTGTACAGTTTCATAATATTAAATGTGGATGAAGGAAAAATGTTACAGTTCGGAATGTTCACAAGACTAATGTATTCAGCTTTTAACTATTTTTTAAATTTAGAATATGGTAATGTATTTCTTTGTCACTGTTAATGAAGATATTTTAGCATGGCAGAAATAGTTGTGTTAAATATCTTGACTAAGTCACAAAGAAAAAACAAAACAAATGTAAAAGGTGCTGCATGTCTTAAACTGTGTTGCTATAGAAATATTGCATATATTTTTTTCCTTCCTATTCTGAAGCAACTGTGAGCATTTAATTGGAAATAGGTTAGCTTTCAGAGAACTTCCATGACTGTTTCCTTTAGGCAAAGTAACTTTCAGAAATGAATGTATGGGCTCTCAGGTTAGTTGTGTTCCTCTTCTCGGTCATGTGAAGTTTGAGATGTAAGTTACGTTTAGCTGATGTGGAGTAAAAATAATCTATTGCTGTGTTTTGAAGCGAGGAAAATGCATATGGATTAGCTATGGTTATATGATGACTTTCTGTGATACTGAACTGTTAGATCCCCAAAAGCTTTTAATTCTAGCTTCAGTGTAATTAGATTTATTTTTCTAACATCTCTTCAGCAGAGATGTTTGTGTTCTCCAGTTTGGCTTCAAATTTGAATTCTTAATGCAGCCTTTTAGTGTTGGAATTGCCTGCTAGTGTCTTGAAATTTAATTTAGTTATTTATTTATAATAATAGGATAACTTAATTAACACTGACACTTATTTGGAAAAAAAATATAATTAACCTGGTGATGTAGTTGCACTTAAAAGAAATACTTGCCTGGCAATATTATTTAAGGGGAGAAAAACCCCAAAGTGTGAATCAATTTTTAACTAAATCTTCAGTATGCCAGCCAAATAGATCTCCATTATTTTGGTAAATTGTATCACTGTCTCTTTAATGTGTTCTTACAGATGAATGTAGTAGTTCAGATGTTGATGGTAACACACTGCTGTATTCCTGAAGGAAGGGGAGGATGTGGCTGCAAGGTTCAGTAGAATTCAATATGTATTCAACTATTAAGTATCAAAAAAATCTTTCTTGGAGCTCAAGTATGAAACCAAAACTTTTTTTCACTCCTTTCTTCTCTTCATAAATAGGTGTCGGTGTTTAAAAGTCATCCTGTATTGTAGGAGCTGTACATTTCTTAGTGAATTTGGAGAAACAGATTACACTTAATATGATTTCTATATAGAAGTACATTTTGGCTGACTTCTTCATCACATTCGGAGAAGTTGGGATCCTACAATTGATTTTTTAAAATTCCTTACTAAATTCATGATTCTCTGGGATCACTGTCTGGTGTAGAAACACCCAGTTTTTCAGTGTGTTTAGTTTGCTTGGAGTCAGTGCTTAAGAAGTGAGCAACTCCTCAGCTGTAAAATCCCACTTTATATGCGAAGTAAGCCAATGTACATCATTGAGGGCTTTTCAGTTTCATCATTCCTGACTTTGAGAGGGTAGATCCTTCTGTTTGGCCTGTATGTGATATTCTGGGTGATATTTTAACTTGTTAAACCAATCTGATTTCATGGCTGCGAAGTAACTGCCAGCTTTTTAAGCTTTGTACTAGCAAGCGGGACTTTGTACTTCTATATGTTTGTTTTTAAAACACAGAATATTTTGAATTAAACTTGATAGCATAGTAAATTTTTATTTATAAGTTTTTTATTTGCTGCTATATTTCCTAATCTTAAGAAGGTCATATTTATTTTTTTTGTCTATTTTTCATGTAATTCACTTCTCAAAGGCTCCCAGTGTTCGCCTCAGCATACATCAGCACTGTGCTGGTGTAGAGCAGAAGGTCCAGTGTACCCTGAGTGCTGGGGGCTCATGACGCGTGGTGATGTGTGCTGCTCTTCTTCTCTCCCTTTTCATCTGGATGCATTTCTAGGTGATGGTGAAGAGAATGGTGCTCTGGTGGAAGATCTGTAGCAGACGAACTTCAGAAGTCTGCTGGAAGGATTTGGCTATTACCCTCTGCTGGCTCTTAATTTTATCAGGCACACTGAGATTTGTTGTATCTTGCATGTTGCAGCATATCATGTTAATTGCAGGTTTGTCACAGGCGTTTTCAATGAATAAGTGTAGTGTAGTTTGATCATGCTGCTTCTTTTGAGATGGTGAGAGTGGGGGGTTTTTTTTTGTTTGGATTTTTTTTGTTTTTTTTTTTTTCCTTCGTTTTGTTTTTGTCATTGGTTGGTTTTGTGTTTGTTTTTGTAGGCTGCATATTCAGCTGTTACCTGAAATATTAATAGCAAAACCGAGGTGCATGGAAGGTGGGGGCATGCTGTAGTCAGCTGTTGCTAAAGCTCTTCTTTTCAGACTTATTACACTTGTTCTAAATTCTTGTTAACCTGCTGTGTTCAATAAAACTTTCCAGTAGCTAAAAACAGATTGCAGGAGAAGTTTGCTTTTCTTTTTTTGATTTTGAACACTTGGCAGCATTTTGTTTATTCCCTGGAGTCACTTAAACCCTCTCTACAAATATTTGAGCACATGGTGAGTTCAGCATGTGTTTGACTTTAGTTGCATTGCTTATAAAGGAGTGTGTGCAGGATTAAGGCCCATCTGACTTTGTGACCCCTTTCAGAGGTGAAGAAATCTTAAAGTTGTCAAAACATATAGCATCTTATGTAGTATATGGAACTGGTTTTAACATATCTTCGTTGATATTTCAAGTTGGTGTTGTTCAAAATAGTTGGTAGGCATACTGGAAGCTCTTCAGCGTTTCCTGTGTTGTGTAAATATAAATGTAATGATGATGAACAGGCACAGGTTTATAATGCATTAAGATGAGTTTGTTTTTAATGTTATATACCATTCGAGATGAAAAATGGTTTATTGTGTTCATGGGTTATTTATAGATAGGATTATTCATCCAAAAGTTAAAGCTGTTTGTTAGTCAAAAACTAGGCAATTGTCATAGCAGTGACAGTAGCTGTTACTAACTTTCAATTGTGAACCTCACAACGTACACTACTTTTAAATATAACCTTTTTTTATTGCAAGATGGGTGTTTACTGAAATGAGGCTGTATGTATTAATAAATATAGAATACTCCCAATCCAACTTTCTGCTGCTGTTTTTACTAGGATTGCGTAGGGTATTTTGAAGTGATAATTAACATCAGTGATGGAAAAGGGCCCTCAGGAGGTTTTCGAGGTAGACCTTCTGCTCAAAAGCAGTATTTTCCTAGAAGTATGTTTATTCCTAAAATGTCAGTAGGAAGAAGTTGTGTAAAACTAAATTATTCTTCTTTTTCTGGGGAATGAACACGCTTCCCTGCTCAGCTCATGGTAATGATACTGTTACAATATTTTCTTTTGAGCACTTGAAAAGAGAATTCTACCTAAAACAAAGCTGATGTCTTCGGTGCAAGCAGGCTTTCCCCCCTCTCCCCTTTTCTCTTGGCTCTGATCTGCCTCTGTTTTTGTTCCTACTCTTGATCTACCACATCCACAATGTTGCCATCAGGTTGTTTGCTTAACCTCTGCAAAAATGCCTCCAGTCTTCCTTGCCTTGCATGTTGGATAAGGAGGGAGTATTCCCAAATCCACCACTCCAGATGTGTACACACAGTATGCTGTTATCTACCTACACCTATAAGCTTTTTAAAAAACCCAAAGAAACCCCCAAGTCGCCTCACCTTAACTAATCCTTTTATGAAAACACCTACAAGAATCTGTGCTGGCTTCAGAAGTTTCGTGCTTTTAAAACTTCAGTCTACCTTATGGACCTCTTCACGCTTTCCTGATCCATCTGTTCATCTAGCACAGCTTCTTCTCTATCCCTTCACACAATCTTAGGCTGTTGAGATGCAAGACGCCTTTGCAGATCCTTTAATTGGTAGTAGTCTTTATTTTTACTTCTCTACTTCTTTTTGTATTTCTTGAAAAACAAAACAGGACTCCTCCCCTCCCCAACAAAAGAAAAAAAGGAAAAAAAATGAACCTGAAAAAAAACCCACCCCAAAAGCTCATGCTTTTTTTCTCCTTTTGTTGCTGGCATTATTATTACAAAGGATGTTTCAAATTACATGCCATTATAATGTTTTTATGCAACCATTCTTTTTCTCCTTAACTGTGAAATCTTGTTTGTGTACAGCTTGTGTTTGAAGGCAGTTATTTATGGAGCACTGTGGCTGTACATCGTGATGTACAGTCAGGAATGTGTTGATCTGGTAAGTCTACAGGCTAAAGCTACTACTCTGTGCTCTACAGCCTATTATAAAACAGACAACCTTGAAGTGGGGAGTGGCTAGTGCTGATGAAATGCTTTGTGGAACAGGTGGGACTTCAAAGTTTTATTTTAGTTTGAGGGAAGGTTGCTTATGCAATTGTTCCATCTGTCCATCCATCTGTCCATTAGCCTGTCCTCCCACCTGTCAGTAACTTCTGAACTGCTTGTCCAATTCCAAGTCAACTTTGGCAGAGGGGCCGTGCTCTCCAGCCCTGTTGCATGTACAGGACTGACAGAAACAGGCAGGTGGTTAGAGAAGAGATTGCGCAAGAAAAGGGGAGCCCCAGTCTGTGTGTCTGTGGCTGGCCTGTAGTAATAACCACCATGGCATTTGCTGCCTTCTGCTAGGCCTGTGTGCATAGGGAAGGTCAGATGGAAAGTGGGAGAGCCATGATGCTGCTGCAGTAGGTTATTGCATGGGCATGATGGGAGGGATGTTACAGGGGTGATAATTTGGGGATGTTATTGTAGGTGGGAAGCAAGGGTACTCTCATGGATGATCATGGGACCCTGTGGGAGACCTGTTTGATGGTCTAACTTAGGTTTTTAAAGAACTTCCTCTCTTTAAGGAATTGGGGAAAGAGCTGCTGGGCTTAGATCCGTCATCAAGAGCAAAGGGGAATAGGTGGCATAGAAAACATCATCTGGTATATGTGGGTAAGAGGTGGTGCATATCCTATAAAGTAGTGACAGAAATGTGAACTTGATGAAGGAGGAAGACTGTCAGCCAGCCAGGAGGAACTTCAAATACAGAAATGAGGGGGATTAGAGAGAAAAGAGGTGCTGTAGCACAGCAAATCAAATTGAAATAATTGAAATATTTCTTGAAAAAATTGGAGGGCTCAAATGTTTTTTCAGCAGAGGATTTAAAGAAATCTGTAGCTTCAGGACAGCAAATGTGTTGCTCAACTCTCTTTAAAATCTTTACTACTGGTATAAATAAAATCAGATTTCAGTACGAAGGTGACAGTGTGGGATGCCCACAATAATAGTAGCAAAACAGTGTTTTCAGAAGGTGAACAGTGACTCTGCTTTTCCCAAGCAAATAGCTATTCCTGTCATTTGGAGATCATGAAATCTGTTTCAGTAAATCCTATACACATTGACGTTTTAGTTGCCTAAAGCTCTGTGAGTGAACAACATATTTGAAAAAAAAAAAGTCATGGCCTTCCATCTATTAACCTAGTTGTTTTTCAGTTGCTTCTGCTGACTCAATAATATTATGTGATGTAACTCACAAGAAAAAAAATCAATGAATATTTGTAATTAATGTATTTGAAACTTAAGATTCTTTTAACTATAAGTTTGGATGCTTGGAGATGTTTGGTTTTTTTGTTTTATTTTTCTTTCTGAGATAAATCACATTTGCTTATATAAATCACTGTAAAATACAGTGATTAAAATTGTATTGTAGATAATATGTATGGATGAGGGGGAGATGGGAAGATATTTGTGTTAAGGTCAAAGTCTGCTCGCCTTTGATCATTCAAACTACTGAACAGCCCTGGAAGGCTTGGAGGCCAATCCGGTATTTTTCCATACCAGTAAAATGGGTGACCTTTCGTTTGACTGTTCCAGTTATAGTCACTTAAAATAACATTTGAGCTATTGTTGGCTATTTCACTGAGTATGGAAGGCAGATCAAGCTTGTTATCTTGCTGCTCTTCAAAGAAATTAAAAGAGGAGGTATGCTGTCCTTAAAGAATTAGTCTGCATAAAGCTTCATTGCTAGCGAGAAGAGATTGTTCACTTACTGAAAAAATAAATAAACTGTTTACACTAGCAAATTTACTTTCCCACTTTAAAATCAATGGGTAATTTTTAAAAAACCTAGTTCTTACACCTAGTTCTTCTTTTGAATAGCTCAGATTTTAAAAGAATTTATTAATAACATTGTAACTTTCACTTCGTGACTATCAAAGTATTTTGGAATTTTTCTTACTCCTTTCTGATATTTTGATGACTTTTTAAATCTCTTTGTAACTTGTGAGGTGCAGAAATAGTTACAACAAATCGTTCCCACCAAATAGCTCGAATTGCCAAGTCCTATGCACTTCTAGCAATTTAAAACCAGTCAGATCCCCAAATTTGGGAAATAACTTCTAGTATTGGATATACAAGGTTGATGGTGTAGGGAAGTAGCGTTACGAATGCATGAAAATAAGAATGTGTTTCTACACGGTTGAATCTCAAAGGTAAGGGCTGTATGATGGGACCCCAGCCTAATCTGTGCTTCTGGAGGTTGCTGTACAGATGAATGACCTGACCACTTCCACTTTCTACAGCCTGTTGTGAATGTAGGTAATAGTTAGAAAGGAAAATAGGGTATATTTCCTACCCTTAAAGCTGGTTTTGCATACAGTGCTGAGAATGAAATAGTGGAAGCTGGGTTGCAGTAGTGAAATGGAAGCAGGGATGAAAATGAGACTATTCTGTTGAGCATATTTACAGATTTTTCATCTGCTGTGAAGCCCTGACATGGAGAGACACGTGTTGGGTGATCTGGAAGACTGTGTGCATTATTCTGGGCCATGTGATTGAGAAGGGTCTGGTACAAGGCTGTTGTACAAGGTGAGAAGTTGCCCCTGTGGATAAGGCTCCCACTGGCCTGGAGTGTTCCTGCTGGAGGTGGAACACCAGGTGAGCTGTAGTGCTCAAGTATGGCATTATACTGTGGATAGCAGTCCTTGTGCTGTGTTGCTAATGTTAGAGAGAATATGTTGTGCTAAAGGTTTAAATTGGGGAGCTGCAGATTCAGTTTGATGTTTAAAGTGTGGGATTTGACAGCTTGGTATGTAGCATATATATTTGTGCATTGTTAATTTACATGTTTTAAAAATTATTTCATGGTTCATTCATATCCCTTGGGATGAAAAGCCAGTGCACCTGTGAGGCTGAAATAATTGGATCTTATTTGAGGTGCAATGATAGATAAAGATTAAAATGGACCTCTAGGATCAATTACATTTGTGTGATGCATGGTAAATTTTTTCCTAACTTCCTTTTCCTTCTCTAATAGACTTTGCCATTTTATTGAGGAACTGCAGGACAGATTAAATTACATATGGCTCACTGTGGTGGTGAAGTTCTCTGCTGTAAATCAGAAATAATTCTGAACGTGATGTGAATTGCTTAATGTCTGCAAATGCCTGGTAGTTACACAGAACAGATTTTTGGCATTGTACCCCAGTAGAAGTGACATCATAGTATGCTTTAACCTGAAGTTTGACTCT
The DNA here is from genome assembly GCF_017590135.1 of Pyrgilauda ruficollis. Taxonomy (NCBI): domain Eukaryota; kingdom Metazoa; phylum Chordata; class Aves; order Passeriformes; family Passeridae; genus Pyrgilauda; species Pyrgilauda ruficollis. Next base: position 9,943,719 of record NW_024524266.1, read on the forward strand.
AGAAGGAAAATAATGAAAGCTGAGATCTTTTTCAGTGTTTGATAACCCTGCTTTTTCAAGTCATGTGTTGCAAGCAAAAGCACAAGGATATTACTGCAGTGTAGTGTGTGCTCACGTTTGGGTTCTGTAGGGCTACTGGTAAACAGTAAATGGTGCTGAGCACCTAAGTATGTGTAAGCTAGATAATGTCCTGTCATGTGTGCTTTAAGATTGACTTGATGAGTACAAAAAGCTACAAAATACATCATTAATGCTCTGCAGTTTTATTATAAATTAAGCTATTAAATTGTTTGTTACAAAAATCAGATTATTTTGAATTACAGAATGCCTTAATGGAATATTTAAGTAACAAATAATACCATGCTAAGAACTTATTTTCTCCTGATTGTTTTTGTTTGGTTTTTGTTGTTGTATTTTAAATATGCCTAAATGTGTTGTTTTTAAAATATGTTTAAATACATGAGCTGAAGAGAAATTGTCCAAAAGGTATATAGATTACTGGATCATCAAAAAATATTTTTAAGTAGTGTTCAGGAAAGTCATCTGGAATATGTGCATAATGAAATACTTCAATTTGATAAGTCTTTTTCCATTTTCTCTGATTAAATGAAGACAAGTAGACATTCCCTTTAAAATATTGTTCCTTAACAATACAGGATAAAGTAATGGATGTTGTGTTTATCCCTTTTATTATAACTCAAGATGCTTTCTAATAATTCCATCTGAGGAAAACAATACTGCCATTTAATTAGAAGCCAAAGGAAGAGGAGAAACAGCTCAAACTAATCTAAAAAAAAAGAGATGAAAGCGGAGGTTGATCAATTGCAGTGCAGTACCTAAGAGAAATGTAATACTTCTGAAGGAGAACATATAAAATAAGTTTTCAAATTGATTTCAAGTTAAGATGTCAGTAGGGGCGGGGCAGAAAACTGTGCATGTGCCAGTGCTAGCTGTTTATGGTACAGTTGTGACTGGAGTGCTAAAAAAGGTGGAATGTAAGTCAAGGCAGCAACTCGACTCAATTCCAGGTGAGTAAGTTCTAGGGTGCAGCCATTGGCTAAGGCTTACTTTGGTTCATTACTATGTTCCCAAAATACTGTGAACCCAGCATACCTGAATTAAACTCTAAACACTGTTAAACATGCATCTGTATGACCCTTCCCTTTCACAACAGAAGAATTACACGAAAACAGGAATTTGTCCTTTGGTAGTGAAAAACAGATTTAGTTCAAGTGTTGAGTAAATAAGAGTGAGTTACCTGCATTTGTTCTATGATGAAAGCTGTATGTTTTCTATCACATTTTTGAGAGTCCCTGTTTCCATACTAGTACTCTGAGAGCTTTTTGTTTAAAAGTCTACTAGAATTGTGGGATATGAAACACTGCCCCTGTGCCTTCAAGGAGTTTAGGTAATAAAGCATTGTGTACCATGGTATAAATGACTGACCAATTATTCAAAGTTAAGTGGTGTAAATAAAATATATTAAATTTGGAAAGAGTGGAAAAAAATAAAAATCTGTGCTGTATAAGGAGTTGTGCTGAGCATAACCTGAAAATATACTTTGGTTTCCATGAATGGGCTTATTTAATTGCCTTGTTTTGCATGTGTTCCTTTAAGAGATTTGTGAAACCAGGTGGAGAAATACAAACTGGAGCAAACCTTGAGAAAACAGAAATCTGTAGCATACTTATGCTTCTTGGTATAAACTGTGAACATTATGGGCTGTATCTGAAGTTGCTATGTGGTTTTCACCTTTGTTGCTTGGCTCTGATCACGGTGGCACCTTTAGTCTTTTATTCCCCACTGTTCATGTGCTGTTGCTTATACAATTTTAAGGTAAAAAAGTGGTCAGTATTTTCTTTGGCACTTAGTTGTAATGATTTTAGTTAAACAGTAGGCCTTTTGTAAAATAAACAACATAATTTTTCCTAATTATCTGGTAATGCTATTAACTATCCCTCTATTGTAAGTATTTTTTGCAGCAGAGGCACTGCTTAATGGAATCAGAACTGAAGGATGTGAACAGCAGTAGTTCTTATAGTTTTTATCTGTTCTACTTGTACCAGAAGGTAGAGGTTAAGTGGAAATGAGCTTTGCTTATGCCTATACTGAGAAGACATTTTAGATAGATTTTGCAGCTTTGACAGTGGCATAAGATGGGCTGTTCTGAGCAATCCTCAGTGTCCCTTCTCCTATCTCTGTACACAGGAAGTTGTTTGGAACTCATTAATTTTCTCCTTTTTGATAGTGGAGTTCTTGGTTCAGCATTGAAGAATACTGAATAGAAATCAAATCTAAAAAGTCTCCCTAGGTTGTAGACTGCTTTTAAGATAGAATACTAAGGTATGCTGGGCTCTTTTATTCAGTGATAATTGTCATTTCTCCCTAAAGTTCCTGTAATGTCCTTCACTGTTTTGTCCATTTGTATTAAAGAAATTAAAGCTATTCAACTGCATAATGCATTTGTTCTTCTGACTGGGACAAAAAACCCCACTATGTTTTCAATATTTTTCCCTTGAAGACTAAAGGCCTGGTAGTAATTAAGTCATAATTGCATAAACTTTACATTTCTAGCTTGGCAGTTCAGTTGTACTTATGTAAAAATAAAGAAAATAAAAAGCAAAGCAGTAATTGATGAATGAGGTGGTAGGATGTGGAAGTACCAAGAGGGGAAGCATTGAAGCATTTCTTTTGGGACTGGGGGAGAAGGGGGATTTGTGTTGCTGTTGTACATCTATAAACACATTTAAAAATACTGTAATGCAGAAACAGCAGGCTAACTTGCTTTTTTCAGTAGTGGGAAATACACCTTTAATGAGATCTGCTCTTCCACTCTTGTTTTGCAGACAGCCTAAGCTCTGTAGTTCTTCAGTTTTCCAGTGTGGATTATTCTGTTTGGTAGGCTTCTACAGTTCTGAAATTTTTGGGGGAACTTCTGCAAATGTTGTAGGAGCTTAGAGAGGAAGGAGAAGAATTATGATTAGCAGAAAATCGTGGTGAAATAGAAAGATCTACACATCTACATGGGTTTTTTACCATTTGAGAACTTCATGTTTAGATGCCAGCTGTGTGCTGTATCAAACAGAAAAAAGTCTGTCTGCACTTCATTTATGTTCATTTTCACTAGAAGAAAACAAAAGTGTCAACTCAATTCAGTCAATTTCTGTTTCTCTGAAGTTTCAAGCCCTGTGTAACCGTGAAGTGAAGCCTACCTATTTTTAATTTTTTCCTTAAACAGCGTAACATTCTTATAAATAGTGCACTTGTATGTTAGAGAAATACTGTGCATATGGTTTGTAAACGTAAGATGATCTTAAGAGAATTCTTTAGTATGCTATGTGGCATTTTAATATTTTTGGTTTTTTCTTTCTCTGCCTAGTTTTATTCCTCAAATAGGGTTTTGAAGCTCTTCAGTTGAAGTACTAAGAAAACATCTTTTGAAATTTATAGTGGACTATGTCTTATCAATTGAACAAAAGGGAAAAAAAAGGACTGAAACTAATTAGCTAATTGTCTCTTATTCTAGCTGATGTTCTAACACTTACCTTTAGGTATTTGCAATGCACAGTCACATTTTGAAGAATGAAAAAACACTGTCCTTGGTATTTTTGTTGAAAGATGTGCCTGTGATAGCTTATCCATAATGGTGACAGTAATAAAATGAAATGCTGAACTAGAACTATTCCCCAAAGTCTTATTTCCTGTCAAATATCCCAGAAAACATAGAATGGTGCAAGGTGTGTATTCCAAATTAACTGAAGATGCTGATACTCCAGTCCTTGTTTCAGATGAGACAATAATGCAGTGATCAGGTACTCTGAAAGAGGGGAACATGCAGGAAGTCATTCATCTCTAGAAGACTGATACCTATATGTAAAACACTATCTGTTAGGCTCTGCTGGTGGGTAGGAGGTGTAGGAAGTTCTGCTTTGTTAGTCATCTTCTGCATATGGAAGCTCTACTGTTATTCTGCTGCCCTCCCAGTGGCTAGCATCTTAATATGTGGTGGAAGTAATGAGATCAGCATCAGCAGGTTTTAAAGCTTATTGATTTTTTGTAAAGGTATATAATTTATGTAAAGGTATATTGATTTTTGTAAAGGTAAAGGTCAAAAGTGGAAATCATACACCTATGAACTCGTGCTTTCTGTTACTTTCCTGAGAATGAAAAGTCACTGTTACTGCCCATAGGGTTTATTTTGCAGCAGAAGATCATGTGACAGTGTCTTCAATATTAATCTTTTGTCTATGTTTTCTACAACTGGGTCTGTATAATACTTGTTCACGCTGCATATTTATGACAGATACAAGGTGTATTAAAGAAAATGTATTATTTAGGATCAGTTCTTTTTACAAGGCATTTTAATTGGTGGTGAGTGTAAGATTCTGTTGTTAATCATGTTTGTATGCTAATCAATGGAAATAAATAGAAGGAGATGGGAAATACTGAGAGTGGTAGTTCCATATTGTTCTATGCTTTTGTATCAGGTAAAGAAATGCTTTCAAACCAGAAATAAATGTCTTTGCCTTCTCAGGAAGACTTCCATATTAAAACAATTTAATTGTAACCCTTAATGAGTGTTGAGATGAATGAATCAAGTAATCTGCACTTCTTAAACTACTGAAAACACCCTATTCAATTTCCATTCTAGTTCAATTTAAACTGATAAAATTACACTTAATAACTACTAGATCAGTTTTACAGAAGCGTATTTCAATAGATTAATGTCAAAAGGTAATAGGGTTTTTTTTGATGTTACAAATCTGAAAAAAAGAGAAAAAGGCATATTAATTATTTGAAGGCATAAGCAGATAGTGGATGTTCTGTTTCTGCTAGTAAACTTAAATGAGAATTTCACAACATTAAAAGCTGTTAATTTTTGAAGCAATTGGAAGGAAGAGAGGGAATCATAAAACGTCCTGAGTTGGAAGGGACACACAAGGATCACGGAGTCCAGCTCCTGGCGCTGCATGGGACACCTTGAGAATCCCACCTTGTGACTCAGAGTGTTGTCAAACACTTCCCAAGCTCTGCCAGAATTGGTGCTGCGCCCACTTCCCTGGGGAGCCTATTCCTGTGCCCAACTGCCCTCCCCTCTGGGTGAAGAACCTTTTCCTGATACCTAATCTAAATCTCCCCAGCACAGGACTGCCCCACCCCAGGTGCAGAACCTGGCACTCGCCCTTGTTAAACTTCATAGGGTTGGTGGCTGCCCAGCTCTCTGATTTGCACAGATCTCACTGCAGGATGTCTCTGCCTTCAGAATTCAACAGCCCCTCCCAATTTTGTGTCATAGGCAAGCTCACTTTGTAGACCTTGAATGTAAGTGCACCAAGCTGGCTATTTTCCCTTCTCTACCTGCCCTCCTCTGCTCCCACAGTTCAAATTTGGCATTATAGCTGGATTGCTACACTTAAACAGCACTCTGTTAAAATGAGAATAATCACTCCTGACTAGATGAAGTCATAAGAACACAGCGAAGTTGCAGCTACAGCTATAACTTTAATAATTCTTGAAATTTCTGGGTTCCTGTGTTCTAGCAGACAGGTACCACTTGGCAGTGTTTTCAGTATTCAGTGAAAGCAGTCTGAAGACATGGTAGAATGGAATGATTTAATTGTTCTGCACTTGATGTGAACTAATGTGGATGAGAAATCCTTTAGCCCTGTATTAGTTGCTCTGGCATTCTAACCTTTTCTGTTGACAGGTACCCACTTTAAGTTCTTCAAATAAGGCACATGCTTTGTGCCCTTTCAGTAATGAATGTGACATTTTTAGGAAAAAAATATTTTTAACATATGGCTGATTTATTACTCAGTCATTTTCAATGAACTGTAGTGACTTTTGGTTAGCTGAGGCAGTTTGCTTTTTAGCTTGTTCTGTTCTGTGGAGTGATACTCTTTTTACCACTTAGTAAGGCTAATAAACTAAGGTTTTTAAGACCTTGAGTAACTACTCTAATGAATTGCTTTAGTCTGCCACAAATCAGTTTATGACCCGTCCAGAAATTTGTGTGTAAGTTTGAGGTAAACTAGGTTTTACTTGCAAATCTGTATTTGGTAGATTATTCTTGTATTAAATTACTCTTCTTGTTACAACTGTCTTATTGTCAACGTGGCATGATATGATGCTCTTTTTAGTTTCTGGGGTATTTTGTTAAATAAACATTGTTTTGTCAAAATGCACAAAACAGGGCTGTACTGAAATCTAGATCTGAGAAAACAATTATCTCACTAGAAGACTGTGAGAACAATACTGTGTTTGGGGCCTGTGTCTGTATAGGGAGAGTCTTTGGGAGAATATTAAGGGTTGTCCTTTCCTGCTGGTAGTGTTCCTGTGCTATACTCATTATTACCTCTTGGATATTGACAGAAACCACATGCTGGATTTGGTAGACTTGTGGGTAATCAAGTGTACTTTTTTACTGTTCTTGGAAGATTGGATCTTAGTAAAGCTCCATTTTTAGGCTGATGACAATACTTCGTATAGACTCGTACGATCAGTCAGCAGAGCCACAAATATTTGAAATAGCTATGGTCTGCAGGTCTTACTGGTGTTAATGATTTACTTTTGGTTTAAAGAGATAAAGAACATCTAAAGATATGTAGCCTCCACCCCTTCTTTTAAAGAAACAGATGCCATGCTAATGAAAAGTGAGTAATAATTTTTTGAAGCTATTGCCTGTATTCTTTCTGAGCAGGCAGGGGAAGGATTTGGTAACCTAGATGTGTTGATACCTACTCTGATTCCATATTTAGCAGGTACATTTTTTAGTGTCACAGATTAGGGTTTTTACTTTCTTCATTTAGAATCTGCATTGGCATCTCAGAGGAAACTTTTTACTTTTTGTAAAGCACAAGGTGAGCCTCAAGGGAAGTAGAAGAACCAGTACTAGGAGAAAGTAGAGGAGAAAGAGTGATGGTATATTTCCCTGCTCATTAATTGTAAAGTGGGTAGTAAATAAGCATTTGGCAATTTTTCTTTTTATTAAGATATTTGGAAGTACTGATGTTTGCCTTTGCTTAGGCTGAGAGTCTCATGCTGTTCACTGTGTGAATTACTGGGTTATTGATGGTTTTGTTTTAAATAGGAAGGTTTAGGTATTTGTTCTCATCTCTCCCAAATCTTTGAATGATTGAGTGTGATAGCAAGGTACTTTCCATTTTCTAATGGTGAATAGTGTATTTGCCTTAAAAAATTCTCAAGGAATTCTAGATAAGGAGTTCCCTAACTGAAGTTGTTTGACTCTTAAATTTGCATACTGCATTTATAATGTGGACTAAAGCAGTGTGTTTTGGACAGATTCATAAACTACGGGCAGATGATCATGTGAAGAGGTTTTTACTGTTGCCTCTACCTGCTCTTGCACGATTTTGTATTAGTACTGTGGTGCACTAAAATAATTTTTTGGACACTATCCTGTCTGTCAGCATCTAGCAGATGCCATAAATAGATCACATTTTTTTAATACAGTGGGACAATTTGAGGCTCCTGAAAACCTCAGAAACCTGAGAAAGAGAGAACAATTTTAAAATTCATTATGATGAATTTAATCATCATCATGGAAGAACTGTAAGCAGGTCAGAAGCAATTGTTTCAATGCCAGTTATACTCAATTATGTACTTGGGGAAAGGACTGCAAATATTATCTCTCTCCCCTGATTTATATTGTTTTATTTGATGTAATATTAAATGTTATAATAGACACATGATACCTACAAGTGGACATGCTTGTACTTAGGCTTTTTCCTCCTCGAGTGTCTGTGAGGAAAAAGTGTTGAGCAGTTCTTTGATATGTGGATGTAATTAGGTTGCCTTTGAATTGTACCATGTCAGTCTAATTGTAAAAAGTAAGTAGTGCAGGCATCAGTTTTCAAACAGTTAAAAAACTTAAAATTAATCTTACTAGGGCTGTGTTTTTTACCATGCCAGGGCTGGCTGTTCCTGTATGCTGAAATGGGAGAGGGATATTAGAGGGGACCTTGTAAGCAAAGAGTGTTCCCTGGCATCTCATCTTATGCAGTGTGGTGAGTAGGAGAGAGAACAGAATCCAGTCTTTCTTCCTTGATTATAGGAGATCATCCTTTCTGATTTCAACAACTATTGCTCAGTATATTCATATACTCCAGAGAAATCATAAGTATGGTTAGAGTTAAGCAAGCAATGAATAGGCTAAAACCTTCCTGTGGGAATGGAAATACATAGTCTAGTCCTTTTCAGTAACTTCTCACTGAAACCTTTTCTTTGATGTTCTAAGTGTTTCCCCATCCATTCTGTATCTCCACAGCAAATTAAAACTAACATCCTATGGAGAACCTGAGTCAGTGATGCATTTTTATGTTTGGTTCTAGGTGTGATTTTCCTGCTTGTAGGTCTGAGATTTTGTTGCATTATATCACTGTGTTCTCCTAGTTACACTCCACATTATATCACTGTGTTCTCCTAGTTACACTGTCTGGGCTTTTTAGACTTGACAGGGTTTTTTTGTAATATGAAGTAGAGGATAAGCAGCTAATAAATAATTTGCTATACAAATGAAACCACAAATGAAGAATAATCCACTGGTGAGCTAAACACAGGTAACCTAGAATGTCTTGAAGCGTAATTTCAGGCTGTATGCAAATTCTTCAAGGGGAGTTAAAATTCATCTTGTATCTCTGTTTTATTTCATTGTCCCGAAGGAAGATGACACAGCTCATACTGCTTTTTCCAATAACAAAAGCTAGCCTGGTAAAATAATTTCATTCCTGGGGCCTCTGGTAGGGATTTTAAGTGAATGGTCTATTGCTTTAGTATTATTATCATTTTGGTGATGCATCATTGAAACTATTTCAAAAGTTGCAATTGCTGATCCATCTCTTAAAATCTCAGATACTTTTGTATTTCTGTTTGCTAAAGTAACTGCTCCATGACATAACAAATTGGTTAATTTAATGTAGCAAGTGTGGGGAATAAAGAAGAAAGTTATATATTTTTTTCTTTATAATTTTTTTTTTATTTGAAAGCTATAAAGACACCTGAAAATTCGGGAAACATCATGTTGCATTGAAAGAGGGAACACACAATTCATATTTTGCAAAACAGGCATCTGAGCCAAGATTAGCAATACAAAGTTTAAGGACTGTCTTAATTTAGGCACATCTGAAGGGACTATGTATGGATAACATAATGATTAGAAAGCTGCTCACTGCCTTGAAGTGTGGGCAGGAGCGAAGGAATATCTCAGGATTGATAAAATCCTGAGATAAAGATTGCTAAAGAGGATTGTGGCAAATTAAAATGTAGGCATTAAACATGGACACTATAGAACAAGCAAGGAATAACAGAATTTTGCAGTCTTCTATTGAATTTGGGCAGTTAGTTTCTGTTGTTGTGTAATACCCTCAGACACATCATGTACTGTAGTTTGAGGTAACTCCAAATGTGTCAAAGAATCACAGAGTAGCTGAGGTTGGAAGGCGCCTCTGGAAAGCCAAACCCCCCAACCAACAGGGCCACACTGAGCAGACTGCCCAAGGACCATGTTCTAATGATGCTTTGAGTATCTCTGGCATGTGCTCTGCAGCCCCTGGGAGCAGCCTGCTCTTGTTCAGAGCCCTCCTCACCGCCACAGTGCTGCCTTAGCCAGACCTTCCTTTGTGTCAGTCCATGCCCACTTCTGCTTGTCCTTCCAGGGACACCTTCAAGAAGAACCCGGGTTGATCTTCTTCACACCCTCGTGTCAGACACTTAAACACTGAGAAGATCCACATCAGGTCACCTGTCTGACAGAGTCCTTGGCAGCCTAGAGTAGGGTATTGGAAAGTGGCAGTAGCTGCTGGCTCATGAGGCCAGCCTGAGCACTCCAGCATTCCTGGAGCTGCTGCCTCTCAGGGTTTTGATTCAAAAACTTTGACTTGTTTGGATTCTTAGAGCAATTAAAAAAAAATGTTATTATTATGTTTTGGATCTTTACCAAGTAAAGGTATTTTGAAAAGTGAAAGTTCAAGATTTTTGTGTGTATGAGTACTTCACAAAATCCTATAACTCTCTTCAAATAACCTTAAAAAGTTATCTGCATGTATACATCCCTGAATTGGTTGCTGTACTTCATTTGCTTTTCAAATCTGAAGGAGAAGAAGATTTCTGTTCTACAGCTTGAGATGAACCTTGCTAATTTTGCTTGGATTCTGCAAGTGCTTTGGATAACTGAGGAGAATTTTGAGTATTTTTTTCTCCCTCAGCCTTGAGTGAAGTTCACAGATGTTGCTGGTGCAGTTACAAACAACGCTGCTCAGCAGTTCCTAATCTGATCAAACACAGTACCTATCCTTTTCAGTCTCATGAATGCATTGTTCAGCCTGCAGTTGGTTAATTATCTTGTAAGCAGTTCCTCTCTAATTCATTGGTAATTTTCTGCTTATTTTCTATTTCCGTGGATTAATCTTCTGAATTAACAAAATGAAAAGAAGAATATCAGAATCTTACTGATTTGTTCATGATGGTGAAAGCGAATGAGAGTCTGTGACAGCAAACTGCTGGTTTTTCATTTCAGACATGTGAGTTGCTAAAGATTCTAGTCATGAACAAGCCATGTTATTTTTTGTGAGATTGCCATGGTGATCAGGTGGGTTGTGAAGCACACTGAAGAAATAAATACCTTTTCCCAATTTACAAGCTGAGAAGAAAAAGGGAATTTGGGAACTCCTACTAATCTGAAGCTGTCAGGATTTTTTGTGTCTTGCCAGTACCATTCTGCTGTTGGTAAAACTGCAAAGGGAGGGAACACAGTAGCCAGTGTTGTTCTGACAGGGTGAAATTGGCTGACTCTTGGTTTCTCCTGTTTGAGCTTATGCAATGTTGTTAGTTTGCAGGTGCCTGGAGCTTCTCCGGGTAACTGGGAAACCTTTGTAGTCTTCTGCCAGTGTCTTGATTTTTTATCACAGGACTTTATAGCCATTGCTGGAATTGTGGGGTTTCTCAATGACCATTTTTTTTACCAGCTGACCTTCTTGGCCATTTCTCCTGTACCTCTAAAGTGCACACAAACCAAGTAGCATGAAGGGAACATGACCAAAACTCTTTACATTCAGTTGAACATTTTTTTATTATCTCCTCCTTCTGCTATAGCAATTGATCCAAGAACTCCTGGATTATGCTGTTATTGAAATTTGCTTGTAATTACTGAGACTTACATGCAAGGCATAATGTCAGTTTCTAAAAATTATGGTGTATTTAAGGTGATCATTATTAGTGTGGAGTAGTACACTGGTCTGTTTATCAGTTGTTGCTGTTGGTACAGAAAGAACTAATTCATATTATTCTGACTGCAGCATTGGTTTAATTTGCTTGATGTCCATTTATTCATGCAATACTCTGCTGTTTAATCCCTAAAGTAGAGTTTAAAGGTATATGGAACTGAATCATATGGAAGGGAAATTATTACAGTAAAAAATACTATATATAGAAGCAGTGAATTAGACTTGAGAGGCTGTGCTAAAGTTGCTGCAGGGAATAATATTATATTTATCATAAAGTTTATTGTTATTGCTCTGTATAGACAAGCTCAGCATGTGTAACAGAAACATAAGCCTTTTAACTTTGGTTTTCTTTCTTAAAATGAATGCTATCCAAGTTAACAAGGCCTTAATGTCTTCCCAGTGAAGTTTGTAGTTTGATCTGTAGAATTAGTAATTACAGTACTGAAGTCATTGAGGTGACTGATTATTATATGCTGGATTTTACAGGTATACATCATGCCAGAAAGGGACAATTTGTAGTTATTTTGAACAAGATAGGTGATTATTTGGATCCCTCAATTTTATATTTTTTCAGGATAAAGCTGTGTAGAGAAAAATACAAGTGCTGAAGAATCTTCTATAAAAACCAATACCTGGATGGAATGTAGCTTAGTACCAGTTTCCTTGTGTGCTCTGATGCAAACTGATTTGCCTATCACATTGTAGTGGCCCAAGGAGATAAGAACTAAAAGAGATATCAGTGCAGTACAGATTGAGATACAAATATTACTCAGGATTTTGCTGAAATCTGGATTAATGAGAAACAGTATTGACAGTATTTAACTGGTGTAGATGATCAGATGTTTTTTTCTTTTTTCCAAGGCTTATATTTCAAGTTTAAATTTAACTAAGCTGCTAAACAGGTTCCATGATCTATATTTAAGGAATATTTAACAGCTGAGGATGCCAGTCCCAAATACCATTCTTTAAATGGTTGCATAGCATTTCCCTTTTCACAGGAACACAAAGGTAGTTCCAAAATTGAATCTGATAACTTTAAATTACATAATTACAAGCAGAATTTCTATATTTTATTAGGAAAATATGCAGTCACAAGTATTTCTTTAGCTTTCATAATTTGCTGTAGAGATACTCTTATGCGATCCCTCCTGATCATACTGATAGAGAGTGATGCTAAACCTTAAGAGAAATGAGTATTGTAGATGAGCACTGAATCACATTTTCTTGGCAGATACACAAATCCAATTACCAATATTAATCTGCAGTGTTAATCCATGAAGCAGAATTGGTTAGTGCTTTTCAGGGTCATGGAAGGCAGCATAGCATCACCCAGAAATGAATTCTGAAGGCTCTGGTGGGAGAATGTGTCAAGTCTCTGCTTAGTACAAAACAATATTAAGTGTTTCTTCTCGAGCTGTAGTTTTATTTTTGTTGTGACAGAAGAAAACCTTATTAATGTAAAATATTTTAGAAAGCCCAAGAATCTGTGCTAAAAGTGTATGTAAGAGTCTAGGGTTTCTGGGGGCTTATCCCAGTGCCAATTTCACTTCTGAAACTTCTGCTCCTTTCAGGTAATCCTGAAAACGTCTTACCAAGTAAGCAACTGGCAGTCTTGAAGTTAAATTACATTCACATCTGTTTTAAGTCTGTATCAGTTTGCTCATCTGAGTTTTGTGGTAAAGAAATCACACCATGCAATGCCTAATGAATTGCAGTACTTCAGAAGGGAGCGGTTCCCCCACCCCATATGTAGGATTTGGAACACTTTCCTTGGGTAACTGCTGTTCATTTTACAGGTCGTTATATTTCCCTCTTTTTTCTGTTGCTGGGCTTTTGTTTGGTTACCGTTCTCCTTTATTTCAGTCTTGCCTGTTGCACTTGAACCAACCAATCAGTTCCTGATTGCAGACCTCTCTTCTTTATTAAAATTAGGAAAAAGCCCTAATATTGCATGAACTGATCTTTTGATTTAATCTGCTTTCTTTTATTTCACTGAGTGAAACTTTTGAAGAATTGATATTTTGCAGGAAAGAAATGCTTGGGTAACTGAAATGGGCTTCTTGATATGGCCTTAAACTTGTGGACAGACAACAGTTTAAGGAATTTATCAAAAAAACGCAAACAACCAAACCCCAAAAACAAAAATATCCAAACAAAAACATCCTGGTTTAGCATGGAAGATGTGGAGGTTTTTAGCTGGATTTTTTTTTTCCCCAAGACCACTGCCTGCAATTCTTAGACTCATTTTCAGTATTTTTTAAAAATTAATTTAAAGATCACAGCATATACATTTTAAGCAGTCTTTTGTTTATCTTGCAGTGCCAGTTTTATTTATTTCTGAAAGAAAGATTGACACCAGTTCCACATTATAGGTCTATCATACTGAATCCATCCCTTTCTGTTTGTCTCAGATCTCTGCTCTAAATGGAATGAAGCCTTCATAAATATCATAGTTGTCAGCTTGAAATTTGTAAATTTGAGAATTGAATACTGTAACAGTACTCATGTTCTATGATGTATACAGATCTGGAGATAAAAAGTGAGATTTCTTGGTTTAGAATAGATGTTGATACATATATATGGGAGTTTCCAATCTTCTTTTTAAAAAGTGATGTTTATTTAACAAAGATACAAAAAGAGTAAATTGAAACATCTGGTCTTGCTACCTCTTCAGATGTTTTTGGGTTTGTTGGGTTGGGGTTTTTTTAGTGCACAGGTCTGGAACTCTTCTATAATTAAGGTTTCCAAAGCTTCCTCTTTGGATCCTCCTTTTAAATTGCTTATAACTTTTGCCAAATGCATCTGGGCTATTTTTTTTTCTTCCCTCCACCCTCCTTATATTGGATGACTACCTCATTATTATTTTATGGATTTTCATGTGGTTTAGTTCTGACTCTTATTTAATTTAAGCCAAAACAGTTAATTGTTGAAAAAGAAGCTACTTCAGAAGTAAAAAAAAAAAAAAAAAATCAAAGTTTTCTTTTAAAGTGCTGTTAGAATATCTAATAAGGGATGGAAGATTCACCTTCTTATGGTGAATCTTCACTCAGGATTTCACAAATAATGATAAAAACTTGTCCAGGTTTCATGCATTTAAAAAAAACTAAAAATTGCTGTTTGAATGTTCTTATTGCTGTTTGGAATTTAGAAGTTACCGAGCTCCAAAGATGAAAAGCCTGAGGACACTAGGAAATTGATTTAACTTAGTAGAGTGACTGAGCTTAAGATATAGGATAATGGTGTGGGAAGGGCAAGGAGAGATGGTATTTGAGGACAAGGTAAAGATCAGTTATTGAGAGGGGGATATAAGAGACATCCAAGCTGAGAGCAAAGGGAGTCTGCTCTAATGACAGCTTTTTGAAAGGGAGTTGTTTCTTCTTTCTTCTTCTTTCTTCTTCTTTCTTCTTCTTTCTTTCTTCTTCGTTTGGTGGCAAGCTGTGTCTCTTACACCTTTCTAGGGATCTGATCACGGAATCACTGAGTGGTTGGGGTTGGAAGGGGATCTGTCAGGTGATCCAGTCCAAGCCCTGTGCTCCAGCAGGGACACCTGAGAGTCAGTTGCTCAGATCCATGTCCAGGTGACTTTTGGGTCTCCTCACTCTGCGACCTCTGTGGAGAAACCTGTGCTGGGCTCAGTCACCTTCGCAGTGGTTTCCTGGTGTTCAGAGGGAACCTCGTGTTTTTCAGTTTGGGGCCATTGCCTCTGGTCCTGCTGCTGGGCGCTATTGAAAAACTTCTTGTGGAAGCCGAGATTTCAGTGGGAGCAGTGTTTGAATGACAGGGAGAGGTCTGGGGCAGTCAGGGGTTCTGCCTGGCTTTTGAACTACCTATGGGCATTGTGCAGAATGAGTTAATCTGCTCCTCCAGTCTGTACACACCATCTGGAGAACCTACCTAGGGGTGTATGAATGTGCCCACATAGGCAAATTGTTAAAATATTCCTGTGTTGAAATAGAATAAAAGAGAAAAAAATTAGGGTACCTGAGTTTTCTTAATTTGTGGCCTGTGTTTGCTTATATGATTTCAAAAATCATATGATTGCATACTCACAATAAACAGGAGTTAAAAAATGGAAAATGGAATAACTGATTATTAAATGAACATTATACATTTTGCAGAGTGAACAAAATCAAAAAGAAAACAGTATTTGTTTGAGCACTGATAGGAAAGGAAAGTTGTTTGCTTTCTCAAAGGCTCTGAGTATCCTGATCGCTGTAGGGTACAAGCGCTTGGTACAGCTCTCTGATTTTGTGTTCTGCTTGGAAAGGTAAGTAACTTGAGTGCATACAATGTTTAAAATATATTTTAGTGTTTAGTATCTTATTTTAGGTAGTTTGTTTTAGGTAGTTTAGTTTTTAGCATTTCATTTTGTGCTTCAGCTTTTTATTCTTCTTGAAGCTGGTTGTGGCCATGAGTGTTGTACGTGGTTGGAAAATCCTGCTTAAGCTATCAAGATGGGATCCCAGTGTAGAATAACAGAAGAATCTTTCCATGCTGTACAGACTTTTTTGGTAACACATGTTTTATGGTGTTTCAGTGTATTTCCATTTGGAAATAATTAAATTTATTGACTTGTTTATCGTGTGCTAGAACTTGTTAAACTTAATTCCAGAAACTTCCTGGCCATGCAACCAGGGCTTATTTGTACTGACTTGCTTTGTTTATTAGAAGGTATAGTTGATTAGTTGGAGAGTAGAGATAATTTAGTTTTTCTTAGATGATATCCAGGAAATTTGGCTGCACCTTAATATGGTTGGTTTAATTTTATTTTTTTTCCTGAATGAATGGGGTTCCCAATACAGGTTTTTCATATAGTTAAATGAAGAAAAGATAATTGTCTACTTAAGGGTTCTTAAGAAAACAAAAGGTCATATTTATTTTCTCAGGATGATTCGTAATGCTTCAGCATATTTATGTCATCCTACAAGTCTTAGATATTGAACTTAGCATAGGAATATTCTACCTCAAGTATTAGAATACTTGAATACTAGAATACTAGAATACTAAATAATTAGTTATCCTTTACACTAGGAAGGGGGGGATGGATAATGACATTGTAGGCATATATTCTTGTATATTTTTGTGGGGGTGCTGATCAATTGTTATGCTTTCTTTTTGCTTGTTCCAGTTCCCTCGTCACTGTAATATAATGATCTATAGTATCTGTAGGCATTGAATTAAGCAGTACAGGGTAATGATATACCCAGATTTAAGTCTGTGACATGGCAAACACATTTGCAGCTGTTAAAAAAATAGGTATGTTTATTGCTTTTTAAAAGAGCTTCTGTCTTTCTCGATCTTTTTTCAAGCTAATCTCTGTTGCATTGGAACACAAGCAGTGAATTTTTCTTTTTGTTTACACAACAGGTAAAACTTTTACCATTGTGATTGTTGTGCTGTGAAAATAAATTTGTCATGCTGCTAATCTGTTAGTGATACAGGACAGACTTAGTCACCTCTGTTAGATACAGAGTTGGAAGACAATCTTCCAACTTTGTAGTGTGAAATCTTAACACGTTAACCTAGGCTAGGGTAAGAAGAGATGTGTGAGAATCCATGTAGTCTAGGTAGCTTGGTCTGTGAATTGTCTTTGCTGACATGAGGCTGGAATTGTCATCTAGCAAGAGAAAACAGTGGCAGGATTCTGGAAAAGGTTTGTTGTCTTTGCTTGGAGTCATTGTTTGAAAGAGCATTAATAATTTGGCAACCTGGAATCCAGATGGCAAAGCTGCTCTGGAGTGTCCCCTTGAGCCTGCTGTGATAGTGGCCTAAAGGGAGAGCAGATTTAAAAACAAAACAAAACAAAAACAAGCAAAACAAAACAACAACAACAAAAAAAACCAAAAACAACAACAACAACAAAAAAACAAACAAACCCCCCCCCCACCCTCTGCTCTCTATTCTCATTGTGTAAAATCTTCTGTATTAAAAAAAAAGGATATAGTAGGCTTATTGCAAAGGTTTTTGGAAGTAGGATCTAATTTCAGAGAAGACAGCTAAATAAGTGTCTTATTTAAATAAGTGTGGGGATTTCTTCTTTAAAAAAAAGTTGTATGTAAACAAGTAAAGTAGATTTGTATAAAAACTTTTAAACTAGATCTGGTTTTTGATCCTGGACTAGTAGAGGTGGTAGAAATAGCGATTTGTGATCAACTGTGGATACCTGGATTTGCAGACAACTTTATCTGGATCAGGAGCAGCTAGAATTGAGCATCTGGTTGTATCCTGAAACATTTCAGTATTGTCTCACAAATATTTGTGGACACTTACTTTTGTTAGTCTTGATTTTCTATTCAGTTGTGTTCTGTGAATGCAAAACCTGTGGTGTACTTCACAGGCTTCTTTAACAGTAAGGATAACAACAAATCCATGCTCAAACACCATAAAATAATATTAGGGTGTTTTACTCTTTAAACACATGCTGGGCCTGCCATGAAAGACACCATTTCTTAGTGCTGAGGCCTCAGCCGGGTTCTGTTGTCTTCTCTCTGAGTGGGCTGACCCCTGCAAGAGCTGCCTGCACAAACCAACAAACGCTGTTTCCTGTGTCTGCAAGGTTCATGCGTTTTTATTAGATTTTCTGCCTTGATTCAGGATAAGGGCTTTTTAGGAGGCTATTTATTTTTATTTTTCCTTTAAGGAAGAGATAATCTTTTCCCATCGTGATTTTTGATGCTACATGGAAGTTTTCATGTAGTAGAGACCTGAAGAACTTTAACTGGAAAAAATGTTGGAGAAAGAGGAGGGCAAATAACAAAGGTTAAGACACGAAAAAACTTACAGAAAATATATGTCGGTAATACTGAATCACCCTCACCCAAAAATCTGTTGAATTAACTTAACAGTTAATTTTAATAAATAAATAAATAATGTCCTTTAAATTACTGTTAGAATGATGTGTAGGTTTCAATCAAAACCTGCATAAACTGAGAAAGGGGATATGTTCTATCATATTTTCTCATATTAAAAATTGTAGCGTGTTGGACACACTTTTTGCTTAGATGAAGTCAACAAGGATATATTAAAGTTCGGATGGAGTCTGTTGCTGATATTACTGAGTGCCTTTTTGCCTACAGTCGTTACAGCAATCCAAAGCTACTTATTTGTTGCTATTTTATGTATAATGAGATTTTTGGGAGATTTTATTGAAAAGATAAGAGTTACTCAAAAATTGGCATGTGTTTGCATTTGGATTTTTTTTCCTTCTCTGAATTCAGTAGTAGGTTTCTTAAAGGCTTGTCCTTTTTTAAAGGGTGCTCTACACACCTGTGTGTATACTGAATGTTCCTTTCCATGTGTAGTATGTTCATTATTTGAAAATTGCAGTCAGTCATTTTGTAACTGCAAAAATAAATGGTAAACTGTACAAAATTAATATCAGCAGCACACCTCAACCAAAAAATACTGTGCTATTTCAAAGAAAAATTAGAGCTGTAGTATTATTGTATGACTAATGTATAAAAATAAATACCATATGTCTTGCAAAATATCATCTGTTCTCTTGAAATGAACCTTTGTCATTGCCTTTTGCTTAGTGTACCTATGAATTTAGTTGATTGTAGTCTCTCAGTGCAGTTGTCATTTGGGCTATTGATTAAGTTATTTTAAAGCATAATCCTTTTTTTTTTTTTTCCTTCTTTTGGATAACTAGCATGAAAATACTGAAGGCAAATTATTTTCCTTGGACCTGTTGAAAGCACAGGCTTTAAAAATCTGGCATGCAGAATTTCCAGTCATCCATTTCTGTCATGCCATTCAGATGGGTTGAGCTGCAAGTTCTTTGGAAGCCTTGCTAGCAATGGGGGAACACCTGAGAAAGCATCTTACAATCTCTATTGATCTTTTTTCATTATTCAACTCACCTGGACCCTAGCTTCTCCTTCTAGAACATATTTTTTGTGTACTGACCTCATTTAAACAGGAGAAACTAAGAAAGCACAGGGCTTTTAGAATGGTAATTTCTGTATCTCTATTTGCAGATTTCAGGAGGTTCCCAGTTGACTATTGAGGTCTTACCTGAGTGCAAAAACAGAAGCTAATCAGCCAGCATGACGCTAAAGAAAATAGATGAGACTCCAGTTCATTGCAGAGAAAAAACCCTTGATTTTCCTGTTGAGATTTTTCAAAACTAATTGTGTGCCATTAGACGAGCAGTTAAGAGGATGAAATGGAATGAAACTTAGAAGTACTTTTGTAGGCTTCAGTTTTGTTAATGTAGGCATATTATAGTAGGTTGTTTTGATATTGGGAGGCAGCGCCAACAACTAAAAAAATCTAACCAGTGAAAAGTAGCAAACTTTGGGCAGTTGAATGTGCTTTGTGTTAAATCATGTATAGTACAGAATCTCCCTTGAGACTGTTGAATTTTTATCTGCTCATCCTTGCACTCTTAAATTTATTGATTTGATTTGGGTGTTGTGTGAATTGTTTTCTTGTCATTGCTGATTTGTGCTGTAAATGTGATACAAGTTTTGTTGTTGTTGTTTGGTTGTAACTGGTTTACATACTGATGCCAAATAACCCATGACTGTTGAAAAGCGAACTGATCTAAGTTACTTGTTGAAAGAGCAGCTCAGTGGAGGTGTAGCTTTGCTGGAAATGGAACCTTTAGCAAATGTTGATTCCTTTCTTCCTTTCAGCTGTAAAATCTCTTATCTGAGTTCTCTTCTCAGTTCAGGTGAGCTGTTGAAGCTCAGTGTTGTGGTTACAGGCATGAGTGTAGGTAATTGTTTTACTCCTGGTGAAGGTGTCCTTGGCACATTGACATTTCTCTGGTGTGTTCTCACTGCCAGGTCTAGAAAGAAGTTTCTGGTTTGCCATGGGGAAAATGTGCGTTGCTATTTTACTGGAATGATGGATTGTTGTCTGTTGTGTAGGGATGACACGAGATTAGACTGGACAGTGTCTCTAAAGATACTGTAGGACTACCACTGTTGTATTCCCACTACCCAAAACTTCTGTTCATATTTCTCATTTAAGGTAACTTTCTGGAGGGAATATTAAGATTGTATGGCTCCTCTGAGCCAGGTTTTGGAAGCTGTTTTTCTTTACTGCAGGAAAAAAAGAGGTTATACCCCTAGTAGGACACGGGACTGGAAAGGCAATGCAGAGAACTAGAGCCTTGTGTTCTTATTTCCTGTATTCTTGAGTTGCTGTGTGAAAGTTAATTGGTTGGTGTTAATTGAAGGCTTGTCAAGGTTTTGGCTTCATTCGTGTGTGAGTTTAATAAACATTAGAGCCTCTAGTGACACAGAAGTCCTTTGCTCCTCAGTGGTCTTTTGCTGGCAACCCTCAGTGTTCTCTTGATGATTTATGTGCAGAGTACGTGACGCTCATTGTGTCAAGATTATTTTGAGGGTGGAAAATTTTTATCACCTCAAAAGTTGATTTGGATTATATCCAGAAGAAAAACTGAAGTAGTCTTGGAGGTTTTTGTTTGGTCAGTGGGTTTGTGTGTGTGTGTGTTGTTTTGTGGGTTTTTTTGGTTTGTTTTTTGTGGTTTTGTTGTTGTTTTTGTTGTTTGCTGTTGTTGTTGTGGATTTTTTTCCTTTTGTTTTCCTTCTGTTGTCAAAGTTCTGTGCGTAAGGACAGCATGGCAATGTGCTTTGGTAGGGAGTAGATGCTGTACTGAGGATAGGGAATTCTGAAGTTGCATGCCTGGGAATTGATTGGAACACACTACCAGTGGCTGATGCTTTGTGTTGTGGTTGCTTTGGTTTGTACACTTCTTCTAAGTAGTTTACATAATCTTACTATAAAGCATAATATATTTACTATAATTGTTTCAGTACTAGATGAATTTGACTTCTCATAGCAGTAGACTCCTAAAAAATATTCTTGATTCCTTTAAACATGGTATAAATATTACTCGTGAAGGTCTTGATTTTTCATTTAGCGTAAATCTCCCATCACTTATTTTTAACTAATGAGATAGAAATGAAAATAAATCAGGCTCTACATAGTAAAAGCATGTTTTCTTTGCCAAATTCAAGCTGGCACATTCAGTGTCCAAACAGTTTGCATAAACTAAGCAGGATAAATATAAATTGGGCAAAGAACTGCTAAAAGGACACCAACTAAATTAGCCCTGGGTTTTAGTATGAATTGCATTTGCTTAGTGGGCACTAGACAGTGCCTCTTACAAGTAAAATGAGTGTTTAGCATGCTTAAACCTCTAGTCGCCTATATTCTTGAACTCTGAAAGTTTTAATGTTTTCCCACTTTAACTGGATACTTCAGATGGGGTTAAATAGTATTTCTTCTTTTTACTAAACATTTATTTCAGTATTTTCCTCAAATAGACACCAGTTTTCAAACAGCTTTGAGGAGATCTTGCTTGTCTACTGTGTCTTGGGAGGGGATTTCCCTTTTCTCATATGAAAGAAGAGGATGCAAACTATTTCTGATGGCATGCTGCATTTAAAAACTGCGTGGAGATAAGAAGTCTCTTACTTCTGCTTTTGGAGTCAAGTTTTGCCAGATCTCATTGATTCAGGGTTTTGGTGCAAATGTATTTGTCTTCCTAAGAATGGCATTTGACATTATAGTTTTTAATTATTAATAAAACTATACAGTGAACATAAATTAACATAATCTTAGAGAAAGTCCATCAACACTTTCATCAGGTTTAAAATAGTTGCTTTTGTTTGCAGTGTGAATATCTGTGCATATTTCATTAACCTTTATCTCGCTTGATGTGTTAATGTATGCTGAGGAGACTCTCAAAATGCCTGAAGTTAACTGCATTCCATGATCTATTTCTGGTGTTACTCAGCTGCTACTGCTGCTTGGAGGCTGAACTACAAGTAAGATCATTGCATTTCACTGCCACTGGAGTTAAGGGTACAAAATTATTTAAGTTCTCAGTTGGCCAAGTTCTCAGCTTGCCAAGAAACAAGTTTCTAATAGTTGGAAAATGTGATGATGGATTCCTCCCCCTTTCCCCCCAATTAATTGAACTTCAAGAGCTAGAATATATTTCTGAAATGAATTGCAAGTTTGTTATTGGAGCAGATTCAAGTACTATATGGAGAAGTTCTTCTAAGAGAAGGAAAAAAAAAGAAGGCTTGCTTTTACATAAGTAAAAGGGCTGATACCTCCTCCTCACACCCCCAAACAAGATCAGAATGGTATTAGATTTTGCCTCTGTTTTTACTTGCAAATTAATAAAAATGGCAGGATAATTTGTGTTCACATCTCCTGGCAATAATGACAGACCTTCTATTTTGAGAAATTGACTCTTTTAGTGCTGGAGACAGTTGACATTTTCCTTACAGGTGTTTCATAAAAGTGAACATTGTTCTCCAATATCCTGGGCAAAGCGTGATCCACGGATCTGTTTTACCCTCATGTGGGTGACGGTCCTTTGTTAATTCATCAGCTGCTGTCTCCACAGGTTTGTAAAGCGTATAATTTCTTCAGTCCAAAGAGTTGCTTTATTTTGCAAGTGTTTTCTGTGTAGAGCTTTCAGAAAGTGGTGGTCTGTATCAGTCTTTCAGTCCACTGGTGTATGAGAAATCTGGTTTTCTTGATGCTTTTTTTGCAATGCGAAAATCTCATTTGTTACTGTAATAGCATAGCCTTTTATAGGAGATCTTCCAGCCATGGAAGAAGATGTCCATCAGACCATTTCTTCATTTTTTTAGAGTTTACCATGTGAACTTAGACTAAAAATAGGAAGTAAATTACCTTTTGCTTAGGAATCTAGCATCTGTTTAAAAGTGCTAAAAAGAGAGTAAGCTATTATTTCAGTGAAGCTTTTGGCTTAAGTATGATTCACTTCTAGAAAGTAGAAAGAGTAGAAAAGGTAATCCATTTAATTCCCAATTACTTTTAATAAAGACAAGAAAGGTGGTCATTTAATTGAGCTTCTAAGAAATTACATTTTCTTGAAGAAGGACTTTGTCCCCTGTCGTTAGAAGTTAGGTGCACGCATATGTGCATTTCTCTGTGTGTGTGTATATATATATAATCTGCAGAGATAAGAAAAAAATATTTGACCTTGTATGTCTGTGTAGCAAGGGTATTTGCAGGGAATTTTGGGCATCAGTTTGCATGAGAACCAGTTAAAAATTTGCCAGTTTTATCTTTGGCAAAATTGGCCAAACCCTCATTTTGTTGAGCTGAGTGAAGTGTAATCGTGTTGAAAAACACAAAAGACAAAAAACTTTCCCCAAATACCCCAAAAAAGTATGAGGTGCTGTGCTGGGGGAGGGAGGTGAGGAGTTGGGGAACTTTAAATGAGAGGACAAATTAAATAAATTAAATAAAAGCATAATAAAACTGGGCCATTGTCTGGACTAAAAGATCCACATTGGAAAGAGATGTTGTGTTATAACTTTTTCTTGTTGAATTCTTGAAGAAGACACATGTATTGCACACCCTAATGATAGTCTTTTTGCTCCCTCATTTTTCCCCCCTCCCTTGAATTAGCATTTTAGACTGTTTTATATTCCTTCTTCTGAAGTTAACTGTTTTCATGCTGAAGTAGTTTAAACTGCTGCAATACTACTAAATTAGAAAATTTTTACTCTTTTTTTCTGTATTCTGGCTTTCTGGGAAAAACCCCAAACAACATCAATAACAACACCCCTCACCCCCCGGCCCACCCCCACCCCCCAATATTCATAGAGTGACAATAACAAATTTTGTGTCCATTTTACACTACAGGCAGCTAACTAGGTTTATTCTTTTAAAACAATAAGTAAGCAGGCAGAGAATATAGCCTCTTTTTTTACCTTTATTCAGTATTAACAAAGGAGAAGAGAAGGTGGCTTCTAAAGTTGGGTACTTAATGCAAATTCATTCTCTTGCATAAGCTACAGAGCAATAGAACATAACACTGTCATTAAAACTGACTCATAGCATTCAACGAAGGTGTGTTTCAAGCTTTAAAAGTGTTAAGAGAATTACTGCAGTCTAGTAAATACCTTACAGTGGGAAAAAGTACTTGAGCTGCGTTTTGTTGCAAAATGTTGTGCAAATTATTTGGAAAGTATTTTGTTTTTAAAAAATATCTGGCCATGCAAGCAGAGAAATAGTTATTCTAAACTACAAAGTATTTTGATCAGTTGAAAAATGGATGAAAATAGACTGTGAAATTCATTTAACATCTATATTTGAAATTTCTGCTCAGGAGGGAGACTCTTTAAAAGAATTGATTGTGTTTTAGCTCTCTTCATTGCGGCTGTGGGGGGATGACTCCTATATATTAGAAAAATCTCTGTCCAGCAGTAGGTGTTCAACTCTGTAAATTAGTGTTTTGGTGGGTTGTGTTTGGTTGGGCTTTTTGACATCTTAGTGGAGGGGAACAAAAAATGCATATCTAGCACCACAGAAAGTCCTAAATGTTAAACTTGAATTTGAATTGGTTTCGTATGTAGCCTTAGCAACAAAGAAAGTGGTATAATCCAAAAGAGATTACAATAATTATTTCTGACTTTTTGTCTGAGCAAATAGCATCTCACCCATTCTATCTGGATTCCAAAGGAAGGTGGAGATTATTCTTCTAATGTTAGCAAGGCACAAGGAGAACATTAGTGGAAAGAAGTGATGTGGTGCAGTTAAAACTGTAATCTTGCTGTTGGCTCCCTGCCTGCTGAGCAGTGGCTGCTTGGGTTGGATGTGCTGGGTTAGCCTGGGCTCGGTGTGCTGCTGCTCCGTGATTGCTGCCTGTGGTGGCGGCTGAGGAAATGTCTTGCTATGCCTTGATGACCAATATTCAAGCCTGCCAATATATGCATATGGTTCTGTACAGCTTACTTGCAAGCAAAAGACAGCTGTTTCATCTTTGATTTAGAGTCTTTCACCTCAGCATCTCCCTAGCAGCCTTTGTCAGTAGGTGTAATTGAAATTTGGGAAGTTCTATTTAACCCTCTGAGACATGGTATGCCCTATTTTGTTGCCTGCCCTTATTTTCTCAGTAGTTTGTACTTTTGCAGGAAATAAATGACAGTATTTTTCTGGGTGCATTTTTCTGCATTCATATCTCCCAAGTTACTTTTATTTCCGTGAATATTAGCAGCCTGTTTGTACAAGAAGTAACTAGATATATAAGAAACAAGAAAGTCAGTTATGCAAATATTGACTTTTGGATGCTGCAAGTCTGTATTTTTTTATAAACTAATATAAATCTCAAATATCATGATGAACTCATTGCTCATGCCTGAAGCATCTTGTCCTTAGAATTTTATTTTCTTCATTCATTTCAGCACTTCTCCATATGCCAGTCTTTTACTGTCTTCCCTTGTGACTCCCTGCAGTAGTTTCCCTTCTTTTCCTCCCTCACCCACCCTTCTTGCCCTCTGCCAGGAGCATTGCCTTCCCTCTTTTTTCCCTTTGCCTCCTCCCACCCCTCACACTCCATAATTAAACTTGGAAAACTCAAAGGATAGAAAAACAAATGAAGGATGAAAATCAGGATTATGAGGTTTTTTATTACCTTTCTTCTGGTAGGTCTGCCAACATTATTTACTGTTTAGATGTATGTCCTTTTTCTCAGGACCTGTTTTTCAGGTCCTCTTTTGGGTCACTTACGTATCCAGACATGCTTTTGCTGTCGTGGGAATCTCTCAAGGAAGAAGCTGTCAGCGTAGCAGGAGACACTCTGCTTGGCTTGCCTTTGTCTGTGGGAGAAAGGCCATGTATCTGCCATTTTCTACTTATGTTTAAATATTTTCCCATTGATACCTAAGCTTCTAATCTGAATGATTCTTCTCTTTAGATTAAGCTGTAAATAATGTCCTTTTACCTTTTATTTATATTTTGGGGGAGTAGTTCATGCCTTCAGTAGTAAACTTCTCAATTTACTTTAGAGATATTTTTGTCAGATTAATAGTGTGGACAAAAATGCTAATTAAGCAAAATTCATTGGATAGGAATGTTTTACCAGTGTATTAATGGTGGTCGATGAAGGTATAGAGCAAGTACAGCCTGTATTTGTATTAAGAAAGTTAGTCTGAATGTTTGCACTTTTAATTATGAGGATAGTTTTTGTATTATGTGAGATTTAGGATATTTTCTTTTTCTTTCTTTTAACTGCAACATGAAAACCACTAGGCTGAAATTGGAAGAGGAGCTATTACTTAATTTATTTTGTTTAAAGTGATTATAGAAGTTGGTATTGAAATGGCATGGTTTATTATTAAAAAAAATTAAAGTATTACCACATCGTGTTTCCAGAAATGAGTCAAATTGCCTTCTAGTTTTTTTCAAGTTTTTCCTGAGTTTCCTGGTAAGACTTTCACTTACCTTAAGACTTATATTTTACCACAGCATGTTCTTCATGTAAAGAAACATTACCAGAGCATGGTTTCAAAGATTATGTCTTAGTTATTTTATAACACCACCAGAGGCCTTCAAAATAGCAAAAAGTTTCCTCATCAAAGAGCTTAACATCTAATTAAAGACAAGACCTAAGAATGCAACTAACAGTTGAAATAAGCAGGAGAGGAAAAGACAACATCATCATGATTGTATCTTTACAACTAGGATTCTGTGGGAGGTTGACCTTGGCTGTCCACTGTCACCAAAATCGCTCTGTCTACTCAGCTCCTCAGAGCATCACGAAGAGCTGGGGTTGGAAGGGATCTCCTGGTCCATCCCCCTCTCCCCAGGGTCTTTTCAGTGCTGAAAGCCCCAGCTCTCTCAGCTTGTCTTTAGGAAACATGCTCCAGCCCTCTGACCGTCTTTGTGTGTGGCCTGCTCTAGTATGTTCGCGTTTCCCGTGTGCTGAGGACCCCACAGCTGGGCCCAGCTCCACAGCTGGGGTCTCATGAGGGCAGACTGCGGTGGCAGAATCCCCTCCTCAGCCTGCTGGCTGGGCTGCTCTTGCTGCACACTGCTGGCTCACATCCAGCTTTTCATCCACGGGAACTCCATGTCCTTCTCTGCAGTGCTGCTCTCAGTGACTTCTTCTCACAGCCCCGTAGTCCTGTCTGGTTTGCCCTGACCCAGGTGCAGCACCTTGCCCTTGGGCTTGTTGAACTTCATGAGGTTCTCATGGGCCCATTCCTCAAGTTCTTCCAGGTCCCTCTGGACACTGTCCTGTTCTTCTGTTTTATCAGCTGTACCACTCAGCTTCATGTCATCTGTAAACTTGCTGAGGTCACTCAATCTCACTGTCTGTGTCAGTGATAAAGGTATTAAAGTGCACTGGACTCGGGACAGAGCTCTGAGGAACGCCACTCATCACCGGCTTCCAACTGGAACATAGAGCCATTGACCACAACTCTCTGGCTGCATCCAGCCAGCCAATTCCTTATCTGTGTCCTTGGCTGGACAGGGGAGGAGTAGTATAATAAAGATTTATTTATTTAAGGATTATAAATTAAATCTGTGCTTTTGTTTCTCTGCTTTTTTTTTTCCCTACTGGAAAATTGCTTGCACATGTTGCAAATTAAGTTGGTCACCTTAATATATCTTCCAAAAATGTTTGCAGTAATTTAGCAAACTGAAGTTCCCCTACCTGAAGGTGTTCTAGGTGGCTCAGCATGAGGACATCTGTCCTGACAGCACAAGTCAACACTGTTGCTGTACTTTCTCTGCAGTGGATTTGCATTGAACACAAACTTTTTTTTTGGAGTTTTCAGTTTAGTGTTCAGAGTCCTCCCTCAAATTGTCTTTAGTACATGATGCATTGCTGCTGCTGTTTCTGTGGTGAGGCATTCCAGAACTCTAAGCTTTTATCCTCTGCTTCAAGGAAGATTATGTTAATAAGTTGTTATATTAATAACAGTTAACAATTAACACATAATGGTAATTTAGGTAATTATTAGTTGGTTGAGGTTTTTTTCTCTTCATCTGGAATGTGATTCTTTTTTATTGAACTTCATCTTACTGTGGTGATCATAACCTCTTAATGCAGTCTGAGCCACTTTGGAGATTAGTCTTCTTGACTTGGGTTTTACTTAATTGATTTATTCACCTGAGTAAGTTTAATGGTTTTTTTTTTTTTCCAGCTAGAAAGCATAGCAAAACTCACCTTGATTTTACACATGGTTAGTGTTCAGTTACTCTGATAATAGACATACTAAAAGAGCCCCAGCTATGAAGTGTAAAATAAGCACATTGATACACTTTTAATCATACTCAGTTAAATTCCCAGCTGCTAAAACTGGAGCAAATACCTTGTAATAGAGTTTCAAAGATTGAAATAGTGGTAATATCTTCAAATTCAGATGAAACTTCATATGGAAAGGTGTTTCTATAGGTTTTAATTTCCTTGGGTATTTTTAACCAATCTGCTTTGAGACTGATGGAATTAGAGAGTCTTTTTGTAATTAAAAAAACAAGTCAAACTTAAAAAAAATTACAAAATCCTCCAGCACTCCCCCACAAAACCCCACTGTACACGATTTGTCTACCATGTATTTTAATCACTTTTAGTGACTTTAGAGGCAGAAGACCCTATGATAAATCTGAGTTATTTCTTTAAATGTTCTCCTGCACTCTAATATGAATTTGTTATTGAAATTACCTGTTTTAGAACTATTAGTTGTTGAGTGGCTTCTTTTTGTTGTTTTTTTTTAAAAACTTTTGATGGCATTCGTTTCAGGGTTAACATTGTATAAGGTGGATCATTGTTATTTCAATAAAATGTTTCTAATTATTTCCTTGGAAAATGCATGAAGAATCAATGATAAATAATATTATAGTGTAGAATGTAGTTCTGTTTGGTTGTATGTATTGTATTTTATTATTAATTTAGTACTTAGTTTTGAGGGGCTCCTGCCTCATGCTTCTGTTTGTTCTATGTATTTGGCATACCCTTTTCAAGGAAAAAGGGATTTCTTGGATTGTTTTTTTTTTTCCTATTTGGTTCAGATAGTGAACCAGTCATCTGTATTTAATTATATGTTTGAAGATTACAAGAAGAGTAGTCATTGCAGTTGTTTTGATCTGCATTAGAATGCCCACAGAATTTAGTTTCAGCATTCGTTTGCTATTTATAAATACTTTTTATTCACCTTTACTTTTCTGTACTCTTATGACAAAGATCCATCTCAGCCAAATACAGTGCAGAGAGGAACATCTGACTTTTAGAATGTGAATGGGAGCTATTTTTAGAACAATGAAGACAAAATTGGTTGGAAGAGGGGGAACTTTGTCAGATTAGCAGAATTTCAGTCTCACTAAATCACCAGCATGCTTTGTGTGTGCACGTATGAAAGATTCAGTGGCTGATCCAGTTAAGAATGCATCAGAGCACTTTTTCTGAAGTGGCCAGGACTTGTGCAAGTGTTGTTTTGCCTGCTGCCAGCATGGCAGTGCAGCAGTGCAGCGCTCGGTCGCGGCTGCTGCCCTTGTGGGGAGGAACGCGCGGTGCCAGCGGATGCCAGGGACCCGGAGCGTGATGGGCACACTCGGGAGGCCAGTTCTTTCCACAGCTGCCCTGCTGAGCTCAGGCTCCAGAGCAGACCTCCAGCTGACTGGCTGCTTCTTACATGTCCCCTTCAAGAGAATATATTGTACTTTTCTTGGACAGGAACATCCTCTGCCCTCGTATTTTTTTTTTCCCTTCTTATTCCTAAGTATGTATCTTCAAACACTGGAATTAGCTGCAGAGAGAGTCCTGATGTGTAACTGAAAACAGCAGCGTTTTTTGGGTACTTCTAAAGATGAGAAAATGTCTGTAATATTATTTTGTAATATTATATTGAGGATTTAAAGTCCATGGCAGATTGTCAAAAATAATATGGAACTAAATCATAGGCAACATGACAAATTAATATAGGATATTACTGGCAACTGGTGTTCTGAGAAGAGAGAAGGAAAGATTAAAATCAAGAACCAACTTCCAAGGAGACCACTACAAATATTGTGTCAAATAAAAAAATATTAGCTTCTTCCCCAGCAAGCTATTCTGTTACAAAATAAAACCTTCTATTATCTTAAAAAAAAAAAAAAAAAAAAAAAAAAATTCCTGCTCTTTGCCTAAGAATATATCACTAAGCCAAAGTGTGCTTTTACTTCAACTACAAATGTTGGGCACTTGTATTGGATAGAAATGAAAGTGTAATGTGGCAGGTGCCTTGTGCCAGAAGAAACTGCGAAGGTTTTGGTTTCACAGGTTGCTGTTGAGAGTTTTATCCTCTGCACACTGATGATTTTCCTTCAGAGCTGCCACAGGAACAGCGAGGCCCACCCAGCATGCGCCAAGACCGGCGTCAACTGCGTAAGGAGCTGTCACACCCACAATAGACTTACTTGTTAAGGTTCTTACTGGAGAGCAAGACTAAAATGGAAGCAAAATTATCTTTCCTGTCCTCCTGTTATGACTCATGGGAGCTGCTTTTGTGCTCAGTGCTTTCATAATCAGTGTGCTTATTTGTCAGTATGGTCTTAGAAGCATCCTGCTAAGCACCCACTCTTTTTGAGTTGGCCACAGCTGTTAGGGAAGATCGTGAATCCTGTGTTTTAACTCAGAGAAGTGAATTTAGTTCATATATCCAGGATGAGCTGAATTTATTTTTGAATCTGTACTTGGATACAAAAAAAAAAAAAAAAGAGCACTCATAGAAAAAGATAAAACAAACCAAATCATTATTTCTGCCCTGGCCTTCAAGATTAGTCTTCTTTTAGGAATTTAACCAAACAGGTATCTTGAATAGTTGGCAACTGATTCACCCTTTTCCTAGTTGTTTGCTTGCTACAGGATAGAAGCTGTGTTCAAGTTCTTCCCCCATGCAGTCCTGGTCCTGTGGCCATGGAGATCTGTTGCCTTTAGGCCAGTTGAGTGATGATGCCTTCCCTTGATGTATAATCATTCAAATGCATTTGCAGGTTTCAGTGTGTCAACAGCTATTTAAAAACCCAAAACTAAAAAACCCCAAGCAAATTCTTCAAAAACCAGCAATGGTGAAGTCAGGGTCGAATGCTGATATTATTAATGTCAAGAAAAGCTTTCTGGAGCTGAATTTTAAAATCTGTGGGCCTGTGCAAGGAACCTTGGTGTTTTGCTTTTACATAATTTGTTCAACTTTGACAGATTTCTAAATTTTGTATTTATTTTCACCAGCTGTTCTTTTCATTCCTAATTTTTTCTTATGAGCAGAGGAGGATAGATTGAAGTTTCAAGTATGAAAAATGGCTTGCTATAATTGTTAAATTCTTGTTGCTTTTTATCTCTTCAGCTTTTTCTTTTTTTCAACTTCCTTTTTGTGGATTTCTTCATATTGTGAAATCTTGATGGCTCTTGCTCCAGAATCTTATCTCATTTAGAACGTCTACTGTCCCTCCATAAAATGGAAAAATAATGTGGTAGCTTTTTTTCCAAATTATGGAGTGAGATTGATACAATGTCACTAGTAAGATTGGATTATTTTCCTCTCCATTCCTTAAGTCAGAATGTTACTGCTCGTTTCCTCTTCACAGCTTTTCATATACTGATTTTTTACTTCCTGATCAGTAATTTGTCATAATAAACCTGACACATTCCGCTGGATCAATAAATCAAAAAAAAAAAAAATCTCACCTATTTTCTTTGCCCTGTCACTTGTGTTTACTGCTATAACACTGAATTGGTTGTTTGTAGCTCTAACTAGAGTTTTCCTGGAAAACCTCAATGAACAGAGCTACGTGTATATTGGAGAGGAAAAGTCAAGGTGCTGAATGATGCACCATTGCTAACAGAAGTGGTTAATGCTTCTTTCATCCATGTAACTTCTTTGACAGAAGACATGCCAGGGTGTGGATTAATGCATAACCATCAAAAGATGGTATGGTATAAGTTCTTTACATTTGTGTAGGGATCTGCTGTGTTGTTAATGCACAGATGAAAATGTAAATGAGCCTCTAGAAATTCCTAGTTGTGGCCTCTTGGTAGGTAAACACAATAAATAAAACAGATTAAGTTTAATTCTTGTTTTAGAAGAGGAAGAGGGATGTATTATCTGCTGGCAAGAAGCTTGTTTAAAAGCTCATGGATGACTTTGAAGTCAGAAGTTTGTAACTAATTTCGGCGGAATGCAGATTGCATTCTGTCATGATATATGAAATTAACTGAATACTTGATTTTCAAGATGAAGGTATACAAATTTAACTGTATTTCTAGAACAGTTTTACTTCTCTACATTTTGTGAAGCCAAACATCTACCTCATGTGTTTCATAATTCTCACTAAGTGTCTCTACTAAAATCTAACTATGTAAAAAGTGCTTTTCTCTCCACACTGATATTGATGATTATGAAATAAAGAATAGCATTTCTACTTATGTTTGAGGCTTTGGGTTGAGTGGTTAAGTCCGATGCTTTTGAGTGATGCACTAGAATTCTTAATGGTCCTGAAGGGAGAAGGAGTTATGGAAAAGCTGGGTTTTTTCCCCACTGCTTTAATTTCAATTCAAATGATCAGGTACCATAATGCTGTAGTATTCCATAAGCTCATTTCGAATATGTTTGTATGTTTTCTGGGATTTACGTATAAGCCTTACATGCTATTGCAGAACAGCTACTTTTGTATTAAAGTCTCACACTGTAACACTTCTGGATTAAATAAAACTAATTTTTTTTGTGTTCATCTCATGGCGTTTCATTTTGCTGTTGGCTCTGTGTTTTGTAGAATATCATGATAATGTTGAGAGCATCTCAGAGGTCTGTTTGTTTAATTAATAAATTGTTGATGTGCTGTGAATCTGGCTGCCTTAGAAAGGGGTATTAGGAGAATGACTGCTATTTCCATACTGAGAGCCTTTGAGAGGTAGATGATGGCCTTGTTTCCACTTCTGCAAGGGTTATTCTAGCCAGCAAGCAACTTAGGAAAACAAAACAGTGTGGCACTCAGTGCAAAGAACGAAACTGTGGCAGCTATTAGGTTTTCCTTGTATTAGCTAAGGTTTTCCTTGCTATTTCCAGTGTTCAGCTTGAAAGAATCCAGCCTGTCCTCACTAAGTTACAGAATAAAGTCATTCTTGCTGTGGATAACTCTCTTGAAATTACGTTTTTGTTTAAGCTTCTGTTTTATTTAAGCTTTTGTTTAAACTTCCAGGTGTTTTTCCTTGTTTTTGTTATTACAGTTACTCACTCTGACATTCATAAGACTCTGTGTCATTCATGGAGTTTTGAGTTCATGTTACCAGATTCCCTGCAGGAATCAGTGATTTTCAAAACAATCTTAACAAGGCCAGTGCCTTTTGAAAAACAGGAGAATCCCAAACAAAGGGTACTGCCACTGAACAAATATTTTTAGCAGCTTGATTTTAATCTTTCAGCAGCTTTTGAAGACAAAGATCTCAAATCAGCATATAAATTTTGTCTAGAGAGTAAATGGGTCTAACTAGTCTGACTTCTCTAATGTTTGAATTATAGCCCAGTTTGAGGCAAAAAAATTGGGGCAAAAAGTGTTTGGGTATGAATCCATACTACTGGGTGCCACTAGTCATCTTTCACTAGCTTTCCTTTTCATTTCAAGATTAAGTTCCCATGAAGTGCCCTCAGGAGCAGAATTGGGCACAAAGCTGCCTGGAGCTAGTGTAAAAGAGGGGGTCACTCGAGTGCAGTTTGCTTTTGGGAGTCCCCCTGTGTGCGTCTGTGTTACCTGTGATGTCGGTCAGTCATGATGCACTTTGGGGAGATTTAGGGAAGCTGGATTGCGTGTTTCTTTGGGCCAGTTGAAGTGTGTCACTAATGGTAAGTGAAAATCACTAAGTGACTTGACAGGGTTTTATCTTTAAGGAATTACATGCAAATGCTTCTCTAGGCACCATGAATTCAGGGGCAGCAGGGGATCAGCTTTCTGTGGCTCTTCTAATTGAAAGTGAAAAGGGAAGATGGTATGTGATCACTAGGGAGAAGAGGTATAGTATTGAATATCATAGAATTTTAAGAGTTAGAAGGGACCTTAAAGATCATCTTCTCCCAGCCCTCTCTGCCATCTGCTGGAACACCTCCCACTAGACAGGATGCTCAAGGCCTTATCCAGCCTGGCCTTTAACACTGCTGGGGTTGGGGATCCACAGCCTCCCTAGTTGGGGGATTTCAGGAAGGAAGATTAGCTGCTTGCAAGTCTAACCTTTGTTCCCAATAAAAAAAAAACTAGAATTCATACTGAATAAACTTGCAGAACTGAAAATAAAAATAATGGGTCACAAGCTGCAGGCCTGCATAGCTTTAAGGAGTTTATGAGAAATTTAGGAATTATGCATGAGGGACAAAGGAAACTGCATCTTAATTTCTTCTTGAGCTTTTGGTACGTTATCTCGTAAGTTGCTTTACTGTTTCTTCATATATCTAGGAAGTATTGTGTACACTGATAGGCAGAATGAAAGTGTACACTGATAACATTTGCAGATAAGTAATCAATTTATCACAAACCAATTTCTGGAAGGATTTGTCAGTGAATCATGTTGGGAACTGAAGTAACAGATTTGGAGATGTTACCGAATAGTGCTGATAGAAAACAATATATGTTTTCTGACTTTTCCTTTCTTTCTGGCAAATAATTTTGGTGTTCTGAACTTGGCTGACCAGTTTTGTTGTGCGTGTCTCACATTATGGTGGCACTAATGGTTGTTTCAAGGTCTCTGTAGCAGTATTTCTGTCACTCAGCTGCAGCATGGGGACAGGCAGCTGCACCCTGTGCCTGGCACCAGCCTGTTCCAGTAGAAAGCTGAAGCAGCTCAGTGTGGGCTCTGTTCTCATGTTGATGGGTGCAACTAAGCAGATGCTCCTGTTTTTCTAGGACCTCATTTTTTTTAAGTTCGTTAGTGTAACCAGAAAGTCTGGACAAACAGCAAAAAGGCTTTTGTGAGGAGATGCCAAATGAAATAGGAGGAGAACATATGGAAGGGAAAGGAAGGAGTATTTTGTACAATTCACCAGTGAAGAAAAAATTGATTAATTAAAACAGTAAATTAAACCACTGAAATAATTAATAAAGGACTGGGCAGCTTTTTCTAAAAAACAAAAGCAAACCAGAGAACCCTAACTATCCCTTTAATTTGCAACTCACTGCTTTGTTTTCAAATCACTGTGGTTGATTAACTCTGGAGTTGCTTCTGAAGTAACAACCCCTCCCCACATGATCTGCCTGTGTCTTGCTGAAACAAAAGTCATTGTGATTCTCCTCCACCCTTGGGTTGTCCTTTTGTTGTGTATGACCTGGTCAGCACTGGGCTTTTGGCCAGCACCCCTGGCTTACAGTGACATCCCATTTGTGTGAGCTGAACCCAACATTATTGGGTCACACTCACCCATTGCACATAACTTAATTAAATGTATTCACTTCCATCCTGCCATCCTGGTCTTCATGAGTAGGTCTGTCCTTGAGTCACTGAATTGTAAAGATGGTATATTTCCAGTTCATGGTGAAACCAGTTGAGGGTTTTTCTTTCCCCATTTTTGAATGTCGGATATATGCCTTTAATATTTAGGGAGCAAATGCAGTCTGAATTAATAAAATCAAACTTCTAGTAGAATAGCAGAGTAGGGGTAAGCCTAAAACACCCAAAAAACCTTTGTTCTTTACCCTGTGTATAGTTGCTTAATTTGAAAAATTACTTCAGTGTTTGGGGAGCACTGAAAAAACCCTTTGAAGAAATATTTTTTCTGTTTATCACGTTTCTTTAAATAAGTTGATAATGGAAATAATTTGAAAATTTCATTCCTAGTCAGTCTAGCCAATTAATTTCCTTTTACTTTTTTCTTAATAATCACAGAAAATAGTAATAGAAAGCTGTTTTCTCCTATAGAGTGTTCTTTCTACCATATCCTTTTTATCATTACAGTGGATAAACAAGAAATTAACTAAACAAAATTTGTTTCTGTACCTAGCTATCAACATACACCAAGTGGACCATAAGTAATTATAAGCTTATTTTTGCTTACTGAGGTAGTTCCTGACAACATTTTTGTTTGCCTCTGTTCTGTAGAAAATTACTTTATGCCAGTTAGTTAGCCTTGCAATAGACATCCTGTGTATGGGATTACAAGGCCAGCTGTTGTGTCAGATGTATGGTGTCAGTGGATTCTGTCCATTTTACCTCTTCTGATCATAAAATGTAGAAGTAGATTAATTGTCTGTTAAAATTGTTAGACTGTGTTGGTGTGATGTCTGTGTACCATTGCTTTCTCTTACTGAAGTAAATCAAACTTCTAATTATGTTATTTTCTGTTCTTTCCCCAGGAAGCTATTGATTGCCTAGAAATTAAAAGAGGGTGTGAGAAGTCTGATTGATCAAGGTGAAAGTTTTTTTCCAAGAGCCTTTTCACAACTGCCTTTTGCAAAATCTTCAGTCGGTCCTGTTTGTGCCATGTTTTGTGGCTCTCACCGTAAGAGGAATTTGTCTTGATGAAGATTCCTAACATTGGTAATGTGATGAATAAATTTGAGATCCTTGGGGTTGTAGGTGAAGGTAAGTAGTATCCTAATAAAAAGATTAATTAGAATTTTTAGATTTGACTTAGATGATAATGAGTTACCAACTGCAAAATTTTTCTTGTATGTGTTTATTTTCTATAGCTTCTGGCTAATTTCCGTGTCAGATGGATGAAGAAGTTTGGAAGCTGAAAGGAAGGGAAGAGAAATAGAACAGTTTTGTGGGGGCTTGGGGTTTTTTTGTGGTTTTGGTTTTTTTTTCCTTTTAAAAGTTTAATGTATTGATTTCTCATTGGTGGTACTAGGGAGATGCAAGTTATCAAACTTAACTGCAAGCATATTTTTTAAAAAATAATTTCAGTGTTTTAAAATCCATTTACTTTTGAGCAATTTTTATGGAATTGTTTCAGTGTACAGAGATTTAGTACCTGTATATGTATGTTCAGGATAATAATACTGGGAACAATGCTACTTCTATAGTTAGGAGGTTGCTGAACGCTGTTTTATCTTGCCACTTTTAATTTTTTTCTGCTTTGAGATGGCTTATCTCTCATCTTCTCTGTTTCAGGAGCCTATGGCGTTGTACTTAAATGCAGACACAAGGTAAGTGAATTACTCTTCAGTCAGAGGGAAATGTTGGTGTTTGAGTGAAGCAGTGACTGCTGATGAGAACTAGCATGTTAATATGTATGAGACATGGCATGTGGGGTGGGCTTTTTCTTGCAGTAAGTTACTTAAAGCAATCTTAATTGCAAGTTTCAGGGGAAATGGCTATATCTAGTACCAGATCTCATTTTGTTGTGTGTTTACTGTTTCTCTGAAATATTACTAATATTTTATTAATTTCAACTTAGAGAGTTTTTGGAACACAGTTTATGCTCAAGCAGTCTTAATTAGAATGCCAAACAATTTGCCAAATACTGCTGTAGAAGCACTTGGCTGTCTTGGAAGGGGCAGGGGAGAGAAACGGGAGTCCATGAGGGATTTTGACATCTGTAAGATGATCAAATGGCAGTAAGAAAGCAGTGACTTTTTTTGGTTGTTGATTTTAATTTGGAAAAGGAAGACGTTAAAAAGGAAAGAAAAACAACAGTTTGATACAAAAACGAAGTTTGGCAACCTGTCTACTCTATTTTAACTAGTGTGTAAGATGGATGTATCTAAACTTGCTGCTCAACAATACAGAACTGACACAAACAAACTACTTTGCTGTCTTTGGAGCTGCAGTGTAGTCATTTAACAAAATAACTTATCTGAAGCAAAACATTTCAGAATCACAGAATTGTAGTGATCCAAGAATATCTAAAAGTCTTTTTATGTAGTTCATACCTTTTTTCTAGAAAAAGTTAGGACTGTGCAGAGGGTTTATGTTCCTATGGTGGCTTTTAGCGTGTACACAGAAGGGCTTTTGCACACAGTGTATGGTTCTATCTGGTGTGTCTTATGCTGTTGTACTGACTAAAAAAAGGAAAAAAATAAATTGAAACTTATGTTCCTCTCCAGCTGAAGCCTTGTTGGTCTTGGGGATGTATAACAGTCAGTAGAGTGACTTAGGTAAATTGGATCTTTTTAGATATTTATAGTACGAAAATTCCGGGCAGGTAGTTTGAGAACACTTGGGTAGTGATGATACGGCTTGTACTAGGCATCTCTATTCTTTATGGAACGTAACCTCAGCCAGACTCAATAAGTTTCTCAGATTTCCTGCATTGCTGAGTGAAATTTAAGCTGTGCATGTCTCTTCATGCTCACGCAGAAGAGTTCAGTACTCTAAAAGTATGGTGTATTGGCATGGTAGTCTATTGCCCAGGCTCCTATGAGAATACCTTGCAGCGCACCAGATGACTGGAAGGAAAGGCTTTCCTTTAGCAGAGGAAGGTGTTCCAACAGCCTGTGTAAAACTGCTGCCTGCCTTGTGAGCATCTACATTTTTTGGTAGTCATACCATTTTTTTCTACAGCTTCATCTTAATGGAAACAGCTGTGCAAGAGGTTTTATACAAAGTGGTATTGCTTTAAGCTTCTAGCAAGTGGGTTTATTAAAACGTAGTTTCCAGTTTTTGGAGATCTGAAGGAAAGGTGAGGCATGTTGCTGTTTTCATCTAACTGATTTATGATTCTCACTTAAAGCAAGCTGCACTGAGCCTCTGAGAGCAGATGAGTTTAGGAGCTATTTTACCAAAAAAAAGAGTAACTGTCTAAAAGTTAAATGTTGGCCTTTCCTACTTGTATAGGAATACAAAGATTAAATACACTTTCATACAGTCTTAACAGATTTACCTGGAAATGCAAGGATGTATGGTTTGGGGGGGTTTTGTTGCATTTTTGGGGATTTTGATGGGTTTTTTTGGGTTTGTTTGTGGTTTTTTTTGTTTTGTTTTGGGTTTTTTGTGTTTGGTTTTTTGTATGATTTTGTTGTTGCTGTTGTTGCTTTTGCTTTTTTTTTTTTAATTTACTGTTTGGCTGCTGGTGGGCATACTTTTGAATGTAGAAGTATTTATATTAATGTTTATAAATAGTGGTAATATGCCAGGATCAAATTCCCAGCTATTTTAAGTCAATATATCTCCACTGTATTGTTGAGAGGGTAAATTTTGTGTGAAATGAGGAGCCAGCCCTTAATTGCAGCAATTTTCCAACATATAATCCACTAGTGCTTCAGTAAATATATAGCTTTTTACCTCAGTGCATTTCACTGGCATGTGTATATAAATTTAAGTAGGAGAGAATGGCACAAGGAACAAATACCTTGTCATTATTATATGTGTTTTTCCTTTGCTAAAGGAACATTACCAGAAAAGCTAAACTAGCTCCTCTAGAATAACTGTGTTTACATTATTATACAGCCTGTTTTTATCCCAAATCCTTCATTGCTATTTTTGGTTTGTGCATAAAGATTATTTGTTTATCTGAGGATTTTTTTCTGATGCTAAGCTAATGCAAATAATGTTGAAAAAAAGCAGAGATCATGTTCTGAAAAGCTTTTTCCTATTTTTTCTTTTAGCCGGAGGATGTTTCCTAGGGAAATACACTGAAGTACATTGTGTTTGAAAATACTGGAAATACATTTGATTGTTGCAAACTATTTAAAAAGGCTGTCTTGGCTTATTTGAATTTTGGCTGTTTTCTGGAAAGAGAAGCCGCTTGAACAGTTCAGTAGTGTCAGAGATCATGGCTGAGGAAAAGAATCTTTGCTAATGTTTAAGACTTGTCAAATGTTTGCCCTTTAAATAAAACCAGTATCCATTTTACAGAGTGGTCTTCCTGCTTCATACAGAGTTGTTGGGCAGCAATATGATAGGAAGATGCTGTGGTAAAGCCATAGGTCCCCAAAGATGGGCACATGGAGAAAGAAACCTAAAGAAAATTAAAGAAAGAATTAAACCGAAAGCCAGTATGAAAAGGAAATGTTACACTGTGAGATAATGAACTGTGTTTATAGGAGGAACACTGACAATTGCAGCTGCAAACAGAGTTTATAGAGATGAGGTGAATACATCCTTAGAGGCCTGAGGTAAGTGGAGAAGATGATGATTCTGGAGCAGGGGTTGTTTGTTAGGATGAGGCAGAGCTCACCACAGAGCCAGGCTGCAGACGAGCTCATCCGAGCAGGCAGTCAAGCCATGAGAGGCATTTGGAGAATGCTCTCAGGCAAATGCTCTGGTTCTTGGGCTGTCATGTGCAGGGCCAGGAGTTGGACTTTGGTGATTCTTGAGAGTGCCTTCCAACTCAGGGCACTCTGTGATTCTATGCCTATATATATATATATATATTTGTGTGTATAAATTGATGGTGGTTTTTGAGGTTAGCCAGGTGTGTAGGAAGGTGTGTGGTGATGCAGTTTCTCTAAAAGCACAGTTGAAATGGATGAAATCTCCTTGACTTCTCCTTCTCGTACAGTGAAGTGTGTTACCAGAGGCCTTGAGACTAAGGGTATACAGTTTAATGATTTGGAAGTTTGGTGCCAGTTGTTCTTATAAGTCCAACATCTCCTACCTAATGAGATGATTTTTTGGTCTTTTATTTTAGGAACATGTCTGGTTTTGGTGGTTCTTAATAGTATGAAGCATTTTTAGACCTTTTTATTTGATATAAACACCACTTAATTCCCATATTAAAAAGAAACAAAAAGAAATGTTAGTTAGAATTATTTGGCACTTCAGTGCATTGAAGCAGAATAAAGAATAACCTCTGGAATAGGTTTAATACTTCCAGGCAATGTCTTCTTAGCCTAATATTTAATTTTGTCTTGTTTGAGCCTTCTGTAATACTCTTGCATTGCGTTCTGGTAAGTTGTTTGTCTGCCTCAGAATACATTAAAGAAATATTTGCTGACTCCTTAAAGAAAGGTACATTTTACTCATTAGAAAATATAGTGAATATGCATATGTGGCAGAATCATTACATTTCTTTTGCATATCTCAGCCTTTTTTATGTCTTCTATTACTAGAACCCCTACGGATCAGCAGGGTCATGGTTTTCTTAGTTTTCCCTTTGAAACCAATATTTTTTTTGTTTGTTTGTTTCTGCAGGTAATCCACTTCTTCACACTTCACACTATTTGTTTGTGTTTGAGCAGAATCAGGAATTCCCCTCTTACCAATGCTGGCCAACTTGAGAAAGTTTTCCCATGGCCATCACTGTGCTTAGAGGAGGTAATTCTTGTAGAACAACCACCTCTCATAGACTCCTTTGCTCTTCACAGGGCTGTCTCCAAGCAGATCCCAGAGCAAGGTGAAATCTGTTCTTTTGAAAGTCCAGGGCTGTATTTCTATTGTCCCTCTCTCTTAATTATTTTAGAATCTTAAATTCCACTGTCATGGTGGAAATGCTGTAATACCCATAAGAAAGGAACACAGGCTCTGTAAATTGTAATTTAAAGTGCTGCTTCTTCAGCAAGTATTAACTTCACTATAATAAAGTAAAAGTGGAACAGGTGATCTTACATCCCTTCAGATGCTGGGAATCTTCAGTTGTGCGGCATCGAAATGGCCTCTAATCAGAGTGCAGCATACTGTGAAGACCAGTCTGTAAGAAGGGTTTATTCTCTATTTTCATTATTCAAGCTGTTGCAGGATTCTTTTAAAAGAAAAGTCCTGATCAATTCTATTGTCAGACAGAAAGATGTTCTCAGGAGAACTTGTTGCTACATCCCTGGATAAAGGCAAGGCCACACAGGTTAGGTAGTTTCAGGTGCCGAGTGGGAGCTGCTTGCAGGCTCCTCTGGTACAATGACCTGGCTGGGTTTGTCCTGCAGTCCAGCTGAGCCTGGCCACCTCAGGTGAGCTCTGATGTGCATCACTAATTCCTCCTTGTACAGTGGTCTTCTGTCAGGGTGCACACACAGTGCCTCTGAGGTTATCATCAGCCTTCATGTTCCTCTTGGTTCATTGATCAGTGTCAAGCAATTGCCTTCTCTGTTTTCCAAAAATATGATTGTCTCCATCATGCTGTATTACCCTTGCAGCAAATGTTGGAGTGTTTTAAGTCCTCTGTGAAAACTGGACTTTATTGTAAGGCTTCCCTTAAAAAGGCTTTATTTATTTTGCTCTCTTCATAAGGTGCTTTGAAGAAGGTGTTCTCCTGAAGTAACCTGTGTTCTTCTGTCTACCAACCCTTTTGCAAGAACTTTTGACTTTTGTCTTACCTGTTTGAAAGCTAATGTGCATGCATTCAAGCCCCCTTCTCCTCTGCAAGGATGTCCTTGCCTTTGTAGGATATTTAACAGAAGATGAGCTGTGTCTCTTGTGGCAGAGCTCTTGTCACACAAGCTATTCCACTACATTTTTTGTACCCCTAAAGAGTGTGCCATCATCTAGGATGACAGGTGGTTCAGATAATGCATATTTCTAGAACTGTGCACTCATTCCTAGTTCCTCCTGGTCTTTTCTCAGAAATTTTATGTACAGGCACCAGGAACCCGGTCATGTTGCTTTCATAGAGCAAATGAGAACTTCATACTTACAGAAAATGTGGGTTTTCTCTAATATTGTCATAAAAGCAGAGTTCTGAATTTCCCTGGTGGATGTTAGAATCCCTTTTCCAACTCTTGTGTCTGCTGATGTTGTTAACACCTTTGCGCTTCAAATCTGCCAGCCATTTTTAAGTCGTTGAGTTCACCTTTAGTGTCAAAATTAAAAGGCAAGTGTACTTGTTTGTAAAAGTTGCAGGTTTTCTCAGTGTGCTGTATTTTTTCATGTACTTTCTTTAGATTTGGCTCTCAAGGTTCCTCAGCTCCCCAGCATGTGTTGAGTCAAGTACTTGGACTAAAGAATACAGTCACTGCAGTTTAGCTTTTATGGTATAATCTTTTGTACTGAAACGGGTACAGCTCTTTTTTGTTTTACTTTGGATGTGACTGATATGAAAGTAGTTCCTGTTTAGTTGATTGAGAAATTAAATGATGAGTAAATGAAAAATTTGAGTTCTCAAAATGAGACCGGATTGCTGCCTGTGTTTTTTCCCCTTGTCCTCAAATTTTTGCTGATTTTTAAAAATATGTAATTAAAAGCAATATGCTAATTTTCTCAATTAATCAAATTTGGTTTGGCTTTGTGGCAAGATTTTTGGTTTTGGTTGTTGCCAGGGTAAAATCTCTGTGCAGTGTACTGTTTTCTGTCAGTAATGGCAGCTTACCTATGGAAGATTATTCCATTAATGCTGTCGTTCCTTGGGCTAAAGCATCATATCACTGGTGTTTTTTTATGCCAAAATTTGTGTGAAACACATACAATGAATATGAGACTTTTTGGACCTTCTGGGTAAATAGAGTTTGCCAGTAGTAAAAGTTTGCAGTAGTCAGAGCTGAGATCTGTCCTAAGTATTATGTGAGGAAAATAGAGCTGTTAGGCAAGTGATAGTGCTCAGAGTCATAGTAACTCTTTAATAACCACTTGCTTCAACTTCACTATGAGGCACTGAATAACCTTTTGAATTCCTTACAGAATTCTGGTGTGAAATGTTAGATATAGAGTATTTTTTGGTGGACTTCCAAACTCCACTTCCATGGCATTCCCTTGAGTGCAGCAGTGAGAGGCAAGCTTGATTAGTGCTGGTTCACTTCAGGCATTGCTTTCTATACATGTAAGAATCACACAGTGAACACCTGTAACTGCTTCCTGTGCAGGGTAGATGTGAATATGGTATGGGCAGTTTATATAGCTTTTATTTTTCATTGCTGCATTGTGACATTTGTCTTTACCTGAATCTCTTCTAAAGTCCTCCCAGTCCCTTGT
Organism: Pyrgilauda ruficollis; assembly: GCF_017590135.1. NCBI lineage: Eukaryota > Metazoa > Chordata > Aves > Passeriformes > Passeridae > Pyrgilauda > Pyrgilauda ruficollis. The sequence continues at coordinate 9,987,504 of NW_024524266.1, forward strand.
GGCAGGGAGAAACAGACAATCAGATAGCATTATATCAATGTGGTTTTAAATATGATTGCTGTCAATAAAGTGCTGATTTACATTCAAGTAAGTAGAAGATTCATATGTGTACTGTGAGTGCTGCAAAGATCAGACAGTTGTGCAGAATGGAGCATAGAAACTGAATTTGTTGAATTCCCACAGCTCGAGCAGACCACTGCTAATTCAGTCTCCCCTTTCACTCCCAAGGTGGGCTATAATATTCTCTATATCACACTACCACTGCCTTTTATTTCTTTTCCTCAAATTCTTATTCCCAAATCTCTGTCATTCTTCAATTATTTTTAAAGAGTTTTTTCATAGTACATTTCTTAATAAAAAACATTAAAGCACTAATTTTGAGGAAACTATCAAATTCTAAAATGATTTGCCCACACTACTAAAAAGAAAAAAAATAGATCTTTGGTGTTGTCTTAATTTTCTCAAAGTCTGAGTCCTGGGATTAACTGAACTGAACATTGGGATTCACACTTGTAACGCTATGTAGGATGAGGGGATGAGGTAAGGTAGTTCCAGATCTTTTTTTCATTTCTTTTATTGTTTTCTGTCTTTTCCTTCTGCTATATGTTGCTAAGATATGCTCTGTTTCACAGTTTTATTTAATTTGATCTTATATAAACCCTTGCTATCTTTATCAGTCACATATAATGATTTCTTTAAGAGGGCCTGGCCCTCTTAAAGGGCTCAACAAAGTGGGCCTGAATGCATTTTTAAGTGGGAGGGATCATTCCAGAGGGAATGGTAAGGGAGGTTTCAGTTGGATATCAGGAAAAGGTTCTTCACCCAGAGGCTGGCTGGGCACTGGAATAGCTCCCCAGGGAGGTGGTCACAGTACCAAGCATGACAGAGTTCCAGAGGTATTTGGACAATGCTCTCAGGACCATGGTGTGATTCCTGGGGTGTCCTGTGCATGGCCTGCAGTTGGACTCGAGGATCTTTGTGGGTCCTTTCCAGCTAAGGATATTCGATGATTTTATGAAAGATAATGGTTTTTGTTAATAACATCAGTCACTTTGTAGCCATATGAATAGAATGATGCTGCTTTGATATCTGCAGTTGTGCTTTGTTGTTTCTGTGTTGTTGAGTCTTTTCTGACAATCCAGATTGGTGATTGAAAGTTCCCATTCCCTTACCTCCTCCTTTGTGTTTGTCATGTTATGAGTCCATCAGATATGGATGGTATTCATTGCTAAAAATTCTCATTCTGTCCCTCCTTTGCTCCCCATAGCTAATATTTAGAAATGGAAGGTGCAGGGCAAAGATAAGAGAGCTTTCAGTGTGGAGAAATTAACTTGCTGTGGAAGGGGATACTAAAATTTTTTTTCTTTTCAGATGTGTTCAGTTTAAAGCAGTACAGTGTGAGGGTGTTTGCTCTCAGTCCACAGATTAAGATGGCTTAAGTTGGCTTGTCCATTATAACATTTCATGCAGTACAAAGCTGAGGTGCAGAGACACCAGATGCTGCAGAACATTTTCAAAACAAGAAAGGTGAGGGAGACAAACAGGGAATCACCCTTGTACTTTGGTAATGGAGGTAGGTGAAAGAAGCATAGAAGCCTGAGTTAAAAATAACAAGAGTGATTCATCTTGCTTTGGGAAGATATGTAAAATGTATTGCTGATGGTTTTCAATTTAAATTAAGTCAAAGACAAGCAATTTGTTGCAGTCACAGTATCTCAGATCAGTATTTCTTTTAATCAGACAGTTTCTTCCAATTGGTCACACTAAGGACTCTGGATAAACCAGACATCTTTTGCCCTTTTTCTTTTGTTTCTTAAGCAAACTGTTTGTATTTTTGATACTATTTTACATCATCTTTTATATGAATTATTGCTGTGGCTACTGGTGTTGCTAAGTGAAAGGTTACTGCTTATGCCACAACTAAGAACTTCTCTTGGAACATTGCCAGTAAATAAACAAGCCCCCTAGTAGTTGCTGTAAAATCCATCTGCAAAGGGATTATATATCATTACACTTGTAATAATACAGGAATCATATTCAGACCTGCAGCAGTGTGTTCTGTGGCTGCCCTTAATGGCTCTTAATTGCAAACAGCTTGTAGAGCTGTATCTCATTTTAAGGTCCTTGTAAGTGAAATCTTATTTTTAAGTGTGGATGTGATGAGCACCCAAAGCAAGGCTATCCGTACAAATAATTTTTTCTTGCAAAAAGTTGAAAATTTTATGCTGATAATTAAAAGTTTAGGAACATGATTACAGTATTTCTTAGAAGCAATAGCAGAAGAAGTTTAAATAGCTGAGTTTTGGAGACCTGATGTAGGGTCTTGGATCATTAGGAAAGTAGCAGTGCAAGCGAGGGAATTTATAGTTAATGCAAATTATTATATGGGAGAGAGAGCAGCATATGGCTAATTATAGGACTACATCTGTAGTAGTATGAACTTGGTTGAATATTGGATTACAATCTGGTCTTATCAAATTGCAAATTACTGTGCAGCATAATTGATACAAACAAAATGGTATCTAAATTTTACACTATTTGTTTTCCTGTGAGGGATTCTTGTGGAGTTTTTAAACTTTTCTAGGACACATGAGCAGCTCTAAGAGCATGATTAATCATTGATAATGTTAATCATTGATTTCTGGAGACTCTGTATTTAAACAAAGGCCACTAAGAGCATAACTCAGTGTTTCAGAAGATCATTCATGTAGATTGTTAAATGTACCATGGTAAAAATTATCATCTGTCTGGCTTTCAAAATTATTTGTATCAACCAAATTGGTCTAAAATTTAAATACACTAAAGTGTCTTGAATATGCTATTTACATTACCTTATTTTCTTAATTTTTTGGGGTGAATTTAAAGTCCTTTTTTTTAAAACTCAGGAGTCCTGCAAAATGAGCTTTGACACTAGGTAAAACATTCACAATAACAGTGAAAACTTTCCTGTAATTTCATTTTTTTTCTGAAAACTGTAGGCTCTTCTTGGCTCTGCGTTTTTTCATCAGAAAAGATTACAGTGTGTTTTTAAATAGTAAGTTGTCTCTCTGAATGTCCTGGTTAAAGCAATTGATATTTCCTTGATTACTCATTTCTACATAATTCCTAACTCATGGAATACCTTCCTAAAATAGAAAAAAAAACCAAAAAACACTTTCTATTCTTTTTGAATAAAAATTCTTGGAATTTTTAACTTCTTTTGAAGTATAGTGGTATTTACTTCTCATTCAAAGCCTGGATAACAATAAATGGGGAAGAAGGAAAGTAGTTTCCTTTTATACCATTACAGCTGTTAAAATCTGTACAAATTTGTAAATTCTTGTGCAGCGGACCTAATAATTGTACTTACAATGTGTGGTTTGATCATAGCTAAAAACCTAAGTAAGGGACTAGACAAACCTGGCATCAGACTGTGGTAATGAAGAAATTTTGGATACAGTGGGAAGGCAGGCTGAGCTCTTCAACAGAGGCCAGTTTTGCTAAGACTGCTTTGTGTTCTTTTTTGAAAGCAGTTGTTAAATATTTGCACAGAACTGGAGTAATTCTTTATGAGATCTATGCCTTATGCACATATTACAATTCTGAAACTCTTTAAAACACATACTTCTTTTTGCTGTGAGTAGCTGCACCTGGGCAATAAAGCTTGATGAGTCTGCTGCTTGGTTTTTTTCAAGAATAGTCCAATTGCATGCTAGCTTCTCATTTTCTAAAGTATATCTACTTGTGCTTTTCTTATTTAAGATAAAAACTAAAACACTGTCTGGATTTATAGAGTATTTGCATTTTTACTATCCCTGATTCATTTTTGTTTAAATTGCTAAATTAGATCAATTTTTATGCCAGTCCCTTTTAAGCCCTAGCACCATAGAACATAGTGGCTTTACTTTGCCCATTATGAGAAATCACACAGTTTATGCAATTTTATTTTCACTTTTTCAGATGTATAGCAAAGTGAGGATTTGTTTCTGAACAGAACAGGTAACTCCTTTTTGGAAACAGATACCAACATTGCTCTCCAATTCTATAGTTGTTTGCACTTGAAAAACTTTGATAAGACGTCTTCTGTTTCTTCATCCACAGGAAGAAAACTAATTTCTGTACAGTACTGGGTTAGAAAGATTAGTGTAATGAAGTTCAGTGTCTGTCTTGCATAAAGGGAGGGTGAATATTTGCAGGTCTTGAAGTAAAATAATTGTACTCATGGATGCCCATTTCTTCATGGTTTCATTCACTTGTACTCTCATACCCACACGCTTAAGAGTATAAAGGGATGCGTGTGTGTTCCTGAGAGGTGTCTGATTTGGGCAGTAACTCCAGCATGCAGGATGGAGGACAAGGGTAAGGAGCTTTCATGTCCCCACTTCATCTCTGAAGTTCCTCTGGGTGGTGATGACAAGCTAGTTCTTACATCTTTTGTGTATATATAATGTTTAGACATTGTCTGTTGTTATGGGATAGTCCTTAGCTTCAGTCTTGCTTTCTTCAACTTCCATGGGTCTGTTTTCTGCTTTTCCTTCTTTGGAGTTTGTGTTTGAAATGTATGTTCATAATCTGTTTCCTTGATGGGCTAACAGAAGATGGGCTCATATATTACAAACTGCAACCTTGCGGCCATCCTCCTGTTGAGGGGTGCATGGTCTGCTTGTGAATCAGCTGTGCTGCAACCTTCTGGCCTTGGTATAATGTTTTACTCAGTTTTACTTTTGAAGCACCATCCCATGAACAATATTCTTGATTATCAACAGTGTTTTTTCTTCTCATGCTCTTGCATGCCTGTGTGTGCACTCTCTCAGTTCTTCCCCCAATATCCTGTTCATACCCTGATCTGTTACACACTCCTGCAGCAGAAACAAGATGTCTGTGTTCTCTGAAAAGCTGGTTGTTCTTTTTTCAGTTTTTGGCATAGAAGTGTGCTGCCTTATTAAACAGCTCTCCTAATTCTTCAGTCCAGAAAGAATCCTTACAACACTGAGAACTCCTTCCCAAATGCATATTATGAAGCATATTTTTCATGCAGTTCTAAAAACAGAAGATTACCACAGATTCCAGTGTGCTGAAAATTATTTGCAAAACAGTTTTCTTAGACTTAACTTTGGCTGAACAGGATTATCATCATTATCAATTTTCCTTTAGGTTATAGATGGGCTTTTAAAAAATGTGGTTTTGAGGTATGACAGAGATAGGTGATATTTTTAAGTGTGATAATGCACTGAGATGTGGAAAAATGAAATTCGATAGGACCTAAAAAACTTGACTGGTTCCACCTACCTCCTCTTTTGACAGTATGCATCTTGACCAGGAGGCAAGCTATCTTCTTGAAATCAATTAACATTTCCAACAGAGATAGAGTAATGCCATGTTTATGCACAGAAATATGTTGCAGGCAATGCCATCTGCAGAGCATAGCTGACTAGCTGCTGCTTCTACAGGATCAAGTTTTCTGTGACTGTTTGTGTTAAAAACTCATCCAAGGGGTGCCTACCATTTTTTCTCCCTCAAAGCATCAGCCAGTGAGGAATGGTGTTAAGAAACATATACAAGATAGTGTCTGATGGACTTGCACCCTGGGCTCTGAACCTGTTCTAATTTTGTCCTTCGTGCTTCCACTGCTATAAATGTTGTTGCAGTGCTAAGGAACTATTTGGGAAGCAAAAGAGAATCAGTAAGAGCTTCCCCAGTGTCTTTTAGAAAGATGAAACATAGGCCAAACAACACCCATCCCATGGGCTCTAGCAGGTTTAAAAAAAAAATAGAAAGTGAGGGAGGGACATTTCTCCTCAGAAATTCTGGGGTGTAGTGCCCCCTTCATCCATATTCCTTAGGTAACATAAAAGAGAATGCAGAGTAGATGTCTAGATGATGGCAGGATCAGAGAAGCAAATCAAGGGTGATCAGTCTCTGTTTCTATGTAGTAGGGTTCTCAATGAAATGGATAATGTTTAATATATATTGTTGTAGATGAGCTTCTGTTCCTTTACCAGCATCCTTCCGATTACACCTGTGCACATGTACAGAGCTGTGCACAAGTGTGCATGCACACACACATATTTGTTTAATTAATGAGTTACAGCATAGTTGTCTCTTCTGGTCAGTTTTAGAAAATGTTGCTATAAATTCCTTCTGTAGCTTCTGCAAAGGTTTTTGTATGTATTGGTTAGCACACTGTAGCACTTTTCATTTTTATGGATGTAAGGAGAACTGAACACTTGTGTCTCAGTATAAAATATGAATGGCAATAAATCTGTTCTTTTATCGAAGTATATAGCAGGCATGTACAAGGCTTTAACGAAAATATGAATAAAAATTTCACAGCCCAAGTCTTGTGATTATATTTTCTCAGCTTTCACTTGTTTCTTCATCTGAAGATTGTGTTTCAGGAACTTTCTGAAAATTTATCCTTATTTCTAGAGTGTCTTGTGTTTTTTCCTAAATATGTTTGTCTGAACAAAGACAATCTTTTACCACTTGAGTTATTAAAAGAAAAATGGAAATGAAAGTTCTGTTTCGTTTTATAGCTCTGTATCTACAGTAAACAATAAGACCTAGAATTTTTCAGTGGAAGAACATGCTCTTGCTGAACAGATCTGGCTAGGAATCAAATTATGAGGGCATTGTTTATTCTTGCAAAGAACAAATATGTGGAAAGACAAAAGTGAAGGAATAATTAGGTATAGGAATCTCTTATCTATAGATTTGTTTGAGGTTTTTCTCTTGATTTTTAGACTGGGATAGGTTAGCAATTAACGTTCTTCAAGGCCACCTTCTTATTTTTTGAAGAGGTGGTGATAATTGGCTATTCAAACTACCTGAATAAAACCTGTGTGATGAGACTAATTCTTTTTCTTTTTTTTTTTTCTATGAAGATTTCAACTGCATTTAGCGTAACCAATTTACTTATTTGCTAACTTTTTTATTTATTGCTACATATCCAGAGCTACTGCTATATTATTTTATACTGCAATGTTGTGGAGATAAAAAAAAAAAAAATCACACCCAGAATCATGTTATGATGAAACCAAGTCAGATTTAGCACATTCAAGCACAAATGCTAGTCAACAAGCTGCTGTTAGAACTATTGTTTACTCTCTGTACCACCAGAAGGCTTGCTACTATATCAGTTTACAAAGGACAGAAGGCACCCTTCCTCTGAGGGAGCTTTGTTTGCCATATCTGCATCTAAGTGCTGCAATGATGCTCCAAGCTTACTTGTACAGGCTTAGCATTTGGAATTTTTGTAGTAATCTTAAATCAAATCTGAAGTAAGAATCCTGTTACTGAACATTAATGAGAAATTTTGCTAAGTAAAAGGTTCAAAAGCTTTACTCCACAAAGAATCATAAAACTTTTCCAATTGTTAATTCTTCTTTCACCTCTGTTTAAATGAATATTTATAGTTCCTTAGAATTGAGAGAAGTATGGCTCTAGGAGGTGAATATGCAACATACATTCTAAATGCAGAATTTTCTTATGAAAACCTCTCATGTTAAATATTTGAGCTCTTGCTGAAGGATCTGATCTAAAGCATTCTTCTGGAGGCTTAACATAAGGAGAAAAGCTACTTCTAATGGGGCCTTATTTGCAAGTTATTTAGAGTTTTATTGATCTCAGGTAGTACCTTTAATTATACCAGAGAAAGGAAATGCAAAGCTCATAGCAGGGATGCTTATAGCTTCATGAAGATCCTAACCTGTGAACATATACTTTATTCTCTAATATGCAGGTGAAAGAATGATGAGCTTCAGAAATTCTGGTCTTGCTGCTAGTTATGCCAGATTGCTTTGTGGGATGTGAGAATTGACGCTGCAGTTACGTTGGCAATGGAGATGTTCTTACTTCGGTAGCACAGTTTGGAATACTTTGTGTTTCCAGCATGTTAATTACAAATACAGTCCAATGAACTGTGATCATCTTCATGTAGCAATGCAACTCAAAAATAATGATCCAGAGAAAGTAATATCCTTGAGGTTACTAGTCTTGGTAAGATTTGGAAATGTACCTTAAAAACAAGTGCATACATGTAAGTTTATGCATGCAAAAATAAAACATTCAGACAGAAGGGCTGCAAAGTTAAGTAACTTGGGTGGAATTAATCTCACCCACTGTTTCAGTGCTTAGGTCTTGCATAACCAATCTCCCTCATTTATATAAGTTGAGAGAGTCCAAAATCCGAAAAGCAGCTCTTACCATCTGGAAATTATTAAAACCAGTAACCTTCTGGCCAGATCTTCTCTCCCTCCCCTGCTTTTACTAAGTGTGGGGAAAGCTTTGACAAGTCACGCTGAGTCTCTGACTCTTAGCTGGCTAAAGCTAAATGAGATAGGCTCTACCTTAGGAAATATTTGGCCTTATATGTAGATTCATTGAGTCTTTTAAAACACAGAATATAATGGTTCTCAGTTTAAATTTAGCCTTGGAGGTTATTGTTTCTATTTTAGGCCTGGAGAAGGGCTTCTTTTGCATACACCAGTATTTCTAATGAAAGAATGCTACCTTTTCCCCTCAAATACTGCCTTGCTTATATATACTGTGATAAACTTACTTTCCCCCCCCCCCCCCCCCCCCATAATTTTCTAGACTTCTCAAATACAAAATTCATGGAACACCATATGGATACCCACGCAGTTGTCACACAGCTGTCAGCTTCTAGTATTTGAGATGGCATAGCTAGTAACCTGTTGCCTTCATCCCCCGTGCATACCAGAACACAGTGGAATGAGACTCATCTGTGGTTTTAGTGGGTTTGCAGCTATTTCTGAATTCTCACCATTCCTCTGCTTTCGGTTAAATTGGGTTCCACTAAAATTTTAATGTTCACAGATTCATTTATTTGTTATGCTGCTTTGAACACTAACTTCTCAGTCGAGGTGCCTTACCCCAGTTTTCTTTTCCAATCTGTTCTCAGGCTGCATTTGTCTGCCTTCTTTGCCCAGTTTCTCTAGCCCATGTATTCCCTGGCCCTTAGCTCTTCACTCTGCACTTTTTTATCCTCTCTCCCCACTTAGTGTTTCCAGTGTTTGTGATAATAAACTCGGTGAGATCACGACGCTTTTCCTTCCCCTTTTTCCAAGAAGTATTTGTTTGTCATGCTTGGGCAAACTTTCACAGTGAAGTTAAATTCTGTGTGGTTATCCTTTTTTTTTTTTCTCCTGGCTCAAAAGTACATGTGTTGTGTGTAAGATGTAAAAGGGCAACATGTTAGTCTTACTGGTAGGGACAGTTTTTGCTAGAAGAGCTTTTTTTAGCTCTTCTAATTCCCAGAATTTCTGTGATGTTATGACATTTTCTCTCCTTGTTGAAATATAAGGGAAGATATACTGATCTGGCCACTGCTTTTCAGATGCTGAAGAAACTGTCTGAAGTAAGTCCTCTTTCTTGATTTAGCTCCTAAATCAAGCTGAAATTTCATCTGCAGAAAACGCTATTTTTATGAAAACTTAGCTGCCATTTCTTCTTCATCTGTTAGTAGTAGCAGAAATCTTCCTTGGATGCAGATTCCTTTATTTCCACATGTATGGTCGGCTTCTCAAGTTAGCTAAATTACCATGCAGCGTGTGTAGAGGCAGCCCTCCTGTTCCCTTGACCTCTGCAGCAGTGATCAGGAGGTGTTTGAGGTATGAATTTTGCCTGCTGTCTTTCTTTTAAGCAGTTTGGAATAAATTTTAATCTTAATGCTCTTCTATGAAGAAGAGAAAATCTCTAGAAGGAATGCACTTTTAGATGCTTCACAGATAAAAATGGCAGTTTTCTTAGAAGGCAAGAATTTCTCTCTTACTTTCCAGAGAGTGCATTGTCTGTATAATCCCAGACAAGAAAAGCCTTTTTTTTTAATCTGCAAACCTGAGTGTAGAAACTTTGAGAAGAAATTAGGGTCTCCACTTAAATACCCATCAATATACAGATTGGAAAAAGCTCCTGAAATTTAATTTGCTTTGGTATGAGGATAATGTCAACAAAAATATTTATTGATGAAAAAGACCTAGAGAGCAAAAAGATGTCTTGCATATGTCACAAAATCATTACAGGCAGAGGAGGGTATTGTTTTCTTTCTGTAATGCTGTTGTCTAATGTGAACTGAAGCTTGAAAATACAAGTGGCATTTCCTGTTCAAATTTATCATTCCCTGGAGAACAACACAAAAAATATTCTCATTAAAGATCTGAAATAAGTGAAAGGGAATGACAGATTCCTAGGGTTAATGCAGACATCTATGAAATGTTCCATAGCCAAACCTAACAATGAGCTGACACCAAAATACCAACAACGATGGTTATGTCAGGTAACACCTTTTACATACCAAATTGCATGAAGAAGACAGGGTTACAGTGTTACACTAATTTGTGCGCCCAAAATGTGAGGAGGAAAACTTTTCAGTTTAAAACTTTATTTTATTTTATTTTATGTTGTGTTATTTTATTTTATTTTTAATTGGAGGCACGAAACATAAAAGCTGAATTCTAGACAGGAAGACCATTGTAGCTTAGGCTTTCCCCCAGATGTGGCGTGCTTACCATTACTAACTAATTAATGTATTAAAACCAAAAATAACCTTTACCTTGGCTCTTGCTTTTGTTCCAAAACAGATCTGGAAGGTCTGCCTGGTATCTGAATAGGCAGATGCCACCTCTGGTTCTTTAAGGCCCAGAATACAGAGGAGTTGTTGCTGCCATTTGCACTTGAGAGGTGTTAAAGTTGGGGCAAACCTTGTCTCTACTTGTGCGCATGGAAATGACAGTAGCTGCTGCTATGTTTAGGTGTTTTTCCTTCAGCACTGAGAGCCAATTTTTTTCTAACATAGTGTTAAGCTGAGTTATCTAAGTTTGAGAAATCCTGTTGTAGCTTGCACACTAAAACAAAACTTTAGTTGGTATATAAAAATTGTTAACATAGAATTAATAGTGGTACTTTATGATGGATGGATGGATGGATGGATGGATGGATGGATGGATGGATGGATGAGTACAGACATTTCAGAAAAGATGAGCTCAAAAGAAGGGGGAGTGACATTTCTCTTTGTGGGAAAGAGTGTCCCAGACGTATGGTGGTATTTTCTGGGATGGTGTGATGGCCCACTCTTAGGAGAAAAGTGGGTCACAGCAGATGGATGATAGTGTGGCTGAGACCCTGTGGTTCAGAGTTAGAGGTGAGACCAGAAACTGTGGCATTATTTTGGGTTTTTGCTGTAGACCAGCTGATCAAAGTGAAAAAATGGGCAAAGCCTTTTTTACACAGCTGGTGATGTTTCTGAAATACTTGTTTTTCGGGGGGGGGGGAACTCTGACCCTTGTTTTCAGGGGGGACTTTAACTTCCCTGGCATTTCTTGTCCAGGCAGTGTGGTGGGATGTAAGCAGTCCCAGAGATTTCTGGAGGGTATCAAGGAAATTTCTTGATGCAGGTAATGGAAAGACCAGGCAGATTATTAGAATAATTTGCCACAGTGTTTGCATAATAGTGGAGCTCAAGATCATGAGTACATTGAGGAGAAAATGTTAGAAAGTACAGACCTTGAATAGAGAGTATTCCAAAAACAGATAGGTGGGAGATTTCAAGGGAGGCAACTCTAAAAGGCCTCTCTGACATTCCCACGTGTGTCTTGCAGATACCTCAGCAATCTTAAATGCTACTTAGATGCTCATGTTTAGGCTGCTGAATCATGACTGGAGTGACTGATCAATGTAGAGCTCTTAGAAGTTTGAACACACAACTCACATACAGGGATCTGAATATGGATGTCTTGATCTGAAACTGAATTTCATATGAAGAGTTTCAGCCTCAGAAACCTGCTTGACAAGTTTGCCTTTGGTTCACAGTAGGTCTTGTTTTACAGTTAAAAGAAAATGCCTGCCATGTTGTTGATGAGAAAAAAGACAAGCCCCAAAAATTTTAAATGTGAAAGTACCATATAAAAATAAATTGTATCCACTGCAGAAATAAAGATTTCAAAACTAAAGCTTGAGGTGTGATTAACTTCAGAATTTCAGCCAATCATGCTGAAACTATTTTGACTTTGAGACTTAGGATAACAACACTGAGGACTTTGGCAATGATATATTTTTTTTAATAAACAACCAACCAGCCAAAGTAACTATTTTCTAATAAGTTCTACCTACTCTTGAGTTACAAGGTGCCCAGGAAAGGAGCATTGCATTATAATAACAAAAACAAAAAACAAACAAAAAAAAAAAAAAAACCAAAAAAAAACACAACAACAACAAAAAAAAAAGGAATTCAATGTAATTATAAATACCTTGTTAACCTCTGAATCTATGGAGTCAGTGATATCTTAAAGGAAGCCATGAAGGTAATATAGTTTGTCTTACTGCATTTTCTACTTTGTTATCGCTTGCATTACAAGTGTCAAGATTATGCTGTAAAAAGTAATTAAATAATGCTGGTATCTGCCAATGCAGTATCATGCTATTTATAAATAACTTTCATTTTCACAATTTCCAGTGTTAACAGACAAAAACAAACAAAAAATCCCCAAACCAAACAAACAAACAAAACCGCACCAAGACTGAGGTTTGAAACTGAAATTACTATTACTGACATTTCTGCATTGGAAGAATTTTATAGATGTGTACTGAATTTGGTTTCTATTTTACGTCCATGGCTTGGATTAAACAATACTGTCAAATTGTAAAATTACATGGATTAGTGCTACAGCAGAATGAAATGAAACACAGATTATTTTTTAAATTGCTAAAATAGTACTAGTTTATCATGAAAAGCTAGAATAGCTACTATTTATAGTGTTTAAAGCTGTTTTTTATTCCAGATCCTATTCATTACATTATTGTACACATTCTTTGGAGATGCATATTTGCTTGGAGAAAATTGTGAATGAATATGAAAAATCCAATTGGAAAAATGGAAGTTCTGATGCTAACCACTATCATCAGCCCAATAGCTGGTAGAAAATACTGAGTGGGAAATACTTCCTTTCAAGTGTTCTTTTCAGGGTAGTATTTGCACCCTAAATCAGTAGACTGCAAGTCTTGAAGAATGTAAAATGCATGCGTTGTAGTGCATTCCTTAGGATTCAGGTGTGCCTCTTCACAACTGCTCAAAGCAGAATCAGCTACAGCATGTTGCTCCAAATCTCATCCTGGTGGATTTTGAATGCCTTGAAGGCTATTCAGAGCATCCCTAGAAATGGGGACATTCAAAATCAGCAGAAGTGCCTTCCAGCCCCAGCTGTCCTGTGAGCCTGTAAACTTCCTGCAGGCTGGGGAGCCCCTGGCATCAGCATCATTGTCACTCCAGCCTGCCACTGGGGCTGGAGCCCCAGCCTGGGAGTCCATGGACACAGATGGGCCACTCATTTGGCTTGTGGATTCATCTGGTAATTGGATGAGAAAAGCCTTCTGTTTAGGACTGCCTTCTACTACACTTGGTTTAAAACAAATAAGGAAGGTTGGTAAAGCGAGCGTTTGTTCATGACATCTGAACAAACAGTAAAGTTGTTGCAAGTTTTTCTGAAGGACATGGATAAAGAAATCACAGAAGCTGTTTCAATCTGCATGTTTGTTTTTGTTTTTTTGTTTTTTTTTTAAAGTCTCTTTCCATCATTACCTGCACTTACTGGTAGTTTCCTGTCAAACTTGTAGCTGAAGGTTTCAGCCTTTTCTTGTGCTTCTTTCCTTGGTGAAATAGCTGAGCTTATATGGCTGTTCCCCTTGAAAATCTTTTAGAGTGGTTTAAGCTTTCCCTAGTCCTCTTGTTCTTCCTCAGGAGACAGTGTGACCATCTTCCCAAAAGTAGCACATCGAATATAGAACTCTTTGTTCCATTAGGAGTCTTCCCCTGCACTTAGATGGTTAGTAAATAACATTCTGCTTTCAAGAGATAAAAAATTGATTTGTGGTGATTCACTCTAGGTGCTTCTTCTCAAGTAAACTCTTAACATATATGTGTTGGAAAAATTCTAAGCAATTTTCCAGTAAATAAAGGCATTGTGATAACTCAGACATTCTGTTCTGTCATTATTTACAGAAGACTCTGTCTCTTCCTAAAAATAAATAGGACTTTTATATTAGAAAGTAATTTCCTGAAAGTTCTCCTATGCTAAGAGTTATATTGCTTAGATAAACCAAGTGTGAGGGTTTTACCTGATAAACAGAAGAATTTCAATTTTCTCAAGGGAGAAATAGAAGGTTGAAACAGTGAAGCATCTCTTGAGGGAAATTCTCTAAAGTTTTTTAGGTGTAGAAGAAGACACAATATGCTGTGGCTTTATACTGTCAAACTGTTTGAAAAAAGAAATTGTGTCATCTTGCACATCTTTCTCTGTAGAGAATATTTTAAGGTACTCCACTAGATTTTGAAAGTAATTGCCAGCAAAATTGCCAGCACGTAATGTCAGAAGAGTTGAGACAGCAGGAAGTTGTGTTTCAGTCTTAGTGCTGTCTAAAGATGGTGGTGGTTTAAGGCAGAATGCAGATGGAGTCAGGACAGTGTCAGGGCAGTGACTTAAGGACCTGGCATAATTGCAGGTAACGATGCCTGTGACCTTTCAGAACATGGATTGCTTGGCTTAGTTTAAAATCTTCCACAATTACAAATGTCACATTTATGATACATTGATCTGACCAAAATGCTAATATTTTATGTTCCTGTTTTGAGAGTAAATTTGAAAAAATATTTGGCTGGGTTTTTTTTAAGCTTCATTTTAGCAACTTGTGAAAAATACTTTACCATCTTGTAATGGTTTTCTGGGCTTTTGTTGCCTTGCGGCTGACTGCTTAATGTTGTGGGATTTTTCAAAATCAAGATTATTGAAAAATCTGTTCTAAATACTTTAATGTTGTAGAACATATTATGCAATGTTTATGCAATTTAGAGTAAAATTGTACTACTTTGTTCTGAAAAGACATTAGCCATTGGATATGTTTGGCTGCATTTTGTTCATTTTTTTTTTAATGTGTGTCTTTGTTGTGGCAAACTAAATTGTATAAATGTAATAATGGATCAGTGAGGATCAAACCAGATTATTCTCACTTCTAAATAATTTTTCTGAAATGTGAATGCTCTCTGTGTGTAGAGAATGCAAATTGACTTAACTTCTTCTAAGAGACTTTGAGTTTGGGCCTAAACAGCCTCACACTTGTACAGATGAAAATGATGAGCCAACCACAGAACATGCCATATCATATTTTATTGTTTCACTTAATACATCAGTGTAAAACCCTGATGTGATGTACTAAATAGTGCTTGAGCAGCACCACCTGAGTAAAGGCAGCAATATGCTGCTTGTGCATGGGATGTGCTCAGCGTTGACTGCTGCTGTCTCTGCTCACATTTGTTGATACTTATAAACATTTGTTCTTTCAGTTGCTTAAAAATTCCATGCTTGAGAAATTCTTGTACAGGGTGAGGCAGTAAAATTAGAGGTGAACAATGCCACTTTCAGAAGGTCAGTCTTACCTATTTTTCAGCAATCTTGTTGTGTACCTGTGCTTTGTGTCAGATTTTCCATGATTTGCAAAAGAAAAAGGAAACTAACAGAAACTTTGAAATAAAATAGGGACAAACATTTAAAAAGATTTTTTTGTAACATGACATTTTCAAGACTAGGATATGCTTTCTCTTTCCAGACAATAATGGTTGTAGTTTTAAGATCTTGATTTATGCTAAGCAGCATCTTTTTCCTTGAGTACTCCCATCAAGGATCTCTCAAGAAAACAACAGAGATACATCACTCTGCTGTTCTGACACTTGTGTTTTGTGCTATATATAGTTACATAAAATGAAAGTGACTTCTGTCATATAAATTTTGTAGAGACAGTGGAAAAATAGAGGACCTCTGTCCTTTAAATGAGATAAAATTAAATGGTTTTGAATTAGGAACTCCTCTGGTTTGATAGTGGTGACAGGAAACAGCAGCTATGACAATCTTGTGAGGAAACCTCGGAGAGAAACTTGGGGGTGGCAAGGAGCACAGCAGTGAAAATGCTCAGCTCTCATAGTCCTGCTCTCCTCTGTGGTTCAATGGGCACTTGGTAAGGCATGTGTTTTCTCCAGAGGCAATTCCCACAGATATTTCGAGGTATAGGACAGGACTGAGCCCCAATATGAAGTGATTCCTCTCTCCAGGAATTTTCCCATGAGCAGGTATCTCCTCTCTATCACTATATTTATATGTGAAGGAAATTAAACAGAAATTTTTGTCTTAGCCTCATTAAAATACATTTGCAGGTTTGTACATGAAGAGACATATTTTGCCCCATTTTAGACACATGTAATCATGTAGTCTGAATAACCAGTCCCTGTACATCCTTAACTTTTACACGAAGTCTTTTCAGTAATATTCATCTATTGTTGTATGTTTAATTGTAAAACTGTGTTCTTCCTGTAGTTTTATAACACAAGGTGTTTGTAATATACATGCTCAATAATCAGAGGTAATGCCAGTGTTAAGAGAGATTCGACTTCTGTGTTTGCAAATTTGCTTTTGTTGTAAAGTCAAATATTGAGGCCAGAATTTCTTTGTTAGAACATGGTAATGAGGTGCTTAGTAATAGATGTAGCTGAGAGTACAGCTAAGGAAACTCAAATTTTCCTACTTCGTGATATAAACTGGTAGTAGTAAGTAGTAGAGATCAGAAAGGGTTATGTGAGTTTTTTCTTTTTTTGACATTCGCTGAAGGCAAGCACTGAATCAACTAGTACCAGCTTATCTACCTAGGTGATGCCTTTAATTGTCAATGAAGATTTTCATGCTAGGAGTTGGATTCTGAGCTGTCCTATAAGTAGGTTTCCACAATCAGTCTGAACATTGTTTTCAGTACTGTCCTGTTTCATAGTACAGTCTTGAAAAAACACCCCTTGAAATGCAAAAAAATACATTTTAGTGAATGACAGTTCTATTTGGGAGAATTCCAATTTAGCCTGTTTTAGAAGAGCGGAAAACCAGATTTACAAAAGAGCTCAGATCTCCAAAATGTCTTTTAAATAGATGCTTAAGTGACAAAGTCTAAATGCAATCTGTAAAGAACCTTTCAGATTTTCCCAGAAGTCTGAATTATCACTATTGAATTTCTTAATTTCTCTTAATTCCTCTGCTTTTCTTTGTATCCCCTGTTCTGTCCATCTTCTCAGGGCTCAGCAATGTGGTGTCTGCTTGCTTTACACCAAGTGCCCGTCAGTATTTGTTTGAAATTTCAGGTTTGGCCTCTGTCTGACCAGCAAGTCTCTCCTAATCCAGAAGGGGTATTTTTACCACCTCTATTATATGCCCACTGTATTCATCCATATACAAAATTTATTCCATGTTTTCAATTCTGTATTAGCTTATGTTAATGAAAGTTATCTGCAATTGCTGATTGCTTTGCACAGTCTACATGTGCTGCTGACTTGCAACATCATACAGGGTACAGGAGACTGAGTTCTTGCTGGTTCCTTCCCCAAGGAAGAATATTCTGTATACAGATGATAAATTTGAGACAATTTTTTTAAAATTTCCTCTTTTTATGTCTTGCATTTCTTTCTTAAAATTTGGTGGAAACCGGACATCTAGTTCAAAATTAGTAGAAGTAATGAAAATAGAGGAACAGGGCATTTCACATAGGTTCTTTCATTTGAAACTAGTTTAAAATTATGAGAGGTGCCTATTTTTTATGTCACTTCATATAAACCATTTAGTTATTTTAAAGCATGTGAGCAAGAGTTGAGAAATGTGCACTTGGCTGCAGTTTTCTCTTCTGTCAGATGGAACACCCCTTTTGGAGGTGTTCTGCTTCATAGGGAAGTTACAGACTTTTTGTAAAGCAGGTGAAATGTATTTAAAATCTGTGCAT
This sequence comes from Pyrgilauda ruficollis, assembly GCF_017590135.1. Taxonomy (NCBI): domain Eukaryota; kingdom Metazoa; phylum Chordata; class Aves; order Passeriformes; family Passeridae; genus Pyrgilauda; species Pyrgilauda ruficollis. Next base: position 10,005,300 of record NW_024524266.1, read on the forward strand.
AGTAATCTTCAGTGCCTTTGGCTTGGCTGCTTCACCAGTAGCGCATTCCTAGAGAATATAACATGCATAGGATGAAATTCTCTGAGAAACCTAGACAAGAATGTTTCTTGCTGAGATGGAACATGATGTTACTAGACCAGCTCCTTAAAGCACATACTGTCTAGTCTCATTCTGCTGTTGTTTCACTTCAGGTTATTTAAATATTATTTGTTGGGGTTTTTTTTAAAGATAGGGAAAGTGTCATGTATAACTTCTTAAGTGCTTATGACACCATTCATTATCATTTCACTGGTTTAATGAAATAATAGAAGTCACAAAGCTGTGTAAATGAAAATTTCTTAAATGTTAGATTTTTTTGAACTCTTCAGGTAATTTTCTCATCCCTGTTTCTGAGGATTTTCTGTTCCTTTTATTCCTAGAATCACTCATGCTTTAAGTACTGTGTATAGTTAGAATCCTCCAGGATGTTTGATAGCATATCTTACCCAAGTCTTTGAAAGACCTTGACTCAAGAGATTTTAAAACTTAATTTCCAAAGTAATCACATCCAGTGTAATCAGGATATGGCAGAGAAGCCGTGTGGACTAGTTTTCTTGAATGAATCAGAATTGCTGTCTGCGTGAAGATACATGTTTCAACTCCTATATTTCTTTCAGTGTACTTAGCTATTACTTTGACAATAAAACACAGCCTTTTTGTGGTAGCTGAAACATCTAGAAATTTTTCTTTTACCTCATGTGAAATAGGCATGTAATAGTAATGGATAAATTTGGTTCATCTGTAAAGTGGTGTATGGAGGCTGTCTAAGCATAGGCATAATACAGTCAGCAGAGGCTTTTTAGGGCAGTGTTCCCTTACATTGTTCCTTACAGTGTTCCTTTTCTGAAAAACCTTTCAGTGGCTTAATTAGCCAGACCACCTACCAGTAGATACCAAAAGTCAAATAAACTAAATTTACTCAACCTCTTAATGTTCCTTCATAGTCCTAGTAACTATTGCTACTATTGCTAGAATTAGAATTAATAAATATAAAAATACTATAACTCAGTAGTAGAAATATAATTAGTAAAATAGGGTTTTTTGGTTTATTTCAGACCATTCTTTCTAGGTGCTTTTATTTTAATTGGGATCAGGTATTTTACAGGTTCATGTGTTACAATGATTTGAAATGAAAAATGGAATAAATGGTTGTGTTACTCAATAACTGGTTATGCACATGTCTTCAGGTATTCTAGAATGGCTTCATTTTTATTGCTGTCCTCCAATCTGGCCTTTGTATGCTATAAATAGTGGAATATTGCTGTTTGTTTTTTTTTAAAACTGTGATGTTTGGTAAAGGTGTGTAAGGTAGATCTAGCTCAACAAGTACTCAGGTAGCCTCCTGCCTGTCTGTTCACAAGCCCTTACCCCATGACTTTAAGGTTTGCTCTGCTGCTGAAGTTCACTGTCTGCATCCTTGAATGAACAGGCCTGAACTGGGCTACATCTGTTGGCTACCTTTTGTCCATGTGCTAAATGCATTCCTGCTCAGACAACGCGAGAAACTTAAGAGAAAAATGTGACCTATGATTTGGAGAGTAGAGAGTGCTAGAGGAATGCACAGGCAGGTGGACATTAGTAAGTTATCCCTTATGACTGTACAGTAAGCATGGTTGTACACTGCCACATGCAGTTACTGATGTCCATTTTGGATAAGTTTCCCTTAAGGTGACAAATTTTTAAAAGGAGGCACAGAGAAGCTACTTTCCTTATACTGTATTCTTTGTGGATGTTTGAACTTTGAAGCCCAAAAGCTTTTGGCAGCCAAAATCACAGGTCTAACTATAAACCTTAGCCACATACTGGCACAGTATTTTCAGTTCACCTCATAAAGATAAGCACCCATATCCATACTGTGGTTAGATAAAAGATTGCTAGAGCTTCAGAATAACTTAAGAAACAAGAGTCACAGGAAAACCACTTCAGAATATTTCACTGTTATAAGAATATTTCACTGTTATAAGACTATTTCACTGTTACAAGGTGTTGAAATAGGAACTTTTGGCATTTAACTCTATTGCTTTTGTACTGGGGATCCTAATTGTGACACATATCTGCTGCGTGTGGGTTTGTATTGCACTTGGCCTGATCGCTGAGGTATTTCCCAGATTTTCAATCAATTTTTTTTTGCATTGTTAAATTCCTTTTGGATACTTCTTTTTTTCTTTGTCTGATACTCAGGGGAAAAAAGGCAAGAGAAAATGTACAAAAAATCTTGCTCATTTCCATTTCTTTGCTTTTGTTTTACAGGAGACACATGAAATTGTGGCCATCAAGAAATTCAAAGACAGTGAAGGTAATCTTTTCCGCTGCATGATCTTTACTGACAATATAGTCAGTAACTATATTGTTAATATCTATTCAGTTAAAATGAGAAGTCTCATATAGCAAGATATGATTTTAGAAAGATAATGATTTATTAGCTCTGTAAATATTCAAGGCACTTGATGTTTCATACCTTCCTAGAGACTGCATTATACACTCTGTTTAGATAACTACATTTGATGCATCTGTCTTAATATGGATGAGATTGTGGTGCTGTACCTGGTAATAAGGTCTACCATTTGGAGATTGCATGTGACCAGAAAATGTAAGAAGTCCTCTTGTAATAGTGACTTGCAGAGTCCTTGGACTTTATCACCCTTCATATGTGAGAGAGGATCTAAATGTCAGGGCAACTTGAAATTGTAAATGGAGGAGACTGAAAGAAGTTCTTGAGAAGTTCAGTCACAGGAAGATAAATCTGGCAGCCCTCGAGGATCCATGGAGGGAGCTGGGTGGTGAGGCAGCAGTCTGTCCTCACTTCAGTGGGCTTCAGTCTCCTCAGGAAACTTGCTCTTTGCCCCTTCACAGCAGACCCCGAGTACTCTGCAGCGTTTCTGAGTTTGCTGAGAGGGAGGAAGAGCTAATTTCTGCAAGGATTAGTGTTGCTGGCAAAGAGGGTGGTGGAAGGCAGGATACACAGAAATTACTCTGAGTGCTCCGCACACATTCCTCACCAGCAGTAATAAACCCAAAGGACTGTACAAGACAAGGCTGGGTCTCTGCCCCACGCTTGTTGGGCTCAGGGAATCACCATGTCCTCTCATAGGCAGCGCTGGCAGTCAGCCATGAGAGCAGCTGTGTGCCTTGTGTGCATCAAAAGTCAGCCCTGAGCCCCAGAGACCTGCACAAACAAACAAACAGAAGCGTGAGCTGGGAGAGGAGTGATCCTGGTGGGATGCGGTGCTGCTGTGGTTTGCTGTGTACCGAGGCTTTAGCCAAGAGTTAGCAATTTTGTTTAAAGAAACAACAGTCACTTTATTTTAGCAAACTTTCTTTTTTTGCTATCCTACCCTATTTTTTTCCTGGTGGCCGTGAACAAGGGCTATATTTTTCAGTCAGTCAGACACAACAAAGTCTGATTTGCATCTTGTTTTGCACAGTGCAGTCTCTGCTTGGCAGATCATTTTCCCAAACACTTGAAGAGTATATTTGATAAATGTTTTAGCTCTGCTATTCAGAAATCTTTTAAAGCCCTGTAAAGGATGTAGAAGATAGTTTAATTGTAGTGATCATCTTGACCAGGTCACAAGAGCATCTCAGAACTGCTTTTTGGAAATTGCTGTGGCTTTTCAGTACAGATCCTAGGAAATAAATCTCAGTATTAAGCCCTAAACAGGATTATTGTATTAGCTTGTCTACCAAAAAATGAAAACAAAAAAAACAGCATTGCCATTAGGTCTGGCTTTCCAAGGGTATTACATAATATCAGTTTACATGACTGATGACTGCTTTTCTGATTTGTAGCTAGTTGTTTACGAGTTTCTGGAAATATGACAGAAGTTCTTTTGATGGATTTGATTCAGCCCATTTCACATCTGCCTTGTTAATATGGTAGTTCATTAGAAGTTTGAATATACTGTAATTGTTTCTATTGACATTTTTGTTTCACTGAATTTTTGCCGTTGTTTGACATATGAATACTAAATGTGCTGGAAAGTGACTGTCTTTTTTATAGATGAGATTATGCAATCAGGATGATGCAAGCCAACATCAAGCACTCAGTTTTAAAATGAAAAGATTTAGATTGCTCTAAATTATATATTTTTTAATCAAAACATTTGTGATTATAGTATTTTGTTTTCCTTCTCCCTCCTGCTGCACTTCAATTTTTTATTTTCCCCTATTTTCATCTATGATGATTAGTGCATTTGCATGACCAGTGTTATTCGCTCTCCCCTGCAAACATCTTCTGGCCTTTTGCCTTGGGAAAACAATTTCTCTTTCTTGTTTCTTCTTCCTCTGTCACTGTCTTTGTGGTACAAAACCTGCAAATGTGATTTAGTTTTGAATTTATGCAAGTATTTCCCGTTTAGTAACTCTCTGTTGTAGATAACAGTTCTAAGTGATTAAGTACGCTGTTTCTATGTGCATGAGCAAATTTACTGAATTAATGGATTTCATTTTACTAAATGAAAAATAAAACCTAATGTAGTCAGGTTTGCTTCACATATGGTTGCTAGTATCCTTTAGAACCTATTTAGTTCAGAGCCTCTTAATGATAAGCAGTGTATGAAGCATTAGTGAAGCGCTCCTCCATTCTTGAACACCTTTCAGACAATTAAATTGTCAAATCAGTTAAATGAAAATTGAATTTAATTAATGAAACAGTTAAATTTCTTGACTCCTTTGAATTAGATTCAAGACTTTGTTGCATCAAACTTACTTTGTTGCATCTTACTTACTCTGCTGCCTCCTGTGGCTGCTACACTGGTCTGGGGTTGCTGAATTTCCTTTGAAAGTCATGTGGGGAACACACAGAACTTAAAAATCTTCAGTCTTAAAATTTGTCACGGCTTTTGGAAAATAAAATTATTTCAGAATCAAATACATTTGTTTGGTATTGTTCAGAGATGAGCTTTGCATTCCAGTGTTTCTGCTGAGGACAACCTTCCCAGTGGTTAATGTGTGTGTTGTGTATTTGTGAGGTATAGCATGTACACACACATGAATGTTTTTTTTGAAGCATATTAGTTCCCTTCATAATAAAAAAAATATAGAAATGCAAGCAGTTTGTTTCTTATGACTTTCTCAGCCACAGAAAACCTTTATGGTAGTGATGGGAAATCTGTGAGGGTTGTATAATAAGCACAGTCATCATTTACCTCTCTTCCAATGCAGAAGTATGCAAACAACAGAGAGTCCACGCTGGAAAATAAGCTTTTTTTTCTCTCTGTAATGTCTAAAACCAGAGAATTTAATCAGTGGTTCAAAATAAATCTTTATAATGCTTTATACTTGGAGGGTTTGTTTTGTTTTTTAATCAGCTTGCTCTGTCACTTTTACTTCACACTCTAGAAAATGAAGAAGTCAAAGAAACCACTTTACGAGAGCTTAAAATGCTTCGCACTTTGAAACAGGAGAACATTGTGGAGCTGAAGGAAGCCTTCAGAAGAAGAGGAAAATTATACTTAGTTTTTGAATATGTGGAAAAAGTGAGTTGATTTTGTAGTATCCTTGCCGCAGTTTAATTATCAGCTTACTAAAAAATGTCTTTAAAATTGCTTTTTTTTTAAAAAAAAAAAATTAAGTTATCCTAATCTCTAAAGAGAAGCAGCAGAAACTTTAATGCAGTATGTTGTGAGACGGCATCACTGATTACTGTTGTGATTACTGATTTTTATGTCATGTGTTGGTATTTCTTTTTAAAAATTCTTCCATTTGTGAATGTCAGCATGTTAAAAATTATGCAGACTGGAATACATATGATTTGAATAAAAGTTTCCATCTGAACTCTTTAATCCAGTTTAATTGTAAAGCTGGGTAACTGTCCTGTTATGTTGTGTAATGAGTCTTGACGTAGTCTTTTAAACAAGATCACAGACTTTTGACCTTGGAATCTCTTTCAACTTTCTCCACCCTTCCCTGTTAAAAATAGGATTTGTTTGTGTATTTCTGTAACAAGGCCACTATCAATAGTTGCTTAGAGGGATTTGGCAAAGACCACTGTCATTAACTCCAATCCTGACCTCATTTTGAAACTATTCCAAAATTTCCTTAGATTGGCCTACTACTGCCAAGCATCCTGATCTGTTTCCAGGGAGAAGCAACCTAGAACAGCCTGGTTTTTTGTCATTTTTGCAACCTTCCTGATGAAGGTAGACTTTCCCATTGAATTCTAAACATTTAACATTTCTTCACGGAAACACTTAGATGGTGTTCAGATACACACAGTAAAAGAAAATGCAGGTTTAAATATGTCTATAGCCTTCATGGGATACTGTTCTTTTGACTGAAATTTTCATTTAATTTCCTGCCAGTGTGCTGTTGCACTCTAGCTGAGTGCTAGTCCTCTGCAGTCAATTTTCTCTCATCTAAAAATTTCTCACCCTAAATGCTTTCTCCTTTACGTCAAGTTGACAACTTATTTTGTCATATAACTTGACTACATAATGTGAGGTGACCTCTGTTAGCCCACAATTTGGCAGAAATCAGTTTTGGTCTTCACCAGCAGATCAGCAGCTTCTAATGTGGTGGATCTTACTTGGATTAACATTCAAAGCTTGACTTGTTTCACCCATGTTCATTGCAATTGTTCCAGACACATGAAATGTCTTTGGTCACACAGCAACTTAGAACGTATATTTAATTTTCTGTTGTAGTTGACTTGACTAAGCTATCTGGAGAAGTAGGTTTAAAGAACAGCATAAATAAAAGATATTTAATTGATCTGATAAGGGGTATATATTAAAAAATGGTTAATATCAGTAAAAACACCTGGCTGCAATATCTATCATTATTTATATCAGAATAAAATAATTTAGGTAATATAGGTTGGCATCATATCTAGTTTGTATGTAATGTCATTTCTGTATTAATGTTCACCTTCCTTTTCAGTTAAACTTTGAAGTAAATGAACATTTCTTATTTTCAGATACCTTAAGTAGTGTCACCCATAGTTTCTTTGAAGACCAGGATGTTTCTGAATTCTTTGGATGAGGGAAAAGTAGAAAGAATTAAATAAAATGTGGTGGAGTCGACTGATTTTTTTGTTTAACTGGTAATGAATACTGTCCTTCAGGGCATGTTAACTCTGCAATACTGAAACCCAGATTACTTAAATTCACATTTAGTCTAATCTCCTTTATTCATCATCCCCGTTGTTAATGTCTTCGTGTAGGATTATGTCATCCTGTGTTGATGCTATTATTTTGTTTTGTATTTGTAACACTAACTTCTTGACTTACTTACCCAGATCCACAGCCTTCTGTGTGGACAAGAATCTAACTAAAATCAATATGGTTTCTTAACAGAAAATGTCTTTCTTCAGATCTGAAGTGTGTTTGTAAGAAAACTCACACTCAAGCACATAAGTTCCAGTATTTACTCCCAAACTGCAAAACCTAGAAATGTTTTCAAATATCATCAAAATCTCTACTGTTCATTAAAACATCTTTCAAGCGAAACCTCAGAAATTTTACTTTGCAGCTAAAGAAAATGTTTGTCAAAGACAAGGTAAATTTACTTCTAATGAAAAATTTAAAAAATGCTCAGATTCATAGTTAAATGAGCTGTGTAATGCAATATAGCCAAAATATTACTATTTCGGTGTTCAGTAAATAAGACTTTTTTCCTCTCTTCAGTGGGCTGCTGCTGCCCATTATTATTTCAGAAATCAGCATACAAACTTCATTGTACTTCTAATTGTGCAAAATTAGAGACATCTGTTAGCATAATGGGCATCTAAGTGTTCTTTTTCAAAGAGGAAGTGTACTAGTATAAACAGTAAGTTTATTTTCTTTCCTATTTATATCCACAAAATAGTTGATATGGCGTAGTTGCTGTAGTGCCAAGATGTCCAAGATCACTATAACTGATCTGTAGCTATAGGGTACTCCCTATGCCCCTGTGAGGAATTTTTATATCTTTTACTCCATTTGCACTAAGAGGCTTGTGTTGTTTTACACCCATGCATGTACAGATACAGTGGGTGATTCATGGTGGCCCTGCAGTGTCGAAGTGGCAGAACCAACATAACGAAGAGAGCAGTGTGTTAAACCATTGCTGAGTATTTACAAAATGCTTTGATTTGCTAAACTTTTTGTATGGCCACACACCTGACCTGGTGTTTCTGTTTAAGCAGTGTTTTTTAACTAAATGACTTTCTAGGTGTTTCAGGGGAAGTGGTTTGATGACAGTCTTTTAAGGACTTATGGTATATTTGTGGTTCACCTTTTAGGATTATTGTCTTCGCAAGTGTTTTCTCCAGAATGAAAGCAGCTAGGAGAATGCTTATGGTTAAAATTCATTCCCTGAATGTTAAACTGCTGATTTTCCATTGCTGAGCTCTTTAGCCTAAATATGTTGCTTCAGAAGGCTGAAAGCATGTTGTCTTCCAGCAGCTATAGTATAGCTCTTTTAAATGATGTGTCTTTTAAACATTTAGAATATGCTTGAATTGCTAGAAGAAATGCCAAATGGAGTTCCACCAGAAAAAGTGAAAAGCTACATCTACCAGCTAATTAAAGCAATTCATTGGTGCCATAAGAATGATATTGTTCATAGAGGTAAGTGTGTACTTCTCCACATGAAATAAGGCCCTTTCTAAAGGGAAACATGTTACAGCTTGAAGTAATTTGCATTTAATATAAATATAAGCAATTGCTTTCTATCAACAGGAAAAAAATGTAAATTTGGCTGGGTCTTAAGTCTGCTGCATGGCTCCAGATCATTTTAAAATGAAATTCATCTACATAAAAAGTTTGCTGTCCACTATCTTTGGGAAGTGATAAGCACAGCAAACTGTAACTGCGGGAACAGACATTGTCTAAGGAAAAGGATTTTTTTTAAACATTTCATGGTGCTCAATCATTTCACTTTTGAATCTGACAATAGAAGAAAAATAACCTAAAATTAAAAACCTGGTCCCCCATGTTTTAGTTCTTAAGGCAGTTCGTCCCAGCTCCCTTGAGTTTCAGCTCTGTATATTTACTTTCTCCCTAAGCTTCAAGCACTTAGAGTACACATCTTGATTAATTACTTAATCTAGTTTTATGTAATTTATCCTGATTCAGTAAAATTGTATTTTGCTTTGTGACTTTGCAAGAGTAACATTTTTAATTAATATTTCCAATAAGATAAAATCCTTACATAGTGTGTTTTTTATATTTAAGACCAGCATGATTCTGAAAGTATTTTCAAAGTGTAATTTGAAAAATGTACCATGTGTATAATAGAGGAATGAAAAAAGGGCCTAAAACTGGGCAAGACACTTGTTCTAAAGAAATTACAAGAGGTGATCAAATGGTCATTATAATTGAAAATGTTGAGCACAACATACTTAATATTTTATTGGTTAACTGGGTAGTTGAATATCAGTCCTTTCTTTTATTTTGCCATATGAAATATGGATATTGGTTTTCTTCCCAGGAATATCTGTAAGCACATTTTATCTTTCCACATTTTGTTGGGAAACACTTTAGAAGACTTCAAAAGGCAGAAAATTAATTCTGCCTGTTCACAAACTGAATTGCTGGAAGCTGTTTCAGCAGTTGCTCTTGTAATGCTTCATTTATGATTGCATGAATATCTCTAAATAAGTTATAATGAAATAATATTTGTTGACAAAGTCCAAAATTGAGAGAAGTTAATAGCTTTTTTTTTCTTTCCACCCACTCTGATACTTCAGATATCAAGCCAGAGAATCTCTTAATAAGCCACAATGATGTTCTGAAGTTGTGTGACTTTGGTAAGTTTGGAAGATACCTGTTACTTATCTTTGTAAAGAAAATCTCTTGCAGTGCAGTTTTGCCTTATTTTGTAAGAGTTCTACAGTATGTACTGTTCAAAAGTCCTCAAGCAGTGAAAATTGATTACTGCTTCAGGTTTGGGGCTAGTATTTTAATTTTAAAGAATTCTGTTCTTAATTTGCATACTCTGTGAAATACCTGTGTTAACATGTCTGTAGAAACACTGCATTTCTCTCTTCCTGTGTTAGACAAGGTTTCTGCTTTTGATGTTGCTGAGGCTCATCTGAGAGGAGCACAGATGATGAGCTGATCAGGAGGCTGGCAAAACTATAGGTTTATCTGGCCTGTGTATTAAAAGAAAAGATAATTATTACTTGTTTAGTAAAGACACAGTAAACTTGTGCTTTCTATATCTTTTTTGAACCATTGGCTTTTGTGGAATGTTATGTGTGTAGTTATAGGTTTTTTGTTACCGTAACTAAGGAATCACATGTCCACCTGTGATTAATGACAGACTGACTGGAGGTCAGTCAGAGCTGTACATGTTAGGTTAACTCTGATGTTTCTTGACCTACCTGTTTAATGTCAGCTTTAAGGCTTTGAAGAATCACCACACAAGTACAAGGTGAACTTTGCCCATGTGAGTAATCCAAGAAGACAACAGGGCAGGACATTCTAACAATCTGTATTTTTACTCTAAATGCTACATAAACACAGAATAAAATATTGTTCCCTCTGAAAAGTTTACAGTTTGGCTTGGTAAATAAAAGCCGATTCCATAGTGTTACCCCAAGGGCACTTTTCAGTAAGAACAGTTTGAAAGCTGTCATTTCAAACCTCTGCAATTTTGAATGAAAAGAAGAACTGCTAACAAAATAAATCAAAATAGTTTCTAAGGAGGACAAGAAAGGTGTTTGTCATTTGCAGTGCTGCTTATTTCTTTTAATCCTAAAGGCATTTTTGCCTAAACATTCAGAAGCAATAACCACTCTAGGAAAAACCTTAAAATATTTGGTCCATGTAAGTTCTTTGAATTCAGTGTGAGGTACTGCACAGCTCTGACAGAACATCAGATACTCTTGTGTGGTGCCCCTGGTGCCTTTGCCATTTTGGCACGCACAGGCCTCCAGTCTGCACTGCTGGGGTAGCCCTCCCTCGCCTTACAGTGACTATCAGGGTCTTGCCCCTGCCAAGCAAACCCCAGTGAGGGACCAACCCACTGCCCTGTGCAGAGCTGAGCAGCCAACCCAGGCTGTGCCCTGCGCGGTGCACAGCCCGGTCTGGGCTAACCTCATCACAAGCAGGTACAGCCAGTGGGGGTAAGGAGCACGAGTGGGTCTTCATGGGAGCTGTGCACCCCACACGCCCTCCCTTCCTCCCTCCTCTTTTTTGGGTGAGGGATGTCCCTGGTTGAAAATAGTACCATTAGAGTTGTTACATGACATCAACTGACAAAACTTGTGTCAACATCCCCTGTGCAGCAGAATTGCAGGAAAATAAAAAGCCAGACAAATGGTATGGTCATGTTTTGGACACCAGTTTTTACACCAGATAGAGATGGTGTGAATTCTGCCAGCAGTGGTGCTCTGTGTGGTCTGTTGCCTTGCTCATGCTGTGTGCTTCAGCCGCGTTCTCTTTCTGCTCTTGGAAAAAATGTGCAATCACGGTGTACTCAGAGTGAGCAACATAATATCAAAGAAGGCAAACTGTTATGTATTTCTATGGTTCTTAATGTTCACGTGGGTTAGTTTTAATTTTAATTGGCCTTTCAGTTTTAGTTGAATTTACAATCCTGAGGAACTCTTGTAAGATGGAATCAGTTTTAATTTTTCAGTGTTATTACTAATTGACATAATTGCTAGTAGGTTAAGCTATTACTATAAAATACATGTCAGAATGGTGTTAACCACAAGTGTTTCCTGAATGTGCAGAGATTAGGATATAAGAATTTGCCTTGTAGTGTGATATGATATGCTAGTCTGACTACCTTGCTTAATTCATGCTTTGGAACACGGCTACTTGCCACATACAATGTCACATTTGTGATTACAAATACAAAAAAAAGGATAATGCATCCCTTTGCAATAGCCCAGTGGACAAAACCAGTTTGAACAGAAAAGATCGTAAATTTTTAATGAGATAGTTCTTCATAACCCTTGTGCCATGTGTTCTGTACATACTGTGCTAAATGAAATTGAGATTGGTTGTTGTGTTTGCCTGGACACATGTTGTGTGGGTGTCATTTCTGCCAATAGAAGTGGAAAAAGAGAACAGTACCAAGTGCCGATTACAGGAGATGCATCTGACTGTTGGAAATAATTCAGTTTTCTGACTAGTGTGTTTTGCTTTTTCAACACCAGGGCTTCAAAATTGCTTGTTTTAGCAACCTCTTAATTTCTGTATGGTGTGTAAGCATAGAAATTGTGAAACATGGGACTGGAAAAGACCTCAAGAAATCCTCTAGTTTTTCCACCTACTCAATAAAATGTCTGTGTCATTCTTGACAGGTGTTTGCTTAGTATATTCTTAAAATTCTGAATAATAGAGGTTCCCTAGTGTTTCTAGGCATCTATTAAAGTACTTACATGTTATTAAGATTAGAATGCTTTACCTTAAGTCCAAGTTAAATGTACCTTGTTTCTCTGTAAGAAACTGACAACCTCTTCCTTTTTTTTCTTACATCTTTTTCCTTGACATCTCTCCTACCATGTTCTGAGTTGTTTAAAATCCGTTCTTGAAATCTCTGATTTTGCTTATTTCTTTCTGCAGCATGATGCCTTTGCAAATGCTACTGTTTTCATAGCTGCTCTCACCCAAATCTACTATCTTCATCTTCTAATCTGTTCCTGCTTGCTGTTTAGAGTTGATCTAACCTCCCTAGCTTCCTTCTCTTATTTCTATATTCCTCATACCTCAGCACAATTTGGAAGAAGGAAAAATAAGCAAACTCCATCATAACCAAATATAATTGTTCCCTTAGAAAGATGTGTTTTCCTGAACTGTTAGTTCTCTCCATCATCTTTCTGCATGGTGTCACAGGGTCAGAGCAATACTGGATCCATACAATGCATCACCCAACAGTAAAGAGGTGACACAGAAGCTCATTATGATAACTTTGCTTTCGGTCTTGCCACATCAAATCCCTGCTGCACCTGGCCTGTAAAGTTAGGGGTTGATTTTTCAGGCTACATTAGCTGGTTTCTGGACATAATAGCTCCTGTCTGTGACCAAGTTCTGGTAGACTGGCCTGGAAGGAGGAGGATGAAACTTGGACCTGTTGATTCTTCCGATGCACAGGAGCTCATGTGCTACCAGGCTGGTGTGTTGCATCAGCACATCTATTTATTTCTATTATGTGACAACTTTTTTCCTTTCTCCCCCTCCTCCTTTCAGTCTGGGGTTTCCCACATTTTGACTGTCCCATTTCTTCGGTGTAGCTCCTGATTATCTTCCCTCTGTTCTTTAAGCACATGAATGAAAGATTTTCCACTGCCAAGATTAATCAGATAGCTCATAATTTGGAACAGAAATGGGGCTGCCTAAGCAGTTCTAAATATAGTAATATTTCAAAATTCAATCAATCCCGTGTTAGAAGTTTAAAAAAAGCAGTCCTTTCCAGCTTTTCTGCAGCAGCACCAGTAATGTTCCTTAGACTTTATGGGAACAGATATGAATTCTTATGTTCAAACAGCTTTGAAATATCCATTCCTCATCATACTCATCCCATCTTTTAGTTTACTAACACTTGAAGTTAGAGGTATCTTGCAAAAAATAACAGCTGTAACCTATGTCATTGACAAATGTATAATTGTTTTCTATGATCACTAGTCTAATAATAATAATAATAATAACTATCTGCATCCAAAGTTTTACTTCAACTTGTAGTGAATTAGTGTTCCACAGGGGTCAGTGAAATTGGGCTTCTTCACGCTAAGCTTTACACTTTCAGAATACTAAAAACAATTCAAAAATTTTCTTAAATTACAACATTACAAAACATAGTTGAATGGAAAAGGCAATTTTGGCAGCTTCTGCAAAGGAACTCAGATATAAAGAAATACATCTATTGCATTTAAGTAGCACTTATTGAGTCAGTAAATAAAGTTATGCCTTATTCTTCTGCAACTCTTTGGAATTTTTACTATTTCTTCATTGTTCATGCAATAATGGAAGGATTTAGTGATTTCACTGAAGGGAATTTTGAACTGTGTTTTAATGCCACATCCCAAAAAAAAAGCATTTTGGAAATGCTGCTTCTGCATTTCAGTCCCAAAAGTTTGTCTTACTTTGAGCTTTAGTGAGGAGCTGACACATGTGGAGTCTTGCTGCTGAGATCTGTCTGTCCTGTCTCACCTAACTGTTAATTATTTATTTGAAAACACTAAGACTTGATACTTTTTGAAAATAGTGCCAACATCTGTCCTGGAGTACTTCTACATGAAAAATCCAGTAACATTATTGTGGTGCTTGACTGACTTTTAGTGAATGGAGGAGAATGAAAATAAAATTTCAAATTATTCCTACAAACGCATTTTCCGGACACTTGTCCATTAGGACCAGCCAGTGGTCATAATTGTTACATCTTTGGACAGTAGGGACATTTTGGTACAATTGCAAAAAAGTATACATTTTAATTTATTTGTTATTTCTTAACAAAATTATATGGATGAAGAAGTTAATTTGGACATGCTTTCTGATCCTTGAAGAATTCATGAAGAACCTTATTGTGAACGTGATGCTAAAGCAGTTGAGAAGTCAAATATATGGAGTGAGCCAAGTGCGGATATAAACAGTTTTGCTGGTTTTCCTAGACTCCTACATTTTATAGTTTTGAGGAGATGACCATTTTCCTTGCCAAGCCTGGGAGGTAATGTCCTTAGATGAGAATAATATGTCATTTTTTGACCAGTTTAAAAAATCAAAGACAGTAGTAATTAGGATCAATGAGCAGAAGAGTCTAGTACACATGCATATGTAATGTTTCTAAAGTTATCAATCTTCTGCAAACAGCACCTCGGTGAAATTTAGTGTGATATTTCAATAGCTGATATGGCATACTGACAGTTAACTTTTATAAATCTGGTTTGATTACATAATAGCATACAGAGTAATAGCAAACCCCACTGGCTTGTGAGATTGTACACAAGTAAGGGAGTCAGTAAAGCAGGCATGCTGATTTTCACTGTTGTATCAATAAAAGCTTGCATTTCAGTAGACAAGCATTTGTTGGAGACATCATTCTGCAGCAGGGGTTGTAAACAATTTGCTTCTATATAAATAGACATGACCTCTTACTGCCAAAATCAGTGGTGATACAGGTATTGTTTTTAAAATGGGATACAATCTTTCTTGCTGTTTCTCTGACAGGCTTTGCTCGTAATCTCTCTGAAGGAAGCAATGCTAACTATACAGAATACGTGGCTACCAGATGGTACCGCTCACCTGAACTCTTGCTTGGGTAAGTACACTTTGAGAAGTGCCATAATAAATCTCTACTGATTCTACATGGGTTTTCAGCACCTTTTGTAAGCTCTGCCTGTGGAGAACAGTGTTGAATTTAAAGGCAAGGTTTCAAGAGCTTCCAGATTTTCATTAATTTTTGTTCATTTCCAGTAGGTCAGTATGAATCATTGACATACGACCTGTCTTGAGCTGAGCAATGTTTAACTGATTAAAATATTAGGCTGAATTATAACAGATGTACTTCTAGTTCCTGCACTCCATCCCCAGTTCTTTCAGAAGAGGGTTCCATGGTAGTCCTCTAGCCTGGAATGTTCCATCAGCCCTGTGTGGACATCACATAGCAATGGCAGTTCAGCTTTCACAATGCAACATTCCTAGTTATCTTCATCCTTTGAGTCAGGACAAGATTAGGAAGAACTGTTTTGCTCAGAGATGGCGAGGCTCTGAACAGGTTGCCCAGAGAAGCTGTGGGTGCCCCATCCCTGGCAGTGTCAGGATGGGGCTCTGAGCATCCAGATCTAGTGGAAGATGTCCCTGCCCAGGTGAGGGGGGATTGGAACAAGATGATCTTCACAAGTGCCTTCCACCCCAAAACTTTCTGTGATTTTTTTGCTTTGATTTTCATTTGTGGTTACCCTTTGCCAGCACTGCTGAAGTCACTCAAAAGGAAGGTGCTAGGTTTTTACTAGTTAGGAAGAATTTATTGAAGGAGGCTGTATAAATCCTTTTAATAAAGCACTGAGAAGTCAGCATTACATTGACTGCAAAAGTATTAGTTTCATGAGTAGCCTCAGCCAGAAAACTTAGTATTGCTCCTTTATTAATCAGTAAAATGAGCATTTTACTACCTCACAAGGTAAAACAGGTTTTGAGATACTAAATGAACAAATTCATGAGATAGTAAATGAACAAATTCAAGGGCAAAGGAAGAGGAAAAAAAAAAAGTGGAGGTCTGTGATATGTGATCTTCCCATTACAGTACAGGGCATTAATCTAAGTACGTGAACACTCTCATAGAGTAAAATTCCAATATACAGTGCATATGTATTTATATCATATTCTTAAAATAAGGAACTATTAGCCACAGGATGAATCAAAACATTTCTGGTCACTCCTAAGAATCTTTAAGTACCATGTTGAGTACTCCTGGGAAACAAGTCTTTGTTGGAACATTTGATTAACACTGAACTAGATTTTTTTGTACTGGTAAATAATTAAGTAATAATTATTCTGTCAATAAAGTCATCCTAGTATTCCCAGAGCTGTGCTAATCTTAATCAAATTTGTTGGCAGTTGTTTTCTTATGTGCATAATGGTATCTTAAAAATGCTATTAAAATACTCTAAGCTCAATTTTTCACATTTTGGAGAAAACAGTAAAGCTTCCAGTGAAGCGTGTATGTGCATATATAAGTATAAATTTAAAAGACTTGGAAAAAATAGCATAAATTGTGACCTTTTTAGATACAAACCATTTTTTTCTGTCACTAACAGTAATGAGGATTTAGGAGGAAAGACATGAAAAGCTTGACAGACATAGTATTAGTCTGACCTGCATTTTCTGAAACTGTTTTGTTGGCAGGGGAAATTTAGCAGGAATTATGTCTGTTTGTAGTTGACTAAATCTGTTTGATTAGCTTGTAGAGAAATGGAGGGGATTTGTGTATTTAATGTTTCAATTGTGCTGGTGTATGTTTTTAAAGCCAAGTTTTTCTGGCAAAGTGATGCCTGTTTCTTGGCAATCCTGTTCTATTTCCCAGGTATTCATCTTTCCCATTCCCCTTTCCTTACATTTACCAAATTTTTATAAGCATCTAATATTCAAAAGTCTTCACAGGTTTATTAACTAC
The DNA here is from genome assembly GCF_017590135.1 of Pyrgilauda ruficollis. NCBI lineage: Eukaryota > Metazoa > Chordata > Aves > Passeriformes > Passeridae > Pyrgilauda > Pyrgilauda ruficollis. The sequence goes on from NW_024524266.1 coordinate 10,022,382, forward strand.
ATTCAATTTAACAAATATGGTTTTACTTTTTCAATTTTTAAAATGTGTCCCAGAGAGGTTTTTGTTTAGTGATAACATTCAAGGCTTAAATTTCAGGAGATGAAAGAAATTGCTCTGTAATTATTCACAGAACATCTAAAATCTACTCATTTTGGAGAGCCTCAGGTAACTACTGTTAGTGGAGTACTCTGTACCCTTTGATGACAAAATATTGCTAAAAGCCAGTTGATTTTAAAACATGCTAAATTACTAGATAAAAAGGTATTTTGGAGAATCTAATATGTGCAGGCAGACTGTAGTGCTTCTGAGGTATGGTCTATCTGTGCTACAGGAGTTATTTTCATTTGTCCAGCCATGTCACTCTTGCATGTTTTTTTCTGCTGAGATCTGACCAGACTGATCCTGACAATCAACAGAAAAGAAGTCTTGAGTTCGCCTTTTCAAACAACAAGGTTGAAGTTTGTGCTGTCTTAAGAAATGGCTGTTTTCTGATTTGTTTCTGTTTGACTAAATAGTGAAAAGTTCTCAACTGTAGTTCAGCTTCCTTTATTCTTAAGAGCAAGCAAATATAATGGACCATGCCTCAAAGGAGTTTTAGCCAATCCCTCAGTTGTGACCCTAGCTTGTTCTACCGCAACCTTTTCCCTATTTCACATTTTAGTGGAGAAAACTATGTATTAAAGGCGTTGCAAACAAAGATGTATTTGGGTTTTAGTCATGATAAAAGGGGAGGATTTTTACCTGTGCTCTCACTGTTTTGCCTACAGAGCCTTGGCTTTGGAGTCCATTCTTGCTTGTGTTGCCTTGTGTACTGAGAAGGAAAACCAGGCCTTACTTTAAGTCCTTCTGACCTAATGTGTGCGTTGGACTAGCAGCACCCTAGAAGGGTCAAATACTGAGTCCCAGCAAATCTGCAGGGAGCCACTGTGCAGGATTAATAAGGAAATTATGCATCCCATTGAGTAGTAGTGGTACTTGAGGAATTGTGACATGGTCTGCTTTGCCTCTGGTGGTTCTTTGTCAGCAGTCTCTTCCAGTGGGGCAAACCTTTGATTTTGGCATGGTTGTTGTGAGAGGACTACAGTGTCTCATGGCACATTCTCTAAGGCAAGTGGTTCTTGAAGTTTTGGTGCCCTACTTCAGCTTTCCCAGCTGCCATAGAGTCCAGCAGCAGTTTCACTTAGGCTATGATCCAGCTAGAAATGCTTTCTCACCTTCTCCTAGCCAAATCACCATAAGGGTTTACTGTTCCTCTGGCCAAGTGTCCTCCCCACAAATGAAGTAAATAATCATGAGTAATCAATGGGGAGGAGTCAAATTATTTTTATTTTTTTTTTAGTTTGAGGATGTTCTTTCTCTAAACATCATTAATCAGCAATATAAGGAAGGAGTGAAGGAGACAGATTTAGGATAGGATTTGTCACCTTCAACTCTTGATGCTGTCTTATTCCAGAAAAAGGCAAGCCAGCTGTAACTTAAATCTCTTGAAACAGAGTTTGAGTTAGTGGATTACAAGCTTCAAGAAGAGGAGAAATATGTTCATTCAGTGAAATGTTTCATTCAGTGAAATATGTTTTCACTTCAATCTTTGTTCCAGTCTTTATGATTTTATATGATTTTTTGTTGACATGAAAAGTATTCTTCAGTCATTCTATTCAAAACCTAAACATTGGAAAGACATTATTGGAATAATTTGGGTGTTTACAAATTTTTTTTACAAATTCAATAGGCAAGAACTTGGGTGTATAAAAAAGAGCTCTCCCCAAACCCCACCCTGTGGCTTTGCTCCCAAACAGGAATTACTTTATGATGCTTTCATTGCTTCCTCACTTGTTTCTTCTATCAAATAGTTTTCAGGAGAACTCTGTTTTCTCTCTAATTAAAATTTTTGTCTATAAATGCTGAAATAAAGATTTCTTAGGATTTCTGTTCTCCCAGTGGCCAGACCCAGTATGCCCATCCACCTTATTAAGGACAATCAAACAAGAGATGTAATGCAGGAACAGAGTGCAGGCATGAGCTCTAGAGAGAAGGGACGTTAGTGGTAGTTTAACTGTGAGTGGAGAATGCTTTGCAGTCAGAAAGATTATTCCTGTATGTAAGATTTTTCAAAAAGAACAAGGACCCTGGGGGCACTTTAGAATCCATCTCCAGCCTTTTCAAGCAGTGATAGATACATCAGGAAATCTAGGGCAGACACAGAGGGCTTGATTTTTGAGGTAGTTTGCTTAATAACAAAGTTTGTTTTTCTGTATTGTGAGGAAGTGTGCCATGGGAAATATAGCAAATAAATTGAAGCAGGTCAGTAAGAAGGCAGTGGCAGTGGGTGACAAACATTTTATTTTCGCTTGGCAGAGCCCCGTATGGCAAGGCTGTGGATATGTGGTCTGTGGGCTGCATCCTGGGGGAGCTGAGTGATGGGCAGCCCCTGTTCCCTGGCGAGAGTGAGATTGACCAGCTCTTCACCATTCAGAAGGTGCTGGGCCCACTGCCAGCTGAGCAGATGAAGCTCTTCTACAGCAACCCACGCTTCCATGGCTTGCGGGTAAGGGAAAGCTTTGTTCTTTTTTCTTATTTTTCTTATTTACTTCTGTGAAGTGCTGCAAAGGTTCTTTACGTTTACATTGTGCGTTGTCTGCTGCCTACGTTTCTAGGTAAGTATAGGATATAGAGACTATAAGGCATTCATAAGAAAAGTAAAATTCTGATTACACCAGAAGTGAGTATTTTAAGTACATTTGTTTTCTTGTTAAAAGTTGTTTAAAGACTTTCTTTCATTTCTTTGATATTTTTGGCATGCGATTTACCTCTTATACCCAATCTAACATTGCCCTGCTGGGTTTGCACTGGAAAGTTTAGTGGCAAAGCTCTGTAAGGTCAGGTTGTGGACAATTCAGGACTGCTGTCTTCAAGCTAGTTTGTTGGGAAAATCTGAGCTGTAGATGCTGCTGTCATGGCAGAAGAGCTCTCTGCCTTTTGACTTATATTCCTGGGGAGTTTTTGTAAGTCTCTTGAGTAAAAAACTTCTTCCTACTGACAGCATTGTTCTCTTCAAGGGTTTGCCAATATAATATAATGACAGAGACTCACTTGTGTGAAGATCCATGCAAGCTGGGATGTGCAATATGACAAAATACCAGAATCAATAAATAAGTAATAGTTCTGTTACTTTTAACAGTACCTGGTCAGTGATTGTACTCATGTTTCCTTATAATTCAGTTTTGGTTGTCCTTTCTTCTATTGATGAATGTTGCTTGGAAAGGTGAGTTTATGATCATGATGATATTCTGAAATCATTAGTGTAAATCATATAAAGAGACATATGAAGGCTTTAGGTGACCTGATCTGTGCTAAAGACTCAATATTTGAGTTTTACTCAAGAAAAGGAAGAGAAAATGTGAGAATGTGAAAGGGAAGGAATGGGGACCTAGTTCTCTTAAAGCATGTTCAAAGTTGCCACATCTAAAGACTCAAGATTTGAGTTTTACTCCGAGAAAGAGAAAATGTAAGAATGTGAAAGGGAAGGAATGGGGACCTAGTTCTCTTAAAGCATGTTCAAAGTTGCCACAAATTTGTTTCAGCTAACAGTGAAAAGAAAAGAGTTAGCTTAAGGTGTTAGGGTATTTATTTTAGGTATAAGAATAACTAATTCTGAAGAGTTTTTGTTGAAGAGTTGTTGAAGTCTGTAGACCCTTCCAGAGTGGAGGGTTTAAAAAACAATTAGACAAGCATTTCTTGCAAGGTCCTAGTTGTATTTCACCCTGTTTAGAACAGTGGGCTGGATAGTGTTTTTGTATGAGAAATTTATAACCCCGTATCAGGAAAGCAATGCTCTAAAAAATGTAAGCAAAATAAATTACTGCCTCTTCAACATTATTTTACAGCATTTCTGATTGTGCAGTGTAATCTTGTTTGGATAAATACTCTGTGATGTCTTAAGATGAAGTATCTGTTTTGTAGCTTAAAAATACAGTAATTCAAGAAGACAGCACAGACCTAATGTGATTAGCACAAGGTTCAGAGTTATGGGTCTGTTCTCATCCCGGATCAGTGGTTTAGTGCTTGGCCTCAGACATGTTCCTGCCTTCTTAGTCCCATCTGTAAAGTCAGGGTACTGCTGATGTGGCAGGGCCATACGGCTCCTCATAGAGAGTATTTTTTAGACTTGAAGTAAAGTCTGAATAATGGCTTAGACATCCAAAATACTACAAACATTATTTGTTTGAAATATAATATTCATTAGTTAATTAATGGGAAACAATTATCTTGTGCTATAAGCCAGCCTTAAAAGTACATTTTTTTGAATGTAGTGTAGTGCTTAATAGTGAAAGATTTTCTGTTGCAGAGCAGATAGTAGGTGTGCTGTGATCAAGCCAATTATTACTTACAAGCTGGACTTGGTGCTGGATATTCTCAAGACAGAAACTAGCCCATGATGTAAAATTTTTTATCCATATGCTTAGACTTTGTGAATTTCTATGTTATCTTCAGTGAATACTCACATATTGTAAAACAGGGTGAAAAAAATTCAGACACTCCAGCATGGATCCAAATGGACAGTCGCAAACTTGTCTTTTCTTTCGACTCATATCCTCCATATATATGTATATAACACAGTTTTCATTGCTCCTGAGGTTTAGGGAATATTTAGTGATCTCTCTTCAGCTCTTTAGAGGAGGAAAACATCCAGGGTATGTTGAAGACATAAGGAAGTAAAATAATAGGGGATCAGAAACAACCAATAGGTTCATGACTTTACAGAAAAGTGTGAGTGGCAATGTAGGGCTATAAATATTTATTCTACCAATAAGTTACGTGAAGAAATCTGAACAATTACAGTGACAAGCCACTGGTGCTTTGCACGGCTTTGGCACATTTTCCTTTTTCCCTGATCATTCTAGATATAAAAGCTTCTTTATGATTGTGACTCCAGAGGAAGACATGAACATTTTACAATTTGGTTTATGTTAAAATTGGAGGAAGTGTGGAAACCTTGTTTTACCTAAGTTACTGTTTAAGATCAGTATAGCAGACTTGGACTTTAAAAAATTCTCAATTATTAGTAAACCACTTCAAAATAAAGCAAAGTCAAAAGAAAAATACAGAGACTATTTAGGAATAAAAGCATTCAAACTACTGTTCTTTCATTTTTCTTCAAATTCACATAATGTAATTTATGAAAAGTAATACTAATACAACTAATGGATGCCCCCAGCAGTGTGCACTGCTTCTCATGGTGTTGCCAGCAGCATAACCACAGCAGTAACCCTGAAACTCCAATCTTTGAGCTTTTGCCTTTTTTCACTAAAAACACTTGGGAATTGTTCATTAATGTTTAGTATTTGAGTAGTACTGTATTTGCACTCTCAAATTCTCTCTGAGACATTTTTAACCTTTTTTTTTAATAAATATGTTACTTATGTTAATTCTGAATCTATTTTAAATTTCCTGTCAATCATAATGCCACAAAAAAATTTAAGTTGATTATTTCTCACTTGAGAGTGATTTCTTGGCTGTCCTAATGATCAAAAATACTTTCTTTGGTTGACTAGATGCTTACCACACATATAGAGTTATTTGTTTCACTATAATATTTTATAGTTTTCATAAACCACTAAATTTTTCAGTTTAGGATTCCCATTAATTACATGTCTTGATTCACTAGTTTCTATTTTTTGAAACATTGTATCCATGTATTACCTTGTTTACATGATCAATATATTTACAGTGTATTTTTTACAGTTTCCAGCAGTCAATCATCCACAGTCTTTAGAAAGAAGATATTTGGGAATTTTAAGCGGTGTATTGCTTGACCTTATGAAGGTAGGAAACTGTCTTTTATTCTCTATCTGTAATATGTAGGAAAATATATAAGTGACTTTTTACTTTTTTTTTTTTAATATGACACATCTTAGAAGGACTTTGGGAACTCCCTTTTGAGATATATTGATTCCCCCATTGTTTGTAGTAAAGCTTGGTATTTCCTAGGAATCAGGAAAATATCCCTTGCAAATGCCAGGAGAGTCTGTTCAATTCTAACTGATTTGATACAGAATCTGTAGCCCAGACAAAGCATCATCACCATCCTTTGCAGGGCTGTGCTTTCACACTGACACCCATGCACTGACTGCTGGAGTGTGATCATGTTTAGATACATCCACAGAGTTTTGGGCTAACCTGAGTTGTTTTCCATTTGTTATTGAGTAAGTGTGAGGATGTAGACAGTTGTCAAAAACAAAGTTGACACGCAGGAGTTCTGGGTTTTTATCCAAAATCTTAATCTGCTTGCTATCACCTCTACACAGTGTGTACATTACTCTTCAGTCCTCTTCAGTCCAGTGTTGGAACAAGTCAGCTAGTTATACATGGCCAAACTAGGTTATAGTCCTGAGAGTTCTTCTTATGAGGAATCAGAAGAAGCTCATTCCCCACAAAAACATTGTGCTTTGCATTTGTGCCGTGTTCCTGGGTATGGAACACGTATTGCTGTCCTTACTACTGTACTATAAAAATACTCCCATGGTAAGCTGCAGTATAACTCTCACATCACTTCATCCCTAGTGAGCTGAAGAAAGAAGTCATAGTATCCAAAATTAGGTTTATAATCACAGAACTGCCTAAGAATTAAAGGCAATATGGGACACACATGAAGCGTGGATATGGCTAATCAACTCTGAATTAATTTTATGATCCCAAACCCCTCTGCACCAGTTGTCTTGGAAAACAAAGATGCTTTGGGAAATACTTGAGTGTTTACTTGCTTTTAGTAGTATTGCTGTAGCCAGCAGAAATCCACCAAATTTGCTCTACTCTTCTTCAGAACAGCCAGTTCAAATCCCTTTGATCTCCATGCCTTATGAAGAGAGTCAGCATGGCTTTTATCTTGGTTTCAAGGAGTCTGCAATATGATACACTCCAGTGCATATAATTACTTGTTTTGGTATTATACTTTCTCCTCTATTTTCTAATTCACAGAAACTTTTTTTCATACTTAGCTGTAGCTCAAGATCTCGTAGTATATATTGCAGAACGGAAATTTCAAAATATGTCTTAAGACCATTGTTACATGTATTGGGGGAGGGTTTATTTTCATGTTATCCTAAATTTTATGTTATATCTCAGTTTTTTTTAGGTTCTTTTGATATGATTTAAAAGTTGCAAAGTTGTGAAATGAAGCACTTGAATTTTAGGGAAGCACAGGTTTCCAAATATTTTCATTCTTTTCATCTTTTCTGTTGATGTTTCTGCCCACAAGGTGAGAAAGGTCAGGAATTCTGTAGAGGGGATATTTTTTGTTTGATCTGCATTTCTCAATTCAGGAGTTGGAACCCTGTTAAGCAATGTGCAGACGCCTACAAGGAGAGAACAGAAGGGACTTGTGGTTAAGTTGCATGTTGCAAATGCTGCGCATACTTTGTTGTGTGTCTGTCTCTTCTGCAGACAAGGGACAGTCTGATACATGTCCACACTTGTTGTGCTCCTCATTATCTGCATTCCCAGGGACCTCAGGTCAGATTACTAGACTACTGAATAACCCACACTTCAATTTATGCCAGTTGAAGTAGGGAGTTATTAACATATATCTATTTAGAGAGCATTTCTGGACTAGATTAATGATGAGGCACCAATTTGACCTTGTTGCTTTGTTGTTGCTCCAGTCCTCTGCTCTCCATCACAAGTCAAGCTGATTTGCAAGCATTAGGGAGTTAGGAACTGGTTTTGCATGTTATGATTTGGGAAAAAAAGACACTGAGACTCTCTTCTTTATATCATCTGCCATTCAATTGTCTCTGCCATTCAGCACCAGACATGCATTTCCTCTGAGCTGTGTGCTAAAGAGAATACTTGTAGAACCCTTTCTTTTTACCCTTGGTTTTCTTCACTTGCCTTAGCTGGACTGTGGCCTTCTGAAGAGTGGCCTGACCTTTGTGCTAATGCACTGCTTTTATAGTCCGTCTTTGTATCCTGTCCTTCATTCTGGTTCTCACCCACTTCTGTTTTGCGTTTTTGTTTATTAGGAAATTCCCTGTTTAGCCAAACTCAACCTATGAAAAAGATTTTGGTCTTCTATACTGTAAGATGCTTTGTTCCTGAACTCAAACCAAATTTTCCGTAAAAATCAATGGCTGTCCTGGACATCTTTCCTCTTATGGTAGTTGTTCAGGAGATTATGCTTGGTAATTCCTTATAAAAAATGGAATTTGCTTTCCTGAAGTCCTGGGTTTTATCTGTGATGTTTATCTTCCCACCTCTTCTTTCAGTCCTAACTGTAGTCATCTCATGGTTGCTACAGCTCAGTGTCTTCTCTGATCAGATTTCTCACCAGTACTTAACTGTTGTTGAGCAGCAGCTCAAGTAAACTGAAGTCCCCTCCTTGGCTAATTTGCCTCTCCAGCAACTGCACTCAGAAATTTTCACCAACTGATTATAGAAATCTCCTGGAGCATGTACACAGGCTGGATGTCAGGATAGCTGAAGTCTGCTGTGAGGATGAGGATCTGTGACCAGGAGGTGTTTTTTTGTTGTTGTAGAGAGTTTTCCTCTTCAGCACCTTCATGCTCTTCAATGCATTGTTGGTAACAAACTCCCATCATAACATACCATATGTTGCTTTGCCTTCTAATCCTGACCTAGAGATTGTCCATGGATAAACCTTTTGTTCCATGCAGACATTGGATGTGATCCAGGAAGCCAATTATATGGAGTGTTACTCTTCTCCCTCTCCATCCCCTTCCTTCTGAGACCAGTTGTACCCATCAGAGACCATGCCTCAGCCATCAGCCCTGTCCCACTGCTTCCCTGTGATTCCAGGCAGATTCCCAGCCTTGTGATAACCTGTGGACTTCCAGTTGTCCTTGCTTGTCCAGCCTGTGTAATGTAGTGTACAGGCACTTGTGAGAAGCCTCTGGACATCCGCTCTTCTGAAGGGGAATGTAGGAATCACATGTGGCCTCCTCATGTTTGTTCAGCCTTTTGAGCCACTGTAGTGATGAATACCAGAAAAAAAGGGGGAAAGAAGCTGTTAATCATTCAGTAGAGTGTGTCACTTAAGAAAGAAAGGTGCTGCATAGTGTATGACCAAACTGCATAAGATTTGGTTTGCCACTTGCTTTGTTTCCTGAGCATTTTCCATTTTGAAGTGCAGGGATCCTGTGAAGGGAAAGCCAGTTTGTGGTCAAGTGGCTGAATATGGTGTTAATGTAGTGTGTGTGTATGCACAGACACACATAGATTTCTTCTCTCTTAAACTTACACAACCCTTAAGAAATAGCTGTTTTTTTTACTTAATAGCCATTCAAACTTTTAACCTTGCTAACAGTCATGCATGTTTGAATATTCCAATGTAAACTCTGGATTGCTCTTTTATTGCAAGAAACCTTTCAAACTTCCCAAAATACCCAAGCTCCTGATTTCAAGTTTTGTGATTAAATATTTTCTTCATGTCAGGAAGTGTCTTTATTTAGAATCATAACTGATCTAACAGAATTATGAGGCAAATGTTATTCTGAATGCATTGTAAACAGCTTAGAGAATTCTTTGAAAATACAGGTGAACTTGATCCCTATAAGCTAAAACCAGAACTCTTACATTTGTGTATTTTTAAAAATACTAAACTTTAAAATAATGTTTATTTTTGGATTATAATGTTCCCATATAGTTGTTTCATTTGTTTGTAAAGCCTGTTTCATTGTAGCATTTTATTACTGGTAAATTTAATATTTTTGATTCAAAACAATGTTGTAAGGTTTATCCTGAAAAATATGTTTAAAATACATATATTTAAAACATATATAGATATATATAACATTTTTAGAAATTTTATATATCTTTGTATTTTAAACATACTGTCATATATGTGTGCATAAAATTATATATATATATATATAACAAATATATGTGTTTATTTAGTATCATATGTAGTTTAATGCACCATGAAATTACTCTAGCAGTGACATCTAATCACAGAAACTTTGGAGATTAAAAAATTACCCAATAATGTTCTTTATTTTGTTGTGGGGGTTTTTTTTGTTTTGGTTTGTTTTCTTTGTTTTGGTTTTAGGGTTTTTTTGATAATGTAAATACAGATACTAACATTTAAGCTTTGGGATTTGTTTTTCAAAGAACTTACTGAAGTTAGATCCAGCAGATAGATATTTGACAGAACAATGTTTGAACCACCCTTCGTTTCAAACCCAAAGACTCTTGGATCGCTGTGGAAGTTCACCTTCACGGTCAGCTAAGAGAAAACCTTACCATGCAGACAGCAACACTTTATCCAACAGGTAAATGTAGCCTTGTCACTGTTGCCACTGACTCTTGCTCTGCCGGTGAGTGAGTTGTTGTGGTGCTCACATGCAGCATCACCTACAAGAAAAGTGGGTGTTTGACAGCTGAGGCACTCTGGATCATGTATGCTGTTCTGTTGCCTCACTGAGTAAAGGAAGCAGACAGTATCTACAGCTACACGAACTGAAATTTTTGCTAACTTACTGCATCAGGCTGCTTGCATCAAAAAAAAAAGAGACAATGTTGAAGCCATTTCTGTATGACAAAAAAAAAATTGGCTAATCCACCTTAAAAAAAAATGTTAGCCTTTTTCTTGAACAATAGGAATTTTGTGGCTTGGAAGATGCCCAAGATTCCAAAGGAATGCTCTTTTCTTTGGAATGCTACCACTGTTGTATATGTACAAATCTGTCCAAGATTTTGATATTTAAAAGCTTAAAGTTCACACAGATTTGTAGCAGCTGAATGTCCTGAAAATTGTGCCTATTGATCACATTCCAAATTGGAGATGAAGAGAATTTTGTCTGCAGTTGCAGTTGTGGATCATGTCTAGTCTATTTGACCTCAGACTCATACAGGATATGTTTGCTCAGTGACTCCCTTGCTGGACCCACGTAGCTTGAGAGAAGCCACTTAATTTTCATACCTCAGTGAATCAGGTTTACTGCTGGATGAAATACTTCAGTACAAAAAGCTTCTTGTTATTGCTCTGATAAATGCATTCATAAAGGTCACCCTCTGAAATATGCAGAATATTTTAATATTCTATATACAGGCTTTTAATCCTGGCCATGTTTTTCTTTAGCTTATCCTGTGAGATTCAAAAAATTGCTCCTCTATTTTAAGATTTCGGATGACATTCACAATCTATACTTTTTCAAAGATAGACACCAAGAAGTTTTAGCTGCCTTTACAGATGCTTAGAGTAGAAGTTTTATCATTAGACATATGGTATCAGAAAGAAAAAAAGACCTGCATCCACTAGAAACTTGTCCAAAAGTCTTGCCTAGTAAAAATACTAGGTTCCTCTATCTCTAAAGTTTTGAAAAATATGCTTTCTGTTGACTGGAAAATATTTTAAGCTGGCATTAAAATTTCTTAAGTTTTAGGAACTGCAATGAAATATGAGATCACTGGAAGTGGTTAATACAAAAATCCTAGGTATAAAACCAGCTAGCGTTATCCAATTATAATTATCAAAAAGATCAACAAAGGTACAGTGATCTCTCACTTCAACCCTCAGCAATATATCTGAGTTACGTCATAGATTTATTACAGAAATAAGTTAATTGCTCATAGCCTGCCTAGGTCCATCAAGGCAAACAAGCACAGCTCCAGCACTGTCCAGTCTTGGCTATGGCAGTGCCAGCCTAAAGCTCCCAGAAGCTGAACTGGTTTAATGCCAGAAAACCTGAGATAATAAATCCTGCTCACAAAAATCAGTCTCAGGGTTTGCAGAACCAACTCATATCTCAGTCCTGTAGTCCCAAAACCAGAAGAGCTAGGAAGTAGAGTAGAGGACAAGGACATAACCAAGTAGCTCTGCCCCAAGTCAGTCTGGTTGCAGAGCCTTTCAGGTGCAGCTTTGGAATGAGTTAATATACCAAAAACTGGGATAGTGCCAAGTTCCACAAAAGCTGTCTTCCTGTGGTTGACCTGGTTTTGGGTTTGGTGTTACAGGGCTAGCTCAGGCTGACTCCATCTGAACAATAACCTCTTTTCCCCTCCTTTCCTCTCTCCTCCTCCTCCAAACCAGGAATACCCAAGATAGCCTGGAGCACTGATTGTATCAGGGCTTTTTGACAGTGCTGACATATTTGATTGTTCTACCTTCCTTTGATATGCCAGGTGTATTTAAGATTTTTTCAATTGATATACAGCTGATTTTCATAATGTAATGCTTCACTTAGCGGTGTACTCACATCCATTTATGTACACACATACATAAATGTGCAAATATGTTGGAATTTCTGTTACTAGATTTTATATCTTTAGAGCTTGTGTCAGCAAAATCATTAACCAAAGCAGAGTTTGCCATCAGATTATAACCAGAAACAACAATGTAAAAACACTTGCAAATCTGTTATTTTAGTGAAGCTTCTGGTGCCTTAGTTGGCGATATTTGATCTTACTGCAGTTAAATTTTTGGTTTTAAATGGCAACTGAAATGGGTGTACTTTTTTGAAGTTATTAATACATGAATAAGTAATCTGATATATTAATGCTTCTTTATGCATTTTAATATAGAAATCAAGCCAGCAAAAGTTCTGCTTTGCAGTCACACCACAGATCAAACAGCAAGGATATGCAGACACTAGGGGCTGGCGGGCCAAGAGAAGAGGGGCTTCCAGCAAATGAAAGCTTTTTAAATGGAAACCTTCCTGGACCTGCACCTAGTCCAATGCACGCAAAAAAACCAAGCAACACACCTGGATCTGGCAACAAGGATATAGCCAATAATAACATGCCACATCTTCTCAGCCCAAAGGAACCAAAGGGAAAAACAGAGTTTGATTTTAATGTGGACACCAAAAGTTCTGACGGTTCAGGCACAAAGTACCTGAAGTCCAACACCAGATCTCAGCAGAACCGGCACTCCTTTATGGAAACTTCTCAAAGCAAAACTGGGACGCTGCAGCCTGGCGACAAGCACAGCCGCCACAGCTACATCGATACCATCCCACAGTCTTCTAAGAGTCCCTCCTATCGGACAAAGTCCAAGAGCCATGGAGTTCTGACAGACTCAAAATCCGTGGGCAACCTTTCTGAGGCCAGGGCCCAAGCTGCAGAACCAAACACCAGTAGGTATTTTCCATCCAGCTGCATGGACTTGAACTCTCCTACCAGTCCGAGTGCTCCCCGGCACAGTGATAACAGAACTATGCTCAGTCCATCCGCCAGGAATAACCGCAGCGAGGGCACCCTGGATGCCCGAAGACCACCAACAAGACACTCCAAAACAATGGAGGAGTTAAAACTGCCAGATCACATGGATGGAAGCCATTCCCACTCTCTGTCTGCTCCACATGAATCTTTTTCCTATGGTCTAGGTTATACCAGTCCTTTTTCTTCACAGCAGCGCCCTCATAGACACTCTATGTATGTGAGCCGGGACAGAGTGAGGTCAAAGGGCTCAGAGGGTGGCTTAAGCGTAGGGCAAGGGATGGCAGCCAGAGCAAACAGCCTGCAACTGTTATCTCCACAGGTGCAGCATAAGTCACTCACAAGGTCTGTTGGCTCATCACGAGAAGACTGTACGGAAGATTCTAATAGGGTTAGTCCAAAATATTGCCTCTTATTTGAAGGTTTACCTTTCTCCTTTTAACTCACGTGGGGGCAGTGCGCCTGCTTTCTGTCTTCTGTTTGTTTCTTTGCAGTTATTCATTTATTTGTCTTGTAAGGTATGGGGATGTTGTTGGGGGCTTTTTTTTTTCAGAAGGGCTGAATATATCAAGGTACTTTTGAAAAATGGACTTTGAATACCATTCTCCTAAAGTACTGAAATGTGAGAACAGAAAAATTGTCTCTGAAGTTCAAATTTCATTAGTTGTTTTTAGTCCTTGGTTACATAGTCTGATGTCATTTTTACTGTATCATTTTGCTTAATTATCTTTCTCATTTGTGTTTTTATTTAGCTTTTCCTATATGTATTTCTGTTATGAATGTTAATGTTAATTTTTGAAGCCAGTGTTTCATTCAGGTATAGCAGGACATTATTTCTGAAATACCCTAATTTACAAGAGAAATATCAAAGCTTGCAATATTTCTTTAGATTAGTATGATAAGTAACTGGTGTAATCTAGAAATTTCATATTGTAGTGGCCACTGTAAATTGACTCTGACAGTGGTTACTGTTAGTGGATACCTGGTTGTGTTTTTCTGTGAGCATTAATTAAAGAGTAGAGGACAGGCTGGTTCTGCTGTTGATTTACATTTGTTACACAACACTTCTGAATTATCTCATGTTTTACACATCAGATATGTAAAGATGACTGTATTTGTCCTCAGATCTTTAAATTTCTCTATTAACAAAATGATGGAGAGACAAATACAAAAATAAGTGTTTGTTTCTCTATGCCAACACCTGTGATAAACTGACTTCTAAGGAGCGAACATCTAGTTCAAATTTGTTGATAAATTGAAGAAAGTCAAAGAGCTGCAAATAATATTTAAGGTCCAAAGATGATGGTTTACTATGAGAAACTGAAATACTCTGCCCACTTAGTAGTTCATCTAAGAAATACGTGTAGCTAACCTAATAGGCATCTACAAGTACCATAAAAGAGTTTCAGGTAGTGGCTGTCTCCTCAGTCCAGTAGAGAAAAAAAGACATTATATGTTTTTTTATTCATAGCACATCTCCTCCATTCAAGATTATGTTTATTCAAACATCAGAAAATACCAAAATAAAAGTGCAATGGAATAATAATTTTTAAAAAGCTACCTAGAAGGGATTACAGCTGCTCCATTTCAAAAACAGTTTTTTTCCTGTGTACTTATTTTTCTGTCTCTCTCATTTCAGTCAAATTAAATGTTACTTATTCTTCAGGATATTATTTGGAAGGGCAGTAATATCAGTGTTTCAGTTTTTGATAATAAAAGGTCACACTACCTTGTATTCTTCAGTTCATTTTCTGCATTATGCAGCAGATAGTAATTTGAAGTAATTTTAATTTTATTTCATACTATTTAGAGTCCAGTTGTTTTTATTGGATAATTCTTTGTCGTTGAAAATGGGTTTACAGATTTTTATTTTAATTAGGAAAATCTGTGTGTATTGTAATGCTTATGTTTTTGTTCATTTTCATTTGCTTTGGAAAGTCTGTTCATTCAAGATAAAGAACTTGCCTTTATCTCTTGTGGTCAGTATTTTTAAAACTTCAGCCTTCACTTAGTGCTTTTAAATCTGTATTTCAACCATTAGAAGTGTTAAAGGAAAATGACTTTTCTGAAATGGATGCTAAGTCTGTGAATTCACAGAGCTGTTTTTTATTTGTTTATACAGCTTTCAGTAACAAATCAAAATCAAATTTTCAATCTTCTTACGCCTCATAAAGGCATTTTCACAAAAAAAGTCATTTTTTGGCTCCTTCCTATCCTATTTTCCCACCCTTTTCTACATTATGCATTAGGAGTCAGAAAGTTTCACTCCCTTCAGGATTAGTGAACTAAAAAACTCATTAATAATATGTGTTCTCATAGATTCTTTACTGTTTTCATACTTATTTTTTCTGATCAGTTCTCCTGGGGTTTTTTTCTCTGCTCATCTTTGGTTAATTTTCCTTACTTCTGTGTTTCTATTTCGCATTGGTTTTCTTTTTAGCTCTACCAAGTCTTTTTAAAGAAAAACATTCTTTTTTTGCCAAGTTTTAAATCTTATTTAAGAAAAAAAATCAAGAAAAAACTCTCATCCAGTCTTAGTTTTAGGACTTTTCATGTCTCAACACAACAGTTTTGTTTTAAGGGGTTTTTTACATTTAAAGTAAATGTACACAAAAAGGGTTAAGCAGAAGAAAATCAAATGCAAGTTGCTATTACTGTCTCATGTTTGAAATCTAACTGCTGATAAATAAGAGGTATCTAATACAAGTAGTAATTTAATCAAATGCTTCAGCCTCTGGTAAATTTTAGAAGAATCCAGCTGGGATTTGAAGCATTGTTTTATCTGCAGTTCTGGCCTCAGTTTCAAGGTTTGTTTTCTCTGTGACAACAAGACAGAGACCAGATCTTCATCCACAAAAAGCAAAGTAGATTTTGCAAATCACTTGTGCGGTGAATTGAAATCCCAGTTTTTAGTTTTGGATAGGTTTTTTTGTGGCTTTGGTTTTTAACCTTTGTCCTTCTTGGACATTCTAGATTTCACTTAGTGCAGGGGTTTCAGTAGTTTCCTATGGGGTCTTGGAGAGAGCATTAAATTTCATGTGGTCAGTCCATACTGAGGGAAAAAATTGTAGTTTCTGATGCATTTAAGAGTGGGGTTAAGTCATATTTGGTGGCTAATTGTGTGCATAAGGATGTTTCTATGGGCTCACCTAAACTTGTACTTGAAGTACTTCCAGTATTGTTTTCAGGAAAATAGAATGAATTAGAGGTAATGATATGCTTTTAGCTATCCTGTCTGACTGAAGAACTTTGTCTATAGATTTCTTAGTTCAGAGACTTTCTATTATTTTGCGTACAGTAGATTTTGTGATTGTTGGTACCTCTAGATAATGATATTGAGAGATAAGAGATGATAGTGCTTTGGTGTTGCAATTATTTCAAATTAGATGCATTCCTATCTGCTTTTTAATGTTTGCCAGTAGCAGAGTGACCAGATTCCATCAGAAATTAATTTAACAAGCCTCCAGTAAAAGATTTCTCCCGAGATGTTACAGTTGCATTTCATTCAAGTTGAAATTCTGAGGGCCTGAATCAGATTAATGTCTTTAAAATCACAACTTGGAGGCAAAATTTTGTTAATGCCATTTTTGTCATTTTGGAAAGAGGCAAGCAAGCAGCAAAATCAAGTAATTATTGATTACATAGTCTGTGATTTGATATTTGCAGTTATTAATAAAATGAAAGGAAAATGGTATGGTGAATTTGGAGTTCTGTTGCTTATGTATGTTGACTAAAAACTGCAAATCAGTTTACAGTCTTTCATTTTAAATAGTTTATTATTCTTTTACATAGGGTGGAGCATATCATGATCCACACACAGAAGATGGAGCATCTACTAAGGAGAATAGAATTCTGTATAATGACCCTGTTCCGAGAAGAGTTGGCAGCTTTTACAGAGGTAATTTCATGGTGGCTCTTTCAAATTTAATGCAGAATTTTAGTATGGAATATAAATTAAGTACTAGAAATTGATACAGAGGATTAACATGAACAACTACCAAGGTTTATTGGAAAAATATTTGTTACTCAGCTTTCAGAGGGTGAGTTTGCAGGATCTGCATTGGTACCCTATTGTTTATTTGTAAATGATAGCTTGCTTTAATTGGAAAGTACATCCACTGCAGTACCTTGTAAAGCAAAATATAATTTATCAGGACATCAGGGCAAAATGAACAAAATTAGTATTACCAAAGTAGGCAGTTAATCAATATTTTAAATTTTTATTTTCAGTTCTTATAAAGGCTCTATTTATACCTATGCACTTGTAGCACATAGACATACTTACTGATCTGTTTCAGATACTGTGTTACATGGACGTGTAACTCTAGCTTTAATGGCTTGTAACCTGTGGCATTTCTTTTGTGGGGACTTACTAAAGATCCGGGTTTCCTCCGAGCAAGAGCACACTTGCATAATTCCAGTTCAGAATAAATAATAAAACAGGTCTGTGTATGGACACACACAAATAGATAGTGTTCTGTTATGGCACACAAAAGATGGTGGTTTCTGAGCAGCTGCCTCATGGCTAAACCTGGGTAATTGTTTTGAAGAAGATGATAAGAGGCTAATTACTGTCCTGCAAGTGTTAGGAGGCTTGTGGGGCTCTTCTGAGCCTTAAGAAGTCCCAATCAGCTGAAATTCGATTATGAGTCACCTAATAACCTTAAGCAGAGTCACAAATCTTCCTCTGATCCTCTTCAGGTTGATAAGTTGGCTCATGACCTGATTTAGACACGTTAAAATCTGACAATCCTTGCAAGTGTCCCACTGCAATATTAAAACCTGTGAGCAGAATTAAAGCTTGCACTGTTTTGAGCGATGCTTTTGAGTGTTCGTGTTGCAAATGCAACAGAGGATGCTTAAGAATTCTCAGTCCTGGATTGCTTTCATTAATCCCTAAAAAGCTCCTAAAATTGTGCGTGGATTGTCCTTCTTTTTTATGTATAGTGAAACAAAAGTTCCAAAGAAGAAGGACTTCATAAGTCATGTGCTAAAGAAACTGCAGATCTGGGATTTATTCAATTCCTTGTTATAAAAAAGAGGGGTTTTCCACTTCAACTTTGTCTATCTAACAAATATATTTTAGATGGGCTTAATTATTGCCTTGGGAAGATGATATTATATTTCAAATAATACTTATTTGAAAGTATTATAGTGTATAATAATAATAGTGTATGCAAAACTGGTGATAATAGTATATGCAAGTTACTGTGAAAAAGGTAAATCCTTATTTATATAAATTTAACCTTTGTATTAGAACAGTATTTATTAGCATATACTTTTGTACTACAGCTTGAACAAAATCTTACAGATGCTGTTTTGATAGATTGTGTAATGTGATGCTGCATTAACGTTCCAACAAGCGTCTTGTCAGTTTTTAATCCAGTGCAGGTATTTCTAGTGATATTCATAATTCTAATAAATTTATGTTCTAGATCTGTATATAGTTGTATATTTTCAAAACCACAGTATTTCTGTTTGAAAAATACATAATCTAATTTCCATGTTTTAATTTTTAGTACATTATCTTTTAGCTACATCAAATATAATTTTTTTTCCAAAAAAACTGTTTACTTACTACTGTTTTTAAGGGTTAAAGTGAAGATGAAGTGTAAACTGTAGTATTTCATGTCTTTAATAACAATATTCCAACCTCTTATTCTCTTTCCTGTTTTTAAATATCAGTCACGCTTAGAGCTCCCTACAAATAGAAGTGCTCTCAAATCTAATAACAATTTACCCAAGTTCTGATGATGGTCTCATGTTATGACCAGTATTACCCTGCAAGGATCACAAAAGTCAGCTTTCTTTTCAATCCTACACAAAACACAACCGTGTCTTTGCTCTCCTGTTACTGTAAGAGGCAGAGAGGAAGCAGAGGAGTGGGAGCTGGGATTTTTTGGCAGAGCTCAGTGTACATTGTTTGCTGTTTCTCTGTTCAGTTCCATCTCCACGTCCAGACAGTACCTACATAGAAAACAATGTGTCCAACAGAGCCTCGGTGTTACCAGCAGACAGCACCACGGTGACAAACCACCCCAAGAGACAAACCACCTTTGACACCTGGTGAGTTGTAATGGGCACACACGTGTAGAGAATGGCAGGGAAAAAATGTGGTTTTAACAGGAGGGACACAATCCTCACGCTTTTCTCAAGATTTGCAGTTGTCCATGTGCTTAGTTGCTTCCTCCAGCTATACCAGCATAGCATGGCGTGTTTTCTGTCCCCTCTTGAGCAGCAAGGAATCCTGCTTTGCACCCATAACATGAATGCAATAAAGTTTATATACTTTTGTCCAATCCTTCACAATTTTTTTCCTGCTATTAGTCCTTAGTTGAAGATAGTGCAAAGTGCTTGTGTGTGTAGTATATATAGAAATTTGTGGATTCCAGAAGCATGAATTGTTAGACAAGTGGGAAAAATATCAAAATGCATGTTTCCATATATAAAGTACTATATTAATGAAGAATATTTTCACCCTACAATGGGGACTGCTGCTCTCTTTGTTTATACACAGAAGGAAATGAATACATTCTATGGGAAAATGGATTAAGCAACATCTTAATGGTGTATATTGATTTTAAAATATTAAAAGCATCACATGGCTCCATTACATAACATAGAGCACCTTAATTATGCTAATAAAATGACATATACATAGCTTCGCAGGACTCAATGGGAAATAGTTTTGTTTCTCTTAGAGCTGTTTGGCTCTAAAATAATCTTTTACTTTTTAAAATCACAATAAAGCATATTGAATAAAAATAAGCAGATGGAGCTCACAGGACTGGTGAGAGGAATGGGCTGCATACATTTGCATGGTTCAACTATGCTTTATACCACTCTCTGTGAAACCTTTCTCTCTGAAAGGGCCATAAAGTTATGATGTCTAAACTGTTTCAGTGGTTTGTTGACTTAATGTGTTTTCACACAAATAACCAGAGAATTATGTGCTTAAAGAGAAATGGGGGTGGTGGGTGGTGGACTGTTGGTATTTCAGCTTGTGTTCAGGTTTTATACCTATGTCAGTAATAGAAGATGTTTACTCCAGAACCCTTCTCACCTGCTCTGATTCACTAGAGTCTGCTTCCTGTCCTTCAGTAGCTCCACCTACATCCATTTTCTGGAAGTTAGCTGAGGAAACCGGTCATTTATGTAAAACGGTGGTGCTTATGTTGTGGCTTATGTGGCTAAAGAAGGTATTTATTCCTGCTGTTGAACCCTTTTACCATTTTACACTGTCCTTCGTATCTGGATCTTTCTATATTGCATATCACATAAGACAACTGGAATCTTGTTTTGCTTTATATATCATTCAGCAATATAATGTCTTGACTGCAAAGAAACATATAATGTTACTTGAACTCTGAACTGAAAAAAATAGCGTATGTTATTAGAGCTGGTTGGGAATTTTTTTATGAAGTTTTTTTTTTGTTTGTTTATAATGCCAAATTACCAAAACCAAAACTTTTCAAAAGAAGTGGGTGATAACCACTAACCTTTTATTGTGAAGATTCTTCAGCTCCAGGATGGAATTGCCAGACAAAACCAGAGATACTCTCAAAATAACCAATATTTTGAAGGCAGCATTATTTTTTAGAATGCGAGGAACTTGAGTGCAGGGTCTTTGTTATTTAAACCAGAGGCTTGAACCAAGATCTTAGATCTAACAAGTCAATGCCCTAAACCAGAAGTTAGAGGTTATTCTGGAGGACATTGTCTGGTTCCCTCAATATATTGTCTTAAAGCTGTTTCATCTTGTTAAAACAGTGAAAGAACCACAGAGGTGCTCAATATGGCCTTGTGAAAAAGGCCCTTCATTAACTTTGAGACAGATAGATTTAAGTCCTTGCTCCAAATTGCTCAAATATTTTCACAAAGTGGATCAGCTCCTTTGAGAGAAGAACCCACACAAGAATAAGCATTTCTTCTTATGAAATGGAAGAAATAGCAGTAGCTGCAAAACCAAGTTACTGCTATTTTGGCATATGCTTATCTTTCTCTTTTCTTTTCCTACTCCCTATTTTCCTGAAGTGTTTCCTGCCCAGCTCTACCTGCTAACTCTGTTCAAGTTGTCCTGGCAATGGTCTAATGTTGCAAAATTGTTCTGTGCCATAAATGCAGCTTAATCCGATTCCTGAGTAGTGAAGAGTCTGTGTTCCTCTACTCAATTTTCTGTATAGAAGTTGTGTAAATGCTTGTGAAAATGTTGAAAGCTCTAATGGAATGTGATTCTGCTTACATCAATTTTATGATGAAGTAAATATTTGATGTTTGAATGACATACCTAACTGGTACATGACAATTCATCTCGAATTATGAGTGACATGTATTCCACCTGGACTTGCCACTACTGTAAAATATTGCTTCTCATACTATTGCTCTGTGTTGCCTTTCTTCTGTCAAAGATTCTGTGAATGTTTGCTAGACTGAATTGTCACAGATGTTCCCCTGTCTTTGTGTGCATTTTTTCGCTCTGTCCCCACTGTCCTGCCTTTTAAAATAAAGATATTATAAACTTGACCTTTGTCATCAGATTTTACTCTTAAATTACTAGATCATTTCTGAACTTCAGACAACTTGATTTGAAAAAAGGCAAATTTTTTTATCCTTCTAGAAAATCTTCTCTTTGCTAGAGTTTAATTTCCTGTAAATGACCTTGAACTTTCTCAATTTTTTTTTTATTGATACAAGAATAGATGTTTTATTCTCTTCTACTCATACAAACTTTGTCCTGAGCTGGGCAAAATCAGTAGTTATAGGCAAGATATTTATTTGTATTCTCCCAGTGTGCCAGAATATTGGCCTGAATTATCTTTACCACTGTCATAGTTCTAAATATCTCTTTAGAATCAATTCCAACATGCAGTAGGGTATCTCACATCATATTGGAAGTGTTTGCATTGACTGCTTACAAGATATTTGGGGGCTTCTGGAAAGCATTTTTATATCCATACAAATGTAGTTGTCCTATGACAAGTAGATTGTCGTATCTTCTCTAGCATATGTCATATATTTCTGCAAAAATAATAAAAAGGAGGAACTGTATGTATAATATTACTGTTTTTAAATTATATATAATATATATAAACACACAAAATCTCTGTCATTCAAGAAAAGAAAAAAAAAAATCTCATTCTTACGAGAGTAAAAGGCTTAAAACTTTACCCACTGTCAAGTTTCAAGGTTCCAGAATACGTTTTTTTGTAAACAGGACATGAGTGACTTTTATATTGCTGTGGCAGTGTCAGTGTAACATTATAGGCACACTTCTTTTCCTGAAAGTAAAAGGTTACCAGCATCTGAGCAAATTAGTTTAGAGTATGTTCAGCTGTGTGTGCAGCATGGCTCTTGCTGCATTATAAATACTTTCCAGTTCTTTAATGGAATTTGTAAAAGAAATCAGGAAATTGCAAATTCTGAATGGTATTCTGTATATGAGATAATAGATCTGGGGTTTATTCCAATTAATAAATCCTCCTTTTCCACATGATAAAATAAAAAAATTGCAGCTCCAAACAGAGTTCAGATTTGATCTTTTGATTTTAAGCTTTCAATGCCAGACTTTCAGACCATGACCTTTTACTGTGGGCTTCAGCTTGTGGGATTGAGATTCTTATCTTAAACTATCTATTTGAATTGCTTCATTCGTTTCTGACATTTTCATTCCTTTGCTAAATGGTAGCTGTGTAACTGCCCCTTAAGGGTCTTACTTTGACTAAACTAAAAGGTATCTTGGAGAATTAGTGTTTGTCATTTATCTTCAAAGAAAAGTTCTGCTATTTCAGTAACTCCCTCATTAGACAAAATCCTGACTCATGTAATTGTGATTGGATCCGTAAAGGGACTAGTACATGAAGGTTTCTCAGCCAGGCTGCCTGCTGAGATTAGGGTTGCTGAAGAATAATAAAACAAGCACGAGGAATTGCCTCCCAAAAAGAGCTGTCTGCAATACGAATCTCTCTATGGCAGCATGAATGCAACATGCTTCCTATTTTTTCTTTTTAGCTAATGTAAAAGCACATCAGCTTGCTTGCCACATGCATGTTTGCTGCTACACCTCATTGCACCTGCATGAAGCTGGATACCTTTCCTACCAGGGGTAATAAATAAGAATGATAATCACAGAATTTCTGTTTGTACTTATGCCTTTTCCGAGTGTTTCAGACCAGAATAACCGATGTGTTCTACATTATATGTCCTAAGCATGCAAAAGGTACACAAAAATAAAATAACAAAGCACAGCACATTTTTCCTTTGGTTTCTGCTTGAGAATGAGCTCTGTGAGTGGGGGCTCTTCTCTAGGACTACTCCTACTTGTTACTAAAACAGACAGCACATAAAAGACTCTGGTGGAACTGTTTGCTTTCAAGAGCTGAAGCTTTATGCAAAATACCAAGATACTTGCAGTGTGTTGTAAGAGTTTAGTGTTGTGTGACTCTACAGATTTTTTTGATAATCCTAATTTTTTCCTGTACTGTCCATTATCTGAAAATCGTCTTTTGGGATGCCTAAATTATCCCAGTGTTTCATCATCGATCAAAATGTTCTGCTCTATTTTTACTCGGTACAAAATCCTGGTGTTGAAGCTTCCTGCTATAATGCTATATATGTTCACTCTCTTCACATAATGAGCATGTGTTTTGAAGCAGTTTCTTTTCAAGGTCAATGCTTTTTCAGACAACTGTACTGCATTATGAGTCAGAGGAGTTAATGACATAAACCATTCAGTATAAAACCACTGGCTTTTGGGTAAGCAGCAATTGAAAATGAGCAGTTTTCAGCCCCTTATTTTCCAATTCTCTCTGGTCACTGTAGCCATAAAGAGGAAATGATGGTGCAGAATTTCATTTCTCTCCTGTCTGCTCAGCTGCTGTGGAGAGCAGTTTTCTCATCCAGGTTCACTGGGCCAAAGAAAAGAATCACACTTGAGTGAATCTCTGTCTAAAAGTATGGCAAAAATTGTTCCAGGCTTCACTCTGAAGATTAACTTCACCTTTTAAAATAGCATCTCCATTTTGGAATAGACTTTGTAATAGAAAAGCTATGGCAAGACACTGAAAAATTTTAAAGGGCAGTGTAAAGTAACCTCCTGGGGTCTTGCTTATGATCTGACACTGGTTCCTCAGTGGACAACAATTATCAGGTTGATAATTTGCATTGGGACTGGTTTGGGATATGCTTGCAGCTGTGGATGCACAGGAGCTCCTTCGGGGAAAGGCTCAGAAGATTCTTAGCCCCATTTACATGAATTTCTGAGTACAAGCAGAATATTTGGGGTGTATGCTTTCCTCCAACTTTTCTAACAAATCAAGTAAAAATAATTTAGTAAATAATTCTGCAGGTGTTCTGTCTGTTATGCCAGATTCCTGAGTTCACTGAATCTAAAGCTATCAGTAGTCTTTACTCTTTGGCTTTCTCCTTGGTGCTTTAAGTGACTTGTATAATAACGCCTTACTCCTGTCACACTACTTGGAGTAGTACCAAGTACAGGGACATGACAGCAACAGGAATCCTTAGCAATCCAGTATATTTAAAATACCTATTATAAGTATAATCATTACATTAAACTAGAGGGTTTTTTTTCCTGTAGTAATGTCCACATTGTTGTAATGTCCACATTAAATATATATTGTCATGCACCTGAATGTAATTTCTGCACCTAGATATAAGTTCTCAAAAATTTAAATTAGGAAAATTTCTACCATACTTTCTACTTATTGCAGGATTTAAACACATGCATTTACATTTAGAGCCGGGTAACATTTCAAGCTTGAGGTGGTTTTGTGTAGAAATTGTCTAGATATAAGTTCTCGAAAATTTAAATTGGGAAAATTTCTACCATACTTTCTACTTTTTTTTTTTTTTTTTTTTTTTTTTTTTTTTTTATCTTTTTTTTTTTTTTATTTTTTTTTTTTTGCTAAGACCATTCTGTTAATGAATAGTTGCACTTTATTGCAGGATTTAAACACTGCATGCATTT
Organism: Pyrgilauda ruficollis; assembly: GCF_017590135.1. Lineage (NCBI taxonomy): Eukaryota > Metazoa > Chordata > Aves > Passeriformes > Passeridae > Pyrgilauda > Pyrgilauda ruficollis. The sequence continues at coordinate 10,047,535 of NW_024524266.1, forward strand.
ACATTTAGAGCCAGGTAACATTTCAAGCTTGAGGTGGTTTTGTGTAGAAATTGAAGAACTGATACCACCTATCAGAGTGAAGATGGTTTTATCAATAAGGAGGATGACGCCAGTGATTTCTACCCCAATTATGTTTTTCACATTTATTTGGGGAAAAAAAAAAAAAAGTCAGCCTGGCATGTAGTAGCAGCTGAATCACCAGCTGATAGCATGGCATTTAAAGCCAGAATTAGAAGCCAGTGACAACTATATTAGACAGTTAAATGTTGCTACATTACAGTCGCTCCAAGAAAAGCTGTTCCTATTTGTCATACAGAGCCCTTAAAACAGTGGCTTTGATTTAGGTTTTCCATCAAGACAATTTCTTTTTTGTTTTCATGCAATTTAAGTGTGAAAAGGGATTTCAGTATGTCGGTTTCTGTATGTCAGTTGCTACTAAATGTTGTCCATCCTCTGGGATCCAGGCCCAGAGACAGCAGACCTGTTGGCTGTGTTTCTCCCAGATGAGTATTAGGTCCTGATTTGAAATGTCAAAGATGGGAAATGCACTTCACTAAGGAGTTTTTTCTGGCAGTTAATGATGTTATTGTGAAAATCAGTGCCTTATTTCTAATATGACTTCTTAGGCTACATCATCCACCTACTTGTTCTTGTAATATCTTTGCCTGTTAAGTCCAAGATTTTCTAGTATTCTGTAATTTCTTTCTGGATAAGTAGTTCTGTGTCGTGATCAAGGAAACTAAATATCTGAGCTGGTTTGAGTGTGTTTTTTAACATACTAAAGAGATTGAAATCGCTGAAAATGTTTTTGTGGTGCTTTTCTGCACCGTTTTCAATTTTCAAGCTATTTTAAAGGGCACTAGAACTGAATTCAATTATGCCCACCACTGTCCTTGTAAACCATCTTTTTACCCTGTATAAGTACTTTACGTACATGGTATACTGTGTATATTGAAAGTAACGTGTTATTTATCAGCTGTAGTTGCTTCAGACGTGTAAATAAAGAGTTAAAAGGCAGAAGTTCAGTCTTCAGGCAAGTCACCTGTTCCATTTTTGGGTCACCTCCTTTTGCCAGCACTGTCTCATGCATAGCAAACTAATGGAAGGTTTTAAGGTGAAATGGACAACAGTAGATCCCAGCTTCCCTGATGATAGATTTGGAACCATGTCAGCAAGGGTCAGGAAGTGCAGTTGAAAGTGGTTCTCTCTGGCCAACTTTGCAACTCCTGCTTCTCCAGCAAGCAATGGATAAACTGGACCTGTGCTTTGATAGCTCATCGCCATTTGTATGTTCTCTCAGATATGCTTTTCATTTTCCTAAAAGACCTTGCGTGTGATATTTTGATTTGAATATTAAATTCTGACTTAAAAGAACACATGCATGCTTTCCTTTTCCCTAAATAACTATTCATTGGTTTAAACTAATCATTTTACCCTAACACTGTGTACCTCCTATCCCTTGTAATAAGTCTCTCTGGTATTTGTGTAGTAACCCTGGAACCAATGAATGCTAAAACTTTAAGTATCTTTTTACTTTAATCAATAATTTACATTCTTTGGCATCAGATCTCAGTATTGCACAGAATTTACAAAGTAATACCATAATAAAATTTCTCTTACAATACCTTATTTCATATTTAGGAAAAGTCCTGAAAACCTTAACAGTCACTCAGAACAGCTCAAGGAGAAAGAAAAGCAAGGTTTTTTCAGGGCAATAAAAAAGAAAAAGAAGAAATCTCAAAATGTAAGTATGCAGCATTTCTGGTAGAAGAATTATTTTATTTATTTTGAATTATACCATTTTAATAATGCTAGATTAGTACAGTACCTTCGCATTATTTATGATTGTGTGTGTGTATGCACTTCTTTTATTTTCTCTCTTCACTATATGAAAGTCAAATTCTTCTCCTGTTTGGGGTTGATTTTTCTGCCTTTTCAAATATTTCTTCACTTACTAGTCCTTACTAGGACTAGTTAATGAAGAAATTCAAACTCACACCTTTGTTTCCATTCAGACCTTTTGAGAGCCAGTTTTGATGCAAGTTTTAAGATGATGTTGCAACAAATTCTTTTTCAGGATATGGTGATACCATTCCAAGAATAGTAACTTCATTGTTGCATGTCCCCAGAGCTTGAATAGTTTCAGGCACCCATACAGAGAAAATGAGACTGTAACAAATGAGAATTCTTTCCAGTCTTTTTCATGGAAGTGTCTTGGTAACAGCCTCTGTCTTCTTGCTGCATTCCATGACTGGAATAAGGATGATGTGTCTTAACCATTCCTAAGTGTTTTATGTTTTGTTGAGGGAATGGATTGTGGCTTTTGTTATTCAGTATAAGTCTTTGGTGTCTCATATGTTTTTACATTTTCATAAATTTTTGGGAGGGAGAAAGGACTTTCTTTTATCAGAAAGTAGTGGTATACTAATATTTCACAAATTTTTATAATAAAGATATCCCTAAGAACTGAAGTAACCTAAAAATAATCTCATTCTTAAATGACAGCTCTGGAAACATTAAAATATTTAAAACTGTAATGTTGCTGTAAGTTTAAATGCAGTTATAGTTTTGAAGATTCTCAGAATTGAGTAAACCATGCTTACTCCTGGCAAAGGGGAGTGACTTAATGAAAATATTTACTGTCAAGGAGTGAGGTGACAGGACTGAGAGTTGGTGGAGGGCTACTCTATTGAAAACTGGGAGAGGGGAGTGATTACCACACTTTTTATTGTTTTGGATTTTTAAAAATGTCTTTGAACTGTGTGGAACATGTGCATATGTATATTAACTAGCACTCAGAAATGCTCCTCACCTTCCTGCTGGGTGATTTACAGCAATGGCATCTACCTCTCCTTCTGAATTCGTTCACCCTCATACCTGTATGCAGCTCAAATATGATCATTTGTATTAAACAACTGAATTAAATGCCTACATTACAGCTCTGGGACTGTTTGATACCAAAATGTCCATGTAAGGATAACACCTAAGGCCATTGGTTCCAGTAATGCATTTTCAAGGGGGAAAAAAAAAAAAAAAAAGGTGTTAAATTTGCATTGCTATATTGTACTGTGATTCCAGCCATGCAGACATGGTGGCAGACAACACTCCAATAGCTCAGCTGATGGATGGTGTATTGATTGCCTTCACATTAAACTGTGTGAAAGAAATACATACTGGACTGTGTTGCCTCTCAAAATCTGGCATTTTACAAAACACCTAAATCAAAAGCTCCTTGATCTGTAGCTACCAAAACCATCATTGATTACAAGCTAAGACAGATTTATATCTAATACTAACTCCTGTTTCTTCTCACTCTTAAAAAGAGGGGTAGAGAAGAATGGAAGAGAGAGAGAGAAGGGAAAAAATTGTGTTTGCTATTTAGAGGTGGTATCTCACAGAAAGATGAATAAATTAGTGAAATAATATAGTGATACAACTCTTTCATCCTCAGCCAGAAACTTGCTGAGATCTACTTGAGTTTTGGATCAAACCAGAGCCGGAAAAACCTCCTTTAATTTCTCTTTGCAGCTGATTACCAGGACAGTATCTAGGCATAGACTGTACCACTGGTGTGTGTACAAGTGTCTGGCTCAGACACTGCTCTTTGTTCTTCTTCATCTGTTGGTTGAAGACATCTACCAAACAAGCACTGGGACAGTCTTTAGGATCTTCCAGCACAACATAAAATTACTGCCTTCAATTCAGAACCAGATTTGGTGTTAGTAGTAAAAGGTGTTCACAGCACTTGTAATATTAGCTCTTCAACTACACATATAATGTTTTCTATGAATTCCTATTAAAAGTCTTAATAGACAGCTTGTTACTACCCAAGGTTTTTTCCTGAGACCTACAATTCATGTAGAGTCCTACAAATATGAAATTCCAGTTATTTACTCAAACACAGACTTTCAGCAAGAAATAACAAATTAGATCTGGGGACTGTCACAGAGCTAAGAAGCACATAAAAGCTAGCTATGATTTACTTCTGATATCCTTTGGCAAGTCTCATTTTGCTGGTGATCATCGTCACAGGAGTTGTAAAAGATACCTGAAATTGGATTGAAGACATCTTAGTAATATCATTCTTAAAATATCGAATAGCCTAGAATTAATCCCTTCAGGCACTTCTTCCTGCAGGTTGTTCCCATGAATCATTGTCCCTGGAGTTCTCCAGGTGCAGTACCTGGTGGGTTAGCAATTGTTACTGCCTGTTATGGGAATTCTTTGCAGTATTGTTTTTGTAGAGCTGTTGTTATCCATTCTCCTTTTCATCGTTTGAAGTGTTTTAGTAATGTAGCAAAAGGTTTTGAGGATTGCTAGAATCACAGTTTTGATTTGGTGTCATCTGCCACCAAACAATTTGATATCCATGAGGGTTGTACACAGTGACAGTAGGCACTATCTTCAGAGGAGTCTGAGTTTTGCAGATTTTGGCACTTATTTCAAGCTATGGGTCAGAAGAAATTATCTGCTTTGGAAAAAAAGTTTCAGGTGAGCATTTCTCTTAGCAGTGCTTTCATTCCCTTTTAATTTACTGAATTTGAAACAGGAAATTCTTCTGACCATAAAGTTCCTGAACATAAGCTATGCTAATTATTGATTTTCATTAACTTGTATGGAATCTAGGAGCTGGGAAAGCTGTTTGAAAGCCCACGCTTTTGGTAGTGCACTTGTCATTGTATTTAGTCAAATAATAACTCTATTGCATAATAAAGATTTCTTCTGATAGACAGGAAAGTGCAAGGCACAATATATGTGTCCTCTGCTTGTTTGAACCTGAGCAGGGGGGAAATAGACCCATTTATAGTTCTAGTACCTTATAGTTCTGTTTGTTGCTCATTCGTCTACTGGTAAGCTCTTTGGTTGTGCTCCATAAATTAAAATAAAACAGCCAGTGTACTTGCAGCTGTACATGAAGTTGCTAATGGCATATACTGAAATAATTCATCCTAGATCCATAGCTCTTACTGCAAGTTAAAAATAGAAGGCTTTTTCCCCCCCCTCCTGGAGTAACTATCAACTTCTCATTCTGAAACCAACTCCTGTTATTGTTAGTGGATTTTTAATATTTTCTTTATATAAAAATTAAGAAATGTCATACTGCTTTAGGTCATTATCAGAAATACAAATGATTGCCAGAGTTACAGGATTTAATTCTAAGCTCAGTAAAGTCAACAAGAGCCACCAGTTATTTCCAAAAGCCTTTGAAATAAACACATTCTGTATTTCTGATGAACATGGATATAAGAATAGGTGTGCTGATCTTTTTTTTACATACTTTCTATGCATTGAATTCCTTGAATTTGTTCCATAGGCTTTTTTCAATCATTATTGTATTTTCAAGAAGCAAATTATAGGCTTGATAACATGTATTGTTGAATACTCAAAAAAAAAAAAAAAAAAGTTAATTTAGTAAGGGGCAGATCTCTTGAATTGAAATATTATGCATTTAGTTTTTGTGTCTTATATTGCAGACAGACTCAACCAACGGCGAGAATCCGAGCATCAAGAAATCCCTCTTTCCTCTTTTTAATTCAAAGAATAATTTAAAGCATAGTTCTTCTTTGAAAAAACTTCCTGTAGTCACTCTACCAATGGTATTAATTTTTAAGTACAGTAACACTGTAAAATGCTCCAGTAAATTTGTTTTACTGACTACAGCAGCATGTGGTTTATTTTCATGGTATAACTTCCTCTTCATGCCAGTTAAGTATCTTGGGCCAGTTCAATAAATTTAAGTAAAATTGGCAGTTTTGTTGAAACAGATTATGCCTAAGAAAATTTTTAATAATATTTGATACAGTGAAAATGTAACATAAACAGTTCCAGAGAGAATGAGCCTTGGGAGTAAGACTAAGGAAGGGAATTAGTTGTGAAATTGTGTATGTTTAAAATTAAACTGTCTCATTATGTTTCATTCAGGAAAGAAATCAACCTGGTTTGGTTTATAACTATATTGTAAATACATAATTTTATACAAACTACTCCTTTATATATAAATTTAAATAAATCAAATGCTAACAATAGATTATCTGGAAAGAACTTTAGCTCATGCGTCTGTTGTATTTTTGTTTGTCCTGACTGTTCATGATAAAAGACAGTTTGTATTAAAAATAGATTATATTTTGACTGTCCTCTTTTTACTTAGAATTCTTGAAATGAGATAAAAAGCTACATGTAAGTTTTAAATTATCTTTCTGCCATAAAGTTTCATCTGTTTCTTAATTTTTGCTTTAGTTTAGGATATTTGTGGAGGAGAAGAAAGATGGGAATAGAGAAAGTTCTTGGTTTTGTGATGTCAGTCAGGAGATGAGTTTAGAGGGATTTTGGTCTGCTTCACTCTGGAGCAAATTTATAGAACTGATCCATGGTCTTAACTGCAGTATGGAATGCTTTTTAAATGAAGATGAGGCTCAGCAATGTTTTGTTTTTAATTTTATTTTTGAGGCCTTGTTTAACTGCTCTTTCTTACAGCAAATAACACTAACAGCATGTGAATGCTTTAAGGGCTAAGGGTAGAGCAAATCTGCATGACGTCCACAGCCACTTGCTCTTACTATGGGGAGAATTATTGAGAGGTCATTGTAATTCTGCTGCAGTAATGGGCTTCACTTTTGTTCTGTAATTAACTGTGGGAAATTATTTACAGCTATCTTAAGAAAATACTAGGAGACCAGTATTCAATATTTTGTTGCAGATGCCTAATACTGAAGGTCAGGATCTCTTGGCATTACAGAAAGCCATTCATTCTTCCAATCACCAGAGCAGCAGGCAGAAGGATTGGCATCCTGAGAAGATGACAGAAATCCAGCCTCATGTAAGTGGCATTATCAATTCCCTATATATGAATATCACTGATGTATGTTGACAGCTTTTTCTCTGGTGAATAGAAGAATTGCATTTGACATTGTTTCCCAGCTTTCTAATTCCTTGCTCACTGGATGTACCTGCAGTCCTGCATAATTTTTTTAAAAATGTGAACATGAATGACTAGGAAAAGAGAGATTAATGTGTCAGTCTTTGAGCCCTTTGAAATATTAGTTATGCTTTTGTATTACAGGCAGGCAGTGTTCCAGTGCACGTCCATGGTAGCGATGCAGTGCTGTACAAAAGCCCTCAAGTCAGCTCTGTAAGGAATGGTGAATCTTGAGGGTTGGCTGCTGCTCTGCAGAGTTTGATACTTGATGTGGTCACCAAAGCATCGAGGCCACGTTACAGTGTGGCTGGCACAGACTGCAGTTTCAGCAGGCTACATTTTTGGAGCATAGCACTGCATTAGTGCAACTTTATTTTCTCCAGTTCTAAAACCAGCTCAGTGGGCAGTGTTTGGGAGGGAGTGTCAGTGCCATGCTCCATTGTTGTCACATTGGGAACTGAAGAGGGTTTGTTGCAGCTGCAGTGTTTGAAGAAACAAGTTGCACTGTCAGCTGTGGAATTTAACAAGGCTGCTTTCATACCACTTTGTGAACTCAGGCTTCCCCAGGCTCTTGCTCCCCATTTTCAGTAACCCTGTATCACCATTCACCTTCAACCTGCTCACCAGTGAAAGAAGCTGGGGGAGACTAGAGCTGCCTATCACCCAGCTGCCAGCAAACAAAATATGTAACTTCTGAGTTCTGCCAGACCTTGTTTCAGTGCAGATGGTTACTCAAGACTCACTCCAACCCCTAATTTATGTTCACAACATTTTTAAGAACTTGTATTTCTGAAATCTGTTTCTCATAAAATGTGGCTGATGATCTTAAGTTAATAGCAGACAGATGGACAGCTAATGCAATTGTCTGTGCCTGCATTTTCAAAGGAAATAAGGATAAAATAATTGATGGGAGCAATTTTTCTCTGAGGGAGAAAAGCTTCCATCTTTTCAGGTAGCTAATAGATTGGACTGTGATGAGAAGACATTTTCTCAGGTGTGTAGCCATAGCTTGGAATAAAATATATCAAACAAATATGAACTAAAAGTGAAGAAGTCCTGTGAAGTTTAAGATGTTCAGTTTAGGATAGCACAGCTTTTTTATGGGAGGTCTGATATGATGGAGCTTTTCTGCGTGTCTTTCAGAGCCAGCCGTTAAAATCTCTTCGGAAGCTCTTACACCTCTCTTCAAACCATCCTGTCGCCGCCGAGCCCCGCTTCCAGCCCTTACCCAGCCAGCCAGCCAAAGCTTCTTTTCCTGAAGTGCGAATCCACCCCATGAGTCAAGGCTCCAGCAGCGGCAGCAGCAACGTGCGGCCGGAGCCCCAGGCCAAGAGCCGGCCAACGCTGCAGATCCCGAGCCAGCTGGAGCCCACCTGGCACGTGTCCCCCGTCAACAGGAGCGTGAGCGACGGGCCCCCCTACTCGGAGCAGCTGCCTTCCAAGAGCGGCCAGAACGGGCACACCTACAGCCGCACGAACCGCTCGCGAATGCCAAACCTGAACGATCTCAAAGAGACAGCCTTGTAGTGGCGCTCCAGCACGCAGACCCGTGTGCGTGGAGAGCGGCGTGGGGGAGCGGTGGTTCTGCTGATGGTAAGACTGCATTTTCAGCTTTATACAGGTGTGCAATATGTACATGTGGAGCTATGCTGTTCAGCACCACGAGAGAGTCAGGGATGGTACGGGAACACGAGTGGAACTGTGAGTTACCAGGCATCAGAAATGTCACTGGACGCCAGGCAGAGTGTGCCGGTCAGGGAGAAAAATGCATTGTCGTTTTCTCTCATTTACATTCCAGCTTAGTGCACATCTCTGTCTGAAAGCTGGGAGACTTCTGGTATGTATTGGCACTTACAAGGGTGAAAACATTGTCTAGGCCTATGCCCTTACTACATTTTTTGCTGCCTAGTTAAAACAGTGGGGTTTATGTGATAAAAGTGTATCCCTGTAAAGGGTTTAAAGTTAAATTGTATGTCTTAAATTTGTTTTTTAAACTTCCATATTTGATAGGATTTGTAATATTTATTTATGATGACCTAATATCGTACTGTTATAATCATATCTTTTATGTTATAATGTAAAGTTATTTTGAGCTGTTTGAAACATTGTGAAGCAGTGCAACAGCTACAGTAGTTTCTATAAAAAACTAACAGTAACATTTATATATTGCATCAGGAGTATTTTATTCTATATATAAATATATATATATAAATGGAAAATAACTGTCTGTTTTTTAAATATACTCATTTAAAAGAAAAGTATTGTTATGACACTATCTGCCATATTTTTTATACATTTGTGATATAAAGTGCAGTATTCTACTTCTAATAAAAGGAAGCTGAATGTGGATATAAACGTGACTGTAACAGTATGGATCTTGCTTGGCTATGAGAGCCCAGAGTTATAGGCATTACTGGTAACAAACAAAAGACAGCCTTTGATTCCAAGCTTTATTATGGGCTATTTTGTTGGAAGTATTGGCTAAATGTAAGAGACTGCAGAACTGTACAGTAATCTAAATGTGGTATGTTCTCCCCTGTCCTTAGCTTTCCTAGTAATATTAATGGGATTTCTGCATCTGCATCAAGAGCACAGAGCCCCAGTACCAAATTTTTGTTTCTTCTAAAGAGATAAAGTGCCCCATTACTACAAGCAAAAGCAGGTGCTCTTCCACGTAATAGCAGGGGTGAAAACCAAAGAAACACAGCATGAATTGCAAGTGAAATGCAAAACTTCAACACTTAAGCATAGCATGGCACTGCAGATCATGGTATAAGCTTTTATGCATATGTGTATTTTACATCTCTAGCAATCTATTACCTAATAAGATAAACACTGTATTAGAATTTAAACTACTCTTGCACTTTTTATTATATTTCAGGATGTATTTAAAGCTACAAATCTGATATTTGGATATTGAGGGAGAAGGTTGCCATGCAACTTGACTTTTCCTTAGGTCTTACTATCCAAATATTCCCATACCCAGTTCAGCTACCAGTCTCAGCAAAATACTAGATCTTGGGCTCCAGTCTCCTGTACAACATAGTTAAAACTGCCTTTACCTTGGTGATTGTCAAGTGTAGCAAATACTCACCCTGATTCCTCTGTTGCTACCAGTAAAGTAAATCAAAGGTGAGCCAGTAGGAGTCAGAAGAGTTATGCCAGTCTAAACTTTGTGCAATAAGAGGAGAGCCAGGCCTGTAGTGTCAGAACAATACAATCTTTCCTTTTCAAACACATTCGTTCTACTTCCTCATTACTGCGCAGCATACTTTGTTTTCTAGCTGCTGTCTTCATGAGACACCTGTACTTGCAAATACACTGTCTTTTCCAAAAAAGAGATTAACCTGAATGTAAATTGAATGATTTAGCCATAGATGAAGTTAACAGAAGCAGTCAGGCAGTGAAAGCTGAACTTCCGACTTGGATAGCAATGCAAACTGGACATGCTGTTCAGTACCTCTTGAGTCATACCAAAGTTCTAACAACAACAAATTCGGCACCACTACTGTAAAAATTGTTGTCAGAAAGAACAGTGTGGAAGGATGTTATATCAGTTTTGTCCAGGACTAAAAATAAGTCTACTAAATTTGAAAAATTAAAAACCAGGAATTCTTCCTTTGTCAATTGCCTGCAAGAAATGTGCATGTGATTTTTCTATAGCTAGATATGATATATAATATCTCTCTATATATGATATATGCACTGTATTGATATATCATATATATAGCATATATAAATACAATAGACATGAAAGGATATTCAGTTTTTTCTAGGTTCAGTGGGCATCTAGGAAAGAGATATTGTGATATTTACTTGTCGTCACTGTCAGAGTTTAGCAGCTTATTTTAGCAGTCTCTGTAATATTCACTGCTTGGTCAGAGCTACATGAGCCCTTTTAGCCCTGCTTTGAAACGGGCTGATGCCACTGAAATCCCTCACAAAAGCACTGCCTGAGAGAGTGGGGCTCTAAGCAGTGTGGTTTGAATGTCTCTTTTATGGCAACAGAGCTGGTGAAGAGCCTGGAGCACAAGTCTTTCGAGAGTGACTGAGGGAGATGGGGGTGTTTAGTCTGGAAAAAGGAATCTCTGAGGGACCTCATTGCTCTCTACAACCACCTGAAAGGAGGGTGTAGCCCAGTGGGGATCAGCCTCTTCTCCCATGTCTCAAGTGAAAGGATGAGAGGAAATTACCTTCTGTTGTGCGAGGAGAGGAGAGGTTCAAACTGGATATCAGGAAGGAAAAGATAATTGAAAGAGTGTTCAGGCATTGGAATAAGTTGTCCAGGGATGTGGTGCAGTCACCCACTCTGGAAATGTTTGAGAGGCATCTGGATGTGGCACTTGGGGGATATGGTTTAGGGGTGACTGGGGTGGTTGATGGTTGGACTGGATGATCCTAAAGGTTTCTTCCAACCTTGATGATTCTGCATTCAGTCTCACAGGGAATGTTCAGTCTAGACTCTTCTGTGCTTTGTGGATATGTATCCTTTTGCCTCTACAAGGTTTTTAGCTTGCTGGTAAGATCTTCATGCTGGGGATGATGATACTGGGCTCTATGTGGTTGTTACAATTCCTAGCAAGGAAAAATGTTTCTAAAGGATTTTTTTTTTCTCCATACCCATTAAGTTAAATCAGGGTGATCCCTGACTGTACATATAGCTGTTTAAAGTAGTTAGCAAATCTTCAAAGGCGACCCAAGGAATGTTTGAGTATTTGGTGGCCCATATTTACAGAAACTTGTTTCTACTTCATACTACTTTTTCCTCTTGAATTCAACAAACCGTAGTAGCTTTCAGTTAAATACTAAATTGTGTTGAATGTATGTAGTATTTTCTTTCTTCTGCTGGAAAGAAGTTCCAGTAGCTCGGCCGGCTGGTGCTGGCTGGGATGAATTCTGTATTTTTAACTTGGTCTAGCTTCCCAATATTTAGAATATGGCTAATGTAATTTTGTTGAGATTTTCAAAGGAGTCTTATTATAGTGACTGAGATTTTCTGACTTAATAAAGAGGAAGAGAATTACAGAACAAACTCTTTTGTAAGTGTGAGCTTTCCTTTGCACTGGTCTGTGAGTCCTGTACTACATGCTCTATGGATTTATTTACTATAAAGGATCCTAGTTAAACTGTATTTTATTCTTTGGCAATCTTTTGCCTTATGGCATCACTGATGATGTGAATAAAAAAGAAAATACGTTTCAGAAATTAACTGTAGTCATTTTACAGAACTCAAGCTGCCTAAACTTGTCTATATGTTTTAGTTATAGCTCTTGAGCTCTTTTTAACTGAAAAAAAAAGCACCTTAAGGTCATCCTAACTGAAGTTGTGTAAGTGTCTAAGCTGTTGTTTTAAACTGCAATGTAAATGTATTAACCTAGAACAACATCTGTTTTCAACAGACCTGGCCACAGAGAGCAGTCCCTTTGACCTATTCACTGCTTTTTGCTCCATTTATTGCAGTCCGAGCTCCGATGCCCCTCTGAGAGATTGCCAGGAGAGCACTGGGCAGAGTTCTTGGCAGGAAGTCAATGATCCCAGATTTGTCTCCTAAAACATTCCCCAAACACCTTTTGTTCTTTTAGATCAGTATTAAAGCAGGCTTCAAACTTCCAAGTGCATGAGGCATCCTCAGGTCATCATTTGGCTTGTCACCTTTCTCTCTACCACAGCAACTTGTTTCTGGGACCAAGGCTGGAGAGACTCTTCAGGAAGCAGTGGCCTGTGGTAGGTTCTTCCCCTTCCTTGTCATTGCAGTTACATCTCTTAGGAGATGAACCTCACTTGTTTAAAAAGCTACATACCAGCCTTTTCTTGTTTTCTTCAAAAGCTGATGAGGTGTTAGCTGAGCAGACTCCTAGGTTCACCCAGAAAAAGCTATGTATTCTCAACAATTCTGTAGACCTCCCTATAAGAACACAGGGAACCTATGGGAATACAGATTATACAGCTCTGAAAGCACTGTTGTGATCTAGGTAGCTAAGACAAAACCTAGCCACTTTAAAGAGGAGCTGTGCTCTAGAAGTACTGGAGTTTTTATTCATGTTTCATTTTTTTGTTGTCTTGTAATGAGTTGTTAGTGAGACATGCTTCAAAATACTTGCATGTAATTAATTCTGTACATGTTAATCACTGTCAGACTAGAGCTGGGAGAATAATTGCATCCCAGTCACACAAAGAATGTGAAAAGGATAGCCATACATGATAAACTGCAAATTGTGGGGTGGCAATGAATGTTTATTTTTTCCATTCCAGCTAGCATGCATACTAAATCTGTGAATGGGGTAATATCACAAACAATGCATCCAGGCTGTTGTTCATGTTAGTAGGCTCACCATTTGAAATAGGAGTGCCACAGAAGATGATTGGAAAGGTGATGTGCCCATGTGCCCTATGTAACCATTTTTGAATAACCTTAAATCAAGACACTATTTAAGAACAGGTGCCTTTCCCTACACAGCTCTCTCTAATGGTATCATGATATTAACCATTCCTTAACTTTGGGTTTGTAATGAATGAGGAAAAAAGCCATTTAACTTCTGGCCTTTTTTTTAAAAAGGGGGTGATTTGAGTAAACCCTTTTAATATAACAAAACTTGGAAGTTCTAGATGTTGGCACCTTTTCCAAATGGTCAAGCAGCAGCAGTGCATCAATGCTCAGGCTCATTAGGCAAGTGAAGGCTTGTGCTGTACTGAATGTTGTACTGAAACAGAAGATTTCTCATTTTGCAATCACAAAGCAAATTTCATTAAAATTAGCAAAGCAGATCTTACAGGAGATCCTCTTTCAACTGTAAGAAAAAAGCTGTGTTAGGTCATCTGTTCTCTCAGTGGAGTGTCTTAACAACTACCACGTGAGACAGCATAGATAAATCTGATGGATTAGGTCTGAATTTTACTTGTTCTGAGTTCTGTTTGGATAGAGATTTGTGACCTTGTGTGCACCAATTGTTTGGTGCAAAAGCTGGGGTTTGAGCTACTCAGTGGAAGATGCATGTGAAGTGTGAGAGGACTGGCCCTACTATGTTGGATGCTTTCATTCCACCAAATCAGATTGCTTCTCAGACTCTTTTAAAACATAACAAAATATTCTAAAAGAACATGCAAAATACGCAGCTGGGCAAAAGTGACTCTTGAAACATGACCCAAGAGCCTGAACATGGAGTTTGTGTCTTAGCCTAAGAATGACTACACATCTCTTGTCTTCTCTGCAAGTCAATCTACCTCCTCTCTCTTGCAGAATGTGGTTGAGTTTGGGTTTGTTTCTCCTGAGCTTATTATTGACTCCAAATTTTGAAGAGACATCTAAAAAGATTCTTCCTCTAGGTACTGTTAGCAACCATGTAATAAAATATTGTTGGGCCTTCATCTGAAATACTTCTGAAACCTCCAAGCCATCTGAGCTCTCTCTAGAATCCCAGTGCCATCCTTTGCACTGCTTTGCAGTCTTCCCTTGGCCTTCCCCTTGTGGTTCTCAAATATTGCAGTTGCCTTGTTCTTTGTTGTTTCTCTAGTGCAGATTTTCAGGGAGTTAGAGGCCTTATCTACTACTCCACCCTATTTGCTGTTTCACTCAAACAGCTATCCTTAGACTTGCTCAGGATTTCCTTCATTTTAATTTTCCATTTCATCTGGGTGAGATACCTTACCTCATTGTGCCCCCACCAAAACACACTGCCTACCAGGCTTTTCCTTCCACCAGGTCTCTGTTTTCACAGGGCATTGTTTCTCTGGATCCGTTCTGAGAAATGCAAGGTGGCATCTCAATTGTACAGGTGTAGAAATGCATTGTGAAGTAGCTGCTGTCGTAGAGCTTTTCATTAGCATAAAGATGAAGCATGTTCTTAGCACAAGGTGGAAACTGCTGTTCAAGTTTCCTGTAGGATATGAACCTCTTGGTGTAAACTCCTGATATGTAAATCCAGTGGCAGAGCTTTTAACTCTTTGGTTACAAGGCAAAACTTTAAGCATAGGGAACTGTCTCGACCTTCCTTTTCTTTCTTTTTTTTTGCTAGTGCACATCTTAGGATACTACTGAAGGATATGACTAACTGAAAGAAGTAACTTTATATTTGGGTTATATGGACCAACAAGCTAAAATCTTGCCAGAAATCATAATTTTTTTGGAAATTCTATGCAGGCATTTTAAAATCTGGTTAATTTGATAAGGAATTCTGGGACTGCTTAGGTCTCCACTGTGGAATGTTTCATTTTAAATTTGTGACATTTGGAAGAAAGAAAAAATAATAAATTTAGGAAAATCTTTTTTTCTTTTTTTTTTTTTCTTTTTTTTTTTTTTTTTCACTATCTGCCAGTACAGATTAACAGGCTGGGGAGGCAGCTTTCAAAACTTATAAATGTATGGATAAGATTCCCTGATGTTTTTTAACAGCTATTAGAAATCTAAAGCGCACAAACTTTTAAGTCTACCGTGCTTTCTGTTGTGGAAGGGATATGTTGTGGTGTTAGCCTTTTTAATCCTGGAATACAAATTGATTTTAAAATGTGTTGAATATTTAAGGATGACTTCATGCAAGTTAATAAACCATTTGTAAAGTGTTTGTATACAACCCTTTGTATCATGTTGTTGGTACACCTTACCAAATTTTTTTTGAGCATGTATTCCATTCTTTACTTCTGTACAATTTCTATTGTTGCTGTAAATATTCTAAAAGAGAAAAAAAAATCCTGTGGTAACCTTAATTATCAGCATGGAAATGGTTAATTTTTACTGAGCACAATGTATTTTTGAATGGGCCTTCCAAAATATGTCTTTAATAAAAATGCAGATTTTGCACTAGAACCCTGGCACTGTTCACCAGC
This sequence comes from Pyrgilauda ruficollis, assembly GCF_017590135.1. Classification (NCBI taxonomy): domain Eukaryota; kingdom Metazoa; phylum Chordata; class Aves; order Passeriformes; family Passeridae; genus Pyrgilauda; species Pyrgilauda ruficollis. Next base: position 10,063,271 of record NW_024524266.1, read on the forward strand.
TGATCTTATTCCTGACACGTCTCTTCCAGAGCACCTCTCCATATGTTAGCTTGGCTCAGATGAGTGGAATGGACCAGAACCAGGACTCCTGTGCCCAGTGGGTTGCTGCCAGGTCCTGGCTGACTCCCCCATCCAAGAGGCCACCTGTATCTGTCCGCAAGCCTGAAGTTTCCCTGGGATGTTTCCACAGGGCAACGTCTCTGAAGCACCTTGCTGCCCACCATTCCTCTAGTCTCATTGCAGGACGGATTCTTCCTTTCAGGGCAAGAATATCTGATGTTCTCTTTTTTGAACAGTAACAACCCACCAAGCCCCTTAGCAGGCACCACCAGAAATTAAAAGGCCCTGAAAGTTTCCAGCCCGCAGTCTTCACCACAGGAGAAGTGTCACGATGGCATTTTGTCATTGTAACATGCAAACTGAGACACTTCTAGGCAAATGTTGAGATGTTGAGGTGTCAGCAGTAAGAGTTTTTGATGGCTTCCTCTTCAAAGTATCCTGGGTATAAGGTTTTTTTGTTACTGCGTGCAGCTTTAAAAAAACTTTATTTCCCTGCTAGTCTCTCGTTCTTTGGGGTAATTGTAAACAAACTGAGTAGGGACCGCTTTTCCTGGGCCTCCCTTCTTTCCCTCTGAGCTCCAGCAAGACTTGCTGAAAGCCAGAACTTGCAGTCTGTTAGATCCCTCTGAAATAGCTGCCTGATAGGTTGTGCAGCAACCACAGCCTTGGTGAGACCAGGCTGCTGCCAGTGGCTGCACTGAGCTGTGCCCATCACCTCCTCAAGAGGGAAGCTTCCAGCCTGAGCTAATGGCTTCAGCTTCCACCAGGACAAGCAGCCCAGCATTTTTATATTTCCATCCAGAAATTGGGTTGAAATGCATTTCCTCAAGGTGCCCAGTGCTCTGGGGACTTGGCTTAACTCTTAAAACCTTATTTGGCTCTTACTCTTCCAACAATCTGTACTCCCTGAAGAGCCCCAGAAACTGGAGTGGTCATCTCCTTGAAGAGGCTGAGCACCTTGATGTGGTATCCCCAGTGTAGTCAGTATTAAACCCCCATGGGATGGAGGGCAGAGAGGACATTTTTTGACATTTTTCTCTGGATGGAAGTGAAGAGATAATTCCTACATGTTCCTGCATTCCATTAAGATAAAGGGACTATTGACTTAAAAATGAAGTGGCTGGTCTGGAGGCCTGAGGCAGTCTCTGATCCGGTAACTTAGACTGGGTACAAACTTCTCAGCACTGTTTGTTCCCTCACTTCTCTCTACACATCCCATCCTAAAAATCCAGGCCATAAAGCTGAAAGCTATTCTTGGTGCTACTTCCTATTTCAAATCCCTTGTGTTTTATGCAGCTGCAAAGCCATACATTGATCTCCCTATCTCTGCAGGTAAAGACCTGCAGGATTGTTTAACATCTTTGTCAGTGGGATTGAGTGTGCTCTCACCATCCTGTTGTGTGGTTGACATGCTGGAGGGAAGGAAACCCATCCAGAGGGAGCTGAGCAGGCTTGAGAGCTGGGCCTGTGCAAACCTCATTGAAGGTCAACAAAGCCAAGTGCAAGATGGTGCATGTGGGTCAGGAAAGTCACAAGCAGAAATACAGATTGGAGGAGGAACAGATCAAGAGCACCCCTGAGGAGAAGGACTTGGGGCTGCTGATGGATGAGAAGTTCAGCATGAGATGACAAAGTGCACCTCCAGCTCAGAAGGCCGATTGTATCCTGGAGTGTTTCAAAAGCAGTGTGAGCACCAGGGTGAGGGCTGGGGATTCTCTCCTTCTGCTCTGCTCTGCTCTAGTGAGACTCCACCTGGAGTGCTGTGCCCAGGTCTGGGGCTACCAATGCAAGAAAGATGGGAACCTATTGGAGCATGTCCAGAGGAGGGTCACTAATATGTTCACAGGGCTGGCACACCTGTCCTATGAAAACAGGCCGAGAGATTTGGGCCTGGAAGAGAAGGCCCTGGTGAGACCTTATAGCACCTTCCAGTACCTACAGGTGGCTGCAATAGGGCTGGAGAGGGACTTTGACAAGTGCACAGAGTTATAGGACAAGGGGGATTGGCTCTAAGCTAAAGGAGGGCAGGTTTAGATTCGATATTAGGAAGAAATCCTTTACTGTGAGGGTGGTGAGGCACTGGGACAGAGTGCCCAGAGAAGCTGTGGACTCCTCATCCTTGGAGGTGTTCAAGACCAGGTTGGATGGGGCTCTGAGCAACCTGGTCTAGTGGAAGATGCCCCTGCCCATGGCAGGGAGATAGGAGATAAATTATATTTAAGGTTCCTTCCAACCCAAACTATTCTGTGATTCCATGATTATGAGGAAAAGCTTTTGTATTTATGTAATTATACTTCAGCTGGTGCTGTCTCACTTTCAAGATGGTCTCAGTCACACTGTTACTCCAACATGCTGAATTTATGCAGAAGTCAAATGCAATTCTAAAAGCATTTTAGGACCACTTAATTAATTAAGCCTCTCAGCACTCTTTATATAAGAGGCAGAGGTTAAGTGAATTTCTAGAGGTCAATTAGCAAGTGAGCTGCATAGTGAGGATCAGATCAGAAACTCCTGCTTTGGCAGGAGCCATTTAGTTGCAAGTCAGAAGTAGGTCCCTTCCCCATGCAAGTGGAGAGGTGAACTGCAGACAAAGGACAAGAGGCAAATGAACTGTGAAATGCACTGTGTTCCATCTTATGTATTACCATACATTTCAATCTAGAAAAAGGTCTAGTGATTTCTTTGAAGATGGGAGGCTGGAAGAGTGATAGCACACTTCCTTTCTACCTAGAAAGTATTTTTTTCCTCCAAGGTTTTATTATATTCTCTCTGTAGGATTAGTTATGTGAAGATACATAATTTAGAGTGGTGCCTTGGTGTATAATGGTGTGTGGTCCATCCATTCAGGTTATGCATTAAGCCTGCCAGCTCTTCCAAACCTCACAGGAGCTTCTGGCCTTTGCCATTGGGTGCATTTCCAAAACCAGACAACTGGAAAACCCTGGACTGTGCATAGGAGCTTGTCAGAGGCCAGTCACAGGCAAGGCTTGACTAGCTACAGTCAAGCTTTGGGATAGTACAAATATTCACCAGCTTGTGCTCAATTCATCCTTCTGCCCCTCACGGCCACCCCTCCACTCCTCAGTCATGCAGGAAAACATCAGCCCCAAGGCTCCTTCCCCCATTACCATCCATCAGGACATGGAGCAGAGCTGCCTGTGCTGCTTTTAGGGCAGGCAGAGCTGTGTGTTAACATGTTTGCATCTGCATCCAGGGCCTGGAAATGCTTCAGCTTTCAGTGTTGGTGACAGCGAGCCAAGAGCTGTGATGGCTGCTGGGCAGCCCTTGTCTCCCTGGTGCTGGATGTGCAGTGCCTCCAGGGAGGCTCCAATACCATGCTGGTCCCACAGCTTGGCTGCTGAGGAAGTGCCTCGAGCTCAGTGGATCCTCTCAGCAGAGCTTGCCTTGACTGTTCAGCATTAAGGAAACCACACAGGGATTTCTCACTAAGAAAATGTGTCCCTAGACTAATTTGTGGATAGGCAAAAATCCCATCCATGGATGAGGAGGTGGGAGGGAAGCGAGAGTGCTGGTGTATAGCAATCACCTCAGATGGGAAGCGGTCTTTTTTACATCTCTCTAGACTTCATACTGTTGGTTAGTGGAGCAGCTTTCAGACTTGCCAGAAGAGCTTATTTCCCTGAGAGCTATTATTTATCTCTACATACAGGAATAAAACAAGGCAGAAATATCTGCTCTCACAAATGAATTTGATGAATTGCACAGCCATCCAAAAGCTTTTCTCATGTGTTTGGTCACTCTCATTTGTTTTTAGTCATATCTGTACTCCTGCCCTGCACACTGAGCATTCACCTCTCTGCCCACAGGGATAAGGAGAGGACAGGAGAGGCAGACAGGCTGCCTCAGTGCCACTGTCTTCATGCTTCTCTTCCCTGAGACAGTTCAGGTTCTGTTGCTGTGGGTCTTTGGGATGGATGCACAGATTGTTGGAAAATAGGGAAAAGGCCTCTGGTGCCTGCCAGAGCTGCAGGTGTGTGGGAAGGCAAACCAAACCCCACCTCATGCGAGCTGTGGGGGCTGCAGGTCCCACCTAGGCTGTGTTGGGCTGAGGCAGCGACATGAACCTCAGTAACTGGGCTGTCACCTCAGGAAGATGGGTTCATTATCCACATGCCCCAAATTCCTTGGGTGCTAAACACCCACTGGAGATTGGGCCATGGAGATCAAACAGTTAAGAAGAGTGAGTCCCTGTATCTGTGCCCAAACACCCACAGGGAGCAAAGTGCTGGGGTCCCCAAGATGTGCCAGTGCAAAAACAGAGAGATTACAGAGAGGCTTTGTCCACCTGGTGCTCAAGGCACTGATGTCTGTCCCTAAACCAGGCACAGCAGCTCAGGCCAGGGTGTTCCTGATACAGGCAAACATGAGGTGATTTGAGAGTGTGATATTTGAGAGGTGAGGCCCTCTTACCAGGGATAGGCCAGGTGAGGCCCCAGCCCCGTCTCAGGGATGAGGGTGACATGTCTGTCCTGGCATACAATAATACACCCCAAAGAGAATCCAAGCCTGCCTGTGGACCTCACCTGCATGTGTTCCAGTGTTCCAGCACATTGTGATGATCATTTCCCCAAGCTAACACCCAGGGCCAGAAGCACCACACCTCACAGGATCCGAGCCATGGCCCCGAACCTTCCTCTTCCCCAGTGCGTGTCCCACGGCCCCCCTCAGCTGCACCACCAGGCACGGTGTGAAGTAACATTTTATTCAAGACAGCCCTTCCCTCCCTCGCAGGCTGGGCGTTCACGCCGCGGGAGGGGCGGCGGGGCAGGCAGACACCCCCGAGCCCTCCGGGCACGGCGCTCAGCCGCACTTGCCCAGGCACTCGAGGAGCTCCATGCGGATGGCGATGCGCACGTGCCAGCCCAGCGGGATCAGGCGGATGAAGCGCGCCACGATGGGCGGCCGCAGCAGGTTCTGCACCGAGGACGAGCGGTCGGAGTTGCCGTAGAAAACCTGTCAAGGGAGGGGTGGTTACGGGGCTGGAAATCCTGTCCTATGACTTTGGGGTGCCTGTGCAGAGCAGGGGAGGAGGAGGCCCTGCACCCTCAAAACAAAAGACTTTTAAAATAGCCAGATGTAGGCATTTTTTGTCACATGATTCAGTTTTCTTAGTAGGCCATTTCCCCCCATCAGTCCTGCACTTTTTACAGTTAGGCCAGAAAATCTCACCCCATTCTCATCCCATTCTTTCTCATTTGCCTTCCTGTACCAAGGCACTGCTTGTTTGGAGTGAGCATGATTGACTTTGGCTCTGTGAAGTTCATGAGCAGGCTCCTACAAAAGCCATTATAGATGAAAAAAAATGTGAGGGCCCTTTTCCCATTCCTTGGCCAGGATGTCATATCTGCTGCCATGACCTGTTTCTTTGGGAAAGCTCAGCATCTCCCCAGGACTGCAGGAACTTCAGCACAGCCAGCAGAGCCTCCTATGCTAGGACAGGGCCATTCCTATAGATGGGCATTGAGGATACCTGGGAGGCAGCAGCTGTGGCATCCCCCAGCCCAGCTGGACTGCACAGGCATCAGAGGCAACTCTGTAATATCTCCCCAGTGCAATTTTTTGTTTCAAGTCAACCAGTAAGAAGTGCAGCATGAGAATGGTTTGGTGGGTTATGACTTAACTAGTTGCAGATTTTGTCTGAGAGGTTTTTCTGCACCAGGATGACACATTATCCCTGGACATGGAAATGAAAGAAATCCCCGTGCAGTGCCAAAGCATGGCTGGGTTGTGTGGCCACAGCTGAGAAAGGGGTTTTATCATGGAGTTGCTGCCTCCTCTCCAATGCCAGTTAATGCCTCTGAGCTTAAACTGGACTCCAGTATGATCATTAGAAAACACAAATAATGTATTTTGTCCTTCTGCACTTGTCACCATGACACACTCTCACCTCAGGGGGAATAGCCCCTCTCTGTGCTGCTCCCTGATGCAGAGTGAGCACTGAGATCCACTCTGCTGCTCCCACAGGATCCCCCTTTTGATGCACCTTCCTCTGGGACCTGTTGTCACCCTTCCACCAGTGGCCAAAGAGCAAAGGTCACTGACCCGGTTGTTGCCGGTCTGGTCCTTGTAGTACACCCAGTTGAGGTTTTCGTCGGTGCGGTACTGCACGCTGTACTTGGTCATCCACTCGTCAGCGTCACAGCGCCCTTGTGTGAGGATCCCCGAAATCACCTTCACCTCCTTCAGGTCGATCTGCAGCCACTGTGCAGTGTCCTGGTACTTGGAGAGCCATGCACACCTGGGGGGACACCACCAGCCCCGCTCTGTTCTCCACTGTGCCCTCCCAGGCAGACCCTCCTGCTCCACACAGCCAAGGCTCCCCAGCCCCCACAGCCCCCAGGACCCCTCAGGGGGGCATTTTTGAACTCACCCGAAGCCTTGGCCATTGAGGCGGGCCTTGTTGGCTGTCCAGGAGGAGTACCAGCCCGTGTACTGCTCAGGGTTGGAGCAGCTGATCTGGTCTGGGGTGACGGCACCAGACTCAAAGCCCAGGGGCTTGTGGTAGGGACACTCTGCAGAACAAGGGAAAAACACTTAAGGGACAGAAGTGGCTCTGTTTTCTGGGTGTGTTTGTGCACATATTGTGAGCACCTCCTGGGGTTTCATTGCTCTCTCTTCTCCCTCCTTAGAATGCTGGGAATGTTCTTACCCCAGACCAGACCTTCCCTGGGGCCACAGGGTCTTCACTTCTAACCTTCACTTGTGTTAATTTCTAACTCTTCTTTCTCTCTCAAACTTACTAGACTTGTTCTGACTGCAACATTTTGGGGGAAAGGCTTTATTCAGATGTTGCCGTCTGAATCTCCCTCTTGTAAGCATGTGGAAGAAGAGCCTGACTGGTTGCATCAACCTGGATCCAGCCTCCAGGCTGTCAGCTTTTTGCCTTGAGTAATGCTGGGCACTTATTTTCTTGCTGGGCTTTACCTCCTTCTGCCCCGACTGTCTTGATTTACAGCTCTACTTGCATGGCAAAATTGCTGAGCCAGCTCAGGTCATCCTTCCACAAGCACCCTCAGACCTGCATTTCTTTGCATCTGGGGGTGGCCTTGCCTTGTGGAAAACTTGCAGGTGCTCTGGTGCCAGTGAGGTGTCATGCTCAGCCCTGCTGAGGGATCATCCCTGGCTCAGGGATTTCCATCTCCATTTTTGACTGCAGATCTTCAGGGGAACAATCCTGCCCCCACAACTGTCTTCTGCAATAGTGAGAAATTCAACATGACTACCACTGGCTGCAAAACTACTGGAGAAAGAAATACTCATTCCTCTTTAAAACTTTCTGTGGTGGGTCACCACACAGTGCTCTGGAAGGCAAGACTTTAGTGAGGCTGAGCACCTGCATGCTCCCTGGACCTAGCTGTGGGGGTCTTTTTGTTATCATCTTTTTTTTTATGTGATCAGGTTATCATTGGGTATCAAAATACACAAAATGAAGGCACTCAAGTGTCACATAGGGATTGCCTAGGCAAACATCTATATCATGGGCAGCATTTTCTGATTTTGCAGCCTGTGGAGCCTCTGGAGTCCCCAGAGTTAATTCTGTCCCTTTCTCCAGTTCAGCATAGTCTGTTTCATGGGTCTCAGCAAAAAAGGAGCACGCAAAGCTCTGTGCAGTTCACTTCTGGGTGAGAGTTTCCTTGCCTTATCGATACCTGAACAACCACTGTAGTGCCTCGTGTCAAAACCAATCAACATGTGGGGAGCACCAGTGGGTGCCCAGAGCCCAGCATGACTGTGGCCTCCCCAGTGCAACTCCCCAACACTGCAGCCATGCGGTCGATGTCTCATTAGCAAGCTCTACTCAGTCAATATTGCATGCATCAATAGCTCATTAACATATCTTGCTCAGCTGGAACCTCATTAATATGTTTTTCCCCATGAAAACATAAAGCCACTGTCCCACCTTCCTCCAGGCATGGAAACATCATGCTTTTCCACCACGTTAAAAGCCTTGCTCCCTTTGTGCAAGAAGGGGCAGCCTGTGTGTTTACAACTTGTCAGGCTTATCTCGAACACACCCAACGTTACTTTTAGCAACACTAATCCACAGACCACACAACTGTAATGCAATTAGCAGGTCACCTTCTGGTGAGTCCATTTGTGCCATGCACAGGGACCTGCCAAACCAGATGCCTGGTGCCTGTCCAGCCAAAGCAGCTGAACCATTGAGCACTGTTACTGCCAAGCTAGAGAAGAGCCATGCAGCGTTTGTGAGGCTGGCTGCTCCCTTAGGCCATGCCAGAGGCAGCTCTGCATGGCTGCTCTGCAAACTGTCCCTGGGCAGCAGGGAGTGCCAGGCCACACCACCCTGGCTGGGCTGGGCTGGGCTGGGCAAGGGGAATGCAAAGCCCCCCTCTGTGGACAGCAACAGCTGGAAGTTACAGTGGAAACATTCCTCATTCAGGAAAACAAGGGAAATGCCTTCATTACTCAGCTACATAATGCTAATGTGAGAAATACCCCCTCACACCTCACCTGGCCAGGAAACCCAGCTCAGCTCCTTGCCCACATGTTCCTTGGCCATGAACAGATCAACCAAACCTGCCACCTTCCCTTCCCTTCCCTTCCCTTCCCTTCCCTTCTAAAAACATGCTGCAAAGAAGGAATAAACTGTTTTTCTTGGTCCCTGGAGAGTCTAGAAGATTTCACAGGCTAAACTGCAGCAAGGAGAACAAGCCTACATGGTACAAAAGGTTTGCTTACAAAAGGTAAGCAAATCTTACACATGGCAGTAGCTGCCCCAGCCAGTCTGGGGAAGCACCAGCACCAAGGGCTCCAGAGGGAGAAAGACAAATGCCCCCTGTCACTGGTCAGCATGGGCCAGCCCAGGTGACCTCTGAAGGCCCAGGCATGGGGGCTGCCTCTGCCTGATGGTGCAGGGTCATCCCCTCACCTCACAGTGGTTCAGTTCCAGCCCCATCAGCAGCTGGATTTGGAACGTGCCAGCTCTGCAATGCCAGGTGCAAAGGGGAAGCTGCTGAAGGGCACCAGACAAACACAGCTGAAGGGTCCCTCTGTACCTGGCATGCACTCTAAGCCATTAGTCCCGCTGGACCACACCGAGTTAGGGCCTCCTTGGCAATCGCATTTGCAAGCCTTGCTGTGCCACAGCTCCAGTCTCTCATCCTAAAGGAAAGGTAAAAAACAAATAATAAATCTACATAGTCATCAGCAATAGTGTCACGAGGCCAAATCTGAATTCTGAACCTTAGAGAAATGCTTGTGCCTGTCTGGACTGCTGCATCTTGTCTGAGACCCTTTCCTGTTGCCAGCTCAACGTGAAGCACAGAATGACTTGGATCCCCTTGGCTTCAGAGGTCAGAGCATGTGCCTGAGCTTGAAGGCCCAGGTGCCAACCCTCCTTCTGCCCCAAAGCACCAGGGCTGGGCAGTGTCAGAGCCCCAGCATTTACCTGGCAGCTGAACTATCCAGAGAGACTTACCTCTCCTGGGGAGAGGGCCATCACAGCTGGGGAGTGGGCATGGAGGGAAGAAGAGAGAAAAAGACAGAGAGAGATCAGAAACAAAGATGCTGTAAACAAACATCAGGAAATACAATCAACATTTACTCCTGAGATAGAGACAAATAAATAGAGGAAGGACTGATTAATCTACCACATTTCCCCAAGCTGATTGCCAGGAGAAGGCAAGAGAACATGGGCAGGAGCAGGGCACTGTATGTGTTCATGTCTGTGCTACTCCTCCATAGGGTTTTCCTTCAGATGCCTTTGGCATCTCCTCTTCCTGATCAGATTCACCTGAATCACCTCGAGGCAAACACATGCTGGACCCCTCAGTCTCTGCTTTACAGCTAGTTTTGCTCATATGCATTTTTCTGTCTTTCTGCTCCACACTTTCCTGTCACATTTTCCCCTTTAAATGTTTAATCTGATGAGCTTCGAGGGTCAAATCCTAGCCTGGTGCCACTGCAGATCCAAAACATCTCTGGAGGAGACAGGGTATCTCACAAGGTGCTTGGTCTGAGATCATTCCCTCTGGATGTGATGAAGAAAAAAGAAATGTAAATAGGCCTTCCTAATCTGTCTTACAGACAAGACTACCCTTTTTCCTTTCTTAGGGAAAACCAGTAATTGTGGCTGTGGAGGAAGAGACTGCTATTTTTGCAACACCTGACCTGTTTTATCTCCTGCCTCTTACTGAGCAATGGCTTTTTTATGAGGCTTTTTCCTTACTGAAAAGGCTCTTGCTTCACAGTGAAGTCCAAAGCAGAGTATGTTAACAGCTTTTAGACTGGCAGAATATTTCCCAAAGAGCTATGAAAATAAAATAATTTAAAACAATAATCCCATGACTGCTGAAAACTCATCAACACAAATCAAATGTCAAACATCAGATTTTCAGAGATGTAAGGAATCTACAAGCTAGTAAGGAAAAAGTGATTGAGCAGGTAAAAGCTTGCATGCAGGAGCCGTGAGAAACCTGCCATCTCCAGAAGTACTGTGAATACGAAAAGCTGATTTTTTTTCACCAAATGAATTAGACTCTGAATTATTCACTGAAATCTAGTTATGATTTATTCATTCATACACTGTCACTTTGCTGAGCCTAGGAAGCTGCAGCTAATGCTGGGAATTTACATTCTACATTACTTTACCAAGTTTCATCTCAAAAGACTCACAAACACAGAGCAATTATAATCAGCTGAAATATAAACTATATACAGAGCTCTGTTTATTACTGAAATGCAACTGCTCCTTGGATGTGAAAATGAGTCTGAATGTATCAAGAGTCTAAAAGAAAGACATTCAAAAGCAAAATGATAAATTTTTAAAAATTCCTTTCTCTCACACAGGCATGGTGTCCTGTGCTTCAGTGTGCCAGAGTAGCATTTCTGGCATCAGGAACTTACCACATTAACCCACAGCACTGGCCCTGGCAGAAGAGTGAATGCCAGTCTACAATAAAAAGTTGTGGCTTCTAGTCAGGCTGAAGAGAGAGGGAGGCAGGGATCACCCAGAGGGCAGCATGCTCAGGAGGAAAACATGCTTGGACATCTCCAGACATCTTGGAGAGTGCAGTTTGGGGACCACACACAGCACTGCACTACACCTGTCCCAGCACAAATGTTGCCAAGCCAAGCCCTGGGATCCACTGAGCAATCAGAAAACCAAGGCAGAAGGGCAAACCCAGAGCCACCCCTGTGCTGTGCCACATGGGGCAAGAGGTTTGGCTTAAACCTGTGTGAAGGTGACTTAAGTTAATGCTGTCTGTCAATACAAGAGAAACCAGGATTTTATCACTTACCAAAACTGGACCATATTTGCCAATAAAAGGAATGCAGTGCCTGCCTCTCCTGCCTGCCCTGTGCTGTTTGGTGCCAGTGCAGGAGAGGCATTGGTACCTGGAGCATGAGATCCAGGCTGGCAGGTGTCTCTCCTGCCCCCCTGGCCCACAGAGTGCTGTCCTTCCCAAGCAGGACAGGTGCCCTGCTCCAGGAGCACCAGCTGCAAGGGCTTCCTTACCCTGACATCTGGGATGGCTCCTCAGCCTGCTCTGTGTTCCCATTGTCCAGCAATTCCTGGCTCACAGGGCTACAGGCTTGGCTCCTTCCATCTACTTAACTACTTGATTTTCATCTTTAGAAGATTTATTTTTGCAGAGAAAACTTTTGTGGGGTTTTTTTTTTTTTTTGTTTTGTTTTTTCTTATGGTGATTTAATGTACTTTAGTCTGGAAAAGGGGTTGGAAAAGACTTCTTCTGGATTATGGAGTCCAGCCATTAACCTAAGGAAGTTATGTTTCATGACTGTAGTGTGGTGAGGCCTGTTCTTAAGCACTGCATGCCTGGAGTGGGGAAAGGGGATATGAGTTACCAGGATGGTGTAGGATATTGCTTTGTGACCATGCTGAGCCCTCCAACAGGCCTCCTGAGTCCCTCCCTTTGAGAGCCAAGATCAAGATTGAATATGCCATTGACACATGCAGCTGGAAACTCAACATCTGTGAGTGAAACAACAGGCAAAAAAGGAATAGATTGCAGGTGGGTGGGTGGGTGTATGGTAGCATCAATTCAAGCACCCAGAATAAATCCTCCTGCCCAGGTGACCCAGCATTTTGTAGGTGGCTGCACTCAGCCAGTGGTGCCTGCTCCTGAGCAGCGAGAGTGGCTTTCAGGGTTTTTAGCCTCATCTGCTAGGGGACACCACTGCAAATCAAGCAAGGGTGTGAATTTCAAGCAGAAAGGCCCTTTTTTAAAATGCAATGTTTTATTGGGTCAGTCCCACTAACACAGCAGTGCAAAGGCAGTGCCAAGGCACAGGTGCTGGCATGCTGCCCCTCTGGCTGTCCCAGCCTCCTCCACTCCTCACTGCATAACTTGCTGATTTAAACCCCTCAAACAGGAGTTCAGCTTCCCCTTTTTCAGCTTGGAGAGGTGAACTGCTAAGGGCTCACTCCCAAAGGGGCTCAGCCACCCAACCACGGTACAGGGGAGCAGCAGGCTTGGCATGGGGTAAGCGTAGCAGTGGATGGCCAAATGCCCTGCCTGGGCAGTGCAGCCTGATAACCCCTGGCCTTGGGAGAGGAAAGCAAATGAAAGATGCCCTTGCCTGCAGTTGGCCACAAAACATAGTAATTGATATATTGGTGTGTTTGCAGCTGTGACGGGCCCTGTCCTACAAAGGAAATGAAGAGGAAAGCTGGCTGCCAATAGTCTAAAAATGTGATGGGCAGTATGCTTTTATAGCAAGCATGTTTGCCTTCAAGGAAGGTTACAAAGATAATTGGTAATTGTAGGTCAGACAGAACCAATTGCTGCAATTCAAGGGAGAGTCATAAGGCCTGCACAGCTGCCAGGGGCTGTTGTTTTAAAAGCACAGGACTGACCAAAACCCCAAAACATTGAAAAGGAAAGAGCTCTATTTACTGCCCCCCAGGACCTTCAGCAAACCATGAGTTCAGTGAAATAAATTATTATCTGTGTTTGTGGAAGGCAGAGAGATGAGGCATGTGCCTTTCCAGTCCCTTCATCCCACCCTGCAGTGCTGTGTGTCCAGAGCACTGCCATGCACAAATGCTGTCCCATAGCACAGGATTTAGGGACCAGGGCTTGGGACAAGATCCAGGGCATGATTTTGTGCCAGGGAACCTGTGCCGGTGAGGCTGGGCTGGAGCCCACTCCTGAGATGTCTCCACTTGGCACCTGCTGCTGAGCAGGACGAAGGGCAGTGATACTCCAGGAACTGGTCCAGGTTTGGGGCAGAGAGAAAAGAGCTGGCAGAGGTAGCCCTGGGGTGCCAGGATGGGGTTTCCTGAGGTGGAAGTTGGATAAAGCAGCAGCCACAGCTTAGGGCTACTTGGGAAAAGGGGCAATCAATAGCAAGGAAACCTAACTGCTGGCATTTCAATGACAGGAACAGGTAACTGTGCTTCTCAGAAAAATTGTAATCGTTAGGAATGTGATTAAACAAGAGAAAGAAAGGAGGAAGATAAGTGTGGGCAGAAGTAACACTGCCAAAGGCTGTGTTCAATACAGTAACTCTGAGGAATCATATTCACTATCCTGACCATAAAGTCAGAGAAGCAAGTCATCTTTTAGTGTAGAAATTAATGACAGGTATACAAGCATGAGAAAGCACATTATAAATATGAAAAAAAAGAGAAATAAAATATAACACAGAATAAATGTCAATCACTCAATTTACTGGAATAAGTTCACACAAACTTATCATTACAGGAAAAGTATGTGGAAAATGTTAAATCTCTTTATTTATTTACTTTATTATATAGCTGTCCTAGAAGTTTCAGCTGGAAAATAGTTGATTTTTTGTCTCATCTCTGTAAGCAACATCTCAGTTTAACAGTGCTCAGAGAGGTAAAGTTATTTTCTCTCTTCCCAATGGAGAGCAATGCCCCCATGATGCAGCACTGCTTTCTGGGCACAATGGCTCCTTTTGCACAGTCACCTTTTCCCTTCTGTACCTGTGGGTTATGGGGTAAAGAAAAATATCTTAAACCCCCCAGAAAAATAAGGCTGGAGCCCCAGAATAGCCCAAAAAAGTCACAAAAATGAAAGGCATGGCTGGAATGGGTGGCACTGGCTTTATCATGCTTTCTGAAAGTCCCTCTTTTCCCTGAGCACCGCACTAGACAGCATCAGGAAGCAGAGTTAGGTAACAGCCTGTAAGCAATACAGAGGGTCGAAACACTGAAAAAGGCATTGCAGCGCCTCTGCGCCCATTGGGTGCTCGTTTGTACCTTGCTGTATTATTAACTTGGGCTATTTTTACATGTCAGCCCTGAAAATCGTGCCAGGCAGCTGAGGTGACTCACATCAGGTTGCGCCAGCCTCCGTAGGAAGGTGCGTTTCGGGAAGCTGCCACACTGGTGGTGCTCTCCCCATCTCTCCCTGCCCTGTGCCAGAGGCAGCGGTGCCAGGGCCCTGCTGCGGCTGTGGCCGGTCCCCAGGTCCCCTTGGCGAGCACAGCCCCCCTGCCCACACGCTTCGTGATGGCTTTTGTTGATTTTCCCCCGGGGCTTTTTCCATGGCCGCGCTCGGCAGGCTCCACGGGAGCCGGTGTTGTGCAAAGAGCACTTTTATCTGTAAAAACCGGGGGCTGTGCCAGCAGGCAGGGACCTCCGGGACACCTGCAGGTCTGTGTCCACCCAAAGGCAGCCCGGGCAGGCCGGCCCGGGCACAGCACGGTGCCCACCCAGGGACCCCAACACCTGAAGCCGCCGGGCGGAACGCTCGGCCTGTTCTCCTGCGGGTCACACCGGGGCCCCAGCAGGACACCCGCACCCCGGCTCTCAGCAGCTGCCTGCGCGCTCTGAGCTCCGCTGGTCGCCGGCAGGAGACACAGCCCCGGGCAAGGGGACATCAGCCTGCCAAGGGGAGGTCTCCTTCTTTGGGTTAAACTTCTCTCTCAGGCTTTAAATCGGCTATTCTTTTCCTCCTTCGTTTTGTGGGGATTCTTCACTCTTGTATTGTTTTAATTTCCGTTTCATTTTCTTTATCTGAATGTTTTTCATTAGGTTATCCTTTTCATTCATTTTTATTGTGGTTCACTTACTATTTACAGGTACTTATTTGAAGGCAATAAAAAACATATTTAAGTAATCACAATTGCACCTATTTAATTCATATTAATTTCCCTTTTTCCATAATGTTTCCACTAAATTCTTTTATGTTGTGACAATATTTGAAAAAAGCTAAATTAATTTGTTTTATAAAATCTACCTTTCCTCCCTTTTTTCTTAAGAGATGTATAATTAATTATCTTTTTTCCCCAAAGCGCTCCTTAGAAATGTTCAACATTTTCTGACCTTATTGACATGTTTGTTCCTTCCTGCTTGGAACTACGCCGAACATCGCCTGCATAGTAATTTCATTAGACGCATTGATTACGCCAAAGGGCAGCTCTACTAAAAATGTTATTTACTGTGATCCAAAAAGCATGTTTGAGCCCTTAATTTTATTTTTTTTTTGGGGGGGGCGGGGAAGATTCTTGTTTTGGGGGGTTTTTTTGGTTTTTTTGGTTTTTTTGTTTGTTTTTGTTTGTTGGTTTGGTTTGGTTTGGTTGTTTGGTTTTTTGGCCTTTTTTTTTTTTTTTCCTGAAGCTGCAAAAAACCAGAGGTGAAAGAAGAGAAATGCTCCCCTTGAGCTGCCGGGGAGCGCTGGTTCCCGCGGGCCCGGCGCTGCCCGCGCCGCACGGAGGGCCCGGCAGCTGCCGCAGGAGCCCTCCTGCTCACCATATGCTGAGCTGCCCTGCTCTGCCGTGTCCCCGGACAACACAAGCCCAGCCGAGGCTCCTCTAAGCCACTTGCTCTGCCAGGGAAAATCAGCTAAGCGGCTTACCGCGGCATCAGCGCACGTAGCTCCGAGCGCTGACCTAGCGGCACCTCCGTGCGGGGAGAGGCAGAGTGTGAGGGGCACCGGGGCTGCTCTTTGCATCCACGAGAGGACACTTAGACCGCGAAGCAGGGGAAACCAGTAAATTAAGAAATACAATAAATTAAGAAAATAAATTAAATACCAAAGGAGTGATGCCTGGAAAGCGATCTTGCAACTTATTTTTCACTGCAGGCTCTCCAAAGATATCCTGATGTGTGGGTGTCTATTAAAAGCAAGCTGTGTCTGGAATTCAGAGCAAGGTATATGAACTTATTCCAAGGACTAATCGCAGTTATGCCACCCATAAGGAAAAAAATGCTAGAATCTGTGTAAAATCACTCTTCCCAGGAGCTCAGGCACCAGTAGGCTTCCCAAGTGAAACAAAGGAGAGTGATGAGATAAGGTACAAGGAGAACGTACAAATATTTGCTGGGAGATTAGAAGAAAGACCTATTAATTAGGCAGAGCTGGGTACAGCCAAACATAACAAGATGAAGTGAAGGCATGGCTAGTTGAGGAGCACTTCTTTTCCTACCCATGAAATTTGGTAGAGTAAAATACTCAACAGAAACACAGAAAGAGAGAAAAAAACAGACATACCAAAGCACTGGGAATTCAACACCCACATGAGAAAAGTTGGGCTGTCTGATTAATCTGTTCCTCACCCTGACAGATCATACTTGATTCACACATTCATGTCGGTAGACACTGCCCACCACTTACCAAGAGCAACCCTCAGCCTCATTTAAGAAAAAAGTAGCTTTGCCATTGGCTTTGATGAAGACAGAAATTTAAATATGAACCAGGAAATTATCTCCTTGTTCTCCACAGCTGGGTGAATTAAAATGGAAGGAGTTGTCACCCTAAATTTTCTGTCTCCTTCTAGCTTACCTACTTTTGTTGAATATGAGAAAGCCTCAAAACTGATAAATACCTTTCCCATTTTCTAGACTTACGAATTGTCTTTTGTTCTAAAAGTATCTTTAGAAGTCTTTTCCAGGCCAAAATACCTTGAAAGGCCTTAAAAAATAACAATCTTCATCAGCAATGTCTTGCTGCTAGAGAAAATGATCAGTTTTTGATTAATCAAGAGTTTTGATTAATGAAGGACCAGTCTTTCATGTTATACTGCACCTCATTTTTCAAATCAGCGTTATTATTTACACACTGGCTTAGCTGCACTACAATTTTCTTTGCAAATTCATATTTTGACAAATTATATGGCAAATTTTTTACACTGCAATTATTTTTTTGAAACAGAGTTTTACTACTGAATATTCATAGAGCTGTAAGAATGCTGCTCACTCATGTACATAAATTACACATCTCCTCCACATTTTGCCTTTCCCCGAATTATTATGTTTCCATGAGAATGTAGAGAAGAGCTTGCTCTGTACCCCAGAGCCCCTGGCAGAAGAAAGCATGGCTGAAACAGGAAACACAAAGAGGAATATTTGAAAGTGCCTCTCAGGAGGCAAAATGCATACCTTTGTACCAGAAAAGAAGAGACAGCAGGACGCTCCCCATCTTGTACTCCATCTTTTCCTCCCTCTGTTGTGAACAGCTCCTTAGTGCACTGCTTGGCTTGATGGGAAGGCATGAGATTAACTTAAGCATTGCCTAAGCACCTTACTCTCCTCCATTCCCATGATTTTATCAAGCACCATCAAGCCAACCACACACTTGTTACTGTCAAGCTCCATCCTAGAGGCTGTGCCATCTGTAATGGTTTTTAAAAGGCAACAGATACTGAGGTACTGACACTCTGTGTGTGAATCTGATTGTACATGCAGACATATGTCCAAATAAACCAGGATATACCTATGTATAAACCACATACACACCCTACAGAAATGCAGATGCCTAATGCTCACAGAAGATGTATGGTATATATTGTATGTTGTATATAGCATGTGTTCATTATCTTCCACCCCAATTATTTACCTCTACACTAGCAATGTCTTTCCTACCAATAGTTGTGTGTAGAAATCTGCCCTGGCCTTACTGCTCTTCCAGTCACCTAATTGCACAGGGCTGAAAACTGCAATTAGAGATCAAACCAAAATAGTGTTTTTCAGTTGTTTACTTGCTAGGCTGCAAAAATCTCTAACCAAAAATGTAAACCTCTCTTCACTTCTACTTAAGTATTCTCTCAACCAGCCTACACCAAAGATTTGATTTTAGAATGACTGATTCAAGATAAAAATAGACTGCTAGTGATTCCAGTGGATCTTGCACCTGTTTCTCCAATCTCTGTTGATTATATGAAATAAGTGGTGAATTTTTAATGGAGGTTTTTGAAAGCAATTGCTTCAGAAGCATCTTGCTTTGTTGCAAGAGATCTCAGATTGTATGCACTGGGAATAGATTAAGGCACTGCTTTGATCACATAGGCTGAGTTAAGCGAGTCGTGTCTCTGCTCTTCTGGTTTATACTCATTTAAAAATGCTGTGCAAACAAGGATGCTGGCTTTTCAAAAACAGTCCCCTGGGCAGGAGTCATTTCACTTGCCTTTGGATACCCACAAATTTGGAATGCCCTGTAAATTTCTTGTCAGGTACAGCATCCCACTGCAGCCTCACCTCCAGCATCAGCACATCCCAGACTCACCAGGGTACGTGACATGGACGGGAGGAGTCTCCCACCAAGGATCTCACTGCTCTGCTCAGCCTGAAGGAGTTTAACCTCCTCAGCCCAACACTTTTCCCACTTTACCCTACCTCCATGGAGAGGAGGGTTGTCACACCTGTGGCACAGACATGGCCACTCTGCTTCATGGACCTGGGCCAGCTCACCCCAAACACTGGGGTGTCATCAAATCAGAGCATGGCAGGGCAAGCAGGAGGGGCAGCTCATCCCAGGCCCCAGGAAGGAGGTCATTTTTCTAAGGGCATGGGGCTGCTCCTGATTTTTTGCCAGAAGCCTCATGCACATATGTTGTTCCCATCCTGAGGCAGGGAGACCACACCAGAAGGTCCAGTCAGGAATTAAAGAAATATGAGGCCCACTGAGGGTACAAGGGCAGCTCTGGGCATCTGATGCAGTGCAGCATCTCACTTCAGGCTCTACACAGTATCCTCTTTATACTGTTCAGTCTAAAATGGGCTGCCACAGAGATTTTCAGAGCTGCTGAAGACACTCAGATATCTATTCCACCTCTGCATTGCTGAGCAGTTGGTGTCTAAATCTCGTGGGTTTGAAAATCCCAGCTTAAAAATCCCTAAATACCTTCATCCACATATCTCTTGGAAAACCAGATCTGAGCTTCAGCCTCTCATCTTATGGTCTCATAAGGACAGGTCACATGGAAGGACAGCTGCTCACACAGAGAGAAATCACCTACCATGTTTTAAAGAAAAGCCAAGCCAAATTCTCTCCCATCATCATATGCACTTTTAAATCAGCTTGGTTTATGGTAAACCCCACCCTTCAAGTACATTTTGATTTTGTGTAAGAATTACACAGTAGTTCAGGGAACGTGTTCAGAAACAGCACAGCTTTTATCAAAGAACATTCTGTCCCAAGGGATACTCTTCAGACTGGTGGCTGCCCAGTTGTAAAACTCTCTCCACGCAGAAGGAAAGGCAGTCTTTGTTTTAAAAAATTGGTCTATAACATTCAAAAAAAACAAACTCTTTCACATGAAGACTAGAAGAGCATTTAAATTAAAGTGTCTATATAAATAGTATGCAGTTCAGACAGTCTATGTCTAATGGTGTTGATAGTCCATCATTTTAATAACTATAAACAGCAAAACCATGCTGCCACTGCAGACAAGCATTACTAAATGAATCATGTAGATAATTCCTAGCAAGCACAGAAGTATTTTCAGGTACAGAAGGCAGAAAAAGTTTAATGGCCAGTACATAACACAGCATCAGAAATGGCTACATTTGCCCTGTACGAAAAAGAAAAATACAATTTCAAAAAGGATAAAGATTGGTCTGGCATTGATTACAGAACAAAACTGAGACTAGTGCAGATGGCCCAAATTAGGACATTTGGTAACATTCCAACTGCTATGTAAAACAGGAACTGCCTGGAAGGTTCACCCTTTTGTCCACACATCTTCTCCAGCTCTTGCTCATGTCCCATTGGCCCTAAGACATTTTGCAATTTTTTCATAGCCCTCAGAAATCTTGGTGTGTTTTCTTCTGCCAGATTTTGGGAAAAAACACAGAGATCACCCTGCACCACAGAGATGCTTTTAGTCTGACTGGCAGCACGTGTGTGTGACCTCAGAGGGGAATCAGGAGGCAAAAGCACTCCTGTGTGAGAGAGAAGTGGAACTCCACGTAGCAGTGCCACGTTTCTCCCCAAGCCAGAGTGCCAGACGGCTCAGTCGGAGCAGCACGCACAGATCCACGCGTGTGGGGGCTGAATGCACACGACGAGCAGTGTCTCAGCAAAAAAATGTGTGACTGGCACACTTTTGTTTCAGCACAGTAAGGGAATGTACAAAGCACACATACATGTGCATGTGAACCACGGACATCTCTCAGAAGCAGGATACTGATGTGCGGAGAGGGCGAGACTGTCGATGCTTTTAGAGCCTGAGTCAGGAGCTGCATCCCCTTCAAATGGATGGAGCTGCAGACATGGCTCTCAGAATAAAACATTCCTTTTACAAGTCTGAAGCGTGAGTTTAAGTCATCTTCTGAAAAGGAGACTTTTTCCTAAATGTAAGAAAACACGAGGCAGATAATCACCCAGTGTTGACCACCAGGCCCAGGCCCAGTCCCTGTAACTCATGCACTTGGGCGTGCTGTGGCTGTCAACAGCAGGGTAGGCACCATGGAATCACCATCCCTATCAGATGGGATGTACCTACCCCAAAGGTTTACATATCCTACATCAGGAGAAGTCTAGCTGTGTCTGCCTCAGCTTTGAGCCTGTATCCTGGAAGCAGCCAGTCTGTGGATAAGAGTTTACCCCAGAGGGGGGGACCACATGGCTTTGGCTTCACCTCCTGTGGGCTGTGCACACACTGCTAAGCAAAGAGGCCGAGAAAAGCCAGACCTGAGTACTTCGGCACTTTCAGGTTGTGGGATGCACAGGCCCTTAGCATCAGTATGGTGTTAATGTCACAACTTTAGCATGCCAGGTCTCACTATGGGAAAAAAGCTCTTGCGACCTGGCCCAGTTATCCCTGCATTGGTCTGCAATCTCTAACTGCATCTTGCCCATACTCCAGAGTGTTTGTTTAGTGAGAACAAGCACTGACAAAGGTTAATAGTTTTCTCCATATGACGATGATTAAGGTAAGTTTCTTAATAAGTCTCTGATTAAAGTAAGTTAAGCCAATTTTTTCTCTTTAATCTTTAAGATAGGTAAATCACACCCTCCCACTCTGATCCTTCAAAGATACTCAAGAGCTGATTCCAGGTCAGTGGAGCTCAGGGACTCTTCTCCTCCTCCTGCAGAGATGTCTTAGCCCCAGCACTCGATAGGGCTCCCACGCACAGACAGATGCTGTGCCAGCACCCATGCCCAGAGGTTACCCTTTTCTAAAGCCTTGCACGTGCAAAATGAGACAACGTTATAATTTTAAAATTAAACTGCTCCGAGGCAAGCTGAGACGGCTCTTTCTTTCCAATAAAAACGATAGGCACAGTACAGGGGAAACAAGGATGGAGTTAACTGTGCTTGCTAGATGCGCGCTGTGAAAACCGCTGGCCTTTTCCCAGCGCTCAAACACCTGTCCGAACACAGAGATGAAAGGACCCACGTTCCAGTGTCCCGGTGAGAAGCCTTGGGGACGCATGGGGCGGCAGAGTCCGCACTGCCTTTGTTCCTCGCCGCTTGGGAACCGGCACAGGCTGCTGCTTCCCCGCACTGCCTCTGCTCTCTGCGGTCCCCTCGGGTGCCCCTCCGAGGGACCATGGTCAGGTGTGGGGATTCCTCTCCCGCGCCGGCAGGGAAAGGCTCCTCTGGCAGGCGGGCGTTCCTGCCAAGGCTGCAGCCTGTGGAAGGGACCCCGAGGGACAGGGTTTCCCCTGAGGCGCCTTTCTGCTCCCCTGGTAACTGCTCCGCCTCTGCCGCACGCAGGGCCCGCGCCCTCTAACTGCTCATGAGGTTACCCATCTTGTGGAGGAAACAGCTAAACCGAAACTCACCGCGTTAAAAGAAATTAGGAAAAACTCAGCGTGAGGTAAGAAAAAAACAAGCTATTGCTTGGCGCTGGTTCCACTGGGGCTCGAACCCAGGACCTTCTGCGTGTAAAGCAGACGTGATAACCACTACACTATGGAACCGCCACGTTCGCGGTGTGTCACAGCACTGCTCCTATTGACGACATTCTGGCCACACCTCTGCCTGGCTGATGACGGAAGTCTGGTATTTTCTCTTTAATTGCTGGTTGATTAAAAACAAGTGTAGTAGTTAAAAATTACCCTAATGCGTTTTCTGCCTTTCTGATCGCTACAGAGGGGCAGTGACTCGGGTAAATCAGCTCCCGGTAAGGCTCCTGTGCCGCTATGTGTTGGGGGCAGCGGCGGGCCCCGCTCTGCCCGGCCGCACACGGCGCACAGGAGCAGGTAAGGACCCTGGGGCGAGCGGGCCGTGCTACAGGGAGCGCTCCCTTCCCCGGCCCGTATTCGGCACACGCATACCAAACGTGTTATTGCCTACAGCCCGTGTGCTCCCAACGCCCCGCTTCGGGAAGGGCTGGCAGCCTTCCTGCGCATCCCGCTGCTCCTGGCATATGCTCGGCTGCTCTGTTCGCCCCGAGTTGGGCTGGATTGTCACGTCAGGTTGGCCCAAGTGCGGGAAGGGCGGCCTGAGCTCAGGGAGAGCTGCAGCAACACCGCGGCCGCTCCGAGGGAGCGGCTGCGCGGATTCCCTCTAAACTGGCCATGGGAAGCGCCTCGCTGCTTAACTGCGGGGCGCTGCAGCTCTCTCCTCAGCGGGGGAGGGACGTGTGGGTGATTTCCTCGGCACATGAGGCTGTTTAAAACACAAAAGGCAGCGAGAAGCAGGAGCGCCCGGCTCTCTCCAATCCCCCGGGGAGGACGGAGAGCTCTCCGCCCGTCTGTGGCCGCCCGCGGCCTGCTCCCGCCGCGGCCCGCGCCGCCGGCAGGGGGCGCCCCGCGCTCGCCCACCGCCTCAGGCCCCGCTCGGGTCTGGGGCCTGTGCGGGAAAGGCCTCCGTGAGTGGGTGCTTTGGGTATCCATCCATCCGTCCGTCCATCCGTCCATGAACCTTCTTGTCACCCCTTACACCCCACAATAATTGCCGTCTTCTCTCTGTTATGTTTTACCCGCTTTTTTGCACTACTTGCACTACCTGAATCCTCATCATACTGTGCCTCGCCTCACATCTCAAAGGGAGTGTCTTGTAAGAGCGCAAATTAAGGCACCTGTACTATGTTTACAGGTCAAAAGGTACAAATAGAAATTATTATTTGGAATATAAAAGGTAAGTTTGGGAGTTTTCAGAAGTGTAGTGCTTGTAAGCAAAAGAGATATTGTTTGTGCCTAAATAGCATAGTTGACATGACTTTTGAAATTATTAGTATTTTGCTGAAGTAGCAGATTTATTTAACAAAGTAGAAAATGTTTCATTAAAAGCAGTTTAATAAGCATGAGATGAAAATAGAGATTAAGACAATTATTTCCATAGGCTTGATGACCCCTTACCCTGTATGTGGTTGCATTTATTAGTTGGTAGATTCCATTCTTTAAAAAACAATTTAAAATATTTTTTAAATCCTTTTACGTACTGATCATTAGTGTGGGAGTCAAATCTGTGTGCTCTCCTGACCTGGAGAGCCTGATTTGACCTGGAGAGCCTGATTTAAAGGCTTTACTCCTTTGGCAAAGAGACAGCCTGATAGGCCTGAGGCATCAGGATGTAGGGTTTGCACTGTGTGTGGAGCTTCTGGTTCACCAGACCAGCAAAATGCACATCAAGCTTTTGTTAGGCAATTCTTCTTCTTTCTGCTTTCTGCGCCCATTTCTTTTTCCTCATGCTGCTTTACTAAGATCTGTCAAACCCCGAGTGCTGTAGATAGATAGCTATCATTTCTGTAAGCTCTAAGTGGAGGTTGAAGTTAACGTCAGGGAAGTAGAGCTGTGCAAATTAGGTCATTAGTCATTGCTTCCCAGAATAATCTGCATTCATCTGATAATTTAGGAAACTTTCTTTAAAAAAAAAATGTTTCCCATTTTTTGCAGAGGGTATCCTGATGGTTTCATAGTGTTCTGGTCTAGTTTCTCAGTCTTCAAGAGCTTTGAGGCCTACCACTGCCTTTCTTTCCCATTTCTGATTTGGTGTGCTTTTTGCCAAGGATGATAGTTTGATGTCTTTTATTCACCTTCTCACCCAGAATTGTCAGTGGAGGAACATTTCTTTTTGTGTTCACACAAATTAACCTACTTTTTCTAATGTGTGAGCACAGATTTCTGTCATCTCACTGACTGAGTCAGAGTTTAAATTTGTTCTGGACATTAATTTCTCTATTTTTTTCTTTTTTTTTTTTTTTTTTTTTTCTTTCTGTCTCCAGGCATCTGAGTTTCTCAGTCAGGGACTTTTCCCTGGCTGGTACTTTAAAATACTTTGCTGGGTCATATAAAAATACTTCTTTAAGCTTGGTAGGGCAAGAGGAGGGAAACCATGGTCAGGGCTTAGAAGGAGCACGTTCCCTTCAACTATTATTATCTTCGTCCTTTTTGAAAAATATCGGTTACATCACTTTGTAGTGGGTGCTTCTGAGAAATAAGCCTGAAGCAGAATTTGAATTATGCATGTGGAATGCCTGCATGAAGACTTGCTCAGGAGGTTAATGTTTCTAAAGTATTTGGAAAACAGAATATGTGCTATTACATCAAGAAGGGCTGCTTTTAGAGGGATGCCCTGATTTCTACACTAGCACCATGACTGGGTTTTTTCTTGTCATGCTAGACTGCTCACTCATGTATTGTCAGAGTTTTTGGCCTACTTTCTGTTGCAGCTGTTGATGCTAAAAGTCTATTCAGCATATTAAGTGTGTGTGATACATGAATGCTGAGCAAAAAAGCAGTAGTATGTGTGACCTTGTTGATGGGACTGGTATGTTCTCTTTACCCTTTGTAGAGAGGAAAATGGTGTTGTCTCCTTGGACTTGAACGAGAAAGGTTAATTTGGAAAGGACATTTGTGTTTCCTCAAGTTGCATGTTATTGTGATCCCCACAAGTAACTGGAGAGGTGGCTCAGTCCAGCAACACTGACTCTTTATCAGGTTGCTTGGTCATGTCAGATCACTGAGACAGAGAACAAGAAGAGAAACAAAAGAAAACATGTCCTAAGGAAGCTAACTGCTAAGGTTATCCCTCTCCCACTGGTCTTGGATGAAATGTTTCTGATGGATTTATTGGCAATTGGAGCAAACTTCTCATTATGCAGAGAACTTGATAAATGCCAATAGAGATGAACTTATCAGGTACAGTAAATGTTTATAAATAATGTGTATCCCAAGAGTACAGTGGAAAGAGGTTGTGATGTATTTTTGCTTGCATGCATTTTGGCAGAGCAGTGTGATCATACATAAAAGATTAGCTGCTGTAACTCAGATCAGGGAAAGTGCATCCTGCCAGAAAAAACAAACATCAAAACTGTTCTGGGTCATGCAGAATTATTGCGCTTGGTATGCTTTCCATTTACTGTCTCGTCTCACAGGAGAGGAACAGCTTTGAAAGTGGAAGCTTGTGTCTGGGACTCCAGAACCTCAGAGGACTAGCTCAGTCAATCAAATGCCTTCTGCTTTGCTGGTTTGGCATTTTAAATATCTTTTGCACCTTAATAAAAGTCTGTTTCAAAAGGGGATTTGATCACTCTGTCCTTCAGAGTGGTGGCTGATACTTTTAAAGTTGTCACCACACTGATGGCAAAAAAATTCTGAAAATAGCATGTTATGGTATTATTAGACCTTTGGGGAGGTGCAGAAGGATGAAGATATTACTTTGCCTCTATTCTCAGAAATCTTTTGTTTCTATCCAGTTCCTGGTGGGTCTCCATCACCTGAAGAGATGGAGAGCAAGGGCACAGTGGTCTTCATCTTGTGCCCGTGCACACGGAGCTTTCTCCCACCATAGCATGCTTTACAACCTGTGGTCATCTTCAGACCCACAGGCCCCACCCTGACCCCACAGAAACGCTGCTGTGCTCTGTTCCATCACTGCACAGCAGCAAGCAGCCCCTCCCTGGCTTCTGGAGTGGGGCAATGGTGTTCTGATGAACATAAATGCTGATGAGGACTGGGCCCAAGACTGTAGTGGTGACATTACACTGTCATGCTTCTACAGACATCTCCTAGTTTTGAGTGGTTTGACGGGGTATGTGTTCAAAATCACATGGTATCCATGCATTGCCAGTGGAGCAGATTCCTCAGGGGCTGTTGTGTGAGCAGTGGGACGAAAAAAATCACCATGATGGCTCTGTCCTTCTCTAGGGATCCTGTGCAGTTACTGGGAGTCAGGGGTCAGCATGGCCAGGAGCTGGGTCAGAGATGTGGGAAGTACTGCCAGGGGTCAGGGTTGGATTTCAAATCGTGGCTTCCTGACCGGAGCAAGGCTGTGGTGTTCTCGGCTTCTCAGCAGTCACACAAGGAGAAGACGAGCCAAAACATGAACTGAGTCCACAGAATTTCAGTCTGATGTTTATGGTGAGAACATGTGCATGCATGAAGAAATGAACTGAAGGCATCAGCACAGTGCTTCCCAACACAAGATCTGAGTGCTTCATACTTGTGCATTATCTGGATATGACTGAGTGATTTGGAGAACACTTCTATATATCACTTGCATGCAGATGCAATGCCTTGTTGTAAATTCAGTATTTTTTTCCTTAAGGGCTTTCATAACCATGCCAGTCACATCAGATAACCAAATAACCTGGACAGCCTTATGTTTTTTTCCGGTGTGCTAGATCTGCTAAAATGCAAATCATTGCCTCAACACAGCAGAAAGGCCGAAAGAGATCATGTGACTTCAGATGCGAGGCAGATAACTTCAGCCCATCCCTTTCTCTGCCTGAGATTCAGGAGGCATGGAGACAAAACAGCTTTTCAACACGGAAACAGCACAGCTGGAGAGCTGCAGCCATGAGCTTTCACATCAGGTTGGACCATGAAAACAACATTTTCCCCTGACTGTTTCTGAAGAGCAGCATTCAAGAAATTTCCTCTCGGGAAGCTGTGTAAATAGGTGGAGAGCAAGTGCATTGCAGCTTCTGAGCTCCAGAGTCCCAGAGAGAATTGGAGCACCTGTTCTGCAGAGCTACGCCCCTCAGGGGTTGCTTTCTCTTAAAAAAAAGAATCTTCTAAAGGTACTCTAGTACAAAATATCTCGGTATTGCTGAAGCAGAAAGAAAAAAAGGTAATATCTTTGGGCGGGGTATTTATAGATATATATTTAGCTCACTTTTAAAGAGCAGACTGACAAAATGAGAGATGTATGTGGCATTATTTATGATTTTACCATAAGCAACATCACTGTGCTTCAAGCTATAGTTTGACCTGGACTGAATCAGTTATCCAGAACTTCTGAGTACAGATGAAATCAAATAGCTTTGAGACTACTGTATTTAATGTAATTTTTGTTTTAGGAAAAATAATTTTTATTGTATTTTGAACCTTGTTCTGATACCTAACTTAAATTTTATGAAAACCACGCTGAAGCATTAATTTAATTTTTTAAACTGGCTCAGATTTCAACACATGTTTATTCCAAAGATTTGCTTTTTCAGGATGTCATTAAGACCCTGCTCATTAAGTGCAGGACAGTATGTGATCCAGCTTTTTGCTTAAAGGGTGTTAACTTTTATGCTTCTGTTGGGTTCAGTTTACTAGAACCAAAGTTGCTTCAGGATTTTCAGTTTTCCCCTTGTTGCCTAAAGGAATCTCCCCCTAGAGGCATTTAACATTTCTGGAAAGTGATATGATGGGTTTGCTTGTTCTTCAAAGAAGAATGTGTACCCCATTTGTCCACTTGTAGTTGCTATTCCTCCTCTTTTAAAAACAAAATCTTTCTAAAGTCTTGCTATACAAAAAAATGAGGGTGCTTTCTTTATTTTCTGCCCCCCCAAAAAACCAAAAAACCCCCAAAAATAAAGAGATCCTTTATTGATTATAAGTAACATTAACTGGTATTCTCCCCCCATTTTTTCTGCAGATTCTCTTTGGGTTTGCATGCAATTCCTGAGCTCAGGGATTGCTTGAATTATCTACATGTTCACACCTTTGCTACTCTTGCTTTTATTTCTTTTTGTAGTGCATTTTCTGGCTCAGGAATATGAGTCCACCTTAAAACTTCATCCTATTCTTCATCCTGTTCTCTTTCAGGCTTTGCTGGCTTTCTGGAATCTTACTAACATTTGGCCAGTGCTCAACCCACCACATACATCCCATTCCCTATTGATTCCTGGCCCCAACATTGAGGTCTGTCGACATGACCACTTACAGCAATCATTCCATCAGCTCTATATTGAGTTTAGCCTTGCTTCTCTGAGCAGGCAAAGGAAATTACCTGTTAACAAAAAGCCTTTCTCATTTGTGTCTTTCACATCTTTATAATCACTGAAAATCACTTATTAGAAATGTTCGTTTGTTCCATGGATGTAAAATGATGGAGACCTAATCACATATTGATTTGTCTATGTTTGATGTTCTCATATCAACCCCTTGGCAGATCAAATTCGGTGTTGGTGTCAAAATTACTACTCCTGTGCCAGGAGTAGTAGCCAGGTTCCATTTCACTTCATTTCTGCTAGTTGACTGTGACTGCTTCGTCCTGCTTTCTGCAGGGTGGGTCTTTTAGCTAATGAGATCTTCAACTCATCTCTGGCTTCTCATCCTTGACAATCCCAACAAGACAGTTTTGGAGAACTGTTTTTCTGCAGGTTCTGACCTGAGTGTTGTGATTTAATGTCTGGGTTCCCTTCTCTAGGATATTTTAGTCTTTCCAGCTTCTTTCCCTCAGTAATGCACAGAAGCAAATCCATCACAAAAGCATATTGTGGCATTTCTACACTCTCTGCAGTCCTAGTTTCCAAAGGAAAACAATTCTAAAAGAAATCTGTGAGTCACAGTAAAATAATTATACAACATAGCATTAATGGAAAGCCTCTGTCATTAGAAGCATCCATCCATCCATCAGATCTTTATGCAGAAAACTCTTTCCGTCTTATCACCTCTCCTAAGACATGTTATGGGAGGAGATCTTAGCTACCTGTTCAAAAATATGATTGAGAAAAGGGGCGAGTAGTGAAAGCCGGCATATTGCTGGAGAGAACTGTTGAAACAACTTCTAGGGGAAGTAGCATAATTATAGAAACCCCATCCCAACAAAAATAAAAGGAGAAGCCTTTCATTTTTGTTTATCAAAGATAAGAAACAAATGAAAAGACAGAGAGAGGAGTAAGAACTTAAATCTTAGTGGCTCTTATTTGTATGGCTTCCATATCCTCTCTTTTAACCTAGTTTACACCTGTCTGCCAATAGCACAGGTCAAATAATTTTAAAAGATAAGGTGTGCTTTAAAGGATGACTCTCTGCCCAAAGACCCTGCTGTCTGATTTCATTGAAAGTCAGCTATAAATTTTTACAGGATTTCCATTTTCCTCGAGGCTGAGGCAGCCTGGTCTTTATGTGACTGACAAACTGGAGGCAAGATTGATTTGGGGCAGCATCTATTACATCCAGACCGAATGATGCTGAGCCATGTTCTCTGTAAATCAGGCTCGTAACAGCTCGGGTTCTCAACCCCAAATTTTGTAGCACTTGCTGTGTGTAACCTTCAGCAGCTCCTGTCCAGGAAAGAGCAGCATGTGCCACTCTGGCTTAGCTTTGTGCATGTCCATTGACATGATTGCAAAGACATTTTATTTTGCTTCAGTGGATGGGTTGTGCTTTTAGTGCCTGTCTATCACAAAACTGGCTTTTTTGCTAAACTGAGATAAATCTGGCAATTTTTTGAATTATGTCTAAAAGTGGGGCAGATGACTTGTAGAAATTGAATGCCTGCTTTTCAGTCAATGTGACAGATTCTCTCTTAAAGTAAATCAGTGGTATAATATCTAGAATATTAGTACAGTGTTATATTTCAAATTCTCACCTAGCTACCTTGTGTCTCTTGCAATACCTTGGTAAAAAGCCCAGCTTTCCATTTTATCATCCAGCATTTGGGGGGAATTTTGTAATGGCAAATGATTCTTCACCAGACACTGCTACACTGTGTAGTCAGTAGCTCATGGAAGTTATTCTCCTGGCCTGCAGTCTGGGCATGCAGGTTGGCACTGAGGATGGCTCCATAGCCACTTGAGAAGTTGTCATGAAAAGGGAGTTGAATGTTCACCCTGTCCATTTTAGAATGCAGATATTTGGGACTGAAGGTGGTGATTATTCCCCTGGACTAGCCCTTTGGTGGCCAGATTTGACCTTTTTAGGAGGTTTAATGATAGGATTTATCTGCACAAGCTGTGAGTGTATGTTTGAGTCTTCATTTACTGCTGTCACAATATAATTTCTGTCCCTATGCCTCTATCTTTTAATTTCTTTGCTCAAGGAGGTTCTAGAAGTCCATGAGTTTAGATGTATGTGGTGGAGACTGGTGATGACTGGGAGGAAAGCTGAAGTCATTGAAAGCAGGTTATGATCACAATTCAGCCCCCATTTCTTGGGTCAGCCCATTGCTTGCTGTGGTTTGGAGGGAGTTCTGAGAGGTGTGATGGTTCTGTTTTGGGCACCCATTGCCCACTTGCTGGGCACAGGCTGACCTGCCTTTAATCAAGAGTCTAAGCAGAACTTAGATTGTACGGTCTATTTTGCCCTTAGTCCAGTCTTCAGATCACAATTCAAGTCATGGCTGTTTGAGATGTTGTTTGAGATGAAGTAATGAAGGTTTGAGATTCTCTTCAGAGGGTAAGTGAGGAGACGGTAACCAGGAGAGCAAGAATTGTTTGGAGAGAAGACAAATTTGAGCTATTAGCAATATCAGTGCTGTGTTTGATGCTGCCAAAGCCATTGGTGGGCTCAAAATTAATGTAAGAGCACTTTTTTTGGATTTCGTGATATCTCCTTCAGAGGGAAGTAAAGCAGTCCATTGTGTGGGAAAAAAACCTTAAAATCCTTCTTTCCTGAATTAATTACTGACTCATAAGGAATCAGACCCAGCTCAAGTGTAAGATACCTTTGTTTTGTGGGATCCTAAATAAAAGCCCCAGAACTACAAAGAGTTGTGTTATATTAACATGACAGGACAGTATATCATTTATAATAATAAATGTTGAAATCTGCACATTCAGACACACAACTACAAATGTTTTCTAATTATGGAAATTGAAAATCACCTAGTTATACATTTATGGTTTTTTTCTTTTGTATCCTTCTTTTATTTTGATTTCTGCTAGTAAAGCCAAAGGAATATAGTAGCTAAGCATTCATTTTATGCTGATGAATTTCTTCTTTGTTTTAAAACTCAAGTTAAAAGAAAAGGAATATCAATGAAACCGATAAAATAATTTAGATGTCAGATGTATCCCTGGAGACAGAGAGAGTGGGGTCAGTGTGATCATATAAGAGATCTTTAGCTAAAACAAAGTTCAGTATCTAAGAGCATCAGTGAATTTCTTATTGCTTAGAAATTGATCCATTTTGTATCTCAGAGGAATTGTATTCATTTGAATTTGTTGATTAGAGAGTGTATTGCATTAGTGAGTTATACTATTTAGTGAAGAACTGAGCAAGTGCCAGGAGAAAAACCCAAAAGACTTCACTTCAAAATGTATTTTGTTCATCTATTTAATGAAACAATATCTTTTCCTTGGATTGTTTTCAGTAGAAATGCAACAGAAAATTGGATATTTTATTTAAATGACATCTGATAATGAAGTGATTTGCTGTGGTACTGTCTGTCCTGGTAAATTTGGTGGTGGTATCACTGAGCGATGAAATGATAAATGGGGTGGTAAGGCAACTTTTCAAATCAATGGAGTATTAGGAGGATTGGGGTTTTTTTAGCAGTACTATCACATGTCATTTAAAATATTTAAATTTCTGCAGTTCCAATTTTCAAATCATAAGAATGAAGAGTAGTGTGTCTCCATAGTCCCTTGTCCCTAGCAGTAAGGTTTTAAATAGCAACTCTTCATATAAGAAACCACTGCTGCACAGTTACATTAAGCGAACATGTAAGGAGTAAACTGTATTAATTACGAAGTTAATTTCTCTTGCATGCAAGTTGACAGTAATCAGGTGTGGAAAAAAAAACCCTGGTGTGGTCCAGTTTAGGTAGGATGTGCTGTACAATAATTTGTTATGGGCTGAAGGTACTTCAGATTCTGTCTTGTCAAGCACCATTTTTTTTTCTCCCTATCTCTCCTTCCCAATCTCATTCCTGTTAGGAGTACTAGGAAGAGCCCAGGAGCCCAAAGGAGTATAGCCCTCATCACTGAAGGAACACAGGAAATGTGTATAATGCTAACAGCTGAGAGAAACGTGCTTCGTATCAGCAGCAATTAAAACGGATGGGCAGCATCATTGGAACCATGGGGTGCAGCAGTTCTGTAGCTGACAGAAGGTCAGAGAATGGTGAGTGTTGCCTTTGTCTTCAGGACAAGTGGTTGTTCTCTCTCTAACACCAGTAGAGGATTGAAAGATAATGTTCCTCTCCCCCACAACTCCCGCCCAGTCCTGTTGTCAAAATATTTGTTCAAGGAAAATTATTTTCTAATTATTTTCTTTTTAAAACTGTGTATAGCTTTTAGATGCTGGCTGAGGTCAGGAAGCAGCTTTAGGCCACCTCTAACATTGACAGATTGGGTTGTAAAAGATTCACAGCATCTGGGACAGAAGCTAAATTTCAGAGGTCTCTCTGCTCGCTCTGTCACTGGCAAAGCTTTGGGGGTAAGGTATTGAGTGGAACCTTTTATGGCTTTTCACACCACAGGATTCCTGGGCAAACCACCCCAATTTCCCTGCTGTTGTGTGACCCCAATTATGAAACAATTGTAATAAAGCAGGGCTATTACAATGACTTAAAAATCAGTTTTCTGGCCTACCATGTGCCTGGCCTGACATTCTCCCTGACAATTACTGAGGCTGTCAGCTGAAAGTCTCCACAGGACCTGGTTAAATGTTTAATTAAACTAATGGATCATCACCCTCCTTTTAATCACACCCCACTTTGGTATGAACTCAGCAGTCTTTGCACAGGCAGGTGGGTTCCAGGATTCACTCAGACCTTTGTTCAGACCCTCTGTGTTCTCTTTCGAGATTTTTCATTAAAGCACAATTTATTGGTCAGCAGAGAGCCGTGTTACATGGTACTGTGCATAGTCTTAAGACATTATTATGTTGAACAGCCGTGGTTGAAAAGGAAGGCTCTTTTTGGCTACCAGGCCAGGATACGAGTCACAGGAAGCTGGTGACTGAGAAGCAGGAGCGCTTAGTCATGGCTACAGGGATCCCTGCTGACTGGTTTGAGAGCAGCCCTCAGCTTTGTGTATGCTACTACAAAGCAGCATCTGTGCTGTATCACAGTAGTGAAAGTAGAATGGAATCATCCGGAGTCCCAGACCTACCTGTAACTGAGAGGCAGATCTTCCTCTTTGGGTTTGCATGCTATGCTGACATGTGCCTTGCAAGACATTAGGGATGTGCTACTTGGGAATATTTCTGAGTGTGTAAAAGCTTGGAGTGGGCTGGAGGAGTTGTACTCTTTCTTGATCAACAACCATCAACACACACTGATGTGGGGCTTAGGATTTTGTGTGCTTCCTGGATTGTGTTTTGTCTTCTGGAGCTGCTGGATGGTTTCCTTTCTGCTCTTCTTCTTCTGTAGTCAAGGGATGCTGAACCATCATTTTATCTGCAGCCTGAGGCTGTACATTTCTCTAATGCATTAATAACATGAATTTAACAGATATTTGTTGGTGTAGAGACCTTCTGCAACTGATAACAATTTCATTTAGAGATGCAGTTTAGCCTAGTGTGAAAATCATGTTCTGGTTCAGTCCTGAGAGTAACAGTGCTGTAATAAGTACAATTTAAAAAAAAAAAAAAAAAAAAAAGAAAGACAGGAAACATTCTGTTAGATTTGCAACATTAACCACAGTGATTGATATGTATCTGTCTTATGTGATAGCAATGGAACTGTGCCATGTTCAGTGCTCAGGACCATTAAGCAACCCAGGGGGCTTTAATGGGAAGTTTAATGGCTCTGATGCTGGAAATCTGTTTCTGTGCTGGTGATTGTGCTTTGCCCCTTAGGTACTCTTCTAAACAGAAATGTTGGTGACAGCCTTGCTGTAATGTGTCAGACTTTCAGGTCTGTAGTGTTGGGGACTTCCAGAAAGGACAGAAAAGAAAAGAGATCTCAGAGTTTATGTAGGGTCTGAAGGATGCTCTTAGTCATATAAGGATCACATTTCCTTCAGGCAGGAGGATTTTTCTAGGATGTATGCAATATCTACAGGATGGGAGTCTTTCTGGATTTTGCTCTTGTCTAGACTAGAAAATGTTACCATTTTAACTATACTGTATACTCATTAAATTTAAAATAAACAACAACAAGTTGTTACAGCATCTGTAAGCATTTTTATAAAAATGTTTCCCTTTTGTTATACTCTATTAATAGAATCACTTTCCCATTAATATTTGTCCTTACCTGCATAGCTATCAGTAAGAAAAAAATAATTCTTACTCAGGTTCCACTCATCGTAGTATAAAACTTTCTGGTATTTGTGATCATTTACAATAATTGACTAGTGTAAACTGTTGTCCCTGTAGTACAGAGCTTTCCTTTACTGTTTTGCAGTGCAGGACAGTGTGCCCACCCCAGGACCTCTTTCTGCCACCAGATGTTTCTTTGCTTAATAAATTTTCATCTGAGCAGTTAATGGAATGTGATCTCTTTGTGGCATGAATGAGGCCTGAAGGCAGCAGGCTCTTTCTTCCAGGCTGCAGTCTTGATGATTGTTCTTCAGCAAAGTTTCCAGCAGTTTTCCAGACTGAGACCATAGTAGACACAACTTCTTAAAGTGCTGAGTGGAATGCATATTCAGCACATAGTTAAAAATGGTCTTCTGGGCATGTTCCATTGACTTTTTGGGGTGAGTGTTCTTTTGTTAACCAATCTAGCTAAAACAATACTTCATTGCCTTTTGGCTTGTCTATTTAAGCAACATATTCTACCCTTCAATACCGTTTGTTAACTTTTTATCCTAGGATTTGAATTTTGCTGGCTTGCTGATGCAGTTCTGCAGGCAAAAACTTTCTGGTAGAAGAGGCTGTTGCAAATACTGTCATTACATAGTTCATGTCACAGCTTGCAAAATCAAAGCTTTTTACTGCAGCTTGATAAAGAAATACATTGTTGATAGGGCAAACTGTTCTTCCTTCACCTTCCCAAAACCCATATAGTGCCCATCAGCTGGACATGACTGACTTCTTACCTGGGTACTGTCTTCAAGATAATTAAATGGGGAAGGTTATTAACTACTTAGGCCTGAGCCAGTCAGCTAGCTTGGGATCTGTGTTGGAAGACAGAAACAGTGAAGGCATCTTGTATTTTTTCAGTCTCACTTTTACTGGGTTTCATCTTATTGTTGACTGTGCACAATGGACAGAATTCCTCATCTGATTGCAAAATTCTGCAAAGGCGGCATGCATATTTTCTTTGTAGATTACCCTGCATCCATGTGTACTCCAGTGCTTTCTGTTTTGACAGTCATTAGAGCTGCAATCCTCATCCAGAAGTGGTACCGCTTCACCATGGCCCGCCTGGAGATGAGGCGCCGCTATTCTCTCAGCATCTTTCAGTCAATCGAATATGCTGATGAGCAGGATCAACTACAGGTTTGTGAGCTTCCATTCTTCCTATACAAGCAGTTAAGTTATCCCCAGGACTGTGGCTGCACAAACAAAATGTGTGTGTGGTGATTTGTTGTACAAAGCTGGGTCTTGATTAATGTCTTGATTAATAAAACTGTTTCCCTGCCTGACACATGAATTAAGTTGTGTGTATTCATACACAGACAAACAGATGAATGTAACTACATAGGCATCAGGACACCATTCTGCCCATACAGCATATCTAGGGTATAAGTTCCTGTATAGCAGCTCTGTTAGCCAGGGATTGCAGGTCATTTACGGATCACTAGGGGTGATCTTAACTGTCTGTGAGGCAATATGTGTGCAACAGAGATACCAGTGTTTCAGCCCAGTGTCAGTATCAGTATCAGCCCAGGCTTCCTTTAGGGTCAATATAGGAAATTTGGAACTTACAGGCCCTTGTGTTCATCCTAGCATCTGTGTCTAAAGTCTGTTAACTGCATTGTAGCAGTTGTTTCTATTGACTATGAAGGAAGTCTAGGCAAATAGTCTGAGTGGTGGGCAAGGTGAATTATACCTAGAAACATCAGCAGCACTGAAACAGCCCTGAAACATTTTATGTATTCATGAAGTGTCAGTGGTGAATTCATAGCAAAAAAAGAAAGGGAGCTGCTTTTGTAGTAGGACATAAATTGTGTCATTGTTGCAGGCTGATACTATGGGAATATACAGTAGTGACTTATATCCTCCTAAGTGGGAAACTGCAAGTAATAGAGTAAGAAAGATATTAATGTTTTTTGGACCACCTAAACTGATCAGTGTGTTCTTTTCTTTTTCATACTCAGCTATCCAACTTTTTTACATTCATGCTGGATCATTGTACTCATCCTGATTCAGGTAACAATAACAATAAAAGTAATGCGAAGATTGTGTTTGAAAAACTTGATGTGAGGAAAATTAATTTTCAATATGATATTTACAGCCTATGGCATATGCTGGGGTTGAGGTTTGATATCCTAAATACTGTAATATGAATTTGATCCTCTAAGTGTTGACACTGCTTACTATCTACTTTGTGAGTCAGAGCAGTCAGTAAGTCAGAACAGGCGTCTGTTGTCCTTATGAGAATATTCAGAGGTGTTCAGAGTGCTTTCTTATGTGTTACTGCCCCTCCTACAGAATCCAGTTTTCACAGCTTTCTGTTCATGTTTTCTTAAACTATAAGATGTGATTATTCAGAAAGATTGTGTTCAGTTGATTTAAGGCAGGTATAATCAAAGAGGTTGCTCTTTCTCCCCCACCGCCTTTGGCAGTTCTGGACCCCGTTTTAATTTAATTTGTTCTAGATTTTACTGCAACATGTATCAGTATGTGAATGATAAAAAAAGAAATAAATTTAAACTGTTGGAGATAAATCTTTTGAAACCATCTCAATTAAGCTTCAGTTATTCAAGGAATAACCTTTAATTTTTGAAGTCTTTTGGGATCCTTGGACATAACTTACTTTTGAGGTCAAGCTCAACAGAAGGACAGACTGAAGTGATTCCTAAGTCCAGAAAACAAACATGACTTCCCTGAACAAATTCAGAATAGATCTAATCCCAGCAGAGTTAAAAATGAGGCTGACCCCCTCTTACTGCATTACAAGAGAATGCCCTTTCTCTTTAATCTGGTCTAGCCACGGGTTATTTCAATTAAAATTTGCACAAGATACTTTGACAGCAGGATAAAACCATCATCAAAACCTTAAGTGGTTCAGTGTTTTAATGACAACCGGTAGAAATTGCAATTTTTCTCTCTTAAATACTTTAGAGTGCCTAATGCTCTCTGTGCTCTGCAGAAAAATAAATTACATTTGAGCCTTGCTCCAAAGGCAAGGCAGATGATTCAACAGTCCTCCCTTTGATTTTTTTCCCATTACTGCCATATCCTGAAAAAAAAAAATCTGCTTTGGTCATTTAACTTCTTGGGAAGGAATTGCCAAACTTAAAGAAAAACAAATACTGCTCACTTCATCTACTTCTTCATGCTGATGGTGCACCTCTGTTCAGCTTTTCCACCTGAATAGGAAAGAAAACAGTAGTGCTAGGTCTGAGGCATGGCAAAATATTGTTAATCTCTATTTTTATTATAATATTAAAATGGAATTTTACAGCTGCTTGTTGTAGATATGATTTATCCACCTTTATTAGCTGTGTATACTGACAGAGGGAATAAAGGTGAGGTGTCTCAGATGACTTGCTAGGGCTCAGAACATTGCAGAGCACACTGCTATATGCATGGGCTGTTCATGTGCTGGTGGAGATCGGAGCCTCACCTGTGCACAGGGAGGGAGATGGAAGATCCTGTGGGCTGCTCCTCATCATCACTGCACAGGTGACCTGTTTCCTGCCCTTGTAGATATTGGGAATTGCAGTTGTGGTTAAGGTTGAAACACATTAGATAAAGCGTATATGGTTTATAGTAAAGCATCCCTTTGTCTTGCTGGCTTAAAACTTCCATCTTTTAGGACTGACATTGTTAAGATTTGATAACTGCTCCAAAGGCTTTATTTTTGTCTTGGTTTGTTCTCCATTTCTAACACCGTGTGTTACAGATAGCAGAACCATAAACAAAACAGAAAAATTTTGCTGTATGTTTAATAAAGAGATGGCCAAGGCTGCCTATGCAAAGGAGCTTAGATTTTTTTTTATGAATTGAATATCAAATGTGTACTGTGTGGGTTGTGGTTATTTTTTCCAACTGCTGGCTGTGGGCATTCTTTGCTTTAAGCTCTTGATTGCTTGCCCCTGGAAGTGACCTTTGCAGCACTCATGCCAGCCCCACTCATGTAAGCAAAATCAGTGCTGAATAGAGGAATTCTTAAAGAACTGCTTCCACTTCTGCTGAATCACCATTTTAAGATGTGAACCAGAGTGTATGTAAACATAACAACCAGAGAGGCTTCAAATTGACTTTTCTGTTCTGAAGCATTTTCTAAAACCTGCAGTTCTCTGGCTTTTTATCTTTTTCATCAGTGTGTGCTTACTTAAATTAGAGCGATAGCAAATGGTTCAAAAGCTGTCTCCAAGAAGACAATATATAATATTCTTACCAAAGAATAGGTTGCCTGTTCTTCTCAGTATGTGATAAGAAAGTTACTTGAAAATTTGTGATCTGTGGTTTTCCTTACATTATAAACTACTCAGCCTCCACCATTAATCTTGTTACTTTCCTCTTTTTAAATCTGGTTTTTTTCAGATTATGTTTTTCAAAGAAAGAAAGCAGCTGCCATCTCATTAACACAGTAGTGCTTTTGATGTGATTGTTTATCTGTTATACCCTAAAGCTTTTTTCATCCTCTCATTCTCCTTAAGATGTCAGTGTAGTTTGTGATTGGGATATTATATAGCTGAGTGTCTTGTTTTGCTTCTAATTAAAAGCTATTTTGCAAGGGTTTGTGGAAAATAAGAAGAAAACCCTTTTCTAACTTATACTTTTCTCCCTCATTTCTTGAAAAAAAATCTTCCTACCTTCTCAGATTTCAATGGAAAGCTCTCTGGTCAGAGAAAGCTGGAAACTGCCTTTCCAGCAAAAGATGACCCATTTACTCACTCTTTTATGGGCACATTGAGGGTGAGAAGACTGCAGATGCGTCCTGAGAAAAATAGTGAGACTGGGAATCTAAACCTGTTCCTGTCAAGGTCACCAGGGCACCTCCAGGAGCCTTCCTTCAAAGAGGAACAAACAAAAAAGTGTTGTTTTCTGCAGTTTCACTCCCCATGATGCCTCCCTTGCAGCTTTAACACCCTTCCAAGATGTTTTACACAGAGTGATTCTTGCAGTGGGGATAAGTTATAGCTTCTTGCGGTTTGCAGCACCAGGAATAGTGTGAAGGAAGAAATGTTTGAAGCATTTTAGAAATCTCCTTCCTCTTTGTAGGCTCAGTGTCCATTTGGCTTTGACCTGAGGGCCGTGGATCAGTATCTGGCTTATGTAAGAGCATTTCTCAGGAGTCAGAGGTGCTCTCAGGTGCCCCAGTGGTCAGGCTGAAGGCATACAGATGGTGGCAGAACAGAGAAGTGATTTCAGATCTGCAGAAGTATCTGATTCCTGGTTACCCTGATAGTGAGTACATCCTTGGAAGTGGCAGCTTTGACTTGCCTTGAAAAACTCCCAT
Source organism: Pyrgilauda ruficollis (assembly GCF_017590135.1). Lineage (NCBI taxonomy): Eukaryota > Metazoa > Chordata > Aves > Passeriformes > Passeridae > Pyrgilauda > Pyrgilauda ruficollis. The sequence continues at coordinate 10,103,164 of NW_024524266.1, forward strand.
GGCAAGGTGATCTGGTCAGGAGGATCAGGTATTTGGGCTTTCTGTGGCCAAATTGACTCCACTTAGCTCTGGGCATTTGTGTTTAACATGGAATATGGCTGTAGTTGTTTGTGTTTTGTTAATAGTGAGGGCTCAACTCTCTGAGCCTGGGCTAGACCTCTGGTGTCAGAGTACAAAGTAGGTCATTGCCTGTGCTCCCTCTAGTCAGTGGAGAGATACAGATGCTGGTAGAGAATGTTTCATTCTGTCTTAACATGTGTGCCTGAACCAGGCATGCCAAGACTTTTCATCCCTGTCTTTCAGTATAACTGAAAGAGCCTTGACGGCTTTGACTAGAAAAGCAAAATGGGGGGGTGCTGAATCCTTCAGAATTAGTCCTAAATGGGGCGTGTGGTGAGCTGGGGTACTTGCTGGACAGCATGGTGATTCCCTAGATTGCATTAGGTCATCCATTACTGACTGTTCAGAGACAGGACAGTCATGCTGTGCAGGAAGAAGCCTTAAAATCCAGCTGAAAGACAGCCTGAGGAGCCATAAGTACACTCTAAGATTAATGACCATGACTGGCTTTTGACAACTCATCCAGAAGTGGAAAATGGGGTATGCTTTGCAGAGATATGCCCTACAGGGAAGGATTGGGTTTCCCAGCCTGAGCATGTGCCAAAAGAGAAGTGAGTCTGTGAGGAAGGCAGGTTCATGTTCAGAGGTAAAGTGAAGGATGGATGGCCTGCTGTGTGCTGGAAGGGAAGGCAAGAGTAGGAGCAGGCATGGGCAGGTGTCTGCCTGGCATGAAATGCTGAGAAGATCACTGGCTCTGAAGGAGTCAAGTCAGATGAGGACAGCTGGTTAGAACAGGCAAGAAATGAGGCATTTGGGTGGTCTGAGGAGTTGGTTCTGTAGTCCCCCACTTCTTGGGAAGTGGGGTGCAGAGGGAGATACTGTCCAGAGACCTGCTGCTAGAGCTGGAGCAAGAATTGGTGCAAATGTGTTTGGCTGATCACTTGATCACTGTGTGAGAATCAGCAATTTCAGCCCACGGTGACATTCTGGTGTCCAGTCAGACAAAGCTGTAACTGTGGTGGAGGACTGCAAATCAAACTGCACTTGGTGAAAATGGTGAATCCTGAGCACTTGATGTTACTTGATGCCTTAATCCATTTAAATGGCTGAGTATAACATTGCATTAGCACTGAAAGTGCTAATCAGCTCCCAGCTGAAGTGCTGATAGTAAAAGAGGACTTTTTAAAATCCAGATTACATTTTTATCTATTTATTTCCTTAATATTGATTTTATCCAGTTGCAAGACAAGCTGGCCTTTATGAATCTCATAATTTATGAGGTCACATGCTGGTTTTGGCTACTGTGAGTTTTGAGTCACAGCTACAGGTCAGCTATAAACCAGCAATAAATAGTACAGCTACACAGCTGTAAATAATACATTTTTATTTGCAGTTGCAGGAAATCAGGGTTACAGAAAACTTAACTGTAGCCCAGCAAAAAGTGTTTACAACAATCATCTCATAAGAGCAACTCTGCAACAGCATCTGCTAGAACACTTTCTTTTAGGGACTGTTTCTCTCTTTTAGAATAATATATGACCAAGACAGTCTGCAAGAAGAAAACTGAAATCTGCTGATCAGTCAGTTACGTTTCAAGGTTATGTCAAGAAAAATATTGGATTGAAGCAATTAGCAGTGTTCCTGCTTCCTTCATATTCCAGGAAAATTAGAAGCTATGGTCTACTTTCACCACTCTGTTTTTGTTTACTTTGTTTCATCCAATAGTTTTATGGAAGCCAACCAAAAGCTGGCTTTGTTTCCTAGCTGTATCAGAAAGGAGTGATTTGCAATCTGCTGTGAATAAATATAATTTTGTTGGTGACTTTTAAAATAATCACTGTGACCTGCTGGTATTTAGCCTAAAAATTTTAAGTAGGAAATAAAAGCAATAGAAGGGAATCTTCAAAACCTGTATTAAAAACGTAATATTGAACTTTAAACAGATGATGGTCATTAAATGATCAGCCATGACTTTTGCGTCTCCTTGCATCAGGGGGAAGGAGAATGAAGGTTTGTACCAGGTGATGGTTCTCATTACCTGTGAGCAGACTGCTCCACAACTTCAGTGCAAAATGTTCTGCACCCTGACCACAGTTACTACAGTTGGAAAAGAGTTTTTGCCTGTTTTAAACTTTGGTTTGGTCTTTTCCCCCTTTTTGTGGTTGATTGGGTGGTTGGTTTTAGTATTGTGAAACAACCTGGGGAGACCTGGAGCTCTTCCACTATAGGAGGCAGGAGTCAGCCACTGTAATACTGCAGCAGTTAAAGCTGTTTTGTTCAACCAGTTCTGGCTATGCTGTTACAGCTCTATGGGTCCTGGTAGAGTTTATACATTTTTGTTTTCCTTCTATCTTGTTCCAGTTTCTCAAATTTTTACCAGCCCTAGTGCTCCTCAGGTGGTGGATGAAGACTTATGTTTAAAAGAATTTGAAAAGAAGATTGATGTTCCAGACTCCTATTGTGGACCACGACTCTCATTCCCCCTTACTGTTGAAGATGCCAATGCTCTCCTTCATGCTTTCAGGAATGAACAGGTAATTTGCAACTAGCTTGCTTTCTCTTTTTAACTTATTTTACATCTGTCAAGTTGTAGTTCCACAATCCAATGTAAAGCTAAACTGGTGCCCAAAGAGATATTTCACCCTTCTTTTACATCTCATTACTTTTTCCTGTTAGCCCAATGTGATCATAAATGTGCATGGTAAGCTGTCTTGGGAGATTGATCTGGCTGTAAGCTAACACAATAAAATCAAAAGCAGGCAGTTCTCAGACAGACCAGTTCCCACATTTGATTCACTATTTTGCTGCATGACACCAGACCTCTCCCCTGGGGAGGAGGCAAGGACTAGTGAAATGAAATGGGAACCCTTAGCAGCTGCAAGGCAGGGGTTCTCAGTGAGAGTGCAGGACAGGGGAAAGTGTCCTAACTTAAAATAGAAACTAATTATAATCTTTTTATGGGTTAAAAGTGTTCATTGTTTGGTCCTCTGTCTTTTGTCCCCCACCTCATTCCTTTAGAGGAATTGAGGTGTAAGGGTTAATCACCTCATTGCAGGGTGCAAGACTCCACCATAACAGTGGAATGACTATAAAGCATTGCTAATGTAGCAGAACAGAGTGATAGCACAAATCTCTGGAGTTCAAGCTGCAGCTTTCAAGGCACTGAGGAGGCTGTTCCCCATTCTCTATATTCCTGAGCAAGCCCTTTTGTTGCCCACAAGATGAAGGTGGAGCAGGGAGGCATTAAACGGGACAGCTTTCTTTGAACTTGTAATGATTTGTGCTTAACAATGTGCTGTATAAAAGGTGCAAGGGTCTATAATGCTTTTTAATTTACTGAATAAGAATATTTTTCTCTAGTAATTTTCTGTGGAGGCTGATTGTAAAAATATCAAATATAAAGCACATGATAAATGAGCCAACCCAGACTTCACCTTACTGTCCACTCTCCCTTCTCTGGAATTATGGCTGGCATTTTATTAAAGAAACGGTCATATGTAATTGGCCTTTTTGATTGCTTAAAGACATGAGTCTTGAAAAGTCATTCTGTAGCTCATCTATCTCCTCTACTAAAATTCCTCAGATCTCTGTTGAAATTAAAAGCTTTAAAAATCACCAACCAACAAAATTTTCATAAAAAACATCAGGAGAGAAGACCAGAAGCTTCAATGTTGCACTGTTATAACTTCTTCTCTGTGAACAGGAAGAAAACTCCAGTAAGGGCTGCCTTGGCAAGGGTTTTCTTGTGATTATTTTTGCAATTTGCTGAAATATCATTTATGGCCTTTGGATTTTTTTGTTGTTGTTGTTGTCTTGTGTTTTGGAGGTTGTGAGATATTTTTTGTTTGTTTGTTTTTTACTCACACCTAGAATGACATCCTTTTTGGTTTTTTTCCCAGTTACTTTAAACAGATGGCCTTATGCAGTGATTTTGAGTGCTCATAAGTCTTATCTCTTCTGAAAAATAGGAAGAATAGAAACAGTACAGTATAAATAAAGTGGGAAAATCTGCAAAACAAGTTCAGTAAGGGCTCCATATCCACTCACCGGGAAGGAAATGCAGAGCTATGAATGCTATTAATTCCCTGCACCAGGCCTTACAGCCTGTACTCATGTCTGGAGGTCTGCACTATAAATAACCCTGGCAGTACATGTCTGATATTAATAAAGCAGAGAGACCTATTGCTAATTCAAATAAGTCTTCCTTTTCTACCTGCTTTTTATTTTCACAGCTGCTTCATGCCCGTTATGTACTGCAGCTGCTAAGTGAAACTAGGAGGGTTCTCAAGGAGATGCCAAATATTACCCATCTTTCAACTTCCTACTCCAAGGAGATAACTGTCTGTGGTAAGGTGCCAGAGAAGATAACTGCTTTGGGCTATGGGTTGATATTCTAATTGGTTAGAGAATGATACTGACATTTCCAAATCTTGCCATTAGAAGAAAGTCCTCAATGCCCTAAAAAATTATTTCTTTTTATTTATTTTCCCCCACAAATGCATAAATTGGAGCAAACAAACAAAAAATACAGTTCCTGAGTCATAAAGTATATTTTAGGAAATTCCCTCACCTCCTCTTTCCTGTTCAACATTTCTGAATGAGTCAGTATTAATTCAGCTAACACTGCAGTGCAGCTTAAATACTCCTGCACTTCCACCTCTAAAATGCCACCAAGCATTTTGATCACTGGCTGTAAGTCTCACCTCTTTCTCCTCTCACTGAGAAAAAAAACCTTACTCAGTAATGATTTTAATGATTTTAATCATAATTTACTCGGTAATGATTTTAATGAGGGTTTAATATGGGTGACAAGAAAGACCTTTCATTGCCAGCATGACTATCTAGAATAAATTGAAATTATAATAACCCCTCATTTCTAAGGAGACCCAAGAGGATGGATAAGTCTTTATACAACCAACAATTTAGTCGCACAGAATGATGTGTCACACAGTAAGGAACTAAGAGCTCTTTGCCCATCTATTTTGTTACACTTTTGTAAATTATGGATAATGGGATGCGGTATCCTGACTTGATACAGAATGCAGTAGCTGCAAAACAGAGCAATAATGGTGACACAACTCTTGACATCTATCAGTGTGTGCTGTGTATAATAGTAAAGTGGTATAAGGGAGGTACTGTGGGACATGCAAAATAAATAATATTTTTTAAGATGTGATTATGGACCTATTTTGATTGTCAGGAAAGGGTTTGTTTAAATGAGGTTTTTTATAAACAATAATTTATTGACCAAGCAAACAAGACCACTTTCCAAACCAAGGAAACACAGATACATGATTGTTCACAACACATAAACATTCCTCTTCATGTTTGTATTGCATTTGCACTATGTAAGCAGCATCCTGTACTGAAACTAAAAGCTTTTGTCACCAGAAGGAGCCTCTGCAGAAGACAGATAACCCATTTTTAAACATAATTGGTCCAAAATGTTGATTTCTTATAATTTCAAATTAATAATGCAGATTAAATATATACCTGAAATGTTTGCATCCATGTATGTGATAAATATCTATCATAGCTTGAAAGATCCCTTAGAACAAATTCAGCAGGCTCATAATTAATCAAAAGCACAGAAAATGTATACACATAAAAATGTAATTTCTCTTTTCCTAATTATTGGTGGTAAAAGCATATTATCAAAGATACAATTTGAAACTGTTCTGCAGCTTTGTGGTGGTGAGTCACAGACATGAGAAGGTTGGCTCTGTGAGCATGAAATGCAGTCAGATGCACAGGGGATCTGTGCTGCAGTGATGCTTTGTGCTGGGGTGAAATCCTCCTGCCTGTTCCAAACAAACCTCTCAAAAAGGGCCCAATCCATCATTCCTGTGGCCTTAGCATTGAGGCACACAGGCATGGACACTTCTTGACACTCTCCATTACTTCCTGCTGGTAGTAGTCAAAACCTGTGCCTGAAACACGTTCAGTTGTGCAGTATAGAAAGGGCTACTTTGATAAATTTAAACCCATTAGTATATAAGAGTCTATTATATTTCAAAATGTCTTTTAGTGGCATTTTCTGGGTTTATGTACATAAGGAAAATATAGGGAAAATTTTATTAAGTCCAACTAATTCCAGTTTTATAATTCTAGTTTCTTCCTCAGTGAGAAAATTTTGTAAAAAAAGTTTTTGTTTCCTGTAGGAGATTTGCATGGAAACCTGGATGATCTTTTGCTGATATTCTATAAGGTAAGTAGGTACTCTGAGATGTAGCATTTTCACTTTAATTTGTTATTAATTTGTTAATTTGTAATTTTTCTTAATTTGTTATTAAGAACACATATTTATATGTGACAGATTTAGCACCATTAGAACTGCTCATGTGGTGCCCATACACCACACACACAAATCCTGGAACAATTTGGTGTCCTTGTCAGAGCTTTCCCTTCTTCATGTCCTCCTGCTCACTGTGAAGGAGATTGAGGAGATTATTATTTTCCTGAATGTTGAACTGCAGCATGAGCCAAAACATAAGAGGACTCCTTGCAAAGTCTCCAAAGTTCTGCCACTGTTTTAAATTCCATATTGACTAAAGTCTGCTAAAATCAGGAGCTGAGTTCCTGATGTAACACTACACCGTGGATAATTTTAACATTCAAGAAAAAATGCAGAAGCTTTTATTTAGGCCTTCCACTGATACCTGCAGGTTTTTTGGTTTGCTTTTGGGTTGGTTTCGGGGTTTTTGTTGTTTGGTTGGCTATTTTTTTGTTTTGGTTTGGTTTTTTGGGTTTGTTGGGTTTTTATTGTTGTTGGGGTTTTTTTGGGAGAGAGGTGGTTTTGTTTCTATCAGGTAACAAGAAAGAGTGGTGTTTAAAAGCTTTTTAAGCCTTGGAAGCAATCACATGGTCTGCACAAAATAGAAGTACTTTGTGTATCCTTTACATATCCTTTTTTATCATGCTAAAAAAAGCATAGCTTTTTACTATGTTTTACTGATGTGTAAAACAAATTAAGCTTCAGGCTAGCTCTTCCACAATTGTATGTTTAACTGAAGATGCAGGAAATGTTGTGTATTTAGTTTCACATCCATCTTCAGGATGAATCACCACCTTTGACTGAGCAGGTACTCTCTTTGATTTGAGCTTTCCGGGGCAGGGGGAAAGGGTTTGTGTCAGATCCGTACACGTTCATCTGCACTGAATGGAGACTGAAGTGAGCCAAACCAGGTGTTTAAATTATGTCATTCTCCCCCTGATTCCAGCTTTGTTACTCTTCATCTGAGACTTGTTCAGCGTAAATGTGGCTGTTTTGCCCAAGTGCACACCTGAAGTCTGTTGAAGTATAGTTAGAATATAATCAGACCTTTTTACAGAGTCCTGCTTTTCTTACTGATCAACCATCTTTAGCTGGTCCTTGGCTTGCAGTCTTTTGGTTGTTTAGCTCTCCTTTTAAAACTAGAATAAGTATGATGCATATTGGTTTCACACACAGAACCTGGAATGGGAAATATAACTATTTTGGAGATAAATGCTCAGGTAGAATTATATTTATGACTGCATTCAGCCTGCATTTTTTTTTTTTTTTGGAGTAAACAGATGCCAATTCTTTCCCCCCCTCTAATGGATGCTATAAAGAGAAAAAAACAAGCAACTCTTATCCTGACTTCAGTAAATTCAGAGCCAAAACTCTCACTGACTTCAGACTAGAGATAACACCCAGCTGTTCTCTGTTAAATTTCTAGGGAAGTCCCTTCCATCAAACCAAATAAAATGGGCAAATGTTTTGTTATTTCAAAGTAGTTGAGAATGTAGAGAACATATGATAGAGATGATTAGTTATTTAGAAGCAAATTAAATCACACTATTTTATGTCCCCTCTGAGCAGTTTTCTCAGATGAGCAGTGAGCCCAGTTGGCTTCTGGGATCCATTTTTTTTCTCCTTCCTAAACTCTGTTTCAGTTGGAATGGATTTCATCCTCCGAGTTGGTACCTTGGAGTACTACCTTAAACAAGAGGGTGCAATCCTAAATCATGCCATGGGAGTGATCTCGGTCTGCACAGGGCTGTGCAGAGCTGAAATGGATTCTGAAGGCCTGCATGCAGATCAGGCTTGTCACTTTCACAGTCCACCCCCAGCAAACACACAGAGCTGGCAATATACAGCATATTGATACGATGCTGCAAATGGTGTGGAATCCTTACACCTGGTTTGGCTGAAGCTAAGACTCCTACTTTTTCTTCCTCAATAACCAGTTTGTAAGGTTCATTCGGACCTAGCATTAATCTTCATTAAATTACAGCGTTTCCTGATATTCCTTGAAACACTTGAATTTTAAATTATGTATTGCTAAGTTAGATTGTTAAAGAGATGCTATAGATAGAAATGGCCTGAAGCGGTAGAAAATGCCAACAACAAACGGAAATTAATTAATCACTAACCCAGGAGATACAGTAATGATGCCCAGCAGCAAGTTACTAATCATTAGAGGGCCGTGTTTGCCTCTCTGACATGTCAGAGGCTGCAACAGCCTTTAATTTAGTTTTGCTCTCTTTGTTGGTTGAAACCACAGAAAAGGAAAGTGCATGAGTGTGGAACAAAACTAAAATGTCACATTGAAGTTGGAAGTCCAAACCAAACTTGTTTAAAACTCAAATTGTGTGTAATCTTTTCCAAAAGAAGGGTGACAGTGTCTGGAGCATGCTCCAGTAAATGTTTCTTTCCATGAGGACTGCAGTTAGAGTGGTTGTGTGTATAGTCACAATCCGCTGGTGGATTCACATGCCTATTGGTTTTAAGGCAAAGCTTGTATTTATTTGTTATTTATCTATCTTTCCAGAAACAGCTGCTGAGTTTCTGCTGTCTGTTCCACTCCTGAAATCCATCCTCTCCTTTATAAAATCACTTCAACCCACTGCATTAGAAGAGCCTCATGCATTGCCACACCTGTGAGCACAGAGCAAGCACAAGCCTTCTAAGTTAACTTGGAAAGGGCTCAGGACAGGCTATAGCAAAATCCAAGGAATCTGAAATTTACAGCAGCCAGGATGGAGAGACCAGGGTTCACTACTGCAACCTAGCATGAAAGCACACAACACTGACTGGGACAAAAAAAGATATTCTCATAAGGATTACACACTATATCGAGTCCCTGGCCACTTCATACATCCTGCACTAAGGCAGAATACCAGTAATGCCATAGGAACACAAGAAAGGCTTGACACTGATACTGTGGATATATTCAAGAAGTGGGATGTCTTGCAATGCTGCCAGAACTTTTAAGAGTGGCTTCCACAGTTATAATGTAATTTTATAGATGTTCCATTGGTATTTCTTGTGCATATCAATTGAGAAAACAGAGGTTTCCCTCTTCTGGCAAGTCAAAGCTGAAATACTGTTTCTGGTACTGATGACTGGAAATTATGAAGCTACATATAGGTGGTGCTATATTTTCTGTAAGATTTTGGCACCCATTCATGTGCTGGTAATTAATCTAATAAAACAAACCATCAGTTCAAAATACTTGTATTTACTATGTCACCATTTATAATGAAGCATTTCTCTGTATCTTTAGAAAAAAAAAATAAGGTAAGAAATACCTGTATATCCAGCCTCTCAGGTTTGTGAGCTTTCAAGTGTATCTTGGCTCTCATGTGTAAAATTCAAGCAGTGCTTTCAGGATTAAAGCAACTGAAATCAAACTCTTCAAGTCTTAAGTTCGGTCTTAAGATTTTATATCCTCTGGACTACTCCTCAGTCCTTCTCAGGAATTTTGGAAGCATACACTGCAAACAATGTAAATATACAAAATCCATTCAAACTTACATCAGAAGATAATTTTTCATGTATTTCTTACCTTCCATTCAAACTGAATGACTCCCTTCTGAAATTACACAAGTGTGTAATTTCCTGGCAACAGTTGCATTAACAAAAACGTATGTTTTACTACAAGACTGATGTTCTTTTTGGTCCCTTTCAATTTAATTTAATAAGTAGAGGAAAGGATTAGAGATGACATTGTAAGAACAGCCAGAAAGGTCCCCTCTTCTCTAATGGCTCAGGTTGTCTGATAGGAAGGTTTTTATTCTAAACAGTGGAGATAAATAAATGCTGCTTTTTAGATCTCTGTATTATGCAGATTTTTTTTTTCAAAATTTCTAGCAATGGGATCTCATTTAAATTCTATTTCCTCTATTACAGTAGCATAGCAGCCTCTCTAAATGCCTCTTTTTTTTCTTTCTGCAGAATGGTCTGCCTTCAGAACAAAACCGCTATGTCTTTAATGGTGATTTTGTCGACAGAGGGAAAAATTCTATGGAAATACTTATAATCCTATTTGCATTTCTTCTTATCTATCCCAATGATTTACACTTGAATAGAGGAAACCATGAAGACTACGTCATGAACCTGAGGTAGATTTTGGGGGTGGGGCTGGTAATATCTGGCCTATCACTAGAAATATTTGAGCTTTTGAATGCTACTTTAGCCACTGTGACACCCTAAAATTAAATAATGTTTTATTAAGTAGTCAGGTGGAGCTTTGCCTTTTCAGCATGTGTGTGGGAAAGGAACATCCTCACTACACACAGACATTTGAATGGCAGTCATGTCCTGTCTTTGAGCTGATCATAGTCCATTGAAGTCAGAGGGTTTAGTGCAGCTTCCAGAGTATCAAAATTGGGGAAGGACGGATGGAAGCACATATTTAGCAAAATCTGATATTTTAGTTAACTTTGAACTAAGATTTCACTTCTCTAACACAAGGGGCAGGTAAATATCCTACCCTCTACTCAGAGGAGCTTCATCAGTTGGAGATGTCAGTGCAGGAAAGCTGACGCCCTGTTTTCTAACACACATTTGCACTTAACTGTGCAGTGCAGCCAAGGGAGTGAGCACAGCCAATGGCTCTGGCTGTAGTTAAAGTGTGACTTGGAGACAAAAAGTATCTCAGAGATGTGAGAACTCCTCAGTCCTACTCCCTACAATTCTAAACTGCCCCAGAAAGCCTTTGGGTGACTGACTGGTGGGTAACCTGCTGTACCCCTTGGATCATTTGATGTGGCACACAGGATGTATTACTGTTTTAACACAGGCCTCTGTGTTAGCATCTGTCAGAGGCCCATAGGCAAGTCCTACTAATGATCCACAAAAGAGAATCAGTTTCACGTGATAGTTAATTTTTCAGCACTTAATTGAAAATACCCCAAAAAACAACAAACATAAACCAAGATCAGTTACTTAATCTACAAGGTAGGAAAACCTACCTTGTAGATTAAGTAACTGATATTAGCTAATATTTTCTGCTGTTTTCCTCCCCAAAACAGCAGAAAATATTAGCTAAGTCTGTGATGGTATGGAATGCAGAGATGTATTTCTGTCTATCACTCTTTGCTATGTGTTTTGATTAGTAGTGCTGCACACTGGTAAGTTTGAAAGCTGAGTGTTGTGAAAATGCCCCTCGCTGAAAGATATCTTGGTGTTAAAAGAATTAGGTGTCAAAGTCCTTGTCCCTTGTGGGAGAAAAGATATGACTGTTGGATGAAACTCTGAACAATCTGATCTAGTGGAAGGTGCCCCTGCCCACATCAGGGGCTTGGAATGAGATGACCTTTAAGGCACCTTCCAACCCAAACCATTCTATGATATGATTATATGATATTTAAGACAAAAACTCTCTGAAGGTTTTGTGGGAATTTTTGCCCATCATCAGGTTCCTTTGGAATTTCTCTCTGGTGTCTAAAAGGTAGAGCTGGCAAAAAGGCCTCTTAAGAAATACTAGGCTGGATTCTGTTCCCAACCTCCATTATGCACAAGAAACCAGTTTAAGTCAAACTTAAAATTCTCAAGTCAGAACGGAGGAAAGCACATTTCAACTGAGGTGAGATGGAATTGCAGATGAAAAAGGGGGCTAGTAAAAGGGGGCCAGTAAAACACCATAGCACAGGAAACCATGCAGGAGAGGCATACTGAAAACCAGTTCATGATGCTGTCCTGTTTTCAGATATGGATTCACAAAAGAAGTTTCAAAGAAGTACAAGGTAAGATTCCTCCTCCTTCCCCTATATTTTTTTGGTAGTCTTGCACATGTAAAATGAAACCTGTGTAAACAAGAAAAAGTCAAACCAGTTTATTTAGGTGTAGCAGAGCATTACTTTAATTATGTAGGTGAAATTATTTTGGCCAATCAGTAGAATAACTGACAAAACAATTTTAAGTGCTCGTCTCTTATGCCCAGAGATCTGTGGGATGAAATAAGTAACATCCATAAGAACAATCAAGAACACAAAAAGAGGTGAACATGAAAGAAAAAACTAAACACTACAGAGACAATCCAATGGCCCCAAAGTAAATGCTGGAACATGTTTATCAGGGTTGCAGTTCAGGATATCACCTGAACAAAACTGTTCATATAAATTGTATATAAATTGTAGCAGACACTTCAGCAAAATCTTGAATTTAGAAGCAACAGAATCTGCCAGAAATAGGATCTAATGTAAGGGTATATTTTACAGGATCATTGGAAACAGATTTTGTGTCTTCTGCGAGATGTTTTTAGCTGGCTTCCCCTTGCCACTATAATTGATAGCAAAGTTCTTATACTACATGGGGGGATTTCAGACACGACAGATTTGGATTTCCTGAATGCACTTGAGAGAAATAAGGTAAGAGATCATATTAATGTGAGGGCAATTTTGTTTTCTTTTAAATTTTTTGCGGTACAAATGCTAGGATCGAGTCATTTGCATTAGGAAAGTAAATGGCAGCAGTATAAGGCCTGTAAGAAAAATTATAGTCCAATTTTTCTTCAAAATCAGGGCTTAGGAAGCAAGGATGCAGTAGGTTGTCTAGCTCTCCAGATAACATGGGTCTTTTGACCTTAAAATAGTTAAAGCCACTTTAGATGCCTCCTCCTGCAGTGATGACCCATTAGCCAGAAAGTATGAAAATGACTTGATTGTTGGGCATTTCCTTTAAACACTTTAGAAATCAATTTAGCCACATATTTCCAGCACTGCCTTTTTTCCTGGGGCTGTGCTTCTGCCATCTGTTGTGTGGGGGAAGTTCTCCACCTGTGAGGCGCTCCCTTGGCAGCAGCTGAGCGTTGTACATGTGAGAGAGCCTTTCCAGAAGGATCAAAATTCAAGAACTGGCCTTGATAAAACAGAATCCACTGCTTTTCAGGGATTTAAAAGACAAAAATGTTCATTTTTTTTCCTGAAATGATGAGCAAACACAGACCTTAAATGGTGAGGGATTTGTCTCAATTTGAACAACTAAATCAAGATCTCTGCTTGTGATCAGGGTGCTGAGACTCGTCATAGTGGAGATCCAGGAGATCTGGTGGAGATCATTACGTCGGCACATGTCTCCAGTGCTGTTCAAGGAAGTGCCCTGTTGGCTAGGGATGTGCCCTGTGGCCTTAGCCTGCCTCTGAAGAAAGTCTTCTCTGTAGGTCCCCTCCACCAGTCCCTTTTAGGCCAGATTTGTGTCTTGCCTCTTCACACTAGTTCACAGCCATAGTGGAGCATCTCAGATGGCATAGGAGACCAATGTTTGAGCAACTTAGTGTACCCTGTCATCAATGGCTGTTGAATCTAGAGCTATTTTTGTCATCCTCATATTTTCTAAAGCAGAAATAAATGCTTTGCAGGACAATCGGTTGTGTCTCTTTTTTAAAGATATGAAAAAGGACACAAATACTTCTGATCATTGGAGTCTAGGCTCCGTTGGCTGCACCACTGTGCACTAAAACTGGGTCCTAACCATGAGCTGAGTTCTGCCCATGCTTTCACCAGGGCTCAGCTCTGCATGTTTCGGTGAAATGCAGTGTCTGTGAAATGCAGAATTAACCGGTCAAAGTGGCTGCCACAGGAGAGCATTGCTAATGAGACATGTGTGGGCCACAACCCAGGGCAGTGTCACTCAAGGCCAAGTGATGTATTTTAATTGGTGCAGCTGGCAGCTGACAGGTTTCAAATACTGGTCAGTGCACTGGTGAATAACCCTGTGTTGTGCATTTGTTTTGAATTAGTCCTTTTCTTTGTTAAAGAGTAAAATCTGGGGGTCTGCTGACTGCGTATGTTTTATTGGTGAGTGTGGTTTTTTTTGGTTTTTTGGGGGTTTTTTTGATTTTTTTTGGAGGGGCATCTTTTATTTTGCTTTGGGTTTTTTGGGTTAGTTGGTTGGTTTGGTTTGGGGGTTTATTTTGGCTTTGTTCTAGAAATAAGTTAGTACGAGAGAATTTCAAATGAGAAGACATTCTCTGGAGAAGAATCCATGTTAATGATCATTCGTGAAACCATAGCGCACCACTCCAGAAAATCAAATGACCACAGATGTTTGTGGAGTTTGATTTAACAGTATAAAGCCTGGTGTAATATTCCATCAGTTTCACTACTGTCTTCCTGATACTCCGTTTAATTTAGTCAAATTAATCTAACAGCATGGTACTGTGTCAGAGCAGAAGTGAATGGAGTTTCACCTTATGTGCAATATGAATGTATATTTTGTTTCCAGGGAAGCTGGGCACTGAAGTGTCTTCCTGAGCCCAGGCCCTACTTGCTGTATAGTGAGACCTTAAGATTTACTGTGTTTGGAATGAGTGTGTGTGTCTGGATAAGAATATGAAAGCAGCTCTGAAGAGCCTGCTTACTGATAGGTATAAAGCAAAATTTCTGCAAGTGCCAAATACCTGCAGCTTCTCCCAAACCTGTGAAATCAGGACATTATGGGAGTTAACATTAGTTGAACTCTCAAGGAGTTCTCTTGAGTACAGGAAACATGAGCTGATGTGCCTTTCAGCCAACATCTCTGTATCAACTTTTGTTGTTGTGATGGTAACTTTTTTTTTTTTTTAGTTGAAATCTTTGATGCGGCCACCAAAGTCAGTGAGAAACAGACAGGACCAAGTGAAGAAGAGAATTCCCACGACCAAACCCAGTAAACACATTGCCAACCAGCATGTTGCAGGGAAGACACAACACATCTCCTCATCGGACTTCACTGAGCCTTCAGGTTCAAATTTGCCTCCAGACCCCGCCCTGAAGGAATGGAAACAAGTAGGTGAAACCAAAGACTCAGTGATACCAAACCCCTCCTGCACAAACTCAGCCGGTGTTCTGTGCCGGCAGTGTGTTCATGGGTCTGACTGAACTGTCTCTTAATAGGAAAACAGTCATTCTAAGGAGTATATTAGATACCTATTAGTTTTTTTTGGACGCTTTTTGTAGACCTGATAATAAAAGCTTGGGGTTTTATACCTTACAAGTAAAATTCACCCAGTATTTTCTTTTCATAGCCGTTAGGAGGAGGAAACTGCTCAGCAGGAAATGGATTTGCCTGCCCTCGTGTGGTTGGATCTGTTGGTACATAAATGGTTGTTGGTTTAAACAGGTCAGACTGCAATTGTTGGTGAGATAAAGCACCTTTTTTTGGCTGTGCTTTTGGCAGCTGAATGCTGATATCGCCCAAAAAAAGCCACCCAGCTCCTGAGACATACAGGCAGATTACTCAGAAGTGGGAATTTTTTGTCCTCTGGCTGTTCATTTAATCTTGAATATCAGAGCAAATATAGAGGTTTTGTTATACTGTAACTTAATAAATTGTGACAATTTGGAAAGCTTAATTTCTCTGAAAATCTGACTTCCCAAGATACCTATCTGACCTACAAACTAACATAATGAGCACAGGCAAGGCTCCCCTTTCCCCACCAAATCTGACACTCCCCCAGCTAATCAAGCATCCAGTAAGCCATGCTCACAAACATGAAGTGGAATGGGTTAGTGAAACCTTGCCCAGAAAAGTTTAAACAAACACATTTTGAATAATGTTTGCTACTGACTAGAATTAAACCATGATAATTCATCTTCATGTCTGAACCCTGCTAAAGTGCTAATATGTAAAATGTCAGTTTAAAATGTGAGCTAACTGAAGAAATAAAGCCAAAGGCAACTCTTGGCATGTTTAGAGCAGGTACTCACAAGCTTAGATAAAACCATTGACCAATATGGTTGTGCAGTCTGTCCTGGGAAATAGAAAATGCCTCTCCTATTAACATGTTAAGAAGGCAGCTTTTTTTCTCTTTGAATTAGCCCAGGTAATGTTTCTGGTACACCTGCCCAAGTCTGAAGACTTCAGCTGTGAAAGGAGGTACATTGCTGAAATTATATTTCTTCTGAAGCAAAAAAGTTAATCTAAAATCTAGATAATGTTTCTTAAAAAGTAGAACAAAAGTCCAAGCCCAAAAGAATATGCTCCTGAAAGGAAGGAAAAACCTCAAGGCCTATGTGTTTTTATCCTGTACTGTGGGGCTTTTGCTGTGGCCACGACTTTAGACAGCCATACTGTTAGTCTTCCTCTACTATCAGTCCTCACTTGCTTGAGTTTGCTGTTTATAGATCCTTGACATTCTGTGGAGTGATCCAAGAAGCCAAAATGGCTGTACACCAAACAAGTGTCGAGGAGGAGGCTGTTACTTTGGTCCTGATGTCACTGCCAAGCTGTTTGAGAGATATAATCTGAAGATGCTCATCAGGTCTCATGAATTTAAGCCAGAAGGTTATGAGATCAGTCATGATGGGAAGGTAAGATGCTTCCATGTAAAGTAGCATTCTCCTGTGAATTTCACAGGAACATCCACAGTATATTTTTCTGCAAAATTTATTTTAAAAAAAGACAGTCACTTTGTTAAACTGGGTTTGGGGGAACTTTGTCCTAGATAGATGTTACAACAAATTACTGAGTTCTGAGTAACAAAATTTTTACATCTTTAGGGAGTGAAGACCAATTTATTACTTACATGAAAACAAATGGACATCAACAAAATCCCCAAGAGTTGTGTGTAAATGCAGTTCAAGACATGTTCTAAGGCTCTAGAAGCCTTTAACTTACTGATTTCTCTTCTGGCCCTTTCTGCTTTTTAACATGCTGTATTGAGAGGCCAACAAGAATCCTGAAAATCAAGACTCTCTTAGAAAGAGGTTTCTCTTAAACAGCATGTTATATCTCACTGCTCTCTGAAGTCTGACAGGTCAAAAATAAAAGCCCAGAGCTCTGACTCAAAAGGCAAGAGCAATTTGGTGAATCACACATTCTTATATGTAGACACATAATTTTGTAACCTGGAATTTTTTCTCAGATCAGTTTCAGAAATAAGTGTCAAGAAGAGCTGTTGTGGCCAATCCAGTTTCTTTGTTTCCTGTGTCAGGTTATCACCATATTCTCTGCCTCTAACTATTACGAAGAGGGCAGTAACCGGGGCGCTTACATCAAGCTGAATCCCGAGCTGACCCCTCGCTTTGTGCAGTACCAGGTCAGCAAGCTCACGCGCAGGCAGAATCTCCGGGAGAGGTAAAGCTGTGTGTTGCATGCAGTGAGCATGGACTCACCTCACAGTGAGCGTACCTGCCACAAATCTAGAGCTTGACTGAATAACTGAACAGGCATCCATTTTCCTTGATTCTCACTGGTTTTCTATTTTACAATTTAAAAATTAATACAGCAGACCAAACATGTTCTGGGTGTTTAACTTGGTTTCCTGAGAAACACCCAAAGGTAATTAGGTGAGGTAAGCAGTTAGAACAGACGATTGTCAGGGAGTCATAAATGGCCTGCACCTGTCTGCTTTAAGGCTGCAGTGTTAATCTGGACAAATCCTGTTATGAATTGAGTCCCAAAAGTTTATCATGACAGCTTTGCCATGCCTAGTAGTGTGGTCAGATTACTAAAGGAAAGCAGCTTGGAATTACCTGCACAAACTCAATTATCTCATAAACTCAATTTATTCTTATGGAGCACTGTTGGTTTTGTTTGGTTTGGGGTTTCCCGCTGCTGAATGTTGTGTGTTTTGGGTCATCCTACTTAAACACACTAGACCCTAAACATACTGCATATTAAAGGATATAAGAATTTTATAGTGAGTGTTGAAAAGCATAACATGCGAGAGGATTTTAATCCTTTCATAAATCTGCTGATTTTTTTTCCTCCTAGGGTAGGTACAATTGAATCATCTGCCTTAAAGTCCTTACGAGAGAAGATTTATGCGCACAGGTCTGAACTCATCAGTGCTTTTGCACAATACGACGTCAATGGCACAGGTACTGCTTCCTCTCTGTCCCGTTGCCACCATGGGGAAAACAACTTCCATGTGTGTGGGAGGCAGAGGGGACAAGCCCCATGGAGAGGAGTCCTACCTGCCTGCCAATGTCAGGCTGAGGGAGGCAGAGACTGGTTGACCTTGTTTTTCATGACCACAGAGGAGGATGGGCATTGGGAAGAGCTTAGCCCAAACAGTTTGAGGGGATGAAGCTTGAAGTAGGAAAAATAAAACTGAAAGACAAGGGCAAATAAATAAATTATGTTTGCTGTTGGGTGGAGAGTTTGGGCAGGCAAATCCAGTTCCAGAAGCTCAAAAGTCACCACTACCTTCATGTAAGACTGCCTTCAAAATGTGTCAGACAGAGAACTGGGGTCTCATGTGGGGGATGTGGAATGGGTCTCCTGAGTCTGGGAGATATCTGAGGAAAGTTGCCTGCCTATGCCTCCAGCAGACACACAGCCTGCCTCTGCTTCTAGCAGACACAGCCTCACCTCAGCTGAAGAAAATCAGTGCTAAGTTAATAGATGAACCTTTTATGTAGAAGCAAGAAGTTGATTTCTGCCACAAATACTTTTCCTTGTGATGGCTTCTCACTTGACTGTGTTCTTACAAGGGCACTCAATAACATGATGTTGTTTCTTTGGCCACTGAGCAGCTGTTTCACATATTTCTGTGTGGCTGAGTTTTCAGCCACATCACTCTAATTGCAGCTCAGCTGAAACCTGAAGTACTCTTCATGGCATAATCTGGCTTTCTCAAAAGGTGTTAAAACATGCTGAACATCGTAACAGCATCACAACTTTGTGGCTGAAAGGGACCTGTGTAAATGCCTAATCCAACCCCACTGCTCCTTTGTTATGAGGGTTTTTATCCCAGGGTTCAGAGAGAATCCTTGTGTTTTGTAACCCTTTGTGCTGGTGACTGATGTGTGCTGTGTCCCGTACTTTTAACCATGGCCTGACCCCTTCTGGCAGGCAGGATTTCTGTCAACGACTGGGCTGCAGCGATGGAGTCTGTCCTACAGCTGGAACTGCCCTGGAGGATGCTGCGGTCTCAGTTAGCACAGATGAACCCAGATGGAGAAGTTGACTTCATGTCATGTTTTTATGATTTGAAAATGGGTCAACCTATAAAAGAGGTAAAGAGGAAAACACCTCCTTGCAATTCTTGGAGGAACAACTTTTGGTGCAAATTGAAGCACAAGACAGTGGTTTGGCCCAACAAGTAGACATTTACAGCTGAACTAGTTGCTGAGCTTCCTTTTTTAGTCACTGGAGGAAAATGAACACTGCTAGGGTACGAATCATCATTCCCTGCTAAGGTAGATGCTTAAAATAGGTTGGATGAATCACATGCTGGAACTGCTTCTTACTTTCTCTTGGCTCTCGAGGGCGTTTAGATAACGGAGCTGAGGAGATGTGACAAATCCTGCCCAGAGCACTCAACCCTTACTCTTTGAAATGAGCTTTTCAAACAAGCTCCAGAGGCAGTTCAGTCCCCTGTGGGAGGAAGTCACATTTATAGATGCACTTTTAGATATTTATAATGGTATCTGAGGTCACTTCTACAGAGCCCAGTTGTTACCAAATGCTGCACAGTGCTTTGGAACAGAGGTATCACCATAATTTTCCTAAACAGCAGGATCCATTCACATCTATACAGTGAATGCTTTGTAGGAGTGCATGGTCTACACCATCTTCCGTAGATTATCCAAGATTATTTCCACAAATAATTACTGAAGGTAGGAGGTGTGAAGGGCTCCTTTCCCCCTTGCCCTGCCATCTGAAAGTGACAGGTTTTATCTGATTATTCCTCAGGGCAAGACACAGAAGTGTCATTCCAGAGAACTAAGCACAAAAATTTGGGTTTTTACATATGACAAGCTAAACTGGAAAAAATGGAAATTGGATAGTAGATACTCTGTTGGTTAAATTAACTCAAACCAAGGTCTGAATAGCTTGTTGTATGTGATTTCAAAACCAGGCTCAGCCAGCTTTGGCAGAAACACTGTGCAGATACAGAAAGGATCTGGAGATCATCTTTAACATCATTGACAAAGATCACTCAGGTAAGTCCAGGTAACTTCACTGTGTCAGCTCTAGGGAGCCTATACCAGTTACCTTTTCCCCACTGTGTTTCCTCCTTAAGGCTTCTAAATATAGAGGAACCAGAGGTGATATCATTTCTCCAGTTTAGTGGAAACTACTTTAAGCAGTCAGGCTGCAATCATATAAGGGACAGTGCACAGAGCCTAACAAGAAAAGATCCTCACATACCCTAGCTCCAGTATTGGCTTCACTTTTTGGGGGCTTTTTCTCCCTTCCACTCTAGTGTTTTTACTGCTTTCTCAATTCCACTGTCAAAAGCATTCAGTCATTATCTAAAGTAAAAATGTGCTTCAATAATGGAAGCACTAACCCCAGCATGGTAAGCAGGTAACTTTGTAGCAGTGAAGGAGAGTGCATGTGTGTTTATGCAGGAAGGGGAAACAACACTGCCAAAAGCAACCTATTGTCTGTCTCCTTTAGGTTTGATTTCTCTTGAGGAATTCAGCCAGACATGGAGACTGTTCACTTCTCACCTGGGCATTGATATACAGGATGACTCCATTGACAAGTTAGTCCTCAGCATAGACTACAACAAAGACGGCCACATTGACTTCAATGAATTTTTAGAGGCATTTCACGTTGTTCACAGACTTGAGAAAAAGGCAACCTCATGAAAAAGCAGAACTTCTTGTGGGTTGTCTTGGATGCTCAGCTTGCTGTCATTAATCATAAAAGGGCTGTTTGATAGGGTCACAGTGCAAGCATGTATGTAGCCCTTCCTGGATAATCTGTACCTGCTAATAATGGGATAGAGGAGATGAAACACCACACAGTATTACTGTGTCACTGCTACACACTGCCAGGACCTTATAATTCATGCCCTCCTCTCCCCCATCAATCTAATCCCTGAACATTGCCAAGGTCATGCCTGCAGCTCTGTAGGGAGAGAGACTTTGGTATGTGCCTGCCAGCAGTCCTTAGTGATAGCTGAGAGCATTGATAACCACAAGGAACATATCAGACCCACCCTGGTGATGGCACAGGCACTGGAGAAGCTGCCTGTGGGGTGTCCACTGCAGGAGAGGAAAACAGCATCTGGTTAAAATGGATAGTTCTGCATTTAATCTTACTCTTTGCATGATGCAGAGGAATTACATTATTCCAGGTCAGTCTCTTATCCTTCTAAATATTACAGGCACAACTTAGAGGATCTTGGTTGAAAGGTGTTTACACTTGCACTAGATTTCCTCTTGCCTCTAGATCGTCTTCCCTACATTTGTTGGGATTTGGAGCTATAAAACAATCATAACTGTTTCTGAGATGGAGCCAGGCTCTTCACAGTGGTGCCAAGCAATAGGGCAAGAGGCAATGGGCAGAAACTGATGCACAGGAAGTTCCACCTGAACATGAGCAAGAGCTTCTTTGTGCAGTGACTGCGCACTGGAACAGACTGCCCAGAGAGGGCGTGGAGTCTCCTGCACTGGAGATATTCAAGAGCCATCTGGCTGCAGTCCTGTGCTATGTGTTATGGGATGGCCCTGTCTGAGGGAGGCTGGGCCAGATGATTCATTGTGGTCTCTTCCAACATGATCCATTCTGGGATTTGATGATTCCGTGATAACTCGCAACCTTGATGAAGGCTAAATCCACAGCATGTTAATGCAACACATGGCAGATCACAGAATAAAGCTTCAGCTTTCTGAGCAATGCCTAAGGGGGGTGTCTCTTTGCCTGTGTTTTGTAGCCTGCCCCAATCACCATAGAACACTATTCCTGAAGATGAACTGGGTTTCTTAAAAACAGAAATGAGTAAGAACACAAGAGTAAACATATTTTGATACTACCAAATCTAAATATTCTTGCACATAGTTAAACATAAATTCTTTACCAAGCAAAGGAAATTCTGAAATTGAGTTTTTGGAAAGCAGCAAGATTGAAGACTCTTGCACTCACTTTCCTGTCTCCTTTCCCTGACTGCAAGTCAATATTCCCATTCCTGTCAGTACCACCCTGTCAATTCCCAAGGGGGAGAAGTCAGGAGATCTGGACCTAATTCTCTTCCATCTTACACTCTGAAAGCAACATCAGGTCAGGAGCTCTTTGGTAACTGTATTACCTCATTCAGCCTCAGTAAATCCAATGCACATAAAGTGCTTTTTGGGTAGGAAAAAGTTCCAACCGAGTCCCTCTTTAAATTTTAATAGCTAAAGATGAGCTAAGTAAAGCAGCTCAGTTTCATTTAATAGAAGTGTTGAAAGTACAAAAAAAGCATCCAAGTTTATCATCCCAGAATGTAACAGCAGCCCAAGCTTGAGGGTCTGCTGTCTCTCTTAAATCTTATTTTCTACTATTAAATACAGAACACTTTTCCAGAAGTATTTTGTAACTTGACAGATGAATGAACAAACATGCACACACTTATTTCTACTGCCTTGGGGGAGGGGAAAGAAAAATCTTTAACAGTACAAACAAAATTTACAGTGAAACTTCAATGGCATTGGTAATACATAATGTATATTTTTAGCATGCAGTTATTCTGATCCATGCATTGTGATGATCAGTCCCATCTTATTCCAGTGGAGTTACAAAAAGGCTCCACTTACAATAGCCAAACACCTCTGTGTGTGTTGGGATCTTGCTTCCCACTGTTGGCTTCCACGCGGTGGGTGTGAAGTGACAAGGTGGAACTGGACACTGCAGCTCTGAAGTCCCCCTTTGCCACCTGCCCCAGTAAAGAGGACAAAGCCAGGCTGTACAGAGAGACACAGGAGCTCTGAAGGATGGCTGGCAGCCTCCAGTGTGGATGTCCCCCACTAAGGACACATTCCTGAATCTGGTATGAAGGGGACTGGCCTCGAGGAATCACTTCCTGAGAGGGAATGCCAAGGTACAGTCGCAGCACAGCTTCACTCGGCAGGCAGTGAGAGCCTTTTGGGGATGCAGGACTGAGGTGTGAGAGGAGCTGAATCACTGAGCCAAAACAGAAAGCCTGTCCTGTCAGCTGCTGGTGGCACAAAGGGCCCCCTGGCCCCTGACAGAAGGGGGGTGGCAGGGGGAGTAACAGTGAAACATTTAACCCTGGGAATAAATGCCACTTGAGACCGAAACTGGGAGTGGGGAAAAGCCCTGCTGCTTAAATCCAAACTGTTTGAGCAGAAGCTCTTCTTCTATAACCCACATCCTCAATCCCTTTTTTGCAGTCATGATTCCATGCAGCAGCTACTTAATATTCCTTTAAGCATCGCCTGAATCAGCCCGCAGACGAGTGCCAAGCTCTCACCCTACAGCTACAGCTGCCACCACTGGCAGCATCTCTCTCCTGCTTTCTGGGCAACTCTGCTCCTACCTGCCAACCACTCCAAAAAGTGCCCAAGGTTAGACTTGGACTCAAGCTCCCACTTCACTCAAGGCTCTGGCTACTGCCAGAGGGGTGACACATTCCTGCAGTGTCCCATGCCCACATGGGGCATGCCAGGTGTTTCACTACCCCACAGAAAGTGGGGCAGGGCAGGGCAGCCAAGGACTGTGTGGCTCACCTGTACCTCCCAGGAACGAGCAGGACTCTTTCCCTGAGAAAGAAGACTACATTTAGCAGGAGAGAAGCCAGACAAACCTTGTACTCCATCCATTCAGTTTTCAGTTCCCTGTGGGACCAGCAGCTGAGGGAGATCAATGGCACTTTTGATCTGTTTAGTTTGACAAACCCACGTCCCTGTCAGCAGCAAGGAGAAGGCAGCAGCCTGAGCAGGGGGGGACACTGGCCTGGGGAGCAGGGTATGAGCTCTGAGCCATATGTGGTATGAGCTTTGAGCTGGACACAGATCCTTATCCTGCCAGCTCCTCCCCCCTGCCCCGGGCCTGTCTCCAGGCACACCCAGCTGCCCCCAGCACTGCTGCTCCCGATGCCACAGCTGCAGACTGCTTGGGGCAGCAGGGCCCATCAGGCTGGCACGAGCAGCTCTCGGGTGAATCTATTTTAGTTCACTAATGCCCTTGTTTCTGAGGCACAGGACAAGTCTGTTCCCCTTTGCCTTCTTTCCATAAATGAGTTTCCAGGGACTGGGAGCTGGCAGTGCCATCCTCTGCTGGATCTCCAGGGAGGCTGCCCAGCCAAGGAGAGCCTCTGGCAGTTAGCACAAACTGCAGCCGTCCTGTATTTTATCTGGGAGCACACCCTGGTCACCCCCAGTGCCAGCTCTGCTTTGCAGCAGCCTCACACACACAGGGGCTCCTCAGCAAAGCAGGGGGTCTGTGTAAAACTCTATTTGTACAGCTGGGTTTGCACTGCAAGGTCACTCTCCAGTTACAACTGTTCTTTGCTCTGAGCAGTAACACAGCAGCAAGGTGCAGCTGTGCCTGACCCTGCAAGTAACATAAGTTTGCCTTCCACTGGCCTTGTGTTTGAGTACCACCCTCTACAGATACCCAAACTCTTCAAATTACCACATAAATACTTTCCAACTGCCTGCATTCCACATGGTAATTCATTGTGATCATCACGAATATACCATAACCTAGGTCATACTGTGAATTTGACAGTAAAGACACCAATGACACTCCCATTTAAAAACAAGGAAGTGTTAAGGCGTGTCCAGGTATGTTAGGCCATACATTTCATTGCTTTAGACTTCAGTGCAGCTGCATGGAAAACCAACATCAGCCTTCTTGCTTCTGAAAACAAAGTCACACAGTAGATTAAAAAAAAAAAAAAAATTAGAAGTCTGAGTAAAAATTAATTTTGCATCTCTCTCAATCTAGGATAAGAAGAACAGCAAAAATAACTGCTACTACTTTTTGTATGATACCAGGTAGAATAAAAAACTATCACCTTGCTCTTGTTGTGCTTATACTCTGCACTGTCACATCTGCTTAAACTGGACAAAGGCTTTTACTTCCTTTTACTGGGAAACAAGCCAAGTGAGCTCTCACAATACATATGAAAAGTTAAAAAACCCACACCAAATAATAACAAAGGCAAACCCTTACAAAACAGGCACCATGTCAATAAAATAACTTCCACACCCAAGTGCTAATTGCACCTGAACTGTCACTTTATACTGGCCTCTGCACAGGCCCATGGTTCCCATGGTGGTTAACACAGGGCTCCTGGTCCTCTGGACTACTAAACTCCTCTGGTCTCTGAAAAAACATTACATCACCTCACACTAAGGCCTCCTACACCTACACTCTCTTGAGCCAGTCCCCAGATACTGCTACAGCAGCAGTGACTGTGTAGAGGGACAGCAGGCAGGCTGTCAGGCTTGCATAGCTCAGACAGTACTTATTTTTACAGGCCTGTCTGCGCTTTTCACCTCTACCTGGCAAGACAGAATTGCTCTGATCCTTTCTGCTCACATAGCAGCAGTGCTACTGAGGGAGCCTGCCTGTGGCCATGGGATGCTGAAGCTACTGTCACCTTCCTAAGCTGTTAGCCAGATGCTGGCATGTGGCTGGTGGCAAAGCCAGCACCACAGGCACAAGGGAAACCACAGCCAGTGCCTGGGGTAAGGCAGGGTTTCCCTCTCCAGAGGCTGCCAAACTCTGTTTTCAGTTTAAATGGCCGTGGAGTAATTTCCATGCAGGATGCACCCACTCCCTGCAGCACCTCAGAGCTTCCAACTGAGAGCATTAACCTGGGAACTGTCTGCAGAGAGACTTCCAGGCAGCCCAACCCCTAATTACATGAGACCAGTGTGACTTCAAACTAAAAAAGAAGAAAAAATGGCAAAGGAAATAAAAAGAAAAGGAAAAAAAAAACCATCAAAGCCTTCCATAAACTCATGCTACACTGGAAAAGCCACAATTATGCCATTCTTAACTCTGAGGCTGTTTGCAAGGGAAGTGATCAGACTTGGAAAGGGTGCTCAAGTGGATGAGGTTTGTCGTGCTCCATTCAGAGGAAAGGATTACAGGCATAAAACTGTCTGTCACACTGGAGAAGCTGGAGTCTTGAGATTTTGCCTCCAAAGTCCTGGGGATGCAGGGAAGGAAGCTATTCAGATTAAAGACAGATGCAGCTTCCTGACAGAGGCTATCCTCCCAAATTAGTGGATATTGTAGGATGTTTGTGCCTATTGGCATTAGCCCTGCACTGACTAGGTGCAAATGAGAAGAGAATCAGGATAAAAGTGTATTAGAAATAACACCACGTTATTTCAAGTTATTCTTACTCCTCTAATTTACATTTCCCTGGATGTTTCACACTGTGCATTAGTGATTCACAACAATGTACATTTACACACAGCTGGAGAAAAATTAATGAATTCCATCACTTCCCTTATTTGTGAGACTCTATGCCTGAGATGCAGCTCCCTCCTTTTATTATGCCTTTTGATCTCCACAGAGTAATCTGTTTTCCCCTTGAACTGTATAATTCTTGCTAATTTAATACGAATTACATTTATGCACTTTGGGCAGAATAAGCCTCATTATTTGTTATTTCTCGCACTCTCTCCTAAAACCAGGCCAAACTCCAGCTCCCTGTGCCCAGCAGTGGGTGTGCACAGAGCATCCCCAGCAGTGCCAAATGCTGAGTGAGTGCATGGCACACACACAGCAGCAGCCAAGGGATTTGTGACAGGGAACTGGGGAGGAAGAGCCTCTGAGCCTTTCCTCCCATGTGAGGCGCCACTTACTGCACTGCACAGCCTGTGCTGGGCAGGAAATCATGTAAATAAATAATTATGGCTTTTGTGAGGTAAGTCATGGTGCCATAGGCTCCGCTGGGAGCACTATCATAAAAAAAGTGGCAAATTCCTGTGGCTGTGTCTTTCTCCAAGATACTACCAGTAGCTCCAAACGATTTCTGTAAAGACACAAGCAAAGAAGTAGAGCAAGTCAGGCATGCATGCTTATTTATTGGAAAAAACCCCACCACATGATGATTTTTATTTGTGCTGAATCCTGAAAGCAATTCTCTTTCCCCTCATGAAAATCAGGATTACAATAGGGCCCACATGACTTGGTTGGATCAGTGCAAGTAAATGAAGAACATATAACTTCAGGGGTTTTTGTCATTTGGGGGGAATGGGTAGGATTACTCAAACATTGGTAATAGTAACACCTTGATAAAGCAGAACTTCAATCTACCCTTGTACTTCAGAGCTTGTTAGCCACTACAATTTTATTCCCTTTAAATCTCCCACGATTCTTACACTAGTTTTCCAAAATATATTTCCAGAAGATACTTAAGTGATTTGGTCTGCCTTTGTAGGAGAAAGAGCCAGGACACAATCAAGTTCATCACACACGTTAAAAAAAGAGCAGGGGATAATTTTGAAAGGAGGAGGCTTCCCCCCACTGCCCTTTGAGCTCACCAGCTCCTGCAGAAACAGGTCATTGGCCATGTGCACGATTCTGTCCACGTGGATGATGCCCCCGATGCTGTTCACCTCGATGTCGGAGAGGAACGTCAGGACGAGAATAGCTTCCACCAGGAGCTGCCTGTACTCGGGCTGGGGGACGTGGTTCAGCACCGACTCCACGTGCACTGCAAACTTGATTTCGCACGGGGTCATCTGGCAAGTTGGAGTGGAAATGGAAAGACAAACTGACAAATCCAAAAGACTAGCTCCTCACATCCTGCAAGCACTGAAACATATGCTCCTCTCCGCACATGGGGGCAGACTGACTGAAGCGAACAAAATGTTTGTGCGGCTTTAGCACTTACAGAAAGTTTTCGTGTTGCTAGACCTGATTCTGCAAACAGTTACACAACGTCCAGAAGCCTGCTCCAGCCCTGCAACCCTCACACACGCATCTCACTTACATTCAGTGCTGCTGGTGCTTAGCTGGCACGTTAACTCTTTGCTCCTCAGGCTGTGGTCTTGCACGCTCTGCCTTGTACTTATCTTTCTGGCATTGCAGGTGAGTTGGAAAGCCAAAGTTAGTGCTGGGTTTTAAAAACAACCACCTGCTTAGAGGAGTGATTTTTAAATAATCCCTGAGCTTTGCCATGCAGGAATATCACAGTTCTGTTTGCAGAGCAGCTTAATTTACGCTGGCATAGCTCTGTGGATGTTATGCTGCCTTAGGAAGTTTGTGCTTATTTTATTCAATTGCTTTAAACAGCAAAATTAGATACTGTCCAGGTCTGACAGGCTAAAAATAGAAGTCTCTTTATCTACACAATAGAGATAAATAAAGCTCCCCTTTCTGGAAAAAAAAAAGCCATAAACCCCACCATTAAAATTTGGCAGAAAATGCAAGCCCCTCTCTTTAGCTGTTATCACAGTTCCTCAGAAAAGAAGGAAGCCAGAGACAAATGTGAGAGAAACACTCAGGAAAAGTCTTGGGCCCACAAGCACCACTCTTGCTCTGATGGATTCCTATTCACAAGAGTTTGTTTTATACATGTGAATTCAAAATTTGCCAGTGCACCTGAATACAAAATCAGCTAAGAAAAAAATGTGAGAAAATACGGATTTAAAGAGCCAAAGCTTTGGTTAGGAACAGTCATCCTTAACTGGTATTTACTTCTGAGACTGTGAAGCCAAGATACACTGCCTGCTGTTGCAGCATATAAAAAAGTAAGTGGCAAGTAACATGTCCTCTTTATTCCAGCAAGTCTGCTGCCTCACCTTCCCCCCAGTGGGCTGCTGCCAGCCACCCTCTCTGGAGCCTCCCAGTGGGCACAGCGGGACAGTCAGGGTGTGCAGAAGGCAGCAAAGGGAAAACCTGTCACAAACCTCCTCCCAGGCCTGCCTGGCAGGAATTCACCTGCACAGACCCAGAGGAGTTGGCAGAGGTGCTGGGGGAAGGTCCAGATGTTCTAAAAGTAAAACCAAGGATCTGTAACAGAGGCCCTGCTGCATCTTACACTGTCAAACCAAATATTCAGACATGTGGCTAGAAAATCATGGGCATTTTACTGTACCTCTCTGGTGGTTGAAGAAGGAAGGACATACCCATCAATGGACAGACCATGGCACTGAAACATTTCAAGAGTGAACAGAAATTACAGTTCTTGCAAGTCAATCTAAGGGTTCTCTGTTCTAAGCTAATATGTAACAACTTTCAGTTAGGAGGAAAAAAAAAAAAGCAAAGCAAAAACCTCCAAACGACACAAAAAGCCCTGTTCAAAAATATTATTTTATCCTTCCTGAAGAAGTTATTATGTAACTGCAAAGATTAGAAATAGCCTGACATGACACACCAGAGCATGCTGTGCTCCAGCCCAGCTAACGAAGCAAAGCACTTCAGGAGCCGCTACAGCAAAGGCACACAAAGGAGGGAACAAATCGATGGGAGCATTCTGCTGGAAGGGATTTGGAAATAAAAGATAACACAAAAGCAAGACAACAGACCACAAAAGCAAGAATCTTTTCATTTTCACTAGAACAACATTTAGTTATGTGTTTCAGATCCAGGACACCACACCTCAGGATGTCAACCACTGGGGGAGAGAAATAACAATTGGTATAAAGAAAACAATGACAAAACCCTAATGGTGAAAAGGCAGGTTAAGGAGGGACACATCTGGTATGTGAGGTGTAGAATAGAAACACACCAAGAAGAGGAGACAGATTTTTATGAATAGTCAAAAAAGATTTTAAGAATGAAATATTGAAGATAAGCACAATTCATTTTAACAGCCAGAAAAAAAATACAATTATTTCCAGCTATTACATTAGGTCAGAAGTGATTTTCACTCTGCTGGAAGATCCTATTAGTAAATAGCCAAGAGGTCATATATGATTTGTCTTGGCTGACATCAATACTAACAGCTTCAGTGTAAGGGATTTTAGAAGGACAAACCAGCCTAAACTGGTGATGCACTCCCTTCCCAACTAAGCAAGCATGAACAGCTCAGTGCTACAAGGTGCCAAATGCTGGCCTGTATCCAGCAAAGCAGAAAAAACAGGTGCATAATCACTTTAAAATAAGTTAAAATTTGTAATTTCCCTCTCCTGCTTCCTGGAGAGTTGCATTTTTTTTTTTTTTTTACATTTCTATACCACTGATATCCACAGCGCTGGCAAGGACTTGCTTTTCACTTAAAACAAACCAACCAAACAAAAAAGGGTAAGAATGCCATACACCACAGAAGAGCCAGCAAGAGGTCTCAATATATTCTGGAAGAGTTAGAGCAGTTTCCTGCTTCATTTCTCACAGCCTTTCTGACCTGGAGCACAGAACTGCATTGCACTGCAGTGCCCTTTAGGCGCACTGACAATGTGCATGAGGCCAGGGGATGCACAACAGGCAGTGGTGGAACAGTCATTCAGCTAAAATTCAGCATTGGTGGTTTCAGAGAAAGCCACACTTTCAAAGAAGCTTGAAACATGAAACGCCTGAACTTGAGTTAATGGAGCCCTTTCAGGTTCAAGACACACCCTTCTACCAGCCACTCTGGTTTCCACCTGTCAACCAACTTCCACTCCTGGCAAGATGCCACCACCTTCCCGAGTTACAGCTTGCTTGCTTCTTCCACAGCATTCAGCTTACCTTCTGAAGGATCTTCCACACTTTCTCATAAAAGCCAACAGGAACTCTGTTAATAGCACCATCCAGCCTCCTTCTGCGCAGCCACTGTCCTTTTCTGTCACCCCAGCTCATGTCTCCACTGGAGCCGGTCGGAGAAGCACTGGTGGGAGAGGATGGAGTACTGCCCCTCTGTAAGGACATTAAAGCTTTGGTTAGCTGCTTTCTACCATCCCAAGTGCCACTCCTGGCCAATACATTTCTGTTATAATGCTACCTCGGAACCAGGGAAAAAAATACAGGCCTTGGTGTCACACAGGATGATGGGGTGGGACTGATCCTTCATCCCCATCTCTCCCCTTTGCAACAAGCTTCATTTCTCAAGTGCTTCCATCATTTCTCAACAAAACAGGCAAGCACTTCAACGTGGCATAGCCCAGTCAACTTCACTGCTTTTAATGCAACATCTGATTATTTTAACAAGCATGAGCTGCTTCCAGGGCAGTGTCACTGGTGTGCAAAGTGTTGCACTTCAGCTGATACCAGGGCAGCTGCTGTTGATTCCCAGGGACACCATGAGGCAGAGCCTGCCATGTCAGGAGCCTGTTTGGCAGCCCATGCCATCCATGGAGCTCCCAGCGTGGCCAGCACAAACCACCAGTTTAAGATGGAACCAAAAGCTTCCCTGTGGCTTGGGGTTGAGGTAAAAACTGAGCTCCCTACTTCTATTCCCCATTCGTTGCAATGCCACCAGCTTCTCTTTGCATGAGAAGGTCATCTTACTGGAGAGACTGCAGGCTGCCACATGGATGGGCAGCAGCAAACAAAAAGCTGCAAGGCAAATTTTTTGCTGAAATGTGGATGCAGCACCTCAGACTTCAAGCACTTTCCTTTAATTGCCCACCCCAAGCCATTCCTTCACGTTCAGTGTTAATGGTTCTGACTGAAGAAAGAACAGCCACAAAAGAGGGAGCTGCAGTTGCTCAACACTCCAGAGATGTTAGTACAAGTACTTGAAATATTCCTTGTAACAACAAAGTGTATTCTGCACCACCCCACCCAGCCCCCCGCCAAAGTGACACTACATTAGCTGCTAGTCAATTATTCAGAGAATGCAGTGAGATGTGGCAGGAAGCAGCAGGAAAGGCAAAGTGGGGGGGCGTGGGGTGGTACAAAAATAAACCCAGCCAACTCCTCCTCTGTGCAAAATACCAAGTTTCTGTGGAATGTGAGAGCAACAAAGGAGCTATGTTCCTAATGTCAAGAGAGATCCAAGTATTCCAGCTCAGGCCGACCTCTGTATTTCAAACAAAATAATGCTGCCATCTAGTGCCTTGTCCCTTCTCCTTCCTGGAAAGGCCCGGAATTCAGACACCCCTGTTTGACTGGGAGACCTGCTCAGACTGACCTCCAAGGCCACCTCAGGGCCAGTGCAGCACAGTCAGCAGCACCTTCACAGCCTCCCCCACATCCATGATGATGCTGCAGCAGTGGCACAGCTCAAACACAGCAACCAGGTCTCACAAAGAGACATCGTGTTCCACAGCGGTCTCTGCTTCCCTGCCTGACCATGTCCCATGAAGGATCATTATCTGATCTTTACTGCCACCAGCAAATGCTTCATGTTAAGACCATGTAAAAATGCCACTCCTTTCTGAAGGTTTATTCAATCTGTTTCATCAATCAAAGGAAAGCCTAAAATATTTCCTCAGATGAGGCTGCTCAAAGCCCCATCCAATCTGACCTTATACATTTCCAGGGACAGGGCATCCACAACTTCATCGGGCACCTGTACCACTGCCTCTCCCCCTTCATTGTAAAAAGGTGTCCTTGAATCCAATCTAAACCCACCCTTTCAAACTGTTTCAAGTTTCAAACTTTCACCCTTTCAAGTTTCAAACTGTTGCCCCTTATCCTGTCACTACAGGCCTTGGCAAAAAGCATCTCTTCATCTTTCCTTTAAGCCTCCTTTATATACTGGCAAGGCTGCAATAAGGTCTCTTGGAGCCTTCTCACTCTAGTCTGAATAATCCATGAGGAAAAATAAAACCATTCTTAAAAATGTATTTTATTTGACCACTACCTTCCTACTTATTCAAAGCAAAAGAAAATTACTAACAGAGACACAAAATAGAGAAATCAAATCACTCATAATAAAACCACCAGTCACATTCATTCAGAGTATTTTGGTTGTGTTTTCTGTGATCTCTCCATATACTCAGTTGAAGTATAATTTAAACTATTTGACTTGAATATATATGTATAAATTCTAGCAGTAATCATCCTCCATTCCTGAAGAAACAGAACTGGAAGAAAACAAAACAAGATTCCTTTTCCACATGGATCTTTTCCAAAAGGCATGTGATCCAGTTTTGCATCTTGGACAAAGTACAAGAATGAACACTGCATAAAAGCTTCTCTTTGTACATGTGACTTTCCCTTAGCTAAACATGATAGAAGAACTGCTTTTATGGTGGACACCACGAATGCATTACAGTTTGCTCAAGTTCTTCTACATTCAGCATATGAAACAAGAACAAAAGAGGAAGAACATTTTTGGAGGAAACATCCCTTAACTGCCTCCTATTTAGCGATCAGTTTTAAATCAAAGCAAATTTGGAAATTTCTGTTATTTAGCAAGAATAAAACCTAACATACCACAGTTTCAGAACAGCTGTACTTTCTGATGAGCATTGATAGAAAACCCTCACCTGCTTCATCTCACTCTTCAATTTAGTAATACCACTTCTTTCTGTTTTGGTTGCTCCAGAATGCCCCATCTCATGAATAGAAATTGCAGGGCTGGATGAAGAAGAATCTACAGGTCGCACTAAAGAAGCAAATGGATATTTTTAACATCCTAAGGGTAGAAAAATAGATTAAATTCTATCTAAGAAGTTAAACACAAATCACTTCAGAAATGTGCAATGCTCTCGGTGACAGCATCCTTTCACAGAATCAGATCAAGAGTTCAAATCTGATTTATCAAGTAACGGACCAAAATTCATTCTTGGATATGAGAAACTGATTTTCCAAGACAGTGAGCAATTGTAAATTTAGTCAGAATTGCAATGAGTCTCTGAGGGTCTAAACAAGAGCCCAGGAGACAGCTGATGTGCCAGTCAGGAATATGTGGGCATCAAAAACATGCTTCTTGAAGGCAGGTTAGATATGACCTTTTAATGGCTTTTGTTCTGGTTCCATAAAATTTCTCCATTTTAAAAGTTTGCCTTCCTATTACTGAAAATTTGATACAATCTTATTTCAGTGCAGGATAGCTTCCACCATATGTGTTTTGTTTATTTCACAGCAGACATACACATGTACTGGTCACCCATGATTAATACATGACCTATACCTTTATTTTACCTGCAGAAAGAATAGATCCCCACTTGTAAGACAATCTAACTTAGCATATAAAAATGAACAACTTACAGCTTCTTTCCACTCCAAACTCTTTCCCACTGAGAATATGATGTAGAAGACTTTTCATATCAAAGGGGCTTAGATTCATCAAGCTCTCTGAAGCTTCTTCACCTAGTTAAACAAAACAAAACACAATGACAAATGTCACTGGGAAGACAATAAGCTATAAAGGCTTCCTGGCTAAAGTAACTGTGAATGAAGTCCAATCACATTTAACTCTTTGGCTAGCCCTCCCTTTAATAAAATTAATATGTAGTCACATTTCAAAGAAAATATATTTCAGGACTAAACAACAAACACTCCACAGAAATAACATTATTTGCATTAATCTTTATTATGTCCTAGCTTGTGCAAAATTTCACTGAAGCTCATGATGAAAAAGCAGTTGCTCCCTTATAGAACAAAATCACTTAGAAAGGTATAACAGCCATCTCCCAACAGCAGATGACCCATGGACCTACATTCCAGAGGCAGAGTTATTCCATAAAGAATACCCTCTGATATTCTTTGAATAAGTGGGGGTGCTGGGGGGTGCTTAATCTTTCATTAAGTAAAAGAAAAAGTGATTTTCAAGGTTTGTGACTGCGCATATTAACTAAGAGATTAATAAAAGGATTTAACACACATGAATTAAAAGATCAACCACAAAGGGTAAAGCAAAAATGATACCATAAGTACCCTTACAATGAAACTGCTTCCTACCTGAGCATTTCAGACTTCGTGCCAGCTCAGTGGCCATCACCTGGATTATCAGACCAATGCGGAGCCGGAGCATCTCCACAAAAAGACTGGGCTGTGACCGGACGTACATCGCCAAGTACATAATTATCTCCTGCAAGGACAGATCCGTAAAGGCACCCATCAGAGAGGGTCTTCATGGCTTTCCCTGCCTCAGAGCAAACACTGGCACAGCACTGGGCACATCCCAAGAAGCTTTTCTGCACAGGCTGCATACCTGTGTCAGGACTGCAATACTGATGTCTTGGCCACTGGCTTCGTAAATGAGATCTGTGAGCTCCTCAGGTGGCAGTGGGCTGCAAGAAGTCAAACCACAGGTAGCAGGGACTCAGCACAACCAGCTGTTAAATTCTTGAGCAAGCACTGGGATCAATTCACCCAGGACACAGGTGCCTACAACTCTACCTGGGTGGCTGCAAATCCCTTTGAGGCCAAGGAATAAGGTTTAAAAGAACATAAGAGCAGCAGAATGGTACCAGCAGGAAGATGAATGGCAGCCCGTGCCCAAGGCAGAGCTCCAACTTACGTGGTAATGATTTTCTCACGGGGTTCTGGTGGCAGGCCCACTGTAAGTTGCTTGTGGTGTGACAGAAGGTCTGTGCATGCCTGTCACAAGGGGACAAAAAGCAAGAGATCTTTCTCTGTGTCATGTGGAAGTGATATGGCTTTTAATTGACCAAATCAAATTAATTCTATTTATTTAGCAATATTTAAATGCATTTCTATTAATTACCAGGTACGCAAATCCAGCAGAATGCTGTTAAATAGTTGCCAAACATCTGAGGTCAACAGGGCTATGAGAGTTTGAAAGTAGCCTGTTTCCCTGCTCAGTAAGATCAGCAGCATAATTATTAGATTAGGAACTCCAGTGGGGCTGGCAGATCAATAAAGGCTTTCATCCTTTATCATATGATAAAGTTTTGTCCTTTATTTAAGACAATCCTATTTTTAATTAATGAAAAGTTTGGCAGCATTAATGAAAAAAAATTCCTGCGCACTAACATATCTCCTAAAACAAACACCCAGCATACTGCATCACATACCTGATACAGTCTGAAATAGGTACTTTCCCCAGTACCAGTGTTTCCTCTTTTATACTGACCTCCTTTAAAAGTGGATGTTCAGTTTACCTGTTTTAGTATCCTGAATCAAAAAACATCACAGAGCAGTGTTCCTTGATTTTGAAGAGTCTATTTTCACTCCCTTAACATGGAAGAAAACAGACAATCTCTGTTCCTCCCCTCCAGTTCTTTGTCAATACCTTCTCAAGTTAACATACATGGCTTTTTGTGAGCACATCTGTACTGCTCATCCTTGTCTTGAGAAGGCAAAAAGTTCTGTGCTTAATGAAATACCATGCACAGTGATTATCACAAACTGCTCCCCACAGACAGGACTGTCACTAAAATAAGGCATCCTAGATTTGACACAGAGCCTTGAAAATGGCCAGGAATTACAGAAAGAGCTCCTCAAAAATATGCAGGGGATTACTAGAAAAATTAAACAAATACTTTCAGAATACTTGAGAGGAAAACTTTTTGTAATGATCAAAATAATGTCTGTACTCTTAACAGTATATTTTTCTTGTTACCACTTAATAGTCATGGATATTTAAGTGGTTCCAAACATCCATTCACAAGGCAGACTGTCAGCCCAGGGGAATGGAAATGGGCAGAACATGTTTTTGTATCATCACTAGTACCCTGACATAGCAGTGCTTCATACCATCACAAGAGCAATGGACAATTACCAGTGACAACTGCAGCTTTCAAAGCACACACTTAAGCTTCTCCAATTAACAGAGGTGAAACAAAGCCTTCACAACTATTTACAGTGTGACATTCTCAGTCCATGCCAACATTAGCACAGTCTGCAGTACAGATGAAAGATAAAGATGTAGTAAGATTCTAGATCAGAAAAACAGCCAATATCTAATTAAAAATGCTGCACTGTGTATGTTGCAAAGTAAAACCAGAAGAAGGTCAAGCACAAACCTCAACAGCAAGACTGATAGTTTTATCTCTCTTCACAGGCAGGAAGCTTAACCAGGATTATTTGTATTTCATACCTCAGCCAGGACTTCAACTCTCTTTTTGAGTATGCCAGAAATGTAACGGATTAAGCCCCATTCCTGATTGAGGCCTGCCTTTCTGTAGAGCTCATTGAGGAGGCAGTGAACAGTGACACCATACTGTCCATCCAGCTCTGTGTCCCAGTCAGCACCTCTGCCAAAACAAACAGGGGGCAATTGTCATCAGGCACAATGCTAAACTTTACCACACAGCTGGATTTTGACTGCCTTGCTCACGTTGGTGACAGAATTCAATACCAAATGGGACATCTGTGCCTTCACCACAGATTCACTATATGTGGACAAAATCCTCTTGATACCAGTAATTTTCACAATAACTTGAGCACTCATCCAGCTGTGAGCCAGCAACTTGAAAAGGAACCACCTGAAGGATTTCCCCCTAGACTTTAAATTGAGCATTCACACGGACAGTTTGCTGGAGGAACACTCCATGTAGTGCTTTGGCAGAGCAGAATTCAACAATATCTTCAGTACTGCTGAAGACTACACACATTTTCCAGATCCTTCAGGGGGATTTTTTAGCCATTCCTCTTTCTTAGCTATTAACTAAACTTCTGTGTTGCTTATGCCATTACGGAAAAAAAGCAAAAGGGATTTCTCTTCCTCTCCTTTGAAATTCACTTTTGAAATTGGCTTTTGAAATTCACTCCATTATGGCTTCTCTTTGGTAATGTTTTGAACTGCCACAGAATGACTTCAACTCCTGCTGACAGAGTCCACCAGAGGTCCATCTGCCTGCCCAACAGAGTCTCCCTTGGTGAAATTACTGGTGTTACATGCAGTTAAAGAACAAAACATATTTTTTATAGGATTTCCTTTACTCTCTTTAAGAGAGGATGCTAAACATTTTGCTTGAAAAATCAAGAAGATCAAAGAAGATGTCCACACAGGAGACGGACTAAAATAAACAAAAATGCAGTTTTTGTAGCAGTAGGGAAGACCATCTGTGATTAACACATACTTGTCTTTGCACCAAAAGCTAACTACCTGACAGGGTCCAGCAGTATTCTCCTGCACAGGAAAAAAACCAAGCTCAATAAAAACACTTCAGAAGATGATTCTGTTGTTTCTATTTGCATTTTGTTCCCATCAAACCAACTAAATAGCAGGTGTTTACTAACTCCAGCAGATGGGCCCAGACTGCTTCCAAGAATGTTTTAAAAAGTACCAAATTTTAGCCAGTTGTATACTTAAATATGCAAAGGGATTCGATGAAAAATAGTGAACACTCATTAAAATTGCATTTTGCCTTTAGTTAGAAAATGACAAGATAAATTTTCCCTCCACTTTCATTCTTGTGTATGAAAATCACACCAAATCTTTGTGAACTTCAAATGGAGTGCCACAAATATAGCAGGGTGTGTTCTCATTCATGGAAAGGATTTGTGCATCTAATTTGTGAGCCCTGGAGACTTTATGTACTTGCAACTGTGTGCAAATCAACTCTAGAATCTGCACAAGTCTTCTTTTATATCCAAATAATTCCTGTAATCAAACTAACTGAAAATATGCATGTTAAAGCACAAAATATTTCCACTGTCCCCTCAAAACAAAACCTGAACAGTGGAAACCTTTTGCACAAGAACAATCAGATAGCTGCGACCAAACTGAAAGATGCTAAAGTTCATACTCAGGCAACTTACTTGAGTATATGCAAGATATACAAGATATCTGCTTGATCATGGAGTGTTGGACATTCCTTCAGCTGATTAACAAGCTTCCTGCAATCCAAATCACCATGAGCATCTTTAGGTAAGTGTGAAACATTTTCATGGTCCTGATAACAAAGATGGATGAAAAAAAAAAAATCACAAGACATGATCTTGAAAAAAGTAGCGGATCTGTAACTTCCAGTAACTTCAATTAAAATGTCATTAAAAAAAAAATCACATCAGACTTGCAACAAAGCTCTGCACTTGAAATACAGACACATCACTTAGTTCTTGCCAGGGTACTGCAGGCACAGAAAGGAGACTAACCCCAAGAAACACAATCCCTAGAATGGAACCTTGTATCTATTTTTCTTTTTTGACAAAACAAAGAAATCTGGATAGTGCATACTTTTATCTGCATACTTTTTCTGTCATCTATTTTCATCATTTCTATGTTACTTGTAAAGAGAAAAGCAGAGAGATACTATCCTTTTTTTGTTGAAATAATTTAGACTTTTTGAGTTCCATCTCTAACCTGTATATAAAGTGGCACTTTATGAATGCAAATATTGCCATTGTAAGTTTTCCAAGTATGAAAGTAAAATGATAACTAATCAGATTATGTAATCCTATGATGAATTCTTGGATGAAAATAAGTTTTGTTTAACATGCTGTTCAGCAGTTTATGTAATCCTAAAATACCATTTCTACAAACTGAGCCTTGTGCAGAAACATATACCAAGACAAAACAAGTTCCCAGCACAACTCCATCTTCATGCCTTGAGGTGGGATTTGGCTGGTACCTTAAGGACATTCACACATTCCCTCTTACCCAGATATTACTATAAGTAGCATTTCTTGGAAAACATCTCTAAAGCCTGTGAACATCCTGTCCTTTCCCTTGTGTTCAGCTAGAACTAAAGACAATGACTTAACTTTTGGCTTTTAAAAATAAGGCAATCATTATGTTCTTTTCTGTTTTGCACATTCAATTAAAAACTTTCCACTTGATAGTGTCTATTTGACTAAAAAACCTTCATCCAGCCAAAAAAATAATTCCCAAAACAAGGGAGTGCCTTGGACAGAATGGCTTGTCTGTGAAGAAAAATGAGACCTGGCATAGGGTTTGGAAGGAAAGCATGAGGAAAGGCTAGAGCATTGCATCCTAAAACCACAAACAGCATAAAAATTCCCACACCTTACCTTTGTCCCGAAGAAATGAGGATTATCAACAAGATTCAGAGACTTTCGGTGTGTGTTCAGAACTTTAGTGGGAAGAGACATAGACACGGCTGGAAAGCAAAGTCACCAGAACAGAAAGAAAAATAAGGCTGCTTCAGTAACATGAAAATCAAAAACACCTATATGAAAGCAGCTTGGCTAGGTAAAAACAACAGAAATACCTCCAAGAGTCAAAATACAGAGGCAGTGCTTCTGAGATGCTGTGCATAGAACTGAGAAGCTCATGTTCTGAACTTTATCTCCTTGCAGGTTTGCTCTGAGTGTTTCAGATTTCAGCATGTCAAAGGCTCAGGGGCTACATGCTCAACTGATACCTCTTATTTGGCCTGTGACTCCAAAATCCTGCAGCACAATGACCTGACCCTGCCAAGTGTTTTAAACACTTCAACAGGAAACGAGTTTGGAGAAAATGGCCTAACTGGTATGATTTCATAATGAAAATTATAATGCTGAATGTAGGTTAATGCTCTGTTAACTTCATATGCTGTATTCAATGGAGGATCAGATGATGTGGCACATGAAAGATGGCAGAAAAGAATAACAGAAAAGCTTGGAAGTTATTAATTTACACTGAAGTTAAGGGAAGTCTTCCATTGACCAGGGCATTGAATACTACCTATCTACATATAAAACCATGCATATGTTGGAATCCATTTACAAATTCAGCCAAAGTCTTATTTTGGTTTATACCCTCCAATCAGGCTATCAGAAATATGGCATAGTTAGAAAGACTGTGCTCCCTCTCTACTCCATTTGTTCTTACAAATTTAGAAAGTACATTATTTATGTTTTTCTTGTATTGAAACATTTCATTTCACAGCAACTTTATTAAAATTAAAAAGTACATTTTGTCTGCCTTTATACAAGCAAAGACAAAACAATCAATTAATTGATTTGGGTTCTAAAATTCTATCCAACTAAGAAGCTGTAGCAGCTTCCATAACATTAATTTTGATTAAATGTTACATTTCATTGCAGGTTTTCTGTGTATACACCATGACACAGGATACTGGGGGAACATGACAGCAACAACTTTAGTCATTCCTACTTGTTAAGGAATTTCTTATCTCTTTTCTATAAGGAAAGAACTAGTGGCACAAGTATGTCAAAAGGTATAATTTTTAAATACTTGAACTTACCCCTTGTAGCAGCCAAATCAGGTTTTTTAATTATTATCACTAAATAAACAACAGGGAGAAATACCTGGAACTTCCAAGCCCTTTGTCTTGGCCATTATTGACAGGATCTCTTCTGTGGAATGGTTTGCACTGAACACAGGTGGTTCACTCGCTGTCTTTGAAGTTGGAGGTAGGTATGACTTCAGGGCTGTGCTCTGCAGGACATCATTTATATACTGATCCAGCTCATCCTGGCTATCTAGTGTAACGTTCATAAAAAAAAAGAAAAAGGTTTCTTAAAGGCAAAAATCACTATTTATCATCATCACTTTCTTATTCAAACACACCACTGTATTATTGCTTATTTATAAGGGCACTCAAACGTGCAAGAACAGGGTAAGGAAGAGATTTTTCAAGCCAAAAAATTGTAAACAAAAGAAAAAAATGTTTTTGACACTGAAAACAGATTTAGAAACTAGCTTTGCCTGTGAAAGGAATCAAAAGGGGTTTTATTTTGCTGGTATATCATAGAACACAGCTGGACTTGATGATTGTAAAAGTCTCTTCCAACTTGTATTATTCTAAGACTCTGTCATCTCTTCCACACAAGTTCTTGTCCACGACTCTTCACAGTCCTTTTCCATCTAACCTCTTCCACATCTCCCCACCTGCTGACTCTCCAGACTCAGCTTTGCTGTAGCAGCTGCCAGTCAATGCCAAACTACAAATGCAGGAAGAGCACACATGAATTCATTCTCTAAACTGAGTCAAGCAGGTCCTATGCTCAGGTGGGTGTATGAGAAAACCAAATGACCATCAGCTGTGTACAGAACAGACTCTGCACTGCAGGCAAACGCACGCTCTGCTGACAGAACTTGACAGAGAAAAAAATAACAAGTGAAAAAACACTACTACCTTTTTCACAGAAATCTGCTGGGTAGTCTCCATATTCACTGTCAGGACTGTTACAGTTGTCATTATGGTCATCAAACAGTTTTAGGTCACAATCTGGATCCAGGAAGCTCAGATATGTATGAAAAGAGGTGGTAAGAAATTCTGATAGCTTGCCTATCTTCACCCTGCAAAAGGGGACACATGCCAAACAGCATTAACATCCACCATTCTGATACTGATTAATGCTCACTTAGCTTTCAACAACTCCTCCAAAATTTATGAAACCTACTGTTCAATCCACCTTTGGCAACTATAAAGCCACAGAAACTGACACTGAAAAATAAAAAAAGGAAAACAACAGTTGCAGATCCAGCTGCGTACTTACTGCTCTAGGTACTAATTGATTTTAACTGTGCTATGGTAACAGGCCTAACTCAAAGCCTAATTATGCAGGGTGTTATAGGTTCATATAAAGAGACCCTGAACAAAGACCTGAGCTCCAAGGATAATGCATAAGAAACTCGGGCTGAGAAGGCCCCATGAATGGCCTGAATGTGTCTTTTCACGGAACTGGAGGCAGCTAAACCATCTGTGATGGTTTTAGGATAGGAGTTAATGATGGGGCTATGCTTTGGATTTGTGCTGGAAACAGTGCTGATAACACAGGGATGTATTAGTTACTGCTAAGCAGGGCTTACACAGCATCCCAGACTTTTCTGCTTCTCACCTCACCCCACCAGCACAGGCTGGGGGTGCACAAGGAGCTGGGAGAGGACACAGCTGGACAGCTGACCTATGCTTACCACAGGGACATCCATACCATAGGGTGTCATGCTCAGCATATAAAGCTGGGGGAAGAAGGATGAAGGGGAAGATTCTCAGGGATACAGAATTTTGTCTTCCCAAGACACAGTTACATTTGATGGACTACAGCTTTCCTGAAGATGGTTGAACTGTCCATGGAAAGTGGTGAATGAATTTCCCATTTTGTTTTGCCTGCATATGTGGTTTTTGCTCCACTTACTAAACTCTTTATCACAACTCACAAGTTTTCTCACTTGTATTTTTCCAATTCTCTCCCCAGTCCCACTAAGGGGAGTGAGGGTGAGTGGCCACGTGGGGCTGAGCTGTTGACTGGAGTTAAACCATGACAATATTTAATTGTCAAAGGAAGATACTGATTGAGAGGGAAAGTGGAAAAAGAATAGGGAGATACTGTGGCATCATATTTTACACACAGATGATTGCAACACACCAAGTTACAAGTACTACATGCAATCAGTGTTTAAAACATGTCCAGTAACTGTAGAAGTAATTTACTTTTTAATAACAGAAACCCAGCCAGATTCACATTTCAAAGATTTCATATTTCAAGAGTTCATATTTCCAAAGATTTGATATTTGTTTTCTTTATCCATTAATGGCAGTCAGAGATGGTACACTTTTTCGAGACAGATCTTTTCCATTGCACCTGAGGCCCAGCTACCATTTGATTGCCACATAATAATTAAAGCTGAAACTTCCTTCTCTGCACAATTGTAGTACAAAGTCTGTGCACTATCACAAGTTCAAAACTGACACCTTTACAGGATTTAATTTAAAAAATCATGGAGATAATAATTTGTCAGTTTTAACATTACCTTGCACCTCCAAAATAACCATCTTCTAATTTTCTTATTGTGGCAAGAACTGCTGGATGAATGTCAGTACCATCATCAACTAAAAAAGAATAATGGAAGAATTGGAACTCATCAACACATTCTTAAATTATCACATCTATACACAGTGCATTACTGGGTGTTGTCTACAATGTAAATCAGGCAAATTTAAAGCAGAACCCACAACTGCTATCAATACTAGCTTATTAAAAAATCCTGGACAAGCAAGCAAACCAAACACAACCCCTAGATAAGTTCTAAAGACAAACACCAACCCACTCAAGACAAGTTCCAAAGGGATTTCTTTGAAATTTCTTTAGACAGAAATAACATGGAGATGGTTGGTGATAGAAGCATATGAAGAGGGAGCAAAACCAAAATTAAATATTACCATGTAATCCAAATTCAGCATACACATGAGAAAATTGAACTGTACTTCTGATGTTAGAAGTCCTGCTACCTGTCTACTCTCAAACCAACATCCATCCTATCCTCCTGCAGTAATCTACTCTGATTGAAACAGAAGATTAAGTTTACCAAGCATTGTGTGGGTGATAGGAAATGTCAAGGTTGGTCTCCCTGTCATCCTCCAACAAGAAGTGAGGTAAGCCAGCTCCGTCTTGAGCATCTCCACAATCATCTGATTGTCTAGAGCCAGGTAGAAGTGATGCTGGTCAGTAAACTAGAGAAGAGAAAAACACAACATAGGGGTAGTTGTTAGTGCTTTCCCTTTTTTCTCTGTTTCTTCCCTTAAATCATTCACAATGATTAGCCACAGGAGCTGGTCCTGACCACAACACAAATGACCTGAATTAACCTAACATGACCTTAGACTGTGACACAGAAATCCATGCTTGTGCAAGAGTCCATTTTTTTAAACCTGTAGACTGACCATCAAAGTAAGCTGTACAAACAAAACCTGGGCAATCACAGCCATGAAGCAGAAACTTCCCAATGACCAATTACACTGACCTATGATCTGGAAGATGGAAGTACTCTAAATGTGGAAAAAAAGCTAACAATAGTAACAAAACCAATACACAGGCTTAAGTGCACATTGGGGACTGGGAGCTGTATGTCTCCAGTCTCTGTATGTCTCTTGGGAACCATCTGAAAGTCAGGCAGAACACAGAAAAGCTGACAGTTACTGAGGAAAAAAGGCACATGAAATGTGCAATGGCAAAGTGCTGCTCCCACTGCAGCAGGAAGCCAAGAACCACAGTAAGAGACTACTGTGGCTACCTGAGGAGCTGGAAGAAAAGAACATGGACAAATAATGGAAAGTATGTCAAAGCAGCCACAACAAAATTAAGGAAGCCCCTAAGCCTTGGGGAGGGGTAAGTGCATAAAGAACATGGAAGCTCAAGCTGA
The DNA here is from genome assembly GCF_017590135.1 of Pyrgilauda ruficollis. NCBI lineage: Eukaryota > Metazoa > Chordata > Aves > Passeriformes > Passeridae > Pyrgilauda > Pyrgilauda ruficollis. The sequence continues at coordinate 10,147,938 of NW_024524266.1, forward strand.
AAAAGTCCTGAGAAATTTTTTCACAGAAGGAATCAGGAACTAGCCAAAACAATCCTTGAGCCACTGACAGTTAGCTTTAGTAATTCAGGAAGAACAAGTCCCAGAAATCTGGAGACAAGGAAACACATTGCCCATCTTTAAAAGGAAGAGCCATTTAAAAAGTCAGGCCAATTCCAGTGCGTGGAAACAAAGGAAAACAAAGCCAATTTGAGACAGACAAGATAATTACAAAATGATAAAGTAAGATGGACAAAAACCAATCTCAACAGATTAGTCTAGTTTCCTTCTTTGGAGCAACCAGATGATAAGTATAAGAAAATTTGCAGAAGCTGACACCTGGCAGCTTCTGCAAATTTTCACACTAGTGAGCTGAACTGACTTCCTAGGAAGCAGAACTACTTTTAAAATTGTTCAAAAAAGGTAGTTATTAACCACTTTTTCAGAATTACTGTATCTGAATGAAGTTAGTCTTTGCCCCACACCTAATCAGTGTTTTCGCTAGAAAAGAGAATGAAATACAAATGACAAAATCACAAATTTTGTGGACACTAGTCAAGATCAACAAGATGATTTAATTGCTAACCTTAGGAAGGTGACATTAAACATTAACTCCACCCACCTCAAAAAAAAAAAAAAAAAAAAGTCAGGGAAGTGTCTGGCTTCAAAGTACAATGGAAAATGTTATGGAGGTTTTAGTAAAACATGGAATAAGCAGGAACTTATTGTTCACTGTGTTACTAATGTAAAGATAAATGCCATTTTGGAATATCCTAGTAAGTATGTCCTTATTTGATACATGACACGATTTTAGCAGGAATATTGGATCCTACTTACATAGAAAGATGTGAACTAAGAGGTATTTTGAAAAAAAAAAATCACAACTGTAAGGAATTTTTACCTTATTTACAAAAATGAAAATTGGTACAGGGAAGTAACACAACAACTAACATTTTATAAAGCTGCTTGTGATCAACTGACATGGGGAAGAATGAGAAAGGATCTACATTTTTTGCAGTAAATCTGATTTGTTTGGACATTATGAAGCAATACAGAAGCCTTCTACAGAGTCCACTGACTGCCTTCAGCTGAGTTTAAAGACTTCATTAGTCAAACATCTGTTTAGAAGGATGGATGCATTCTTTATCCTGCATCATTCTTTATCCTACATGCTTGGAGCAGGGGACTCCCTGGCCATCTAGTACCAACCGCTGGAATAATTCTGTTAATAAGTGTGTTGCATTTCATTAAATGTATCAATAGGAGCCATTGATTCTATGAGGATCCAAACTTTCAGCAACATTGAGAAAATGCACTAAAGAGAAAAAAAAGACAGAACATCCATTTCTCAGCACTACTGGCCCTTTCAACAACATAATGAAAAGATCACACCTTCACCTCCTAGGGGTTACAGTATTTGGCACACTTATATAGTACTAAATTTTTCATCAAAGCAATTGGTAGAAAGATATATTAAGTGACCTATTTCTGCAGAAACTATTTCATTGATTAGAATGTTGGTGTGGGCAGAGATTAGTAACAACTTTGTACTATTGACTCACTGTGTTCTCCTAAGCCAGAAGCCAAAGAAACCAGACTCTGTATGACTGAAAAAAGATTTATCAGCAGTTCTACCTTGCTGATCAACCCATGCTCTTAAAAACACTAAGAAAAAAAAAAAAAAAAAAAAGCACATCTGCTGTTTCAGCCCTGTTCTGCCTAAGGGACAATGACAGCAGGGAAAAGCAAAGTGCTTCACTAATGATTCACCATTAAGAAAGGAGTGATTTTCCTGCCAACTTTACATGCTTACCTGAGGGGTAAAAGCAAATATTTGATTTCTTATCACGTAGAGCTTGGAGGTGCCCAACACTCCTATGTGTCGGTGTGGTCGGCCACTTAATTTCATGTTCTTGTTCCGGCCTGGAAAGGAAAGGGAAAGAAAAGAATCTCAGCTAACATCTGTGTTGTTTTCCAAAATAACCACTTTATACAGCAAAATTTACTGCACTAATACCAGTAAGGCAGAAAACCAGTAACATAGTGTGAGGCTACACACTGGTTTTTTAGAAAGCAGCAATATAATAACCAGAGTCCTTCAAAGGCCTGATTAAAAATTAAAATTTGGCTTCATTAGGCATGGATTTGGTCTTATAATTACAGTAATTGCTCAGCTTCCCCACCAAGAAGGGCAGGAGATGTGATATTACAAAAAACAAGGCCATCAACGTAACTCAGAAATTCCAGTGTTTTCAAATACAGGACCTTAAAAACGCATGCCTGCAGGCTAAATCAACACAAAAATACATCCAAATACAACAAAAGATTTTCATCAGGCTTTAGTAAGCTTCACTTTTCTCAGCAGAGCTTATTAGCAATGATCCACACTACAACCTTTGCACCAGCAGCCAGGAGCTGACTTGAATCTTTCTGACAAGAACCAAACAACCAAGTGTCTGAAAAAATACTACTGTGAACATTCCCAAGGAAGTCACTGTTAAAAACAATGTATCAAATCACCTTATTCACACTCCCCCACTAGTGAAAGAAAGCTAATATGAATTATAATAAAATAAATGTAAGCCTCAGCAAAGCCCTGCAAATGTTTCATGTTTTTAAAAGAACTTTGAGATGAAGAGCCAGATTCTTTCGCAGAAGAAACATATACAATTTCTCTGTGTAAAGGGCATACTTTCTAAAATTTATCTGGAGGCCCCATTACTTTGAACAATTCCAAAAAAAGCTCCTGTTGAAACAAAAAAAACAAACTTACAAACAAAAACTACCACAAGAAAAAAATGTTCACCCATGGGCAGCCTCAGCATTATCTGTAACCAGATTGCCATGGGAACGTGCTCCAGACTGACAGAGAAGCAGGATGCAGCTCCCTTGTCCAGACAGCAAAGGAATCTACCAGTGCTGAGTCACCCCACCTCAATTTTATTTTATAGCAGTATCCACAGTTTTGAGCAATGAGTTGCTGGCATACCTGAAGAAGTAAAACTAAGTTAAATTAGGAATGCATGTAACAAACTTTCCACCAAGACCCAAATAATTCCAGCAAGGATTATCAAGAAGCAGACTTGATAATATAAATATCACTATACAAATATAAAAAGACTTAACAACTAGAACCAGTCAGAGCTTTGGAGCATTTATTTAAGTCAATTCAGGCTCTGAGGAGGACTTGAGAGGCACTGCTGAGGAACTGGAATGTATTTAAAGTCCTGTGTTTAGAAAAGCCCTAAAGGCTTCTGGGTTTGCAACAGAGACAGAGAGCTTCAGCAGCTTATCTCAGCTCCAGGTTGGAAGGAACTTTAGCAAGAACCTGACAGCCCAAAGATGCTCTGATAGCAGCACAGCTTCCCTGATTTGGAGCAGAAAATTTCCCAGACTGCCTGCTCAGAAGATAAAAGTCATACTGCCCAGACTCAAATGACTTCTTGAAGGAAAAATACTTGATTTTTCCTTCTGTGTTTTACCCGACATTTTTTTCAAAAACCAGTTTCTCTGTGGAAGTGGTTTCTGGAGGACAAATGAAGAGTCAATTTCTGTCTAACTCCAATGGCACAGGGAAGCTTGTATTTTCTCCACCATTTTTAACGAGATAATTTTCCTACCTTATCGAGCTCCTTATTTAAGACAGAAGTTCTAAGTTGGCTAAGCTTCTTAAAAAAATACCTTGCCTGGCAGTAGAGAGGCTTCCATGTTGAAATGCTTACCCAGCATGGTGTAGAGGTTGCTCAGGATGCGAGCTGGCTGCACCCTGAGTGGATGGATATCAGCAATGCTCTGAACGTTGATTCCACGGTCTTGCAACAGAGTCTTAATTTGATTAGATTCTGCCAAAACAGTTACTGTGTAATAGAAAACAAAAACACAAGTAAAAACCAATGTTCTACTCTTTTTAACTGTCTCTACTGTCACCTCTCAACAAATGCATTTAGCTAACTAAAAAGGCATGAAGACCTCACTTTTTTCTTAATTTCTGGATTCATGAAATCAAAAGGGATTGCAATAGGGCACCTGACAGATTTTAATTCTCTGTTTCTCAGTATTTCTTGCCACTTCTGTCCACTCTGAACAACAGTGGTGGCCAGAAGGGTCAGAAAGTCCTCTGAGGTGTCTGCTCGAACCTCCTGCTCAAAGCAGGGTCAGAACTGCTGAGGTTAAAGCAGGTTCTTGGGGACTTAATCAGTTGCTTCTGTTTGAGTACCACTAGTTTGGATCACACAGTCTCTTTAGAAGAGAGTCTCTTTTAGGGCTTTCCCCCGTAGAACAAAGGGAAATATGACTTGAAAATCTTTGTTCTTTTAACACAGCACACTATAACAATGCAGCCAAGTCACTGGGGAACGGGTGCTGTCACTTGTATAGCAATACATATTTCAGAGGACACAAAATGGCAGAGGTAGGGAGAAAAAAAAAAAATTCCCTAATGAGAGAAATTTACAATCCAGGCCCAGAACCTTGAGGTTTTGCCCATGACAACTGGCTTATTGATTTGGGACTAGTAATGCAGTATTCTTCTTTGTATTGTGAATACTTGCCACAGAATGCTAAAAATCAGCAAGCACTTCTATTTCTGTTGGAAATTAAGCACTTCAGAATAATAAAATGCTACTCCCATGAGGCACCAACAGGGGGTAAACAAGCACCAGCCCAGGTCACAGGATCCTTGACAAAGGCTGCTCCTGATAAATGAGCTGGTTGCTCTTTCAGCATGGTCCAGGCACTGGAAAAGTCTTTAAGACCTGATCTGCTGGTGTTTGCTCTCTACTTAATTTCTGGTTTTGGCTGTTCTTGCACAAACTAAAGGGGCCACTCCCTGCAGCAGCCAAAAGCTGGTAACTCAGGCTGCCTCACCTCTGTGCACAGGGATCCTCCTCACTTGGTGCTCTCTGGTTCCTCTGAAAAGGAGCTACATGAAACCTGATTAACCCGGCCCATCTCCTGTCAGTTCTGCTTCTTCTCTCTAGAAGCTGCCAAGATTTCCCTTTTCACTACAAGATTAATTTTGCCACTCTCCAACTCCTGACAAGTCTTAAAATTTTAATTTTTTAAAGTGTCTTAAACCTGATCTTCCCTCTTGGTAAAAGGCAGCTAGGCAAAAAAATTCTTCCTCCTTCTCACAGTGTCGTCAAAGCATCTATGCCCCATGCAAAAAAAATCCACATTACTTTAAACACATCTTTAATCTCTCCTGTACACAGGGACTTTGCCACCACATGATTCAATTCACACAGAATGTTCACAGAATTCCTTCACCTTGTACCACAACGTCAGGTTTAAATCCCGTGGAAAATCTCCTGTTTAAGGGATCAATTTCACCTGCAGCAAGAAATCCCTAGAACAAATGCAAAAGAAAGAAAAAAGAAGGAAACAAAGAGAATTTAAGCAAAAGGCTTCTGACATAAAGAATAAATCCTAGCCAATTTTCATATTTTTTCAGGACAGCAGGACTTAAAGCTTGGTTTGTCTGCCCTGTCCACTAAGTAGTACATTCAATAAAAACAATGGCTGCAACATTTTTTGGAACAAGAAAATGGTTCTGACTGACACAATCTGCATTCAGAATTCCTACTTTCAGAGTTACAGCAACTGACATAATTTTACCAGGAAAGTGATTTCCTTTGGAGCTCCACTGAGATATTTGTGCTTCTTTTAACTAGTCTGACTTTAAAGTGTCTGACTAGTAGATCCATCATGACACAGAGCAAGAATAGCCTAGTAAAGCTGAAATGGTCCAAAATCCTGGCTCTGGAACAGCCAAGCCAGCCTGGACATACTCCTCTATTCTAACCATATTCCAGACCATGTGACAACTTACTCAGCTTGATCAGAAACAGACAATTGCTTAGCTATATTAGAAATTAAAAAAACAAAAGGTCCTGAAAGCTTAGAGTCAGCCTTTCATGGTTCATGTACATGTTTCTACTGGAAAACACACTGTCCTCTACCTGTCAACCAAACTATACTTAAAGGCCAAGCCATCTCAAACAAAATTAAATACCAGTTTATCTGCTACGCAAGAAATAATCACCTCTGCTAACAGGCAGCTCAGGACATACAATGATTGGCCCCAAAGATGGGGCAACTTTCCCACTGGGACACGATCCACTGAGTGAGGATTTTCATACTCCTCATCCACCTGAAAACAAATACATAAGCAAGAAAAATTACCCTAAAGTTGTGAAGAACAATCAGTAACATGTAAGTATTTGCAGACATACAGTCTAACATAAACCCTTTGAAGCCTGCCCTTACTACTGAGATAGAGATGTAGTGGTTTCACTTCTAAGGCTACATATTTTCTGGGACAAGAATTATACTTTTTGTACCTCTTCCCACCCTTCAAAGCTGGAGGATGAATGGGGACTCTGCATGCAATTATAGCTTTGGTATTAGCTCTTCCACTTTCTTCTCACCATGCCTTTCCTGCCTTCCCTCTGGGCTGAGCATAGGTAACTGGGCGTCTGCTTTCCAACCTCTTCCAAGATGACACTTTAACTTCACTGATGTCTACCCAGCTTTCTGAAGCAAAGGTGCTTTCCAATACTAAGATTATTCCACCTTTCCTGTGTTAGCAAGGATGGTCAATAGAAAATTGACTTACTAATTTACAAAAACTGCCTTAGTTTTGCAGTATACACATCTATTGAGGGTGGGGCAAAAACCCTCCCAGATTACATCTCCAGGCAGCCATTTCATATTTCTTTTATAGACAGACAAAATCTACCCTGTTGATGTGGCATGTTTTTCAGATCATTATCATCATATCAAAATTCACAAGAAGGCTCTGGACTCTTACACGCTTGTTCCCACTAGGAAGGCAATTCAGTTTCCACCTCAGATCTGCGAGCAAGGCATCAGCTGTCGGCTGAGCAACTCAGACCAACCCAGGAGGCTCCACACCCTTAGTGAGTGAGGGCTGAGAAGTCTGGAGTGGGAGAAGAAGTTGGCAGGGAGGGATACAAAGGCAAATAGCATGGAAGAGCACATGAGCTCGTCTGAATTTCTCTGTCACAATGGGAGAATGAGATAAACAGTAACAGCAAAGGTGGGGGGAAAATACCCAAACCAAAATCCCAGCCCAAACCCTAATCCATTTGAAACCTGTCTCCCATACCTGCTCTGGAAAAGGGCAGCACAATCAATCAACAGACTAGACAGGCAGGACAGTCTATGCTTTATTTCTTCTTTGAGCTTCAGTTCCTAAACTAGTACCAACACTTCTTAAATATATGTCTTGCTCTAAGGATGTAAAATGTTAGACCTGCTGTAATATTTCCAAAGACAATGAAATTTACTAGTGAAAAATGTGACCATTTGGAAGCCTAAAGTTTACTATTTCTCAGCAGGAGCTGTGAGAAGTCTCTTACTTTTTAAAATAATGTGCAGTAGTCTTTTTTTATTGTTGGTTTAGTTTCATCAGACACAGAAAAACAGTAAGACTGATATTCCTCTTACTCTCTCTACTTTGCATACTGAAGTGGATGCTGCATTTTCACAATACCTTTTCTGGAGGGACTGCGTAAAGTTCAGGCATTAGCACTAATCCATTCTTCTCTCGAATAAGTATTCCTTCCAGAGCCTCTCTGTACTCTTGTACCTGGAATTATTTTTAAGACAGTGAGAATTTACATTACAGTCAGCAAAACTGAAATAATAAAGTACTTTTGAAGAGTACTTTTTTACTGAAAGTTAATATATTTAAAAAAGAAAAAAAGGGGTGGAGGAATCATGATTGCTGATGGAAGAACAGGGTTCAAATTATCAGAGACTGTTCCAGCATCTCAGTGTTATCAGAAACACAAACACCTGTCTTCAAAATGCAACACACTGCTGCAGTACAAAACTTCCAATATATTCCTGCTGAGAAGTGTGGTGGGTCTAGCGCTGGCCAAACACCAGTACACCCGTTAGAATATACTTACTCATTTCCTGCTGTGAGATAGGATTAGGAGGAAGGCAAAGCAGGCTCAAAACTTTAAAAGGGTATAAAGAAAACTTTATTAACAGTAACTAAAAGAAAGAATAATAAGAATCAGAATAAAACCTTTAGAACACTTCTCCCCCCTACAACTTTTTTTCCCACTAACAATGTACAGAACCAATTCAGTCAGTTTATCACTTTTCTAGAAGAGTCCTTCTTCAGCTCACTTAGGGAGAGGAATCCCTCTTGTCAATTTATGGAGATTTCCCCACAAGAAAACAGTTCTCTCTTGTGACTTTTAATTTCCACAAATAGCAGCCACCCAGAAATCTGCGATCGTGAAGTCCCTCCCATTTTTCACAGCTTTTCTGACAGCTGTGTTTATGGGCCATGTCAACTTATGGGGTACTATTTTAATGATGAGCTGTTCAAGATCAAAGATTCTCTTTATCTATCTCTGAGATCATCTTCATCTCTGAGAACAGAAGTCTTCTTCTTCTTTCCCTGGCGCAAAGGGTCTTCATCACTCTTCTCTCTTCTCTCTGTTCAAACTTCTTACGGGATCACAGCTGCTTCAGCATTTGCTTACTTGAGCATAGAGGCCTTTGCTCATATCTATAATTTGAACACTCTATCTCCCCATACTTTCAACGAGTTACAGGGAAAAAGAGTCTGATGCATCAATTGCATTCTTTTCCATAGCTGTACAAGAGGATTTCAGCCCCTGAAAGAGGGGAGATCAAGGTATCTCCTCATCCCTCCCATCTGGGACTTGACTCTTTCTTCACTGACCTTGGTGTCTTCATGTTGTTCCTCTACGTGTTCTCACTCTGTCCTCTTCTCTCACCCGAGGGAGGATTTAAGGTCTGCAAGTTTCATCCGTGCACTGGAAGAGTTAATCTCTTGACTGGGGCCTGCAGATGGTTACATGACCCCGGCTGGGCTTGGTAGCTTGTGGCCAGAGCTGACTGGGCTGGGCTGGGGAGTGGCAAGGATCTCAGCAGCCAGGCCAGGGCTCAGCTGCAGCACACCAGGGCCGACGGCCTCCCCTCCCTGTCGCTGGCAGCTGATGGGGCCCGGCCCCACGGCAGAGCCCACCCAGCTTGGCCCAGCCCAGCTGAGATAGGAGCCAGGCTGGCCTTGCTACCTGCTCTCAGGCCAGAAGGAAAAAGGGGCTTCCCTGGATTTTTTAACATGTTGTTAGCATGTGTATTCACAGAGGCGTGTCCAGCTTTCTCAGTGGTTTAATAGACTGCCAGTCCTCAAAGCTACGGCTTTTTGTCAGACACGGAGGAAACTGTCAGCAGCTTCTCTTAGCAAGTCACTTCCATGAATGGCTCCAATGCAAAACCAGCACAAGAAGTCACTGGAACATATCCTACAAGGAATTTTCAATGGATGACAGTGCAGTGACACAGACATCAGACTGCAAGTATTTGTCAGAGTGTAGGGCGTATAAATTGTCAGCTGTATGCCACGAACATTTGTCTGTGACTTACTGAATTCTGCTTTGCAGGATTGGGAAATCAGTTTCTCTTAACTGATTTGATTAAAATTTTGTAACAAAGAAAGGCTAAAATAGATTTAAATGTTTAAAAATATCTAAGTTCACTGATCAGCAAATCCTCTTGTTCTTGTTATATTATACACCATATTAGGAATAGGAAGAGCAGACTGGTAAGAACATGTAATACATTTTCTTTTTACCAGATTTCTTAGTTTGTTCCATTTATTAACTCTCCATTCCAAGTTTTTACTTAGAGAGAAACTTTTCAAGCACTACCAGCACCTGCCTCAGAAATCCTTTTTTCTCCTATTCCTGGGTAAAGTGAACCACTCAAAGTAAGGTACCCACAAGTTCACATACACTGACATTTTCAGTATCCTGTCCCACTCCACTTTTTTTGAGTCCTCAGGGTGCTTATTTTTCCAGCAAAACCATTTGTTTGCAGCAGTGACTGGGGACTAGACACTCACCTAAGTGTCTCAGTGACTCATTCAACTATGTTTAAACAGTAGAGACTGGGAGCAATTGCCCTGACCATGCCCTAGAACAGTCCAGCTGCACACCAAAAAAAAAAAAAAAAACAACCAGGTACATACTGTCCCAGATAAACCAACTAAGATCTAGAGACTGCTTCAGGAAGTGGAATTTTATTGGCAGGACTGAAGTTTCACTAAACTTTCTGATTTTCCCCCTCATGAAATAATGCCATATCTCTCTTCCTCAGACTACTTTTACTATGTTCAGGAAAACATTTTATGTGTCTAGCGCCAGGAGGAATTTCACTTGATTTGCAACAACTGATAGAGAAAGAGGGCTTTTTGGTCTGAAATTCTCTGAATAGTTTCTGATGACGTTTCAATTTTTAAAGGAGCTTAGCAATTTCCTATCCCTCTGCATACCAGGCAATTTTAAATCACATAAATTTTAAATTTCTTTCAATCTACCAATCTGCAGAAGTTCTGGTATGAATGTCCTGGTTACTTGCTGCTCTTTAAATCGCCAATACTCCCCAGGTGCCACCATAAACTTAGGAGGACTACAATGAATTTAGCTCTACTGATCACTGGATGTCTGGCACAGTAATGGCATGAAGTGAGTTAGGGAACTAGTGAAAATGAAATTGCCCCACATAAGCCAATCCCAAATCTTTTTGAATGTACAAAAAGACTGGAAGTACTACGAATCTTGCTCTCAGCAGCCAAGCCAGAGAGGCTGGGGAAAAAGGAGCTTGTTTCATCCTGAAGTAATTGTGAAAGGGGCATCACGATTGGTGATAAGACACAACCAGCAAAATAAACACTGTTTAGCCCAGTTTTACCACCCCAGCTAACAGAGCCATTCAACCTGGTAGGGAGAGGGCAACCAGACCCCAGTGTGCACAAGCCTGCTGCCTCTACCATGTCATGACCTCCCCAAGAAGATGAAACTGGTTGAAGACTATTCCACTCTGCTAATGGGGTATCTAAATAATACCCAAAACAAACATGGAACAAAGTTACAAAATACTGTGGGTAAATGGTTTTGCAATTTGAAAGCAATTTCTTCTTTCCTCACCTGGATTTTGTCCTCATTAAATATTCCATCAATTAGGAAGTATGTCCAGAATACTGGCCACTCACATTCAATATTCTCAAAGAGCTTGAGCTCAGCAGGATCATAGTGCAGCCTGCTTGGATCCTAAAAAATTCAACCACACTCATTTAGTCACAGTGTTAAATTAGTCACTTATATTCCAATCATAATGGTAGCCTATTTTATATAAATTATAGCATAAAAACCAATAAACCCACCAGAAATAGTTTCCATGCAGTCTCTTGACTTCTTTGTCACATTCACTCTCAAACTTATTTAATGGTTCTCCAGACAAATCCATCCTTCATAGTCTTGGGATCTAAGTGTCTCCCAAATGATTGTTACTTTGCCTCAGTTCAAAGATATTTTGGGATGTTTCAGAGATGCCATTTCATTTTAGACACCATAAGCATATCTAAGGGTTAATTTCTTACAGAATTATGAATTAAGTTCTGTCCTTAATAACTGTTTCTTAAACCCTTATATGTGTCCTTTCCAGGGTGGATACCTGGATTATCCCCAAATCCATTAACAAGTCTTAGCAGTGATGGAGAACTTCACCCCCTTCATGTAAATAAAACAAAATATGTCTGTAAAGAAGAGATAAAATTCTTCCCATGTCCTTATTGAAAATATACATCATAAATATACATCAGAAGTACCTCTCTGGGTGTCTTGTAACCATCTCGGAGAAAGCGACAGCAGCCATAGCGGCCCTGTAAAAACAGACAACATTGTAAAAAATTCCCCATACAATTCTTCCTCACAGACTAATATCAGCATAAAGGTGTGTGCTGAGTTTTATGGGTCACTTAGGGATCTTCCTCCCTCTCTTCATGCACAGATGAACCAACCTGGCAACCCTTGTTTAATTAGGATTTTTGGTTTAGCAAGAGGTTCTGCTTCTCTCTTTGGAAAACAAAAATAAAGTAAATCCTTACCTGCAATTTGGATATTATTTCACTCTTGGTTACATTAACAAGGTTTACATCCTCCACTGCAAAAGCTGGGTAAGAAATAATAGACAGAAGGCCAGCATCTATCTCCTTTGACGTGGATGCCCTTGGCAACATGGAGTACAGAATAGACTGAGCAAAACAAGAACAGGAGAGAGGGATGTAAAACGATTTGCCTACTTCAAAAGCTATGTCAAATGCAAATGAGACTACACTATTTGCAAACTGACAGAGAAATCTGTGCAGTTATTTTTAACTGAGTTAGAATGAGACTGCTATTCAGTTTCACATGATCTACTAGAAAAAGGATAAGCAGCATAGCCTGAAGCCATCCTTGTTATGTTACATTCTTGGCTTAGTTAATCAACACTTCATTTAAAAACAAAGGGGAGAGGGTGTTAGGTTTTCCCCTAGCAAAGCAAAGAGCAGACTAATTTTTACCTGACAGTGTTCCACTTCATCAGGAAGAACATGAATCACTGATTTGTGTCCTCCATGAGCTCCAAAAAGATCTAGTTCATCAATTGCTTCCAAAGCAGCCTTCAAAGAAAACCAAACCACAACTCAAAATCAATAAATACCTCTTAAACCAAGTATATACCCTAGCACCTGTACTTAACCTCTGAAAGAAATTATGTAAGACAGTAGTTTGCCCCACTGACACTTTTTTCATCTTTAAAGGGAAACTTGGTAATATTTTAGAAAAAAGTAACTATTTCAACTAGTAGGATAGAGGATTGATGTACTGGTGATCCTTCCTACAATTTACAGGCAATGCAAAAAAAACGGGAGCTGGGTTTCCAGAGACATCATCTAAATATTGACGTACTTAGTAAAAAATGCTTGTCCTGCCCTGTATTTCAAAATAGCCTCCTGTATCAGTGTGGGGCCAAGACCAGCTCCCTCTTGCAGTGCACACAAGATCTAACAAATCCTGCTGAAAGGCAAATACACCTTTAACCTTAACGATATTTGTCTTCTGTCTGTCCCTCCGACACCACATAATGCGGCAGTTGTCAATTACACATTTACATTTATGGCCTTCTGAGATTCATTTAGTATCTCTGTGACCTTGAGCTATGAGGGAGCCAGAAATATCCTCTTTCTTTTAAGTATATCTTCATTTATTTTTCTCTCTAAACTACTTGTAGAAAATTTCTTAAACTAATATTCTGTTGTTTTAGAATTTACATCTGACTTAATCTTACTGTGACAACACATATGACACTGAGGCTGAAGAATTAAGGAGGAGGGAAAGAAAACCAGAGGCCACTTTATAAGATTGCATCTCACTGAATCTGTCAGATTCATGGTTCAATTCATCTGGTATCCTTCTTGCAATCCCTGGAACAACTGCTCTGAAGTCCTTCCATGAGAGCCATTATCTCAAAAATTTTACACTAAAAAATACTCACACCTAAACAAAAGTTCTTATACAATCAGCTAACTATTGCAGTGGCCAAGAAGACCATACAAAGGAAGCCATCAGGTTTGTCAGAGCCCTTAAGCATAACACAGCAGCCATGAAGGAGGTGTCAGGAAGACATTCTCACTTTGGCCATCCCTACGGAGCTCGCGTTCAGTTCAGGGATTCCTTGGTTTGTCTTATCACCACGTTCCCAAATCCCATAATCCTGCAACAACACCATCAAGAAAAATATGGCATGATTATATACAAAAGCAATGTTTTGCCCCCGTCCCACAACAAATCCCCACCTCTACATTAAATTAGTTTATTATTTCCCTTAAAAAAAATAGAAAAAAAGGGGCTCCAAGTCTCAAAAGAGACCCTCCTCATGTTTGAATACACCCCAGCAGGATGATGTGTACAGTCACAAATCACTGCCTTCACAGAACACACAAAGCCCTTAATCCCTCCTGTGCATGCTTCTTCCCACATCCCTTCAACTTGGTTTGCTAACAACCTGCCCTTTCTAGAAAGGCCCACAAGACTTATAATTAGACATCAGGAAATGTTACTAATTATCAATAAAACCCCCTATTATTATGATAGAAAAAGTATACCTCACCCACACAGCAGTAAATCCTCCACAGCCCTCCCAACATCTCCAAAGATGCTGCTTGCACTCTAAAGTACTGACAGGTTCTGATATCTTCTTGTGGAAAAAAACAAGTCCCCATTTTACTTCTCCAGCAATAAATAATTTTTCACCCACACTTGCGCAGTGTTCAGATCATTTACATATAAATAGCTACTTACAGCAACTTTGTAGGCAGCTTCTATGTAAAAAACAAGATTCTGGATAAAGGTAACTTCGTCAAGGGTGAAGATAATACGCAGCCCTGATGAAAAGAAGGAAAGAGAATAATTATATTGTATCAGAACTGCAACAGCTACTCTACAGCGAGTTTCATGCTTTTGTTTACTTGCTACTAACCCCTGCCCACTGAAATCAAAGGAAAAAACTCATACTGATTTCCAAAGGTCAGGCAGCAAGCCTCAATACTTGCTACTGACAAAACACTTCAACCCCACCAATACAGACTGTTTCAAAGACCAACCAAAAACCACCTCTGTGAGGGTGACACTCAGACCATGGGTAAAAAGCAGAGGCAAGTGAGCCAGCTCTGGCTCTCCAGAACAGTGCATATAAATTCCTGCAGCTCCCCAGCCCTCTGCCTGCTCAGTGCTCTACCCAGGAACCTTCAAGATGACCAGGTGCCTGCTCTGCATGGATCAATTGCAAGGGGCTTCAAGGACAGAAAAACACGGAAGGAAACAAATCCTTATCCTCACAAGAGGAGTATGATTAAGAAGAACACAAGATAAAACAGCACCAGTAAGAGAAGAAACACTGATGGCACAAGTGCACCTGACTTGATGTTGCCACTCTCTGAAGAAACGTGGCTGACCCTATGAAGTCTTTAAACATGAGACTTCTCTGACATGATTCCAAATATCTCATGTATTTGATGCCTTGATTAAGGGCATAGACACTGCCAATTACTATAAACATGAAATTCCACATAAGGCCGATCTCTTTTCCAGAGAAACATTACTTGCTTCTGAGTAATAATTAAGTAAAGACCATTGAAGCTGATTGCTACATTTTTTTTCCTTTTTAAATAAAAGCTGGACTAGAAAAGGCTGCAACAAAAGGCAAAAATATCTTCTGCTTACCTGATGCAGTCATCTGTGCCAGGAAGAGCAGGTAGAGGGAAGTTGCATCCACTTGTAGGTGCCCCCACTGGTCGTCCCCAACCACCGTGGCACAAGTTGCAGAGTTATACTTGGCATGGAGGCAGTCTTTGGTACTCTGAGTGCGTTTGAACTTCTCTACTTTATCTACCTAGAAAACATCACAAATCTCAAATCTGAAGCATTTTGGAAGAAATTCTCCAAACAATTTCAAAGTAACAACTTTTCTTAGGTGAGGAGAATCTTGAGGTCTTAATCCTGTTACCACACTCAGTTTTGATTGGTCAGAGGGCTTAAACACAACTCTGACTTTAGACTCCAGTTAAATCCACATCTCTACAGGAAAGAATGCAATTAAATTACCTTGTTGAGTTCAGATCTAAACTACAGACATCCATCTTGGTCTTAGTGAAAATCAGTTTGCAAAGGCAAAACTCTGACTTGCTACAAGCACAGTCTCAAAACATTACTTGGACAAGAAGTGGAAGCAAGGTCAGTGTTTTGCTCAAGAGTTTTAAGAAGACTCCCCACACCATCATCGGCACACACACAAAATAAGTCACTCCACAGAAGACACAAGAACTACAGACTTCCATGAAATGCTTTGTAAATACAACATCTACTAACTCAATCCTATGGCATTACCTGTCTCATCATGCACTGCAAGAGTCCCCGCATCAGCTTCACAACATTCTGCAGGAACAAAACAGACCAATGACACTTTCAGCCTCATCAGCTCTTTCAAACAACATTCAAAAGTGGCAAAGTTCACACCCTCTACTAATGTCCTGCCAAAGGTAAAAAAGAATGTCTATTTGCCCAAAATGTTTTGCATGCTTTTTTTTTTTTTAAATACATTGATCAGATTTTATTCCTTTATCCCTATCTAGAAGTCTTTTCCCAAAGGTTCTCTGTAAACAGTGGAACAACTCTCCATGGTCCTTCTATCCAGCTAAAGGAAGTAAGAAGAATGCTATGTCTTGTAAGAATATTAATACTAACAATAAATTTTTTGAATTTTAGGGAACACTGGTAGGTGACGTCAAGGCATTGACGTGACTGTGAAACCTGCAGAATTTCTTCCACTCTTTATAGAGTACAGCAAAAATCAAGCGACTCATAGACAAAGGGCCATAAGTGTGAACGTAGAGAAGTGCAAGATTGTGCATTAAATAATCAACCCTACCTTTTCACCCCGAAAATACAGCCTCAAAATATGATCATGTAAACTGAGTCAAGGTTATTGTGTCACCAAGGACCAGGTTCAAGTAGGACATACCAACAAAAAATTTACCCAGTGACTCCAAAACAACAGCAGGACACCAACAGTCCCTCACTTCACATTTAACCCACCTCTGTTTACATTCTCATTTCTGATACATTTCCAGCTGCAGATTTTAGTATTTAACTGTGTGAGTTATGTCCCCTTCCAATTCTCCAGCACAGATCTCATCAGTCTGGAGATTGACACCTTCTCTGCTGTGATCAAACACGCCTACACACCATGTACAACCTCCATGCACATTCCAAAGACTTCTATTTTAAATGGCATGCTTCTCTTTACGGGAAGAACGGTCTAGCAGATAAATTGCTGCAAGATCCAAGCAGCCTAGGCCCGATTTTCTGCACCATAACACACCCACGAGGGACCTCAAGGTTTAATCAGAGAGAGCCTTGTAAATTGGGGCACAAAACCTCTCAGAAGCCTAACTTTCAACAATCAGACAACTGATGGAAGTTTGACTTCTACATATTTTTGTTTCGTTTGTAGTTAAATTCAGATGTTAGCCTCTCTACCATCCAGTTCTTCAAATCCTCCTTGCCAGGGATATTGCACAGTACACACTGCATGGATGTTGCTGTCTTTGGAACACGTACTTCAAGCTGGGAAAACCCTGCCAGATTCCAGACACAGCAGCAGTGAGAATGAGCTCCCCAAAAACACGACAGTAAGAAAGCCCAAACAGTGGAACTGGTTTATGCCGAGCCTTGACGCACCTGCTCGAGCTCGTAGGCTTTGGCTTTGTCCTCATCCCGGTCGGCGTTCTTCCGATACGCCATTCCCAGCCCCCACACGGCCAGGATGCTGTAGATGTTGTCCCGTACCCAGGCATCCTTATGGTCGGCCCCGGCTGAAAGCAGCCCTGTCACTGGGTTCTAACCATGGCAGAAGGAATAAAGAACAAACATTACCACCTCAAGTCCCATCTGCTATGAAGCATCACTTCTTTCTGTATTAAAGGGTAACAAACTAAAGATGATTTAATGCTAAGTGTACACTGCAGCTGCTCATGATTTCTCAACAGAAGTGAGATCCCATCCTTCTTTTCCAAACTCACAGAAGTGAAATGCAAAATTCATTTGAACACTTCAAGTTGTAAAGTTTACAGCATCCAGCTGGACATCTTCATCCACTTAGGGTTAGTAGCTAAGTTATTGAGTGAAATTCAGAATACATCAAGGAAATAGAAATTTAAATTTTACATATTTATGAGGAAAAGAAGGCACTGAGTTAACACTAGAAATTGAGTGTGGGATATATGCTCCTCTATGGAACTGGTCTGTGGCATAATCTTTAGAAAGTAAAAAACCATTAGTGAGCTTCTAGACTAAAAAAGTATTTCTATACATCTGCCCACTGGGTTTATGACAGCTAAATGAATGCAAAACCTTTTTTATATCCTTCTTTGGAAAATGTACAGGAAAAAATTTCTGAAGGTGTTGAAAAGGAGCACTGTCTGAAGAGCAGAGCACTGAGTAGTCTCCTGCATCCCAAATACTCCATTAAATTTTTAATTGCATCATTAATTCCCATCACTTCAGTATCCTCAATTTTTTTTCACACCATCTTTCTTGGCCATATATTCTTGACTAACAAAAAAAATGAGACAAAGAGGCAAAAGGTCAACAGAACGTTCAATCAAATCAAACCTTTACAGAAAATTTCAGTGAATGAAGACCAGTTGGTAGGGCTGGTGTGACAAGGGGCAAAGATTACAATAGTAAAGACTACGTTTACGAAAGTAAAATTTAAAATGACACATCCACCAATTTTTCATTTCTCCCACACACTGGTTCACTCAACTCATTATTTTTAAAATAGCTGGTTTGAGGGGGAGGGGCTTTAGTTACAATTTCCTGGTCTCTGCATGTGAGCAGCACAGGGGTGACAGCCTGGCAGACATGACCTGGCACAGTCAGCCCTATTGTTATGGTTTAATGCAGCAATGCTTAGTAGCTCCCTCAGAGTAGAAATTAAGTTCTGCTGCAACAGCCCCACCTCAGCAAGGTCTTCACAAACCAAGCAACTACTGAAGGACTCCTACTTCCCTGTTTGATGGGGAAAGTAGCACATATGAATGCAAACAGCTTAAAAAACTTCTCTTTGATCTTGAAAAGTGAAACAAGGAGTAACAGAAGTTCCAGTTCAGCACTGTGTCCACATGACAAAAGCCAGGGTCTCAAAAGGCAGACCACATACTCCCAACATTCCTAGAGGACACTTTGTTTCCCACCCTCCAATGCAGGACAATAAATGTCTACTCACCTGCAGCCCTGCCTTGAAGAGATCACTCTGCTGTCTGAGAAATGATAATTTCGGTTTATTTTTCCCTACTCTCCATGCTGGCTAGTTGCCAGTTGAAAAATAAAAATGTCTCTGTGTACCAAAATGGAATCCCAGAGAAACAGCCCATCCAAGTTTAGAAGACTGTTCAGCTCCCGGGGAAGGACTTGTCTAGCTCAAGAGGTTGTATTAAACACATTCATGGGTAGTTATCACCATTTCACCACCTTTGACTCCTCAACAAGTTGGTCCCAGCTTTTGGGGTGCACTGGGGCTGGTTCCCATGAACTGACAACACATTAATGTTTTTCCTCATGCACATTCAGAATGTTAGCAGAACAATGTAATATACTAATTAATATTTTAAGTGGCTTTGTTTCAGCTTTTTGAGAAGTGTTTTCGCTTTAAAACCACAATTACTTTCTTCTGTTACCTGCTGACACCATATGAAAATGAAAACGACAATGTTTACAAGGTGCTAAAGAACCCAAAGAAACACTGAGTGCACTTAATCTTCATGAAGTCAAAGGGATTTTAGCTTAGCTAGTACTTCAAGCATTCCATCTATGCAGTGATGGCTAATTAGACTAGCAGGTCTCATCCTGCAAATCACATTTCTCAGAAGATCCTTTTGCCCTTTGCTCAGGGAGCAAAGAATTTTATCAGCACCATGGGCTGCCAGCTGAGAGCACTGCAACAGAAAGCTGATTGCTGGACTAAGACTTAAACTGCTGTATCGTGCACAAACCTATTTTTAAATCTATCCATCAGTCTGGAGAGAAAAATGCCCCCCAACAACCCAAACCAAAAAACACACCAGTTCCTATAGGTCAGCAAGTGTCAATAAGAACTTCAGCGGGACGGGCACAAAAGCAGTGAGGTTCTAACAAGAGCAGCAAAGCAAGCAATTTAGCACCTTGCTGAAAGATGCAAATTAAACAGATTGTCTCATTGATCTGTCAGGTGAAAACTGAGGTAGCTCTAGCAAAGCTTGCAGATTTGCTTGTGAAACCAGATGTAACATGATGTGAGTCTTGGGGATGGTCCCGTGCAGGACCAGGAGCTGGACTTGATGATTCTTTTGAGTCCCTTCCAACGTGATTCCATAATACAGCTGGGGTTACCCATAAAGGTATGAGCTTTCCTTATCAGGTCCATATGCTTTTCACTTGTAGTACCATAGCAATACTTGAAATGTTCATAGATGTTAAGTTTTACTATTTCCTAGTCTTAAGATTCACATTTTTTTCAGGTGTAATAAGCAGCTGAGGACATCCTTCTGGAGGTGCTTTTCAATGTCTGCTCTGCTTCAGCACCAAAGCATCCCTCTGACCCCCGTCCCTTGGGGTACATGCAACAGATGGCAGGCACACAGACAGGAGCCAGTAGTCTGGTCTTATCCTCCTTTCAAAACCTTTAACAGGATGGTAACTATCACTGTGTATGCTCCAGGGACTAACAAGGACAATGCAACATCTGCAAAACAGGAAAAGAAACCTACTGACCTGATCCTGCAAGATGCCACAGAGAAAACTGTCAGCCCTGAACAGGTCCAGTTGAACCTGTTCTTTGAACACATCTGCCTGGTAGCACAGATATCCTGCATTAAAAATTGCCTCTAAAATCACATTGATCTAGTGTGATTGGAATGAGCACAAGATCAATTGTGGCTACTGAAAAATCTAGCTCCTGGTGTATTAAACAGCTGATCAAAGCCCAGTGTTTGTGCACACTCCGTGTTGCCCTTGCTGCACCTCACAGAGGTGAGCGTGTCACTGCCCTCTAGCAGAGCACAGCCGCTGATGTGCCAAGGCTGCATTCCTGCAGCTGTGGATGTGAGGTGCAGGGGCAAACTCACACATCAGCCCCTGCTGAGCAGCAGCACCTCAGAAGCATTTTAAACACCTTCTGGTTCTTCTGCCAGGCTGCTCCTGGGCAAACCCACGGCTAAAACTCACTTCCCTGGCTCCTTCCTGGGAGGCACAAAGAAGGCACCAGCAGCAGTGAAGCAGCAGCATACAAGCCTATCCAGCCACAGACTTTCTGCTCCCAAGAAAGACACAGTTGTATGTGGCCCAAAGACAACCTTCCTAATTTGCCCAAGCACTGCATCTCTTCACCTGGCTGAACACAACATTTTCAAACTATTGCAGTGAAAAAAACAGGAAGACTATAAATGAATATATTTTAAAAATCTAGAAACATGCCTTGAGCATTTCTCTGGGTCCTCTTGACATATCACTGATCCTCTGCCTTGCTGCTAGCCTGTGAATTGCTTCCCACACAAAGAAGAAAGCTTACCTCCTGTCCCCACCTCTGAATTCTCCCAGACACTGAGCCCTTAGTGGAAAAGGTACAGTCATGAACATTCATCCTATTGCTTTAAATAGCAATTACAAAATTCTTGGTCAGCAGTACGAACCCCTGTATTACCATTTACTTGCCCTTTTTACTATTATTAAATATTAACATCATCAAGGCTTTCATGGGGCATGTTTGAGCTCTGAATCTCAGAGGCTCCATGTCTCCCCTAATGGAAGTTGTTATCAGCATCTTCATCTGATAAACAAGGAAATCAAGGCAGGCACTGGAAGCTAAAGTGACTTGCCCAAGGTCATCTTGCTGACAAAAGGGAGAGATGGGAATACAACTAAAAGCTTCTCCTGCACCCCAGCACAGCAAGAGCCAAAAATTATCTTCTCACGCCACATACACCAGTTCTTGCACTTGTTTCTACTGAGTCTACAATAATTAGTACACAAACACCAATTCACAGGTGTTTGGACCCTGTGCTCAAAACAACAGCCAGTGACAAAAATCTTACTGACCAAAGTGCATATGGGTCCCAGCCTTTTCTTTCACTGCTTACCAGTTTCTTGCAACTTTCATCAACAAAGCATATTTGGTAACTGATTTGTGCAAAAATCCCTGCTGCTCATCTTTATATACTGGATTGTTTGGTAACTTGTTAAAAGCATGGCACTGCTGAATACTTCTGAGTCCTCAATGCCCACCTGGTTAAAGCAAGCACATTAAGCAGAGAGCACTGTGCTGACCAAAAAACACAGGGCGCACAACCCCCCGGAACCACCCCTGCTATTTTCGTTCTTTCGCTGCTCGCCTGCGCAGGCAGCCCCGCCTGATGCTCCAGAGCCTCAGCAGTGCAGACAGCAGGAGAACAGACTGGAAGAATAGACTGGAAGCTCTGGGACGTGCCCCGCCGCACACACGTGCAGCGGGGGCACACAGGGACCCGCACCGCGCCGTGCTGACACTGACAGGCACGGCACAAAGTCCTGCTCGGAGCGCTTATGTCACCGCGGTGGAATGCTGCTGTTACCATGTGTGCGTATACATATATGTATATACACACACACACACATATATATACACACACACATATATATATACATACACACACATATTACTAGTAGGTAGTGTGTATCTATCTATCTAGATAGATACAGTGTGCACAACGGCTGGGTGTGTACCATATGGCCATGAAGACATTATATACACAATACTATTATAATTTACAAGCTCTGACTCGCTGTGTTTTCCACACGATTTCCAAGGGGCACTTACACAAGCACCCCCAGGATCCGCACCACCTCAGCATTCCCCGCGCTGTTCCGCAGGCGGGGGCGGGACACGCGGACAGGAGGCCGGAGGAGGGATGTTTGTGTCCCTCCTGCAGCCCCCGGCCCCGGCAGCCGCCGCACGGCCCCGGTACGGCCCCGGCACGGCCCCCTTTTTTTCGGCGCCCCCAGCCCCGAGCAGGCGTCTCGGGGCGGCGGCTGCTCCTCACCTGGTGGCAGAGGATGGTCCGCTGGACCAGGCGGGCGTAGCCGTCCAGACGCACCCCCGAGTTGCTGCGGCTCCTCATGGCCCCACAGCGGGCCCGGCTGCCCGGCCCGGCCGCGCTCGGGGCGGCGGTACCCGGAGATGGCGGCGGCCTCTCCCCGCCCTCACGGCGGAGCGGGGCGGGGCGGCAGCGGCCTCCGCCCTCAGGCACCGCGGGGACACGGGGACACCCCTGCACAGGGACCGAGCAGAGGAGGGGCTCCTGGCGTGACAAAAGCCCGGCTGCGCTTGTAAAAAATAGTTTCGATTTTACAGAACCTCTTCGTAAGTTCGTAAAATAAAGCTGAGAATACCAGAATACTTGTTGGAAGCTTTTCTTTCCCCCAGCCTTAAAAAAACCCCACCGTTTTGAGATCTGATCGATGTTGCAGAGTAGCTGAAGGTGTGATATTAACTCAAAATTCGGAAAGAATTTTTTTCCCATTGTCTTTTTTTCCTTTTTCTTTTTATTTTTTTAAGTGAAATTGTAGAATTAACAGAGTTCCTGTTGTAACTTTTCATTACTGTTCTTCCTTCATTGCCCATAGCTGACAGTCGCGGTTGAGGTAGCAGCGTTCAGAGCCGCGGTCGGACCCCACCTCTGTAGGCTCCGCACAGCGCAAGAGGACAGAGCTCGGAGGTTCAGCATCTCCCTCTGCCAGAGCCGTGCGGTGAAACCTGCGCCGAGCCAAAACATGGACCAGCTCACTGCTGCCCTGAGCTCCGCACCGGCCTCCCCGTTCAGCGCACCGCTTTTTACAGACTGCACTTAAGCACCAAGTTTGCTGAGCGGGGTGGTGCCAGCTGTACACGGCAGGCTGCTCTTTATCTTTTGACTAAGCTTAAAAACTCCTTACAGATCCCCCGAGTTACCTCTGCAGCCACAAACTAATGCACAGAATTTTCCTTGGTGCTCTGGGCGGGTGTTGCAGCTTTCCCCGAGCTCTGGGTGTCCTGCCTAAACAAAGTCCGAGAGACCACGTACCAAAAGGATACTGTAACACCCAGTGTAAAAACACGTTTTCAGCTAGTTTGATGATGAGATAAAATATTACGCTAAAATATTATGCTGGTGCAAGTGCAAATTTTTACTACAATATGAGCGCACTGTTAAGTGGCAAAGTCAGAAAGGACTCCTCTCCCCTAGGAATATATAAAATAAAAATTATGTCAAGAATCCTAACATATTTTAGTGTGTAAAAATAAAAAAAAAAAAAAAGACTCCGAGCAGGTCACTGGAATATGTGTATTCATAGGGAATTTAATTACTGAAGCTAAACTCAGCTATGTGCTTTTGCTTACAGCATTCCTTTGGGAGAGCTTCAGCAGTCTTGAGGGCAGGCATTGACTGGACTAACGTCAGGGTTTTCTCTACTAAAATCCAGATCTGTCAGAACCATGCAAGATAAAATATGAAGCAGAGAATAAACGCAAAAGCTGGGTCAGCGTTTTCTCCAAGAGGTGGCATACTGTTGATCCTGTAATCTGAAGAATTGTAACGCAGCCCAGTATTAGTGACACATTTATCTAAAAGACAAAGTTCATATATTTTGTGTTGTAGTTGCTGCAAATTTATTACTTTTTTTACAGTTGAAAATATAAATATAAGGACATTAAATAAATTTACAAGAAACACTGCAAAGGCAATTAGCTAAATAGTTAAAGCATTCACAGAAATGTATTCCAGCTACTAGCATTCCAGGATGGGCTTTTACCAACATGCAGCTAAAACCCTGTGGATAAACACAACAAATACTCTAAATTCTCACCTTAAAAAGCATAGTCAGAGTAATTTTGGATGTAAGTAACTGAAAGAACCTGTGTTGCCCATAGAACAACAATGGGGTTTGAGCACTGAAGAGGTTCAATTGCTAACTCAAACAGAGCCCTAGATAAGAGGCCTGTAATTCATGCTTTTTGTTGAGGAGTGTTTGCAGGGCACCCAACTGAGCCCTCCCCACCAGGAAAGCAAAGCCCTTGCTCCCCATCAGCATGCACCTGCTTCATGCAGCCCTCTTTACAGGGCCTGGTACTCTGCAGTCTGGCACCAGTTTGTCCTAGCTTGCTTTGGGAGCATCCAACTTTTGCCCAAGAATGCAAATTGAAAAAGCAGTGGCCATAGCTGCACGTGTGTATGAGGAAGAAAAGGTAAGACCAGGGCTTAGGCCAATTTCTGTTCAGGAGGAATCTTCACAATGTTGCATGGACTTTCAGCTGTTTTACATGAAGAGCCCAAATCATTTTTTTTCCAGTAAATGTCACAAGAGGAATGAAATTTTGCTTCAGGAATTACTGAGCTAGCGCCTCAGTATTTGGTTTGCCAAATACAAGCCAAAGCACAAGCAGAAATACTCATTAGAATAGTTCAAGAGCTGCCCCTTAAAAAACAGCCATGCAATGAAACAAAAAAATTCTCAGCTACTAAATATAGCAGCTGTCATTTATTATTTCTATTTTTTCTTCAACTTGCCTCCCCACCCCTCCAAACTTCTCTTCTTCCATCATAGCAAATGAAAAATGGCAGTGTCTCACCACTCAATATAAACACTGACCCTGGTGAAATCAATGGCAAAAACTGATGACTTCACTCAAGCCACCAACACAACTTAGTTGTATTTAATAACTTACTGACTACTTTATTTAATACTCCATTCATGGCATTCTACTTGAATTACACCCAATTTCTATCCCTCTGTGGTGTACTAGAAGGTAGCTAAAGGTTCAAAGCCGATTGTGTTTGTTATTTACAGTTCTGCATCTAGTGAATATATTCAAACTACTGTAAGTGATCCACTTACTGGACAAGTTTTGTAGCATACTGTGTTAAAGATCATTAACTAAAAAGAAAAATGCAAACTCACAATAAAAGTTACAAACAAAATACCAATTATTTTTCTATACATAGATATATTTAAATTTATATTACAAGAAATAAATATAAAAGTATCATTGAGATGCTTAAAGGTTGATATTTTCTGTTTATGTACATTACCGCAGAGTTTCCTACAAAAAGATACAAAAAGTTGAAGACAGTGTAGCTAACATTTTTAAAGTTAACATCGTTTGTATGCACAAGTTGTAACTTTCTACATTTATACAGTACTACCAAGCATTATATCCAGATAAACTTAATTGCAATGAAAAAAGTCTAAATAAAACTTTTGTTTAAATGTTAAAAAACCCCTCAAAAAACCCCACTCTGATGAAAAAACAAAATGGAAGTGTGCCAGCTGTAATCTGACATCCAAGACCTTGTCAAAATAGTAGGTTCCTTTTCTTTTTTTTTTTCTTTTTTTATTTTTTTAGTAATTGTCCTTGTCAATCCATTGCATGGCTGCCTTGAAGTTCCAGTACCATATTTTAAATAAAACCAGTTCTTTGTCTGCTCACATTATGTAAAACTGCTAAAGTAAAACTCTACTTCACACTGTAAAACAATGTGCTGTTTAAAAGGAAATCACATTTTCTCCATAGAACTTAGGCTTCCTCTCTTTGAAGTCCTTCTGAGTGAGATTTGGCTTTTTTGGCTGCCAGTATCATCCTTGTCTTGGAACACAAGTTGTTTGCCTGAAAAGTCATGGAGACACACATCACCATTCTGTACACTGAAACAAACACCATTCTTCTCACTGGAAAGATGGCCTGTTGAAACAAAAAAGTGCATTCCCTATCAGAAAGGTTCAGAATCAAGCCTCCCATGCTTTTTTAGTCACTATAGGGAGTTCATACACTCTCATTTTATACCTGCAACAATTTTAAAATGTGTATTTTTGGTAAATATTTTGTATAAATTTCTTTTCCTGTGTGAAATCCTGATATTTGAGCGATGTTAATATATTTATGCACAAGGATTCCACATTTTAAGCAATGAAGGTCACAATTCTCAAAATGTAGACTTGACTTGGAATAAGTATTACTAGATAAGATGCAAAATACTCCTCATTTCAATGATTTGCTTTATTGAATTAAGTTTTAAAGGTGTCTCAAGTATGCCATGCATCTGAAAGAAGAGTGAGTACAAGGAATTCAACTTACATCATTTACTTCTGAAGGACAATCAGAACAAGGCCTAGGTTTGATCATGGGTTAAAACCATACTTAGACTACAGAGAATCTTACACATTTAGGTGAATCCACAATGAACACATATAATACCATTGCTGACTGAAGCCTTTTTATGAAATGCTCCAGAAATTTTTAGTTCACTGGTTAAATCTCCTGCCCTATGCATCATGTTCTAAATATTATTAAAGAGAATTTGGGTTTTTTTATTCTAAGTACTTGTGCAAACACTTCAGTTTAGACTTTTTAAAAAATCACTTACTAATTTAAGCAGCCATCAAGCACTTAAACGTGAGCAGAAGAGCTTTGTTCATTAATTCAAATAAGAAAAAGGTTGATGAGAGAAAATAACCATACTTGCCAACACTGATATTGTTGTTTAACCCCCTGCCTGCCTAACACTGTTTTATCTTAGGAGTGTTCAGAATAGCAGTGCCCTAATGTTAGGGAAAAAGCTGAGAAGAAAATAAGGCTTTTCTGTGAACAAATTCAAAAAGGTTCCTCAGTGAGGAAATCTGCAGGTTCAGTCATGTGATTGTAGTTTCTGAAACATGCAAATTTGCAAGAGAAAAACTGAAAATAAAGAAATATTAGAATGCCATGAAAAGATGAAGTCCAGTAGGAAAGCAAAGTCACAGGCTATACAGACATCCCAAACTTACCACAGTAAGTCATTCAGTCCTGAATCTGGAATAGCATTTCAGTATAAGCAGTGAGGCTAAAACCATCAAGTGTTTACAGCTCAGTGTATTTATGACATAGGTCTTAATTTCTAGAGTGTCTTTGGTTTTGGAGGTCACTTTTTAAAATGAAGTGTTGCAATGTTATTTTCAAGCTCCAGCTTTGAGAGAGCAATCAGGTGCAGCAAATTAGAAGGTCCCAAGTTCCTATCTAACAGCAGTCTAATAACTTTTGGAGGCATTAGCCCAGCTTTTCTGAGATACAATTGCCCCATGTTTGGAAGACTAGGTGTAAGAATTGCCTCCAAGAGCTTTGTTGGAAGCTATCCAAGCACAGGTTTAGCCTCTTCTTACAGAAGTCCTAAGGACCCAGAAGAATGATTTAGTCAAGCTATGCAGGCAAGTTATCCTACAACCCTCTTGATATGAATGGAGAATGTGGTACGAGGTTCACAGCACTTGAAATAGACAATAAAATAGGAAATTAGGTGGGTCACCAGAGACATCCATGTTTGTAAGTGTACAGGAACAAGGTTTTATCAAAGTTCTTTCAACTGCTTGTGTCTAAGAAGCTTTTGGCACAGGACACACAGACACACTGGAAAGGTCTGATTATGTGAATATAGTAGGACAGAATTGGAGCACAGCCAACAGAATTGGCATCACTCAATGGTTTAGATCATCAATTTAGTTTCTCATTCCAAAATACCCAAAAGAACAAAACTTTTTCCAGAGAGCTGCAACAGGCTCATTCATTCAGTTGCTACAACAAACAAGTTCAATAGAACATTTCTGCTCTTTCTTTCTGTTGAGAAAAGCAGCCAAAATGCTTTTGTAGCTTGGTATAAGCAGGTCAGATGTTGCAGGGAGAGATGGCTTCTTTCATCAGAGTAATTAACATATCAGGGAAAAAAAAGAACCCTACAGACATGCAGGCTTTTGCACCTGAAAATTTCTCTCTTTGAAAGGAAATACTTCTACCTAAAAATATTGCCTTACTTTGTGTCTAATAGTGAGTGTCACTGGATTCTGGTTCTCAACTGATCTGTTAGATAAAAAGTATGTTAATCATTGCATTATGTGGTATCCAAACAGGGAGATTTTACAAAGGAATGTGAAGGAAAAAAAACTCAACAACCTCAATTTAGAAAGCTGTACAGGGCATGTCCAAATGCAATCTCCTGAAGTGTTGTGATTGCTCTGCAATATGCAGGTAGTACACTCAAAGGAACAGTAACCTCTAAGCCACATATGAATTCCATAGCTTTTACTCTATACATCTGAGAGGTTATCTGCTGATATAATCTTGTTCATTATGTGTTGTCTGCTGACAGCATAGGCCAAGAAATGAGGACAACACAGCCTTTCCAAGCATGTTCAACAAATTCATAATAAACATTCTAGTTGATGACATGACTTCTTAGCCTCAAACCTTGATCAGTTGGGAAAAATACCTATGGCACACAGGAGTAATGTCTTCTGAGTTTTGCTTGACTTAGGGTTTTATACATTACAGATTTGTAAGTTATTTTTCTGTTTGAAAAATTGATTAGTAAACCAGTTTAATAATTTTTTATTAATTAGTAATACTAATTACTTTACTAATCAGCACCATGACATGTGCCCTACAAGAGTGTGGAGAACTAGATTATATTCACTCAAAAAGGGTCAGTTTTTAATAAGTACTTTCAATAGTGATTCATATCTAGCTTTCTCAACAGACAAATAAGCCACAGCAAATTGCAAGTGAAATTGAGCACAGTGCTACTTCAGCTGCTCAGGAGGAGCAGAGGGCAGCAGTGCCGAGTACAATACTACGTTAGAACAGGAAGGATGGAGAATTTTGCTTCTGAAGAAATACTATTTTGCATTATACTTACCATTTCCATTTGCATGGACTGAATAATCATTATTCATTAGCAGTGTTGTAGAGTTAGTGGAGTTACTGTTTGATTGCAGGGAGTTGGAAGAACTGGATACTCCTTGATTTACAGTCTGCTTCTTTAAACCATTTGTAGCAGTTCTACTCCAGTCTAAAACAGGAAATAATACAACTCACACAAGCACTACATAAAAATATAGTTAATAATGCAAATGAATTGATATAAAACCAAGGCTTTATACACTTGCAGTATTCTAGACAGAATCATATTGTAAGAATTCAATGGGTCTTGATGTTTAAAATTATTTAAATTTAGCTCCTTTTCTCTTGTCCCTTTTTAAAATGCAAGCAGGCAACTGTCATAGTTTTACAACTGCAGACTAGATCCGAAAAATAACTGAAGTGCAGTTGATTCTCTAAGTGAAAGTGTATAAAAATACACGCCTTTACAAGAGGAAAACTACTTAGTAACAAAATAACATAAAGTAATTAATGTCTTTTTTGGTATGAACCATGCTTCACTTTGTTTTTGTGGAAATAACTGGTAAAACTATGGCTGACCCACAAGCTGGAATAAATCTTACCGTTTCTAACTGACCAAAAGTCTTCTGCAAAGACATGCCTTTACCCTGCAGTGGAAGAGGTCATCTCTTAGCAGTTAGCAGCTTAAGGCAACAGCATGTAGACATGCAAGCGCTGCATCGGCTACCACCTTTAAAGAGTACAATTTTGGAGGTTTACTGTATCTTGGATAATAAATTATAACTGCAACTGCAGCAACATGATCAACTGGGTTTTTTGGAATTTTTTTTTTTTGGGTTTTGGTAATTATTACAAATGCCAGGAACTTAACACTAAATATAAGAATCCAGAAGTTAAAAAAAAAATTAATATTTACCAGAGTTTTCAGCCAGCCTGAATTTCCCACAACAAAGATATCTTCTCCACTGTTTACGGACATTCTCCTTTGTTACACAATAGAAGATGAAAATGAAGAACCCTGCAAAGCAATAACATAAAATATTGTTGCAAAATTCACTTTTACTACTTCCTAATGAACAGTGTTTTGATTTTCCTTCATTTCTTTTAAATTTCTACTAAAAAGTAATGACACCTTTCTTTGCTGAAAAAGTTTATAACTCTGAATGCTGCAGAGCACTTTTTCCTTACATAGATTAGAGGAATCATACACACAAAACAAAAACCAACAAATACAACCAAATACACGAGGTACATAAAGTTTCCTTTTATCAAATCAAAAGGGAAAAATTCTGCTGATCTTGAAATTTACTTAATGCTTTTGGAAAAGAATTCAAAGCAATGTCAAAGAGAGGGTGTATACCACACTATCAGCCTATTAAGCCTTTTTTGCACATCCTGTTACATCTTTTATTAGCAGCTAACTTGTTACCAGCAATGCTACAAAATTTGGAGCACTCATCCAAAGAAAATAACTCATATCTAAAATAATAATAAATGGTACCCCCTTTACCACAATTTCAAATGTTCATTAGAAGGGATGGTGCTCATCCCATCTCCTACCAGTGCCTCATTAAAATCTCTTTGTCTGTTCCTCATTCACTACTAACTACTAACTGACACAGGGTGGCATCCAACTTTCCCTGCTAGAAGTTCATGACAATTGCCCCCATTTAAGGGAAAGGAGCACTGAATCATTGCACAGTTTCCAATCTGAAATGAGAAACAGTTGTATTGGGTTTAGAATTAATAGTAAATAATAATAAGTCAACACAGCAAATAGGGGAAAGGTGTATACATTGGAACAGCAACTTTCACTGCCTTAGTCTCTCTGGGAAACCATCCAGTCAGTCATCCAAGTGCCATTTAAGAAGAAGTTTGGATCCAAACTTCAGAAGGGCAATTCAGGTGTATTTAGGACTCTGGGGACAGCTACAATACCTCCTGTTTATATAAAAGTCTATGCAGCAGTTCTGCTTTTGGATACGTCTAGTAGCACCCTGGCCTTTGCAAAACTTTATGTTTTCATATCTACTTCTCATATATTCTTAAGTACTTTATAGGCCATACTTAGCAGCTGGGTCAATAACTTTTAGATGTTTCAGCCTTGCCTGTCTCAATGACCCTTTGCTGAATGTCAAACCTCCCCCAGAAGCGTTAGGGGAACTGAAGAAATTATACTGTTTTCACTACACTAATTGCATTATAACATGAACACTTAAAGTAACGAGGTATTCAAAACACATCTGTTTATTAATGGAAACACAGTCATTTTCAGGGATATCTGGTTTGTATACACTTTTAAAATAACAATATTTATAAATATACCGTACCTGTATAAATAGTATCTAGTTTTTTGGTACCTTATCATAACAAAACTGCAATTTAGAGTTACTATAAAGCAGTATCATCTCATCTCTAAAATAATTAACATGCTAATGCACATATCAACTTTAAATTTTTATTGCTGAATCAAGAAAATGATGTTTCAAAATGTTTGGTTGGTTATATTATAGACAGGGAGCCCTTACACAGAGGACAAACTTACCTTGCAAAGTGTTGAAAATGGTAAAGAGGTAAGTAAATACTTCATTCACTGTGAAGAAAGCAAACCCCCAAGTAATTCCCAACAAGAATGTGAGGCCAGCAACGCTCCTAAGATCTTGGATACTGGTTTTCCTTTGAGCACCGAGCTGTTTCCTCTTTTTGATACGACACAGCTGGATCAGCACAACAATGAACATGCTGATATTGATCAGGAATATCAGGCAGAAGTATCCCACAGCAGTAATATAGAAGACAATTCTATTTTTGATCCAGCAGCTAGAACAGAAGAACAGTCTGTCAACCATTATCAGAAATAGAAACTAAGTGAAATAAACATGAGACAAACTTGTAGTTTCTTGCATGCAAACCATTTTTGCCTTTTACAAAAAAAGTATTTTTTTTAACTCTATAACTGTAGAGTTATACATTTCAAAGCACTACTATGGTTTTGTTGCCTTCCCCCTCTTTACTCTAAAGAAAAGCAATTTGTAGGTCCTCCCTCCACCCCCTCACCCTCACGTCCCCCAAAGCACCTCCCTTTAACTCACAATTCATCAGGTCCATTTATGGAAACCTTTCCAGTGGTTATAAGTCCATAATTATCTGGTGATACTGCCAACACAATGGACACAACTACTGCTGGTAACCCTAAGAGATTATGAGAAAACACATACATAAGAATCCTAACAGAGACAGTATTATGAGAGCTTGAAATTATTATATTTTGCTGCAAAATCTACATATTGTTTCTGAAATCTGGCTGTTGAATTCTGCTGACTAGTAGCTGTCTGAAAAATTGCAGCATTCAAACTGCTCAGGAGCACAACTGGCAAAGAAACAAGAGGAGTCCTTCACAGCCAGTTCCTAAACTTTCTGAATAAACCAACAAATACCATCAGTCTTCAAATTGATTCAGACTATCTCTTACAGGATAACCAATTTTCTTTCTTACATATTTTTAAGAAACAAACAGGAGATAAAAATCAGGCCCAGAATGTGTTCATCCTCTATCCAGTTAGATCAGGTTTTGCTGCTTTTTGTTAGCAACAGTGCTATTCCAGAAATGGAATATATACTTATTGGCATTTATTTTCAGAATAATGGAAACATCCACATTCAAAATTTGTTCTATTGTACTAGCACAAGGAAAATTCATTATCACTTTGCATTGCAGAAACTTCAGTTCTGCAGCTGGGGGGACTCCATGCCTCAGAAAGGTGGAACATATATCATAACATTTAATGATTGCCTAATTTTAATTTCTAACCTGTATTACATTCACTGAAATACTTGATAAGAGCAATTATCTATTTAGCATAAAAAGGGAAAAAAAATACATACCCCAACCAACAACACAAAATTTAAGAATGTATTTCCGTACATAGGTGTTAAAGACTTTCACAAGGGCCAGATACATGTGGAAAGCTTCCAGGCCCATCCAGGTAAAGGAAACCAAGAGGAAATAGTGAAGAAATACTGCAACTGCAATGCATAGGCCTCGTGTATCATACAGAGCAATCCATGAGTCAAGGAGAAAAACTAAGTTGAGTAGAAGTAATGCAGCACACAGCTGAATAAGTATTTTGGAAGGGTAGTCTCTCCGGATTTTCCTAAAAAAAAAAAAAGAAAATTCATGAGATGACATCAGCTGTCCATGGATCCCTGGCTTACTTCCTCTCTTGCAGTCCTTGGCATTCACAAATGACAAGGAAAAAAAATTACATTTTCATTCATATACAATGCTTCATGTGTTGCATTTATACACAGAAAGAACAATTTACAACATACTTCCAAATTAATGATCTGTATATGAGTTTTCTAGAAAAGGTTACATAAATACAAATAATCTTGGAGTCAAAGTGTTTAGCACCATGGTTATTTTTTTTCCATTGTATGTTTGACTTCTTGTTACATTGCTACCCAAACCTACAAGGTGTCTGTTCTTTATTGCTAAACTAGATCAAGCTTTTTTGACTGGGCATCTAAAGCCTTGATAGAGACAAGTCCCAGTCTTAGAATAATGAGAGAATAAAGAAAGAACACAAATGCTTTTAAAAATGCTAAAATTCTGTACTGCTTTTTGTATGTTGTATCTTAAATATATTCCTTCATACTTCTATTATGATAATCCATTATAAAATACTTCAGAGTGCTACTTCTTCATTTCTTACTGCCTAGAGGTTAATGATAATTCACTTGTTCGTAAGACTAACATTTCTGAAAACTGAATCAGCATCTTCCTGGTGGACTGGCCAAATCTGTGCATTATTTGTGGGGACAGAATCCATAACTATTGAAAAGGATTTCTCAGTGAAGACTACAATCAATCACAACTGAAGAATAATGGGAGCTCAGCTGAATAGGTACTTACTCAAAGGCTATGTAGGTCACAAGAGTAACAGAAAGAAAAATCGCAGAGAGACCACAGCCTATATACGATATAAAAGTCAGTACCAATTCTTGTGTGGGATTCAAGGGAGTATTTCCATACAAGTCCTAAAAAAGAAACAGAAGTTATTTTCAGAGAACAGGTTTATTTAATGGAAAAACAGAAAGAAAAATTAAAAAAATCAAAATCAAAACACACCTTTCCCTCTACATTTACAAAAAAAAAAAAAAAAAAAAAAAAGGACCCAATTCCTTTCATCATGCCTTTTAAAAATTCCTTTCATCATGGCTCTTAAAAAAGGTTAGATGAAAAAAAAATCTAGTCTTGTAAAGAGCAGGGACTCCATGATCCTTTGGGTCCCTTCCTGTCCAGCTTGAGATATTATTTTATAATTCTATGACCCTAATTGTGAAACCCCATTTGATTAAAAACCTGTTTTAAATTTTATTTCCTAAATTTTATTTCCTAAATTTTATTTAGAGTATAAACAGCTGCCTCAATGCAAAAGCTGCAGCACTTAAAGAATTTTTTTTTCCTCCAGTGGAACCCATGGACTCCCATTCAACAAGGAGTTTAAACATGTGCCTAACTGTATGGCTATCTGTACTAACACTAAAGTGAATAGAACCTGAGTATTATTTATTAGGTTGTATGGGCTTATTGGGTCTTGACTTGCTTAAGACAACTCAAGGTTAAATACATTCTTGAACAAGGGCAAGATTGCATAATTTTGAAAATAATTACCATCAAAACTGCAAAACTTGTGAGATGGTTGCATGAACAGACTGTTTCATTTACTCTACTTTCTTTCACTGTGCAGCCTTCATATGACCAGCCTCCATGTCCACCTGTTAAAAAAGCAGCTTTGTTATTCATAAAAGGCTTCATTTATATTAACATGAATTAACATAGCTAAAACAGCATAGCATCTTGGGTGATCTCAAGTACTTACCATTTTTATTAAAGTCCCAAAAAACACATCTAACTGTTGAATTATCCTGTTTAGGAGTAAAAACAAAAAAAAAAAAAAAAACCCACCAAGTTACTAAACTGTGAGTTTAGGATCAAATGATTTATGAATGATCTACAAAATTCAGGGAAGAACAAACACTGTATACAGCAAATATGCCTATTCTATGTGAACACAAAATCAATTTAGGTGCATTTACGGATTAATATTGCAAATTACACGTAAAAACATGCTGAACAGATTTGAAGTCACCAGACAGGAGCTAGCTCTTTTGCTTATGCAAAGATTCTGTTCCTAGTAGAACCTTTTTAATGCTCTTTCAATGTCTTCCCACACCATACAAATTCTTGGGATTTTTCCTCCTTCTGGACTTTGTAACTTTTGAAGTCATGACCACACAGAAAAGGAAAAACCTTTTCATTTGCAAATATCTGGTCACTTCCTACTATCACAATGTTAAACACACACAGATTTCCTCGGGCACATGCAAATTCTGTAAATACCAGCAGCAATACACTATATTGCTATAAAAACTAATACTTCTACAGTTATTTCTCAAAACTTATTATGTCAAAACAACTAAAGACACCACTAAGCCAACTCCTGAAAAAAGCTCCAGATGCACTAGTGGAATCCTCACATTTTTCAGTTTATAATAATCTAATATTTAAAACTTTCTTAAGATATGAGATAGAAGACTTTAATCCTTGATGCTCCTTTCAGAAAGAGATGGTGTGTAAGAATCCTAATACTTCCAGATGACACAATCCTGTGTTTCAGTTCCCCTAAGAAAAAAGACTTATTTATTTTCTGGCCATGCAACACCCACAAATGTCATTACTGCAGCATCTGCCATAGCAACCCACAGTGTCAGTCTTCCCTCTAAGAGCTTTTATTCTTTGTAGAATAAAACAGAAGAGTAAGTAAGAAAGATAAAAGCTGGATGAATTTGGAATAGAGCAAAATTACCTGACACTACTTGAGAACCAAAATTTATACCAGCGGCAAATAAGCAAACAGGAGTGATTTTTAATGTCTGGGTGGAGATGAAATGTCCACACTAGTAAAGAAGAACAAGCTGACCTGTATTCTT
Organism: Pyrgilauda ruficollis; assembly: GCF_017590135.1. Taxonomy (NCBI): domain Eukaryota; kingdom Metazoa; phylum Chordata; class Aves; order Passeriformes; family Passeridae; genus Pyrgilauda; species Pyrgilauda ruficollis. Next base: position 10,184,076 of record NW_024524266.1, read on the forward strand.
AGTAACGTTTCCACTACAACAACTTCAGTGGAAACAACAAAACTGTACTTTAAGTCTGCCAAAATGTAAATTTTACCTGATTAGGCTTGATATTCTGCAAAATGACAGTAACATTTGCTGTTAAGTTACTAATTGTGAGGTTAGCAACACTTGATGATATAACACTGCTGATTAAAGATGCATTCTTCAAGGACAGATCCTGGAATGACAAAAAAAGCTCCAGATTTTAAAATCTTAAAGGAAACAATACTGGAGTACAGCACCCACAAGCTCATTTACTATGAGGAGAAAGCACTGGACAAAAGTAATTACTTTTAAGTCAGAAGTTTTAAAATGTGTTTTGTGGGGAAAAAAAAATCTATTCATATTTTTCTCTAAATTTGAATTTAAATCCTTATGAACAGTGGGCCAAAAAAATACCTGGAATACAGTGGTCTTTTTAAAGAAGTTGAATATAATTCTAGAAGCCAAGTCCAACTCTTCAGTGCGTAAATTTTTCAGCAACAATGAAGGAAGTGTAATTGATCCAAGATTATTTAAATTCTGAATTGGCTGAACTCCTAGAGAGATCTGAAAAATAAACACGAGGATTATGCTTTGTTTCAGTCTCCAAATAAATAAATTATTACTTATTTTCAGTTTAAAATTTCAAAATAAATACCTCATTAATTACTGTCACAAACCCACGGCTGCTCTCATTCCTCTCCCACTCCAATGCATAAATAGCACTTACAGGACTGAAAGGAATGCATCCCATTTCAGGTCTGCCTACCACTGGCTATAATCTGACCAGTGGAAAATAATGGAAAATAATCTGGCTTTAGCTATTTCCCTACAGGGACATAACACATCACTGTGTGTTTTGTATTGATTTGGAAAAGGTGAGGAGCAAAAACACAGGTAGTTCTGTGTAGCTGTAACTGTGTAGGGAGATCAACAGCATGAAAGCCTGCAAAGAATTTTTATACTCTGTAGGGAGTATGTCAGAATTCAGAAAAAGCTAAAATAGCCATTATTTGTCAATACATTTTTATGTTCAGGAGGTTAAGTTTATGTTCTTAGATAAGAACATAAACACTAACTTTTTGATCATCTGGCAAAAATTACAAAAGTAAACTGGATAAGCTACAATTCAGGTACCTCAAGAGCTTATACTGTACAAAAAGAGATCTGAACTTTCACCCATTTTATGTGCTGCACATTTTATTTGCTGTGCTTACAGTCCAGGGAGCTTTGTTTAGTACAGAATCTCTCAACATTCCTGTCGTACATTAGTCCTTTACATACAAATATCACCTCCGAGTTCGTGGGAGATGTGAAACATTAGTAGTACTTCAGAAAGAAATTATCTGAGTATTGAAAGGATGGCTGTAATAAGAGTAACAATGTGTCATGGATTGACACTGGCACAGCCCAGTATATACCTACCCATAAGTTACATATATCAATTAGTTCACTAATATATTATGCAAGTTATAAAATATTTTTTAATTAAGGAAATTAAAAATTACTTTTAAAAATGTAATTTTTATTTATTATAAATATAAATAACATTTTCCTACACTGCACTGGACTGTTGTGTGCACACCCTGGTGTACTCAAACCCCACTTTGGAGATCATTGGTTTAGACAGCCATCAAAGAAATCCTGAATCAATTCCACAAAAGCTCTCCTGTTGCACTAGTTTGAATTAGATGATATTTATTGAAAATTTTCAGTGTTTCATTGCCAATGACATGAAATAAAAAATCATTCCTTAGTAAGTATCTGTATGTCAGCACTAGCATCTCCTAGTCATCTCACATTCATGCACTATATATTGCTAAGAAATAGAACTCAAATGTTAAACATTTATATAATTTTCAGTAACACAGAAAAGTTCCAGTACTACATATGGCTTACGATACATTAAGCTATTTTCTTCTCTGAGGAGGCAGAATGTGTCAAAACTGGTCCAAAACTTTCCATCTCTCCTTGCTTAAGCCTCCAAGGCTGGTATTGTCCATTATTTTCTCTGTCAGGAGGGAGGTTTTGAATGAGATAAAGGGGATCCAACCAAACTTTCTAAGCACTTCTTTCTTGGTGAGATGCCATTAGTGACAAATGTTCTGAGCATCATTATCCAAGCAACATACATAATAGTTCTTTTCTGGAACCCTCTACAATTATTTCCTTCTAATAGATGAAGCCATCTGGCAACACTCCTTGACAAATGTCAGCACTGTCATGGTGGTTGAATAAATGATTCAGGGGGCTTGAGGCAAAGTTATTCTGCCAAGCACTTTGTCCATTCTGGTGTTCTAGCTGTACCCTGTCCAACAGCTTATTAGTTCTGCCAGTTTCTGCTAAGTCAGCTCTCTTTTACACCTATTTACACAGTTGAAAATTAAAGGAAAAAATGTGAAGGGCTTAAAAAACAGTCTGAAACTAACAGGAACTAAAGATCCTGACACTGACCATAAACAAACACATATTCCTATAAATACAAAACCATAAATACTTTAAAATAAATGTTTGACAATTTGTAGGTATTGTAAGTATTTTGTAACCTGGAGATCAGCTGAGTCCTGGACAGCAAAGGACATTTCGTTGGAGCGGATTCTGCTGGTTTTGACAACTGCCAGAGCCAAGGAAGGGGAGACAAATTCAGCAGATGATGTTGATAAGTTTAGTTTTAAGCCAATATAGTCCACCAGCTTTATAATTCTGTTAAGAAAAAGTATACTTAGTATTACCAAGCACATACATCCAAAATTCTCAAGCAAGTTATGGTTATGGAGCAATAATCTGAGTATCTGAGTGTAATGCAAAATGATCACTTATTATGGTGTCAACAAAAATACCCCCACCATTCTCCATGGCATTATATTATAGTGGAGCTGGTAACATTAGAATGATAGTCCTTCCATTTTGAATAACTACATAAAAGAACAAGAAATATTCTTCTGAATTATGATTATGAAAAAGTGAACCTTGCTGAAGCCAATTTGTCAAGACAATAAATACAACACTCCTGTAATTTACTGCCAAAATGACCTACCTGTTAGAAATTCGTGGTGGTAATGGCTCAGAAGCAGTGAGGATAGTGCTCACCTCACTAACCATCCTTTCTACATCTTTTGGCTCTATTTTTCCAGCTGCTAAATCATTTTCTATTTTGGACACGATTTGCTCAGCTGTGGCAATACTAATTGTGGTGTGTACAGAAGTTATATTTGTGGTAGCTGAAAGGGTTTTTCCTGTGACAAATGAAAAGTTAAACATTGTGTTCATAAAATTATGTAAGCTTGGAGAAGCAGAAAAATTAAACAGTTCTCTTGATTAAAAAATTGTATCACTACTCATAAGGGTTCTCAACAAGTCATGTAATTTCTCCCTATCAGCTACTTTGCAGACAGTGGTAATTTAAATCTCATGAAAACATAAAGCAAGGTTTCAAACTGCCAACATCAATTTCGTGGTTTATTGATTTCAAAGTACCTCACATTAGACATTAATATATATTTAATATATTAAATTTAATTAATATATTTAATATATTAAATAACCTATTATTTTGAATTTTTAGCCACTGAACGCCTGAATGTAGAGTAAAATCAAGATAGTGTCAGAAATTTGAAAAGAAGCTTGTGTAAATTTTCGTAAGAAAATACACAGCCACTAAGAATATTTCCAGTCACTGACAATATTTTAAGGATGATCCAACATTACTGTGCAGTATTTTAAATATTAGGTTAGTTTAAAAAAAAAAAAATCTACCTTGCTCTCTGACTTAATTTTTTTCAGTCCAAAAGACACTTGATCTCATGGGAATTGAGCACTGCACCTACCTATGACAGTTACAAACAATGGTGTAGGGTGAGGTATCACTCACCATGCCCAAAGGCATTAGAGTGTATTTTAAAATACATGCACATCAAGTGAAAGTTGTCTCAGAGTTTTCACACAAAATAGAATCACAGAACCATTTAGGTTGGAAAAGACTTCTAAGATGAAGTCCAGCCTTTGACTAAACATCACCTTGCAAACTAGACCACAGCACTGAGTTCCATGTCCTGTTGTTTCCTAAACATCTCCAGAGATGGTGACTCCACCACATCCCTGGGCAGCCCATTGCAATTCTGAACAGCCCTTCCAGAGAAGAAATTCTTCCTGATGTCCAACACCCCCCCGGCACAGCTTGTGGCCATTTACTCGTCTCCTCTCACTGGTTGCCTGGGAGAAGATGCTGACCCCCACCTAGCTACAATCTCCTTTCAGGGAGTTGCACAGAGTGATAAGGTCAACCCTGAGACTCCTCCAGACCCCTTCCCAGCTCTGTTGCCCTTCTCTGGACTCGCTCCAGCACCTCAATGTCCTTCTTGTAGTGAGGGGTCTAGAAATGGACAAGAGGTGTGAGGTGTGGCCTCACCAGTGCTGAGTACAGAGGACAAACCCTGCCCTGGTCCTGCTGGCCACACTATTGCCGATACAGGCCAGGATGCCACTGGCCTTCTCGGCCACCTGGGCACACCCTGGCTCATGTTCAGCCACTGTCAGCCAGCACCATCAGGTCTTTTTCCTTTGGGCAGCTTTCAGACACTACTCCCCAAGCCTGGACTGTTCCCCAGGATTGCTGTGACACAAGTGCAGGACCCAGCATTTGGCCTTGTTGAGCCTTTCATACAGTTGGGCTCAGCCTGTCCAGGCTCTGTAGAGCCTTCTTACCTTCCAGCAGATCAACACTCCCATCCAAAGTAATTCACAATAATTATAAGGTCATGTTTCATATATATAACATTGTTTAATGAAGTTTAAAAGCAAATCCAGTAAATGGCATTCAAACAAAAATAATTATGTACTTTTCATATTTACCTGGGGTCCCATGGCCATCAGGAGTAGAATGAGGACGAGAAACTGAGACAGAATGGTTGACAGGACTAGCAGTAGGGGTCAAAGATATTGTGAAAGGAGTAAGGGGAACAATAGGTACTGTACTAACATTTTTGGGACCAGATATAGGCTGGCTTGAAGCAGGGGGAATTTGTGCAACAGATTTGGTGATAGCCTCAAAGGGGCTATTTACAATTGGAAGTTTGTGAGGTTCAGAAGAAGAAAGTGAAGAATGTTTAGTGTATTCTACAGAAGGAGAAAGTATTGTAACAGTCTTGTTAAGGTGTACAGCATCAGATTTGATTGAGAAAGCAGCATTCGTGACAGATTTTGTTGCAGGTATGGGAACAGTGATGGATTTATTGGAAGTTACGGAAGCAAAAATTGGCATGGTAGGTTGAGCAAGAGACTCGGAAGAGGAGCGTGTAGTGGTAACACTGGTGGAAGGCATAGAGTTTTCAGAGAGAGGGTTTGTAAGGGGAGATGTGGAAAGAGTTCCAGAAACATAAATTTCTGTGAATGGTGGGATCAATGGTCTAATTGTGGGGCTTTGTTTAGCAGAAAGTATAGTGGGGGGAATAAAAGAATTAGATTTGAGGGAAGTCTTTTTAGGGAGAGAAGGAGAATGAGGGGAAGGAACCCATATAAAATGAGGTGGCACTTGTATAGTACTGTAAAAGAAAAAAAGGTACAAAAATCCAGGTTATGTTTAACATTTTTTCTATTTTAAAGAAAACAAGTTACAATAGAGGAGTATATACATAAAAATTATATGGACATACTAATAATAATGTATATTTTAAAATCAATCAGATTGGATGTTTCATGCTCTAATATTTAGAATGTTCTTACATTCTCTTTTACTGTAGCTGTTAACTAGCAAGTCCATAAACAAATACTACTACTGCCTTTGCTGCCTGCTCTGAGGGTGAGCTGCTGTTGAACACAAAACTAGATTCATCACAGAAAAAAATGAGAAAAAGGGATAAGAAGGGAGGGAAGGGAAAGAGGGAGGAAAGAGGAGGGAGCTACATTGGAAAATGCTTTTTCTTGTGGAGGCCTTTCTGGCTATGACACTGAAGCATGGAAGTTGACTCTAGCCATGTATTAGGAAATTTAGGAAATAAGCAAGTCAAATTTGGTATTTATACTTACTACATTTGTAATTCTTCAGCAGTCAAGGAACAGTACTTCAGTGATGAACAGCAGCACTGATCTGAGATGATAAAGAAGCATTATCCTTAAGCATAACAACTGCTAATACCACTAAGTAGAATATTTAACCATGTGCATTATGTCTTTAAACAACAGTATATACTGCATAATTTATTTTGAAGCTTCTTCTCTAATTAGTTTTGCCAAACAAATTAACCTCTTGATCAGTCAGAATATTGCCATACGCCAGATTTTTGTTCAATGCCTGACAAGTTCAGATTTCTCTTTTTTTTTTTTTTTTTTTTTTTTTTTTTTTAATTTTAAACAAACCAAAATGGAACATAACAGCTTTTGAAACAGAGACAAATGGTATGAGCCAGTACTCCATCCTGTCACAATATCACTAAGAAAGGTTGGCTACTTAACAACCTTTTCAATTCAGATTGTCATTTCAGCAAGACATTTATGTTCTCATCTTATTTTATACCTAATCCATTCAAAGTATGCTCTTTTAAAGTAGCTGGCAATTTTATACTGAAATGTTTTAAAAATTTATTTCACATACACCCCCAAAAATCAGAAGGCTGCATTTTTATGTACTTATATCGCCCAAAACAAAAAATATTTGGATTTAACAGTAACTATCTTGTCTTTTTAGCTACTTGAAGATTTGTGGTCTTTACATAAAATTGTGATGAACTGTGTTCAAAGCATAACTTACCAAGTTGACTTATTTTTGCTTTCTGTGTTAAACTACTTATATTCTCTCTCTCAGCCAGCTTCATTATGAAATTGCAGTGTGTACTAAAAGAGAAGAAAAAAGCTTAATACTCAAGAAACAGAGCTGCCTCATCTTTCTAACACATGGAAATAACATCAAATGCTAAATTAAAGCACATTAGTACAAATGCTAAGTGTAAAAGCACATTATTTCTAGGCTCTGTCATATCTGGGCATATTTTTAGTGCACATAAACCACTATGCCAGGCTGATTAAAATACATTAGTTTGTGGCACTTATTGTCCCTTCTCCCTACTATGTCAATTCTTAAATGGGGTCCTCCCTGATCAATGTTGGCCATTAAAGAGTTGATAATTTTGTAAGGATAATAAAGTAATCTCTGCTGTTAGTGTAAATATGCCAGTGTTTATGAAACCTCCACCACCAGAGGAAGCCAGCATTCTCTCTCGACTTTAGAGAAAACTTCAGTGACCCATTCAAGCATGTAACTCCATCTTTACAACTATAGTTTGAGGACTTGAAGCCCTGCCTAAATTAGGGAACCTCCAGGAAATTTTTCATATTCAGAAAATGCAAACATAGAGATGAATGAAAAGGTTTCTTTCCAGCTCATAAGAATTAAAAGATTACTCTGGCAACTGCCAGTATATGACATGAAAGGGTGATCTGACCACTTTCTATTGTATTTGAGTGTTTTGGACTTTTCTTTCATCCTAATCCAGGAAGATAAAGTCCAGATTCAAGTATTTGGGGAAATCAAGTTTCATTTTATTTTAGAATACAGAGTTTCCAAGCTGGTCATTTTAAAGGACAATTAAATGGTGAGTAGCAATTAAACTGAGATATCATCTACTTTTTAGGGTTTCCAGGATCACCTCTCTGGAGCAGCTTTGCCATTCTGATCATCCATGGTTTCCAGACTCTGAACTGTTTACTTCCTCAGGCTCCCCCTACCCCAAGGATGGTTGGTTTCCCAAGCTGAAGAACAGCTTGGGATGTCTCAAGCAAATCCCTCATAAAGATTGCATTGCATTCACAAGTTCTGGAATTCTGGTGCTCTCAGTTACATGACTCAGGTAATACCAAGATGCAGAAGAAATCTGGCAGGGAAGCCTGGACTTCAGCAGAAGAGCAATGAGAAGCAATACATTCGGGTTAAACAAAACCAACAAACTTTAAGAGGTTTTTTCAAAATCACTAATGCCAGGACAATATTCAGAAAAGAGAATTTCTTTGTTAACCTATACATTTTTCTCTAGCCTTTTTCTTGAACTTCTGAACTTCCTAGAGAGTTTGTCTTTTTCTTCTGCTAAAGAGCCATGCATACTTCACATATCACAAGACAATATATGAGCTTTTAAATATTTTTTCTTTAAAAATTTACAAACAAACCTCTGGTTTTCTGCACTGCATTCCATAACAGAGGACTGTAATGACAAATGAAAACAGAAAAAAAAAAATGGTTTATAAGGAGAAATCAGGAGTGATGCTTTATCAGAAATAAGTTGGAAAAAAGTTTTCCAGAGAGTAACAACAATCAGTAAATCTTACCTCACTTACTGCTTGCAAGGTTTTGTTGAACTCTGAAATGCTTTAAAATAAAGTATTACTGTTATGGAGGAGTTTTAGTCATGTTTCTAAAAACAATTACAACAATTTAATTTAAAAAAACAATTACAGAGAAAAAATATTTTTCCACTTAATCAATGATTTTTTAAAGTCAGGCCAGTTGTAATACTGTAAAGCCACCAGCATTAAACATTTGAAGAACTGACTTTTATTAGTCACTACACAAACTAAATTTCAATCTCTGTCATCACATTTGAACATCAACCCATTGTAAATGTTATTTAAAAGAGCAGAAGATAAATCTTAATGTTGCCTTTTGTCAAGCATTACTTGGAACAGAATTCTAAATTTATACTCAAAGCCACAGAAATAGAATGAGTAAGAAATTTGGATTTCTTCTACAAACAAGACTTGTTGGCCAACCACATCTTTTTAATTTTCAGGGTGAGTTTGGGAAATATTTGCTCATTAAAACCTCCCCTTAAAAAGACTGGGAAAGAAAAAATGAAACCAAAATAAAACCATAGATATGACTTCAAGAATATTTATTAAAGAACATGCAGCTAGGAAGGTTCTCTTCATAATTTCCTACCAGAGAAACTGAATCCTTAAATTATAACAAATATTTGTTGTACCATTTTTTAAAAGAAACTCCAGTGGTACATAAACTAATTAAGAGTATTCTAACCAGTATGAACTTTATGTTAAAGAGCAAGAACTTAGAACTTGTGAAATTTTTAATGTGCAGGAATAACACAAAGTTCACTCAACACATGGAAAGTTTCACTTCATCTTTTTGAAATACAAAAAAGATTTAAATTCTTATTCAGAATTACTTACCTCAGTTCTTGTGGGGTATGTGCTGGAATTTCAATTAATTTTTTGACTTGATTGTGGGTGGTTATGTTATTAATCTGTTAGGAAAAAAGATCCCACAGCTAAGTACAACCAGTAATTTTTAGCCTTAAAAGAAAATTGTTCATTTCACACATTTTAATAAGCTGAAATTACTAAGATAAGAAGCACGTTTTCTCATGAATACACAGCAACAAGTATTTACCATGACATTGTTGTCACAATTTATGGAAGGAACTGTTGATCTAGTATAGACCAAACTCCAAAATCTTTGTGATAGATAGGGGCAAAAGCCTGTAAACTCACCATGTCTTATGCTGGAAAAAGAGGAGTTTGGCTTAGTTTGCAACAAAGACACCTTACTCCAGACACTGAATGAATTTTTTAACTCTAAGTGCAGCAATGGGACAAGCTCCATAAATGGCATAAATAACAGATGACAGAATACTGGAAGTGAGAAGTCAAGAACTGTAGTGAAATACATGATAGAACTCAGCTAAATAAGTATGATCCAGTATTAGGGTCTGGGGATACACTGAGATTTATCTAAGAGCCCTTTCTATATATGTATTCTTATGCTCTTCTGGTTACCAGCATTACTGCTTATTTTTACATTTTGTGCAAACAGCAAGGCCCATGAGGAAAAACATCACCTAATATATATGGCATTGACTTCTCCTAAGAAATATTCTTCTAAAAAGCAAAAGTTTCAAGAGATGCAAACCAGTTTTACCAGAAGCTGTAGGTGTAATGTTACCATGCTAGTCGGCATTATCACCACTGAAACACAACAGAATGTAGAGGTGGCTTTTGCCAGGGGCATATCCCTGCCCAAACCTGATGCTCCATGTTCAGTGACTCTTCTCTGTGGTTACAATGCTGACTACTCTCATGCTTTCAGGGACTGGCATGTGAAATGTCACGCTGAGGGCTGACAGGGCTGTGTAGGATAAAGACACAAGGTTCTTTTCTCCTCTCCTCAGCTTCCATCTGTAACAACTGAACATTCTCATCCTCATGGTATTACCTTGATACTGGTTCATCTATATGGTCCTTGCCATGCATGACACTCTCCTCTTAAACCTCTCTTGTGTTGTATAAATGGACACGCTCATGTCACATAAGCCTATTGCAAAATTAATAACTCAGTAACCACAAGCCAAAAAACATAGAATGATCATGCAAAAGCATAATCGAAAAAATGCACAAAAAGCCATAGAACTACTTATGAGAATCTCAACAAGAATTATTCCAGGATATAATCCAACTTTAATTATGCCCGAATAGTTGTCATCTAGTGATGCCCATCTTCCAAAGGCAAGTGCCTATAAATTAATCTCCAAAGGAAAATCCTCTGTGCCTAAATGTAAATTCTTGAGATTACCCAGGGCTTCCCCCTCCTTTCAGTGGCGATGTAGAGAATACAGGTTTTTACTGTAGGAAGTAAAGACCTGTATTCTCTACAGGTATTCTCTACAGCTGCAAAGCAACTGTTTAAAACAGAGCTGTTCCATTCACTGCAAATAGTATCATGTACTGCAAACACAGTAAGAATCATGTTACTTCTTTTAAGTGTAGACAAACAAATCCACTTCAACCTTCCTTAAAATAAAGTTTTATAAGAAAGAATACTTACTATTTCTACATTAAGTGATGCATTACTTTCTTCCCTCGCCCGAAGTTTTACCTTGCCCACGTAGAACACTAAAACCAAAAGTAAAGAAGTTAGGAACACAGAATGTAAAATTTCTTGAGAATTGCAAAACTTACTGTCTTGTGTTTTGATACAAGGGAAACAAGAACACTTGCACTAGCTTATCTATTTTTGCAATTGTTCTTCCATCTTTTCACCTCTTTCAACAAATTAACTGGTCTAATAGTTTAATTATCTTCTATATATTTAATTTTGATGGTCGTCCCTAAATTCCTTCCAGCTAATCTTTTCCCAAAACAGAAAAACTGCACTTCACATTAGTATAAATAGAACTCCTTAGCTTACTTGTTTCTTGGATTTTTTTTTCACAATTCTTATCTGCAATTGTGTTCCTTTGATGAGAAATCAAATATCAAAAGTACAAGAGTCTAAACACTTCTTAACCTCCCGACCTTTAATATTTTTTGAATTCATATAGAATTCATATAAAATCTCTCTAAATTTACAAGGAAATTTATTTCAGAACTAGCTTTTACATGGCAACTAAACATTTCTTCATTACTCAGAGTATAAAATAGTTGGATAATATTTTATGTAAAAAAAGGGAAAAGAAAACCACTAACCTGAATAATTACAGGCACGTGTTATGTTGCATACAATGGTTTCTCCTGCTATAGATTTGTTGGGGGAAAAAACCAAAAAACTACTGATTAAAAAAGTTAAACCTAAATCCAATATAATCACACATATTTACAATCATTCCAGTGTTTGAAATATATCTTCTGGAAGTATTTGACATATTGTCTAGGCTTCACCTCCCTACAGCACTTACCATGACATTTTCCAAGACTTAATATTCAGAAATATGCTGCCTTTGATTAATTAATGTTGAACAATTTTTTTATAACAGTTTTGTCAGAAGACTTACATGCAAGGGGTCGCAATTTTAATTTCATTTTTTAAAATTTAAATATAAACAGAAACCAGCATATAATTAATAAGCTCTTTAATTATCACAGAATTCAATCACTAGGCAGCATACTATCTGCTTCTGAGGATCCTACAATGGCTCCATATGATACCATGAAGCTAAAACTGTTCTACCTGATGGAATTCAAGCTATGATGACAGCAACCATGTACACTCTTATCTAGTAAAACATGCCTCATTTAGTTACAGCAAGCTTTTGGCTGCTCCATATTTTCCATATTTTTAATATGACCTACACTGCTGAGAAATAACACTGATCCTAAATTAGGGTATTGTAAACAGACAGTTCTGTTGTATAATTTCAAAATAAAGCACTGGAAAGATATTTGCATCCAAGACAAAACTCCTACACTTGTTCATGAGAACAACCTGCCTTACTTAAGCAGATGGATTGGACTCCATTGACAGAAAAAAACCAAATTCTATTTTTTCTGCTGTTATCATTAGTTAGTACCAAGTGAGAAGGGAATTTTTTTTACCTTCCCCGTGGTGCAAACGTTTGACTGTAAAAGTTTGCTGCTTTATTAATTTTATCACCATCAATAAATAAGCCACCAGAGGTTACAGACTGTAAGCTGGTGGGAATATTCAAGTTATTAGAAAGAAAAAATTCAGACAGCAGTTTAGAATCAAATAAATTTGATGCTTGGACTTGATTATTTTAGAATTATTTTCCAACCTTAACAATTCTATGACACTAAATTTGCCTTCCATTTTGTTGGCAGTGAAATAGTTACAAACCTTGTATACTGCTTTTTTTAAACAATCCTTAAAAAAATAAAATGCTCATAAATAACTGATAAACAATAATCAAATGTCAATATAGCAATAAATTGTCAAAATTATTTACTACATAGAGAACACCTTATAAAAATCCAACACAAAATCCGAAAATGCCATAGAAGATCAACATCAACTCCTTTTTCCATACAGGGCACCCATTTGTGTGCCCCCTAGTCTAAAGATCTCTGCACGCCACCAAAATGCACAAAAATACATTAGCAGTGTGAAGGATAAAAGACTGATCAAAGATCATTAGGGCTTCCAGTCCCCTGAAAGCATCAGATAACACAGCTGTAATGTTTCTGCAGGTCATGTTCATACAGACAAATTATCCTTGCCATTAAGGCTCCAAGCCAGGTCTTCTTCCACTTGCACTAACTCAGGGCAAATCCATTGTAATGGGGCTACTGAGCTTCTACACAAATAATTAAAAAATAAAATTCCTGGTCCTACTGGGCCTGCCCTGAGGTCAAATACAATGACTGTATTCAGTTTGCTTCAATCTGCTAAAAGGCATGGAGATTTCTTTTTAAGCAAACATCATCCCTGAGACTGTGGCTCTTACAGTTTTGTGGTAACCTACTGCTTTGACTTACAAAATAACCAAACTCTTCTATATGCAGCTATCTAGACAAGCATTGCAGAATTAGTTCTTCTACCAGACTGGACATTAATGTGAGGTAAGGCAGACTGTTAAAAGGACACACCACAGTACCAAGTAAAAAGCATACAAAAAACCATTTGGGAGCAAACTTCCTGAATTCACACACATTTGAAATTTGAGATGCACAAAAACGTTATCAGTGGTGACAGATAAATCCTACCTGGTGTGATGGTGGAGTAATAATCTGTTGTTGAAAGGGCTTCTGTTATGAAAAAAAAACAAACCAACAAAAAGAAAGTAAAAAGTTTACATATTTTAACTTTAAAAACCCCATGCAATACATGTTCTTGTTTAAAAACCCCATGCAAATTCTTATTTCTATTTCAGACTCTGTCTTTTCAGGAAAAGTGTAAACACCTGACATTTTTTAAGAAAATGAAGTTACTTTCAGTGTGGGAAATGCAAAAGCAGCAAGGGGAGTAAGACCCATCCAATTAAGTGTTTGTATCCTTATCTGAGCCAGTGATTCCTGGCACCCAGCTGTTCAGAGTAGAAAGTGGTGCTTTTAAGGTGATTCCTATTTATCCTATTCTGCATGGGCACTTCAGCATAGGAGGAGTACAGTTCTAAAAATGTGTTTTCAATCAACAATGAAGAACAGCAGGATGTCCAGGTCCTATAGAGGCATGGAGGAATCCACACAGATACGGAATGAAACTATTCCCTGTTTCAAATGGGGAAATCGGGAAAGGAAGGGGTAACAAGTTTTTCTGATTGAGTCTTTTCTGATCCTATTTGACAACTCCTTGCAACTACATATGTAAGTGTCTTCAAGTAATGGGGTGCACATTTTAGTTCTGTAAAATAGCTTAAACAGTACCAGAAAGCATAGAAAATATTCTATATACAAAACCCCCTATATACTTGCTAAAAATATATATTTGCCCTCTTTGGGTTTTGGTAAGCAATACAATACTTTGAATGAAAATGAAAGGTTTACAGCTCAGTTAAGTGCACCTCAAAGCCCTAATCATGCAGACTTAAAGTACTGATTGCAGAGAAATACAAATTTTAAAAACATGAAAGAAAATAATTTGGAATAAACAAATCCCAGTTACTAAAAAATAACAACAAAAAAGCAACAAACATGAATGCAACTAATGTCTGCCTTGAAACCTTATTCTCCTCATGCAAATTCTCACCTGTACTTTGTGTAGTCTCCTCTGAAGACATATCTGAAATAGAAAAATCCATAATAGTAAAATCTATAAAAATAAAGCAAGAAAAGCCCAAAAGTCTAAATCCAGCAAAGTCTAAATAAGAGAAATAGTCATAACATCTTGCCTGAAGAAATAATAGGATAGATGATAAAAGTAACAATAGAGAATTCTAGGGGAAAAAAAGATAAAAGAAGCAAAAATTGTATTAAGAAAGTATTCTACTTCTATGAATTTTTGAGAAAAAAGATCAAGCCTACAAGATTTTGAACAGAAACTGAGTATTATTTATCTGAATTTCATTTTTAAGAACAACTGCAAAGCTTGTTAGGAGTGTTTACATTATTTCAATACTAATAATTGAAATAATGTTCATGTTATTTCAAAAATCTGGGTATCTGAATACAACCAGCTGGGAATCAAATTTTCCTCAAATAAGTCCCTTTTACTGGTTTCATTCTTTCAGAAGATGCAGATGAATTTTTGCATATCCAACTGAAATAACTGCTGAACCCCAAGTACCTTTTCCTGCATGAACTCACAACATTCATAAGCAGAGATGACTCACCGGGTTTGGCAAACAGTCTCTCCAAAAAAGCTGGTTTTGTCAATAATCATAGATACATAAAATAAAGTAATGATGTAACGTGTTTTTCAGCTACATCAAAAGGAAAAGAAATTAAATTAAGACAATAGATGAAAATTTAAAGGGCTGTGCTTAGTAAGAATATTTTAGGCATCAGCACAGGAATATAAAGTGGTTAGAAGACCACTTTATATCACTTCAATATGACAACTTAATGATTTTTTTTTTAATGGACCAGAGCAGATCCACAACAGAAGAAATTTTATGAGGCAACTAACATGTAGTCAAAATATGAGCAGAGGGAAAACTAAGTGCTGGTTTCACCTGTATTACTTGGCCTAGTACATACTACACAAATATTGAATGTGATGCAGTTGTTAAAGACAAACCATTCCCAAAGAGAGACTGTATCTGTAAAATAACAAGATGATGTGTGTTTGCATCTGCATTATTTCTTTTATCCAGAGCACTCACTCTGTTTCAGTATACATTAAGCAAGAAAGCAGCTGGCTTTCACACAAGTTTTTTCTGTGTGTCTCATTCTTAATTTTTTTAAAATGCTTTCATGGATGATGCTTATCACCTCTGGTTCCAGAAGCTGTTAGTTGTTAGTTGTGTGTGTCATGTAATAGGCTGCATGAAATGCCATCTGCTAGGGTGAGAGGAGATGTAAAGGAGCTCTCGCTACAGTCTTCCTCCTCTGCCATCTCTGCAAACTCTTCACTGTTTCATTCTGCATTCATTACAATGTAGAATGAAACAAGTAATTTGAAATGAAAATATTTTAATTTGGGAATTTGGTTGTATTACATTACAACCTTTCTGCACTACCTCAGATAAAAGCAGATTTACCTAAGAGGAAATAACAAAAATTGAAAAAATCAGTAAAGTCCTGATTTTCTTACCAAACACTGTTGTTGCAGCTGATTCTTCAGAATCTGTGAATTTTATTTCAGATTAAAAAAAAAAAAAAGACCATTATGAAGTTTCAGTTTCAGACACATACATTATCATCCTCAGCAGGCTTTTCTTATACTATCAAAAGTTTACTGCATTCACCAGAAGAGGGCAACACCTGCTCTTTCAGAACAACACTTCCAGGTTGTCAGAAGAGGTAGATGTAACAATCTCTGGTTAAAAAAAAAAAGTCACTATTTTTATGCACTCAAATAGAATTCAATGCAAGACAATTTTTTTTTTCTGGAAATACTGGACAGTTTGATTTGTATAATGTTGCAAAACCACAACTGTATAATGTTAAAGACCCAAGACACGTGCAACACCAGCTACATGCTTATCCTGAGTGTCTTGCTAATTCTGGGAATAGGAATCAAGCATACACAGTAAGGTGGCTTTAGCTGGGTATGAAGAACTATTCTCAGACTTTTTATAATAACAGTGAGACTTGCTACTAAAAATTTATCCCATTCATATGTACTTTCTTTTCTATCCTGCAAGAAAAAAAAAAAAAAACACCTAATTAATTTCAAGTTTGAACCTCTGGTTTTAACAGGAACCAGCCAACTATTTACATAGCAAACACTAGCTATCAGATTTTTATATTGTTACAGTCAGTATTTTGATCAAAAAAAATTAGGAAATTTGATATCTTGTTCACATAGCAACTTTAAAGTTGGCTCTTTCAGTTACTGGGTGGTTTTTGATACTGTCAGAGACAAGTCAAGTTACAGGTCACAGTTATCACAGAAATATAATCTAAAGAACAGCTGGATGCAAACATGAAGCATTATTTTTAAAATATACTTAAGGTGTTTGAACATCTCTCAAAGGCCAAAAGTCATCCTATAATGTTAGTTACAATACACTGATTTTACTGTAAAGCCTTTCCTACTGCCGCAGAAGACTTAAATCAGAGATACCAAAAGTCCCTGAAGAAAACCAGATTTTTTAAAACTAAAAATACTAAACAAGAATTTTCTGAAATGCTAAACAGTCGTGAATTCCTTGCTCCAGTAAAACTATTTTGCTCGCCTCACTGAAAACGAGCAATAGCTTCTTTCCAAAGGATAAATGTGAATACAGTTTCTGTAATGAAGGGAGAATCAGAATCATCTCAGTGACTTTATTTTCATTTTCTCTGGAAAATTACTGATGCTATTTGCACCACAAAATTAGCTAATAAGACACAAGGATGAGACAGAAAATTAATTTGCTAATGTTTGCATATGCTTGACTATCTCCAAAAATTAAAAAGTATCATCAGCAGCAATCTTACTATACACTTTCTTAAAACAGAAAAACAATGGGGCAAAATTCCACAGAACCCCAACATACCTGTTATTTTTCTGCTAGGCAGGGTAGCAGTAGTTTCAACTGCAAAAGAAGAAGATTTTTTTAGGAGAAGATTTTATATACATTTGTACACACACATATACATACATACACTTTTTAAAACACAACCATTTTAGATGTGGTACCCACCTCACTTCAAAATGGTTTGCAAAACTACTTTGCATCCACTGAGAAATATGTGTCAAGACTTTTTGAAAGCTGGAAGTTGAACTCTTTTGAGTTCAGTTTTTTCCTCAGTTCAACTTTTTGTACTTATGGAAGATGCAGATTAGGCCATGAGCTTTGCCACCCCTCTTCCATTTCCAGCGTCTTCAGAAATCTATTCAGCACATTTGCTTGAGTGAAGATGAAGAGGACTAAAATAGCATCAACTAAAAATGTAACACATAACATCACGATGTGCATGCACATCATATAAATACTTATGTGTCCAAGAGCTGCACCACCAAAGAACACCTGAACATCTAAACAGTGAAAGATCAGGCTGCCAGAAAAGAAGCAGCTCAGGTGGATGTGGGCTGGGATGAAAAGTTGAGCTATTTCCAGCTCAATGGGTCCACAAAACATGTCCCTAGGGGCACCCAGGGAGAGATGCAATACACAGATAGACTCTTGATCAAGGGGTGGATCTGACGTGATCATGAATGTCAAACATGACATCATCAAGTGAGCCAAGTGACTAAAGCCTCCCTGGACTAAAGGTCGTGGTTGGCTATAAATGAGGAGGCCCAGCAGATCATTTAAATCACACCGCTGCAGGGAACCTGCCACCAAGGCAAGTGATATGTGCCTCCTGTGGTGGAGGAAAAGTGGCAGACAGCTCCAAATGTTCTCTGCAGCCTGTCACCACTCAAAACACCATCCTGGGCCTTGAAAAAGAAGTAGCAACAAAGCATCACCTATACTTAGCACTGTTACCTATTTCAGCACCTTTATTTAATAAGTGAGACCCCCTCTGGGCAAGGAGGAAGAAAAACTCTTCTCAAGTCACTGAAACTGGTGGGACACTAAGCATAGTCAGGCTTCAAGCCCAAGGGCAGCAGAAGAAGAGAGAGATTCTCTCCAAATTGCAGGAGTAGGTGGGACAGTTTCTCCACAGGTAATGCCTTGATATCTGGCCAGTCCACCACTGCCATGTCACACTGGTGGGCACTAAACTGTGCCACACAGCCCACGTGTAGTGGGCATCCCCCAGATCCTTGGAGTCATCACTGCTGTCCAGGTTGCTGTAGATTACCTCCACCACTGCTAATGCCCTCAGACACTGACACCTTCCTTCTTCCATCAGTGGTGCCCCACTGATGGAAGAAGACAGAGACTTTTGGTACTGTGTTGGGCTCTGGCATACACCTACCAGGCCTGTGTCCCACACCCTGGAAAGGGCAATAGGATCTCTGGATCTAAGGAAAAACAAATGGATGCTGCAGCTGAATCAGAGATACAACCCTAACCATAACAGTCAAGGGGGAGCTACGGAACTGGAGGTTGACCCAGTTAGGGAAGGAGGAAGAAGATCCTCTGGAGGTGATGTAGGAAGACAACTCAGAAGAGGCAGACTGTTCTGCAGCAGGACAGCCATAAAAACAGGAGAAGGAAATGACAGAAATCATAAATGAGACAGGAATTAACCAGTCCCTATTCCTGAGCAAGGTGTGAGATGCACAAAGATGACAGCTGCCAGCCAGGTAAGCAGATTGCTGCCTGGCTACCCCAATGCTGGGACACTGGGACCAATGACCTGAAGTCAGAGACAATATGAGAGCTTGACAAGATGAAAAAAGCCAGTTCATTTTTGCTGAATGTCATACAGTGCATGAAGCTAAAAGCAACTCTGAAATATGGCAGGATGAATTCATGGCAATTGAACTAATTGCACTACAATTCTTTAGGAGTTCTCCATGAAACTGTTAATTTACATTTAATAAATTTTAGTTAATTTACATCCCGGGTAGAAATTTTCTTATGCAGAAGAAAGAGACAGAGAACCAAAATTCTTATGAAAATGATGCATACCAATCAAGTTAAAGCGTAAGTAAAAATTCACACTTTTATCCATATCAGTCTACTGAATTTAAACTCTTTCAGTAAAGATAAAACAAAGTTTCACTAAATCTCTTTTGAGACAACTAAGATTCTGCCTACAGAGAAGTAAAATTGCTCTTTTTGACAACTAGAACTGTGTGAACTTGATAGATCACGAAAATATGGATATAACCCTAATTTTTATAGTAATTTTTCAGGAAAATTAGGACTTCTCATTATATAGTAAGTCCAGATAAAATACATATTCACATAGTCATGTAAGGCAAGTGTTATAGAGCTCTTATGTACAAGTGCTGTTACTTTAACATTGTAAAGTGATTACAAATTACAGATTCTATAAAATTATATTCTTAGCACCTACTGTAGGCTTAGGGAAGACCCTTAATACAATACCGAGACAATACCAAGTTTAATATGCAGAACTGAAGCAGTATTCAGATAAAACTATTCTGTAGTGTTCAAACAGTAAATAATTTTCTCAGGTAGAACGGGGTGAATAAAGATAATTGACTGAACTTCTGGTTAGAGAAGGAAGCATTCTTCCACAGGTGGGCAACATGATTTTCCTACCACAAAAAGTTCTGCCTCCAAAAGTACCTGTTACTAGTCCTGTCTTAATCAGTGCAAAAGTCCTTATCTCCAAAAAAAGCTCTGGAGGAAATTAAATTCTCAAAAGGAACCCATCTGAATACAGAGCAAACACCACCACACTGTTTCTTCTGCCCATTTGAAAAATAGAATCTGTACAGGGAATCTAACTTTAAGATCTTTCTCACAAAGTCTTTTGGAGTCAGTGGAGACAGTCTTGCTATATACAAGATGCCTTTTGCATCCTCCATATCCCTTCAACCACCTTGTGAATTTTTGAGAATACAAGTGCTACCCTGAGGTAGGTACAAAAATTGTTCATTAACATATTTAGTTTTGTAGGTGAGTAAAAAGACAGTGCACTGTAAAAATGCCAAATGCTTTTAACAGCACATCTTGCAGCACAGGGAGTAAAACAAGCTAAATGCAAGCCATGAATATGGAGCTGGCAAATGCAGCAGCTGATGATGGCATGCATAATCTGAGAGGCACTTTTTTTATGGACACCAGTCTGACCATGACTTCTCTTACAGCACAATAGTCATATGCCGACAGTAACCAGAAATTATCCATGAGTATGAGACCTGTCAAGGCTTGAGTATGGACTTATCAAGGTCCAGCTTTAAGTTCATTAACCAAGTCTTTAATCAGAATCACCTTTGCATGAAGAAAGGAGGAAAGACTAATATATAATTTATTTGTTAATCTTCCTCTTTTGTTGTGTTTAAGAACAAGAAAAGAAAGTGAACAGATTTATTTGGAGAAGGATTAGAGTTCAATCCAAAATATCCCTAAAGTTGGCATGTAAAAATGAAACTAAAGTAACTCAAGATGTTAGTTACAAGCTAACAGAAAATTTATTGCCCTTAGGTTGTTTACTATTGATAAGAGCATGAAAATCCTTACATATATGAAACTTCCATTTATTTGCTTTATGAATTTTATTTGCAACACTGTTAGTTTAGGAACACCAAATCAATATAACTAACATATCCTGTTCCAAAACAAAGGATTACACATTGTAATAATACTTTGCTACATTTTCTCTAATAGAAAACACTCTTAAAGATTCAAACAGTAATTAAATAAGCAGTGTTATTCCTTGCTTTTGTTGCAAGGCAGATAGAATAGGCCCCCACAAGAACTGTTTGGTTCCTTTTCTGAGGGAAAAGGCAACTTGATTAAATGAGATAAGCACTGGTTTCTGTTACTAACATGCATCATTAGAAACAAAAGCAGCAAGTCCCTTACTGTCTTCATATCACTTTGTACTGTTCCAACACAAATAGTCACGACCTGGGAATCCCATCTGTGTTCCACAGGTATGAAACTGGTTTAGCAGCTCTCACCACAGCTGCAAATATTGTGACAACCTTCATTTCCCAATGACTTCGTCTGACAATGGGAACCAGTGTAACTTCAGCAGCTCCAGACTGGCACCTACTAACAGTACTTACGGAGGTGTGCAAGCTGATGTAGCTCTGAGAGAGACCAGTACCTGGCCCTGTCTGAAAAAACAGCCTTGTGCTTACAGCATGCCTTAGCATGACAGCTTTTAATTCTCAGGCTACTGGATCTTTTAGGATGGGATGGTCTCCACATGTCCTGCTGAAGCTGTTCCACCAAACAAAGCAGAACTGAAAAATTAATTCAGTGAAAGGGAAAGAAAGGCAGAAGGAGGTTTTGTAACACAGTGATCAAGATGGGACAGATGGTTCTGATGCCTACAGCAAAAGCACGGTCACTCTAAGTATACAATTTGTTCAGTAGCTCAGGCACAGGACACAGCCCTTAAAGCATGAAAGGTGTACAGTGTTCTGTATCTGTGTATCTCCAAGTGTGATAATGAAAAAAGATCCTTTTCTTCTCTCTACCTTCAATCTAACTTATGAGCAGTACACCCTTTCTTAAATTTTTTGGAAATGCAACACTATTTCTGATTCACCTGTCTTTGGGCAACCCGGTCTGTGAGAAGCAGTTCAGTTTTTCCAGGGTGGAGAAGTGAGAAGCAGCTGGAACCTGGCTGCTGACAACAATTTGGTGCAAGAACGACATTACTGGCAGCAGTTTCTTGTCCCCCTGTCTCAGGGGAACAGTGCTGCTGCTGACTGATGCTGTTTTACCTAACACTTCATGATCTCCTTTAAACCTTTGCAGAAAGCATCCTTTGAGCAAGCCTGAGACGGGGCAAGCAACTATTGGGCTTTCTCCAGAGGAGAAAGGGTCTGAAATTTAGTGAGCTCAAATCTTCCCATTGGACACTGCCCCTGCCCAGCCTGTGCCATAGGTGAGGAGGAGCAGAGTGAAAGGCTGTGCCAGCTGGCCTCTGTCTCAGGAAACATGGGAGAGAATGCAAGGGCAGCTGCTTCCTAGTCAGCTCCAGACACCAGACAGACACTGAACACTTATGAGCAGCAACTGAGGAGCAGCAACAGCACACTGCCAATCCATAGAAACACAAGAGCATTCCTGGCACAGAAACATACATTCCTGGACTTTTATGTGTAGGGCCTAGAGGAGAGATTTATGGAATGAAGTGACTAAAACTTTACTTATATTAATTGAAAAGCATGCAAAAAATGAAAACAGTTTGTATTAGTACCCAGGCCACTTTGTTCAAAGTACAGGTAGTCTTGACTGTGTTCAGCTCTCACAAACATATAACAGCAAATGGAAGAATCCAAGGGACACCTTGGTGGCTACATAATTTGGTCTCTTGAAGCCTAGTACTTGGCTGTCACCACAGAATGACATGAGACAATCATGACTGTATATTCCCACTAAGATCAGTTTTGACTTACACATAAAAATAAAAATACAAGGACATATATAAAAATTAGATTTTCTAAATAAGAAATTACAGCACACTTGCAGTGCCGAAAGTTTTTTCACCAAAAACTCAACTAAGTCAGCAGAACTGATTTGCATGAAGAATTCCCACCAGAAAGGCCAAAGCCAATCTTTTAATTCCAAATAGATATCTAGTATCACTTTCTGGGTTATGTAATTACAAGCATTTAAGACTTAAAATGTCAATTCCACATTGCAATTTTTAAGTCTGTACAGATCCTCTGCTAAATATTTTTAGAGGCAATAGTTAACCTGTTTGTTACAGCAGCAACTACTGCATTCCATTTGCATTCAGAGAAATGAAGATGCCCAGAACTAATGCATTTTACAAGACTTGCTCATGAACAAAACTGAGTAGCTTAAACAGCAAAATTTCAAAATGGTGCTGTTCTAAAACCCAATTATTTGCAGAAACAGGCACTAAAAATATGACATTCCATTCTCCTATTCAAATTAAATCCATATTTTCCATTAAGAGATTGGGTCCCTTTAATATTTGAAAAACCTTTCAGCTGAATAAATGTTCTGCCAAATGAAACGTTCTGTCACACAAAGTATTAATAACAGTAACACATAAACATCCTCCACAAGTTTACAGCTGTTAGTTAGCTGCACACTGGAAACATTAGCCTATCTTGACTTTCTGTGCAAGGCAGATTTTGAGGCACATTGTATGTAAGTTCATAGGATAAAATTTAAGTGCAATCTTAGTTTTATGTTTTAGTGTCCCTCATGACACCTTGTATCTGCTCTGATGCCCTGTGGTGGCACCATGGAAGAAAGGATTTATCATTGGCCACTAGACAGAAACAAATGCCAGAACTTGTTCACATCAGGCTCGGTCACTTGGGCCAGTTCATTTTAGCATCTTTAACAGAAAATTTAGGCTCAGTATTTTTAACTCAGCTTTGATGTTTCACTGCTTGTAAGAAATTAGGTTATAAATAAAGTTTTTATCTGTTTGTGGAAAGCTGTACATTAGATACTGAGGTGAATGAAATTATCACTTCTCTGGAAGGCTGATTTCCAAAAAGCCACTTTGTTTGGTAACACAGGAGAGGGAGGGAATGAGAGCTAAGAAAGGCAACTTCAAAGGTATTCTGTTAATAGGTACAAAGTAAAGTGGCACATGACTCATCAAAAAGGCATTCCAGAGTTAGGTATTTTTCCCCATCACATTTCCTTCAAGACCTTCTAGAGGTTTCTTTAGTATTCTGTCCTTACAGTTCTAGGGGAAAAAAAATAATTTGCTTTTTCATCTTTTGCTTTTATGATCCACTCAGTAAATGTGATAATACAGCCAAAGGTTTGGTACCCAACAGACTGGGATGCAGACTGGATGAGTGGATGAGGGACAGCTGCATTTCCATTTCTTCCCTGAGGATGTAAAGTCTTAAGACTCCACCCTCCCTTCCAGGAAAGGTGATCCTGTCTTCAGAGGGGCACACAATGGGAAATCTTTAAATGGGATTACATGAGCCTAATACCTACCTTCCACTGTCCACATGTGCAAACTAGAACAAAAGCCCAAACTGAAGTTTTTCTCTTCGTTAAGAATGCAGAGGCAAAATAGTCACACTGGCAGACCACTGGTCACTTCCCATTTCTCCTATCAGCATTAAATTGCTCCGTACCCAGAAGTGTGGAAACCCCCTCCAGCAACACCAGTAGCAGGCTCAGCAATATTGAAAGTCAAAAAGGGTATGTGAAAAAGAGAAGGCAGCATCTTAATCTTGAAGTTTGGACAGTTTAGAGAAATTAAAAATGCCACAATATACGCACTGAATTTTAGTTAGGATAAAAAACAACCAAAAGCAACAGGCTAAAAGTTACAGCATCAATATCACAAATGAGACAGCAGTGATACTATTTACAGTTATGTCCCAGCTCATCTATTTTATTTATTCATTGAAATTTGTTAAAGATATCCCATCATATCTGTGCTCCCTGCATAAATGCACAGCGCAACAGTTTGGATATTTGCATTTGGATTAAGAAAGTCACTGTTTAATGTATAACTGAAATGATTAATCTTTAAACAGTGCATTTCACTGTGAAGTTATTATTAAAGGCAACTTAAAAACATCACATGCAAAAATGACAATAGAAGAGCTGGTACTTACAGGTGATTAGGGTTTCTTTTCAAGAATTTAGCACTTTAAACTCATTTATTTTCTTGTGTGTTTGTTCCCTTAAATCACCCCAAACTTTAGATTACTTAGTAGACTTTTTTCTTGGATTATACAGAGTGATGTCATTCATATTGTTCACGTTAAAGTATATAGCTACAGAGGAATCATTCATCAAGGAAAAGATGAAGAAATTTTCCATGGTAAGAATATGGAATAGTAAGCACATCTTTCTTCACTTAGGCATTTTTAAATACCAGGAGGTGATCTGTAAAGTGAGAGACAGTCAACCTGCACTCTTCTCTCTATATCACAGCTGTTATGCTACTTCTCACTCTTAGCAAGAGGGGAATTATCAAAGGAACATGAAGAATGTACGTGGAAGGGCAGTGACACACCAAGTGCAAGACCGCCTTCCCTGTCTGGCCCTGCCTGCAGTATTTACACCTGCTCAATATGCAGTGGTCACACCAAGCAGGAGAACCAGAAGATTCTATCACTGGAAGGAGCAAGAGTCTCGTCTTTAACTCAGATATAAAAGTTCATTATTGAGAACAATTAGACCCTGAAATGTGATCAGCCTCATCATAAAGCGGGAAGCAGTCAGATATGTCCTTTCTTGCAAATCTTCAGATGCATAAAATATGTAGCTACTGCAAAGGTAATCCCAGCCACTTCTGGGCAGTAAGTTACTCTGTTAAAGTTGAGCATACCTTTAAATGCTAAGCATATGTGTGAACCTTACCACAACCAGGATTTTGATCCTTATTAGACCTCAAATGTTTAAGAAAAAAAATTAATAAATTTTTGGTAATTTGAAAAAATTCCACAAAAAGAAGTTATAAAACCTAAAGTAAAAGAATCAGAAGAGCCAACAAAAACAATGGCAGGAAAACGAATGCTAAGTAAATCTAGACTTATTAATGGAATGGATCACTGCTGATGGGACACCAATTAGACAATGGCTTACACTGCACAAAGGCCTTGAGTGGTTAAGCAAGGAAGAAAACACAGAAATTATGGTAGCCTTTGACGTAAAGTTTTACAAATAATTGATTTATGTAGGCACAAAGTGCCAACCAGGTCACAAAAAAAAATTCTGAAACTTGTCCTCCGGCACACTTATGACTGTAATGAACCACTTCCTTTTGACCTTTTGTGCCTACAGAGGACTTTCCTAAACTTTAGCCCTTTGCCAGTTATGTTCATTGCAGATGTAAAATTAGATCCTTCTGCAGATTTACTACTCAAAGTCCTTCTGCTTTAACACAAAACAGAGAAGCTTCTCAAATCAGGTAATTTTTACACAGGTGTTCAGAGGAACTTACTGAAAGAAATCAGATTGTAAGAGTAGTAGCAGCATCAATTAAAATCAGCTGACACAGACTATTAGATATTTCTACTGTAAAACCTTTGTTATCTGTTGGACTGGTATTTGCTAAATACATGCTTTTCACAGGATGACTTGGGGGGTATTCAGCTAAAATGCATCGATTATTGAAGGGAGGCAAATTAACTGTAAAAAAATTCCAGCAAAATCTCTTTGAAAAGCTGTTAATGTCCCAAGTTATCTAGAGGAGATACCTTATATCTGGCAGTAGAGATGGTCTCTATACTGAAACAAACCCATGTCAGCATAGTTATTCAGTCTGGCTAAGCAACAAAGCTTTGGAAACCATGCATCTTACATTCTCGCTAGGAGAGCTCTTGCAGGTAAACAAAGGATTCCACAAACCACTAAATCATGAATTCTAAAATCATTAATCAGTTAGGGCTGCAGATGGGCATTGCCTGATCAATCTGCCCTGTGATGGTCAGGGACGCTCATTATTCAGGGCAGAAACTGCTGGAAGAGAAAACAAGGAGTTTGTTCCTTCTGTGCATCAGTAAAAGACAATCAGATGCTCCACTCTGAACGAGATTTTCCCCACTGTCCAGACAGACATACCTCTCAGACTTCCTTTGTACGTCTGGTAGAGAGAATGCTCTTTCAGCCTTAGGACTGTGCTCCTTCAAGCACAGCCAGGCATAAGTAAAAGAAAGACATCCTTTCTTCAGCTCCTTTCCCAGGTCACACAACCCAAGAAAGAAGATGTGTTCCCAACTACAGCATCAAGGCTAGGAAAGGCATTTCATTCATTACAAACACTGCTAGCAGCACTCTCCATGAGTCCTGGTTTGTTGGACAGATTTCTTTCTCTCCCAGAAAAAGAAACCTCGTCACCTTATTTTACTGCCCTTACTAAGACACTTTGAATCTAGTCAGGCAGTGGTTATAAGATTATATAGAAAAAAGATATTTTTGAATCTGCATGGAGTAAATAGGTACATTTTTTAAGGATAAAGGTGATGGAGATTAAGACTGGTGCCACATTTAAACTGAATCACTGATGCTATATAAAAATTCTAGGAAACAATAATTGAGCTAGTCACATTAAAATCTCCTAGGGGATAATATAATTTCCTATGATTTATAAATTGTATTTCATCAAAGCTTGATTTGAGTTTTTACCAACATATATGATAGCAAAAGCTAAAAATAGGATTATTCTCTTGCTTGAACACAGTTTCTCTGAAAATGAGATCTTGGATTGGTTTGATTCAAAGGATTTTACATTCTTTTTCAGGGAAGAAGGAAAATTTGAGAAACGTGTGAGAAACCATTTGGTCATTTTAATAAAGGAGACATTACTGGTGCTGATAAAGAAATTGGATCCTCCTATAATTTTTTGCAGATGTAGACCCTACCAGCTGAAGATGTAATATGCCTGTTGAAGCAGTGAAAAGTTGCCCTTGTTGAAGTTTTGTCCCAGCAAATGTGCAGAATGAGAAGCAGCAATGCTTTCCTCTGTATTTATTCCCCAAACAGAAAATATGAAAATTAATTATTTTAAGAAGAAATTGATACATGCCCCAGTACTCCAAGGAGTCTCAGTTGCATGTATCCTGCTCTCATATTACACAAATGGTTGATAGAAAAGTTGAAGCAAGTTGAAAGTTTTTAAAGGACTGATGCTTACTTTTTTGTTTGGATAAAAACTAGTCAAAGTTGAACGTCCTCACATGATCTCATCAAGAATCTGATTTTGATTTTAGAAATTATAAATAGTCTGAGACTTTGTAAAATCTGGAAATGAAATGCTAGATACACTTAGATCAACTTTTGACTGAATTACTATTTCAAAAGCAGTGCAGTGGTACTTACCACATTGCAAAGAGTTATCCTCTTCTATTGTCCTGTTATAGGTCCAATCCTCCTTTCTCCAGCGTATAACACCACTATCCTGGCAGTCCTTAGATTGTGTTATATTTGCCTTGTCCCACATTCTGAACAGGTAGAGCTCCCCAGTCATACCCTGGTGAGGTGTTGCAGCTGTACCTTGCAACTTTGAACAGCCAAGTAAGAACTGGCCTTTTCCAGGCAAATTAACTTTCCCATTTAGTTTCTTGTGTAATTTTTCTGTTCCATTTATGAATACCTTCACCTCCTCATTGTCACTTTTCCACTGGATACATATTTGGTTCCAAGTGTTTTTACGAAGTCTTACTGTTGTGCTTATTTGTTCTCCAAACAACCATATCTTCAATTTACCACGATCTCCTGTAAGTCCAAGGTCATACTTATTTGCAGAGAGATTGGTGTGAAGAGTTTTTTCAGCGTATACGTATGCTGTCCATGGACTGTTTGAGGAATACAGCTTGAGGTGCACACAGACAAGGAATTCTCTCAAGGGACGCAGAGAAATTCTTGATGACATACTCCAAGGATCTTCACATGCAGTCTTAAAGACAGCTTTGTATCGCCCTAGGAAATCCTCCTCATCTAAATAAAGAAAAGATTTGTAAAACCTTTAGGTCTTAAAAAAGATCCTTTATATAAAAGTTATTTTTCCATGTAGTACTGTTTCTACGCATTTTCCTAGGAATTTTCAAAACAACATATTAAGAAACGATCTTGTAACCTACTCCTTTAGATTTATTTTTGTGGTAGGAAAGTGACACATTTGGAGGCAGTCAATAAATCCTACCTGCTCATGAAAACTTTGAAGTAAAACTTATGCACAAGAACAAGGATGACCATGTAGAATCACAGAATCATTTAGGCTGGAAAAGACCTCCAAGATCATCAAGTCCAACTGTCAATCCAGCACTGCCAAGTTCACCATTAAACCATGTCCCCAAGTGCCACATCTACACATCTTTTAAGCACCTCCAAGGATGGTGACTCAACACCTTCCCTCTGCACCATGGTTCAATGTTTAGCAACCCTTTCCACGAAGAAATGTTTCCTAGTATCCAATCTAAACCTCCTCTGGTGCAACTTGAGGTCATTTCCTCTTGTCCTATTGCTGGTTACTTCAGAGAAGAGACAGACCCTCATTTGGCTATAACCTCCCTTAAGGTAGGGAGCAATAGAGTCTCCTTTTCTCCAAGCTAAACAACCCCAGGTCCCTCAGTTGCTCCTCATAGGATTTGTACTCAAGACTCTTCACCAACTCCATTGCCCTTCTCTGGACATTCTCCAGCACCTCAATGCCTTTCTTGAAATGAGGGGCCCAAAACTGAACACAGGATTTGAGATGTGGCCTCACCAGTGCTGAGTACAGGGGGACAATCACTGCCCTGGTCCTGCTGGCCACACGATTGCTGACACAGGCCAGGATGCCATTGGCCTTCTTGGCCACCTGGGCACACGCTGGCTCATGTTCAGCAGCTGTTGACTAACACCTCCAGATCCTTTCCTGTAATGCAGTTTTTCAGCTACCCTTCCCCAGGCCTGTAGTGCTACATGAGGTTGCAGTGACCCAAGCACAGGACCTGGCACTTGGCCTTGTTGAACCTTGTTGCAGGGTGCTTTTTGTTTTATTAGTAGGTTTATTGTTTGATTTGTAATTTGGTAGTTTCTTTATGCTGTTTCTTTTTTGTTCCCGCCTTTTCCCAGATTTTTCGTCAGTTAGTTGCTAGTTTGTATTTCCCCAAACTTTATCAGTTTACTGAAACTGTTCTCCTCCCTTGGAATTTTTATTGGTTTATACCTTGTGGTTCCCGCCTGGTTTTTTACTCCCAATTCTCCTGATTTGTTAAATATTGTACCCTCCCCTGAGACCTGCCTCCACATATAAGTTCTTGTCTGCCCCTTGTTCCTGGTCCCAAGGATGAAGAGGGGAAGTTTTACCATCAAATAAAGTTACCCTGGGACCCATGTGCTGCCCTGTTTTATAACGCCCCGACACTGGCACCTGGGATTCAACAGAGCTCGAGGGGGAAGCTGCCGCCCTCCCGCTCCTGTCATCAGCTAGCTGGGAGGAAGAGGAGCAGCAGAACCTCAAACAACTGAGGCTTTATTCTGCTCCTCATCCCTGTATTGCAGCTCAGGGGGCTGGGTATTCTGAGACTAAAGCAAAGAAAGCATGAAGTACACCTGCCTTTTCCTCACCTTTTGTCACCAAGTTTCCCCCTCAATCCAATAAAGGCTAGAGATTCTCCTTCACCCTTTTGTTGTGAATGTATTTATAGAAACATTTTTAGTTTTTATGGCAGTAGCCAGATTAAATTTTGCTTGCGTTTTGGCCCTTCTGATTTTCTCCCTGCCTAACTTTAACGCATCCTTGTAGTCCTCCTGAGTTTCCTGCCCCTTCTTCCAAAGGTCATGAACTCTTCTTTCCTGAGTTCCAGCCAAAGCTATCTGTTCATCCAGGCTGGTCATCTTCCCCACTGGCTCATCTTTCAGCAGGGGATGAGCTGCTTCTCCCCGTTTGAGAATTCCTTCTTGAAGAAGAACATCCAGCCTTCCTGGACTCCTTTGCCCTTCAGGGCTGCTTCCCAAAGGACTCTGTCAACCAATCCCCTAAACATGCCAAAGACTCCCTTCCAGAAGTCCAAGGTGGCAGTTCTGCAGAGTCCCCTCAAGTCTCCAAAAATCGAAACCTAATAATTTTGTAATTGCTGAGGCCTCCAACCATCACATAATCCACCAACCTTCTCTGTTCATAAACTACAGGTCCAGCAGGCACCTTGCCTATAAAACAAGTAGTTCCAGACAATGACCCAAACACTGAAACTTGATTGTAACTGTTCAGTTCTTGTAGGTGACTAATTTCTTCCATTGTCCCAGTAAAGGAAAGGACAGACTTTTGTGGTTGTAGATGTGAACTCTTTGGAGCTGATTCTTATTTTGTGGAAATACGCACACTTGAATCACATAACCATTATCATGGCTGCTTGCTTTATGGTGCACACAGCAGGAACAAAATAAGAAAAAGTTCATTTGGAACATGAAATGGAACAAAAGAAAAATGAAACAGCCTGTCAGATGTTCAGCCAGTGCAAGAGAACACACTACTGACACCTTTAAGGAAGTAATCATTTATCAATATATGCAGAGCTTTTCTGTACGCTCCAGAGGATGTATGGGATTAATCATGATTGGTGAGGGATGGAAAGCAGAAAAAGATTGTCCAACACAGGAAAAAACCTTTTTCATTAGCTCCTCTGTAAGAAGAAAAACTTCCAGGCCACTTGGATCAGGGTTTTTTTTTGCAGGGTAGGTTATGTTCATAGTCCTAGTTAGCTGTCAAGATCACAGCCAGTTCTTCTGTAATGTTCTCAGGCAACCAGAGCACCAGCTTTCATCAGGCCAGTTCTGACAACTTTTCTGTCTTTTGATCTCCAGGCTCTCAAATTAATTTTTCAATAGCAACAAGGGAAAACAAGGAGAAAGTTCTTAAGTTCCAAGTGCAACTTGATAGGTACAAGCTATCAGAAATGTTTGAAACAGAAAATATATCAATCCAGTTTCATGGAAAGTTTCATTGATACCTATTCCTGTTGCTTCCTATAGATTCGAGAGTTTCTCTGTGATGCTAACTAGCATTAGCTTGCAGGCATTTTTCACAACCTGGAATTGTTCCTGAAGTTCAACATATGTGACAAAAGTGCCATGCAAGGCCATAGACCAAACAAAAACTCTCTGGGTACAGGCTAAAATTGGGTGAAAATTCTAACTATCAGACAGTGGATTTTGAACGGTGAGGTAATACTTAGATTGGTTCTAAATGGCAAAGGAATAGAAAGACATACCTGACCCAACAGCAAGCCTCTCCTGCCTAACCCTGCAGCATGAATTCACTCACTCAGTTTGGCCACTTGTCAGTCTGAAAGCAAAATCTGGGATACCCAGCTAAGAATACTTCAGTATGGAAAACTAATTTTTAAAACTACTTAAAAGTTGGATGAGGAAGACTGGATGGGAGGGGAAAGTGTCACAGAATATGAGATTTTTCAAAATAGGGGCTCAAATATACCTACCTTTTTAAGTAAAATTAAAACAGATGTCCATCTGACAGCATGGACAGGTCATAAGGAAACCGATTTTATAAAGGAAATAGCCAGCTAGTTACATGCCGATACTGGTGACACAGTCTTTCCAAATAAAAAAAATTGCTCAAGTCTTTCATTATTAAGTAGAAATTGACTGGTAAGGGAAGTTTCCTGACACAGCTTCAAAACTTGAAGTTTCTGTTAACTATCCAAATTGACAGACTGGAATTCCGTTCCTTAGCAAAAATACTAATCAAAACTTGAAGTATCATCAGCAGGCTTGGTTTTGGAAGTGAATGAATTCTGAGAGAGGCTTGATTTCATGTTAAGCATTAAAGCAGTGTTGATGTGCCAATAGTGGATTAAAGGGCTGCTAATTTCTATTACATTATTTATGGGAATGGTGACTTCAAAGTTGTCAAGGGAGCCAGAGTAGACACAAACTTGTAGATGAAAACAGTTGTAAGACAGATAGACAACAGAAATTAAGCAAAATGAGGCCAATCTGCTGATGATTCTTCCAGTCTGCTTCACATAATCCAAAAAGACTGCTGTTGATCAATATGCAAGGCTTAAAGAATTAATTTTAACTAAGAAAAGTGTTTACATAGAAAGGTCTACTCTTCTGTAAACTGGAAAGATGGCCCACTTTGCTCTAAACAGTCATAAAAAAAACTGCCAAAAAGAGATGCCAAAATTAAAAGAATAGATACCAATACTATCTGAATTGCTGCTAGAAAGGATGGAAATTTTAATACGCTTTATCTACCCAAAGAATGCTGAAAAAGCAAAAAGGAAATTGGAATCATAATACGAAAATGCACTTTGTTGTTCCAAGTGAGTGCAGTACAGCATTATGTTAGAAATTAATTATCTGTATTATCTTGACTAAGTCTCCTTGACATGTGGGTGGATGCATTGTAAGCAGATGACATTACAGTAAAGCCTTTAGAAGATCTGTTAATCATCACTTACTTTCTCTAGCAATAGTGTTTGTGGGCTGTGACCCACCCCTGACCATGGAACCGAGGAGCTGGAACTGCCTGTGCTCTAACAGAGGCATTCCTGAAGTCTCCTTGCATGCAGACAATGCAATGAATTCAGAAAAGTAGCCATGAACACATCTTTACAGCACAGAAAAAGAAGCATAATGGAAAGAATATTTCAAACAGCTCCAGAGTAAGAAAAATCCAGAGTAAAGAAAATATAAATATCGATAATATTTTAAAAAAAATCAAAAACAAATATAACACAATTTGGATGAAGGAAACTCCATTCAGTAGTAATCATGGGCTGACTATTCAATGTCTTCTGCTGTGTTTGGGCACATAAGCCTTGTCAGAAATGAAAATTTTTTCTTCTTACTATACTTATCTCTAAGAGATGCAAAACCTGGGGGTTTTGCCCTCACTTAAGCTAAAAGCATGTATTTAATAAGCATGTTCTCTTAAGCCCTAATAGAAATCCTGTAACATATGCACATAATTCCAGATGTTTAAAATGAATTTTCTGAGAATGACAACATAAACCAAAAATGCATCTCTTTCTTTTTTCTAAACATTTTCAGACAGTGATAATTGTCATCTTTACAAGAGATAGCCATTAGGTATTAAGATTTATGTAGGTGTTAAGAATTAGACCTATGGGAGCAGATTCTCTCAGTACATAAGCACCAGTGTTATTTTCCTTATATTACTAATATAAGGAAATACTAAACCACTAAACCACTGTATCAGTATACAGCTGAGCATTAATATAGTCAGGTATTCTCTTGAATAAAAATAGTCACAAGTTTACATGTCTGCTCAATCTGTGTTTTAACTAGTAACAATAGTCATTAACCTCCTTGCAAGTGTTTGCCACCTGTGACAAATTTGGTTCACTACAGTCCATTAAAATGACGTCAAAAGACTCTTGTATACTCAACTATTCCATCTGGAGCTCATAACCATTTTTTATAAAAAAGCCAAAAACTCTAAACTTTCTATGTGTGGGTCACTTGATTCTGTTGAATATTTTAAAAATCT
Organism: Pyrgilauda ruficollis; assembly: GCF_017590135.1. NCBI lineage: Eukaryota > Metazoa > Chordata > Aves > Passeriformes > Passeridae > Pyrgilauda > Pyrgilauda ruficollis. The sequence goes on from NW_024524266.1 coordinate 10,218,372, forward strand.
GAAGCTAAGAACTGTTTCCCCAAAATCAATTTCATCCCTCCTTTTCATTCACAGTTCTATTTGTTTAGCTGGGGATAAATAACATCACCTTATCCAGCATCCTGAGCATCAAAAAGAACATAGGAAGTTCTTCTCTCTTCATATTTTTTGGAGAACACAAACATACTTTGACACCTCAGGTGAGGCGAGAACTGAGTAGAGATGCTGCTGACACTACTAACTGCTGACAGCCTAAAACCAAAATACCCAAACAAAATAGGGAGAAAACATAAACACACTCTTGTGTCAGTTTAGCTTTCCTTGATGATTTATGACAGTTTTAAGTGATACAAAGGTGGGAAATGATTGCTTGCTTCCTCAGAACTTTAGATACTTTAAATTTCCCCTGGAAAAACTCTTCTACAACATCTGTCCATCTGCTAAGCAGCTTTGTCCTTTTTACTATTTAAAGTACAAGAGGTTAACACCTCTCCATCTTAGCAGCAGGTTAATCACCTGAATCTCAGATTCTGTCTCAATAGAAACATTTTGTAAAAGTTGCTGTATCTGGAGAATTAGAGTCAAAACTAGTCTAATCTGTAACCCATGAAACCTCATTGGTTGTACAACATTGTTAATCAGGCATGCTTAAATTGAAAAAATCAGGCAGTAAATCAGAACTGCAAGTTCTGACCTAGAGTAAAATAACATGCCATGACACAGAAAGAAGGTTCTGAACCTAGCCATTAAGTACACAGCAAAAAAACACTCAGTGTTTTTTAATACACTAAGCACATTATTAACATGATAAATGCACTACACACTGTTGACATAAGGAAGCTGTATGAATGACAAGCACTGTTATCCTTATCAGCTGAGGTCCAGAGCAGTAACAGACTAACCATCAGTTTACAGAAAAAACTGAAATTTTTTAGCCATGAAAAAACACAAATTATTTTACCTCACTTTATTCTACTTTACCTTACACAAAAGCATCACCACGTCAGTTTTCCACAAGGACCTTATGAGTTTATTTTTCATTTACTATTACATAAGGAGTATAAACTGCCAAGTTCAAAGACTTCATTTCTGTTATATGTTTTGGGCCTTACTACCTTTTCCTTAGCCATATTCAGATCCACAACCAAGATCAATGCAGGAGATGTTCCACACTCACACACGCCCTAAATACAGCAAAGCTCAAAGTATCTTGCGGTGTTTTTATAAGAGCAGTATAAAAGATTTAACAACATGTTCTGAAAATAGTAACACCTCCAGCTCAAAAAAACCCCAGCAATAAAATAATTTATCTTGTTATTACAAATTGTGTTTTGGTTTTCTCCTCATCCACAGCCTAGAAGAAGTTACTACCAATGATTTTTTATGAAAACATACAAAGCATCCAAAATGCTAAGCACCAACTGTTTCATTTCTTGTTAGTGACAGTTTTTCCTCTTGTTTTCAAGAGGCAAAACACTTGCCTGGTTGAACATATTCAAAAGTTCTATTCATCAAGACTAATGGTATTTATTTAGAATACCAACACTAGACAAATCAGGAAAAAATCCTCTTACCTTTGCTTGCTGTAGCCAAGAACAACTGAAGTAAAAGGACTGCTTGAACAATCCTGAATCTCAAGAAAATGTCCTGTATTCTGCCAACACAGCAGTGCTGTTTTCCCCAGGCAACCATTCTAGAAGAAACAGATAAATAAATAAACCACAATGACTAGAAAATGTGTAGATGTACAAACATTATGACAAAATATATTTCCAAGATGAGCATAAATCTTCTCAACCCTGTTATACTATTGAGTACATATTGCACAGAAATGCACAGATACTCTGTATACTGTCAAGACACTAAGAGAGAAAGAGATGTTTACTGAAAGGAAAAAATACCTCAAAACCAAAGAAAACCCATCCAAGCTCTAAGTCTTCTCCAAAGACTACAAACACATCAGAGCATGGCTATGACTCCTTGCACAAATAAGACTTTCAGCATTTGAAAAACAAATGAACAAACCCCTCCAAAAGATTCACACAACAACATAAAACCCAAACAAAAGCTGACAGAGCAATCATAGAAAGGTTGTCCAAAAGCTTTAATAATCTCAGTAAGTATGTAAGAAAGCATTTCTGCAGTCCACTACCCACACATCCTCTCACGTGACGCTAACAGCCACAAATGACGGTGGGCAGCAAGTTCATGAACAATATCATGAAAACCTGGTTTGACCACCTTTCTGCTATAAGAGATACGGTTCTATGAAATATTTTTTTAAAGATGTTTTTTAAAAAAAGGTCCATCTGAATATTTTGCATGCTGAAAGAAACATTCAGGTGCTTTTTCTTATACAAAAAAAGTTTAGCTACATATTGGCAAGTGATTCTGTAGCTGATTATTGAAACTTGCAAAGCAGTAAACTTTACATATTGAGTGTCTTCCATGTATCAGCTTCATGGTGGATCAGGGCATTCTGCCCAACACCAGAAGTTTAACTTGGCCATCACAAGCTGGGTGCATGTGCAAGGGCATTGGTTAGCACTCACCCTGCTCACAAACTGCACTGTTCTTCTGCTCGTGCTGTGTCAGGCTACAGTAGCTTCCCTTCTTTTCGGGCATTGCTAAATGGTGAATTCTTTCAGGAGTTTTAAATTTTTTTTGAGATTCGGGCTAAAATGTAATGTTTTTGCAGGATTCACACAAATGTAAATATTTATTAATTTACAATGGTTACTATGCTCTGAACTCTGCCAGAGAAGTGCCACAGGAATAAACTAAGAAACAGTGAAGGTGCTAAGTAATTGAAACTTTAAAAATTGATTAAACATACATGCAAATAAATTATAACCATGTAACAACACCATAGAAACCTAAATAAAGGCTTTTTAAAAATAAAGAGCACTGCAACATTGTTGCCAGTGTTTTCAAGAATTATGCAACATGCAATACTTCTAAGAAATAAAAAAAAAAGCTGACAAATCATATGCTAAAACAATGGTCATACCTAATATACACATTTCTATGCAGAAACAGATCAAAACCAAACAAAAACAAGTAAAAAAGGCCAGAAATGTCAATGTTGGGCTAGCTTTCTAAAGATCCACAGGAAACATGTTCAAACATGTCCTCAACTTGCTTCTCTGAATGCCTAAAAATTGTGTATTAATAAAGTTGTTCCATCAGCACCCTAAGTAGCAGAATTAAATGAATTATCCTAAGAACCTGATAATGAAAATTGTTGTGCTTAAATATATCTGATGACTTCAACGACTGTGCATTTACAATGTACTTTCTTAGGGTTAAAAGAAATGCTCATCCAAAAACTGTTTCCTTTCTTTGCTTACTTACATTTCACAGTCTAGTCTCAAATTAGGTCATTTCCAAGCAAAACCAAGCTGCATATCTGTTCTTCAATTTTATGGGGAAATCTTTTGTACACTAAACCATCCATCCATAGTGATGTATTTAGACAATAAAACAAACACAACTTCCACCATCCCTCTTCTCTACTACCTAGACACCAAGAGTTGAAATATGAATGGGATGGAACCCAGAAATACTCAGTGGCATCCACAAGTGTAGCCACTGATGCTGGTAAGAAATGAGGCAAGCTACTTGCTTTGTGTCACATATGATACTGATTGAGAACACTCCTACATTCCCTGCTTTTTGTTTTTTCCTCAAAAAACTTTTCCTTTTTGTTTTAAGCCTCATTCCTGCAAACAGATACACGTGAAATGAGCTGACTAGGACAGAGTTTACTCCTGAACCACCGAGCATGCCTCCCTTCTGTTTAGTTTGGCAGAGCTCATTAGACAATGATGTTAGTGTCCCACCCCCAGAAATAAAAACTGCATTACAAAAGCCTAAATTTGAGTACAGGAGCCAAGAAATTCCTGGTACTGACTCCAGCCCTGTCTGAGCACTCTGTAGCCCTGAGGAGTTTGAATGGACCTTCCTCTAACTCTGGCATTTCAGAGGGAGCTTTGCTAATATTTGTCCAGTGTTTAAACAAAAGGCTGCAATAAATACTTTCTGTGCATTTAGGGTTTTGTCTCATCTGGGGTTTTTTGACACTGTACATACTTCAAGAGATGGGCCTGGCAAAGACAAGTAGGGACAGAGTCAGAGCTTCTTGCTGACTGAACACAGTCACATCAAGAACTCCAAAACTATTCAAAGCTATGAAGGAAAATTAATGATCCCAGGCAAAGCAATAAAATCCAGATAACAGGAATATAAAGTGAAATACTAACATGGTCAGCTCAACTGACTTTTTGTAAGACTTTGAACAGCTACACTAGTTCAAGACTTGTTCCAATGTTCAGATAAAATATACAATGAAAAGAGTTGGGAAAATAACATTTGTGTTCCTTTATTTCTGCAACAAAGTTGTTTAGACACTACCAAAGAAAAATATGCTATTTTTGGTACATTTTTTAAGAAAAAAATCAAGATATAAAATGCAATTTCACCATATCTATTCAAATAAAGATCATACAATATGAAACATATGGTCATTACATTCTTCTTAAACTTATTTTAGCCCTTTTCTGTATTAGAATCCTAAATCTTTATTCTTAATGATCCTGAACAGTAATGCTATTGCAGATATATAGTTGTGAACATTACAGAATTAGGCATAGGGGATTCTTTTCATCTGTTATTAATTGCTCTTGTGTTCAAATGAACATTTGTACTCTTCCTCATAATAGATGAATACAGTGTGACTCAGGGAGCCCAGCATAATTATGCATAGTTTTTGCAGCAGGATGAAAAATTTTCACGTGTATATCAAGCAAATCTAATTAAGTACAACAGTTACTGAGCCACCCAAGTGTGGGAAAGAATTCTGTGCACAGACTTCAGGTAAAGATGTAACCAGCTGGCTTCACTTTCTCAGTTACATCTAACTGAGGGTTAGATGGGTTTTATTTACAAAGAGCTAAGTGTCTGAAATGACAATATAAAACATTTCTTTATGGTCAGCAGAAAAAATGAAAATTCAGAAAATAGAAATTAAAGGCTCAGGCATAAATCCATTATGCCCTGATTGCTCTCCATGAAGAGTGTCTTATTTTGACCAATGACATCCTTGTACCCAGGTCCTACAACATTTCACACCATCTTATTAATTTGAAAGTCAAACTATATTTGAGAGCTTTTTTCTTAAAACAGATGAACAAACATATTTTAAAAAATTGGAAATTTTTTTGTTTGTCTGTTGTGTTATACATGTTGCAGTTTTGCATTGATATCACACTCTGCAAATTACAGAGGTTAGTGGAAAGAAAGACAGGAAGATGATATAAAGAAGGAGTTTGTATTCCTATCATTAATAATAATTAGCTCATGCCCTGCTATTTCACTTTACTACTTTCCAAGTGTGCACCCATAGGTGACAAATCAAGACATTTAGCACTTACCTTCAGCAACTGCTTGCCTTCCAGTACAGCAGATATATTTTCATAGGATTAAAGCCAAAGAAAGTGCAAAATATAAATACAGCAGTTGTGTTCTGTAACATGTTTTGTTACATCACTTTTGAAAAAATTTCACATCCAAATTTCACAATTCCTGTTGAAAATACATATTTACTGGCAATATTTGACATTTAATAAACTATTAGTTCTTTTGTGCTAAGTTTTAGCCAGAGCAGGTTGTCACTGCCAATGCACAAACAGCTGGTTACAGAAACTTTGGTTGTAAATCATGGCCCAAAGCAATCATTCATTTACTTCCAATCATGCTGCCTACTGCTGCACCTCAAACTGCTTTGTTTAAGCCACACTCATTTCATCCATAGTCTTTGGGTCTCATTCAACCTTCTGTATTCATCCCCTCTTAAGATTTTGGATTTTAATAAAAATATTTCCCAAATTTATAAAAGCTACAGCTTAGGAGGAGAATAATAATTAATGGTAAGCTTCTGGCTGCTCTCATATGATATTCTGCCTTAATCAAGTCTATACCAGGTGACAAAAGGCTAAAACAAGAAAGAGAAACATATCAAACTGCCTAGGTATGAAAACCTCTTGATGTCTTTCCTTTCAGAATGTATAACTGTAGACTTCTTCCATCAACTCCTTTTTTCCAGACTGGAACCAAAATGCAGTGATATTTTTAAATTTTGGCTGAAGCAACTTAGATGTAATAGGGAGGACACTTATGTTGGAAACTATTGTGTCACAGTAAATCTTGGCACATAGGGAATTTACTGACTTAACAGCAGAAGTAGCACCATTGAGTTCAAAATGTTGTTCCATGGGGTTTCTTATGCGTTTTTTCAGAAGACAGTAATAGGATTATTACTGTCTGATAACAATTTGCTTTTCATTAATTTTCTCTAGTGTTAATCATGTCTGTAAAAACTGTATTCTATATCGCCACTGTGTTCATTTAGTCACTTTATGTAAAACACCAGCTTTTCTAAGACTGTAATGTTAATGTGTTCAAGGACCTTCCCCCTGACATAAATCATTACTGTTTTCAAAGATATTAAATATTTTACTTAATAAGTTGGCTTACAGAGAGCAACGAGCCACTTAAGCACAGACATCAGTCATCTGCAAAACCCATAGTTAGTTGATTGAGTTCTTCAGAGAACTGGAGGATGAACTCTGAGAAATCCATTCCTTTGTTTAGCCTTTCAACTCAAGTTAGAGTAACTTTTTAATATATTTTATTTTATAAATGCCCAGCTGTGCAAGCCAAGGTCTACCTTCAGTTCAACTCACATATCTCCCCTTATGTTCATGTAAAAGTGCAAACTTAATCCCTTAGGCCTGTGTAAGTGGATTCAGGAGTGGAACATGCTATTGGATGGCTCTCTATTGTGGACCTCAGGGCCAAAAAAACCTGCACTTTTGGTACTTAATTATCCTATACAGCAAATTGTGATCTGTACAGTGCAAAAATAGGACAGGGGGCAATTACAAGCAAGTTTTGTTCCCTCTTACCCAGACTGGAAATGTTTCACCTCCTCATATCTAATTGTCACCTGGGAGATAAGCAAGAGACCTTTCTCTAGCTCTTATAAAAGTTTTACACTATCCAGGAAATCCTTGTCTGCATGGTGTATTCCCTCAAGAGCACAGTTTTACTCACACCCTCTATTAATTCTAGAGCAAACTAAAAAGCCCTTCTCTGACAATGCCTGAGCATGTTTCCTCTTAAAAGAGTTTACAAAGTACTGATGAAGCACAACAAACAGAGATGCAATAAAAGTAGTTATGTTTGCTACTAGTCTGATTATTTCAACTTCAGACAGGGTGTTTGGGTGTTTACATTTTCCCTAATACTTTGGGATATGGAAGTATATAGATTTAATGGAGGGGGGAAACAATAAGAAGTGTTCTGCAGAGTAGAAGACCACACAAAGGTTGACACATCAGAAAAGATTAAAAGAACACTACACATGCAGCTTGAGCCATATAAAAGCATGAGAAAGGGCATACAGAGATATAAGCATTAAAAAGTAAACAAAAAGTTTTCAAAAACCTTTGTATTCAGCTACAGGACTTGATTTAATGCAGAGAGAAAGAGAGAAGGACAAAGACTTTTCTAAACCTCAAATACTCATATCAGTAAACAATGTAAGGAGGCTGTGAAGAGTCAGTGAAGGGTCAGGTGAGCACCAGGCATGCCAAAAAGAAGACTGTCCAGCTCATGCTTTCAATTTTCCTACTTCACAAAAAAAAAAAAAAAAAAAGAGTTCTGAAAGTTTCATTTTACTGTAAGTGAAGGAAAATAAAAAGTAAATAGTTGTTTCTGCTCAGTTTACACTTTTCTTCCCCACTCTCTTTTCCAAGCTCTCTTGGCTTGAATAGCAACACCCTAAATAAGAAATTATACTGTGATTTCATCCTAAGCTTCACTTTATGGACTTAACAGGTCTCTTGGATCTTGCACTTGGAGCCATTAAAATTCCTCTGCAAGCTAAGAAGCACAGTATTTGGTAGAGGCTTTGGTTGAAAGAGGGGGGTGGGGGCAGTTTATAGCAGTCTCTCAGACTCTTTTCAGTCAAGAGCCCAATGACCAAAACTAATCATTTGCACCACAGAGATAAAACCCATCAGTTTGGAAGGATGGCTGCACTGAAGCAAGCATCTTCTAAAGTCCCACTAAAACTCTGATACAGAATATGGCACCACTACCCTACAAAGCCTAAGGAAATACAGTCATGTTGGCACTTCAGGCTCCACATCAGGTAAATATTTAGGGAACCTCTATTAAGACATTCTAGGAAACAGGGTTATGCCAGAACAGCATTCTGGGCCTCCTTTAGCACTTCTCCTCCTCAGGGTAAGTGTCTGCAGAGGAACAGGAGATGTACTGTTGCCTCTGTTAGACTACTACAACTGAAAAAAGTTAGTCCACAGCAAACATTCATAAACACTTGAAAGTCATCACATAGGTGAGTAGATGACTTGAAAGAAGCTCCAGAAAAGTTTCTTTAAATCTGAACCATTCCTGTGTGCACCCACACAAATGTATCAGCTCAAAAAATTTACTTTGTACAACTACACTCCACGTGGCTTTTTTCACCACCATCACCTCTACAAAAAAGTCATTTGCCTTTTCAGAAATAAGACAAAATCACCACATTGCTGACTTGCCAAACCATAGATGAGGGTGAAAATAGAAAGCATTTTTAATCCAACTTATATGAACACATGAATAAATAATGGATGAACAAAATCACTTCAGAACATGAAGCCCATCAGAAACCCATTCAGTCAGCTTATGTCCATAATTAATTTGGTGCAAAAGAAACAAAGGTATTCAAAGTCTGCATGGGAACTTAGAACTTAAACAGGGAATTTGGCAGAATTCACAAACAGGCATGCCCAAATGCCTAATAAATCCAGGCAGAGAGGCACAGTCCTTTTTTCTCTAAAGAAACGGACTTACTAAGAGAATATTTTGACCACTAAAAGTATCAGTAAAAGAAAAGTTTTGTGATGTGTCCACAATAACATTTCCATAACTATCAAAATCACATTACTCTTTTTGTCTTTCTAATTCTACCATTTCTAAAAAAGTGTCACATCTTGTCAAACATGACAACTTCCGGCAAACCTTCTGATGGATCTCTTAGACCATAACTCCTCAATGATTCCTTTAAGGAACACCGTAAATGAGAAAATAGTGCTTAATTTGTGGGGAATTGTTCTTTTTTGGTAACTAAGGCATCACTTGAGGTACTCATGCAAATTTCACTAAACAGAAATACTGTGATAAATCTTAGTAATTTTCTAAAAATTCTACAGATTGAAAAAGTATTTTAAGTATATTGAGGAACTTTATAAAGTATTTCTTTTCTATCTGCTGTCTCATCTAGTATGACTGACATTATACAGTTTTCTTTTAAAATAAACAAAAATAAGCTCATCATGTTACTAACTACACTTTTTCTATGAACTGTTAAGAACACTGTATTGAAGCAGCCAGCAGAAGAGGACCTAGAGCAGAACAAAATAATCACATTTTTATAAGGCACTAGCTGAAAAGTAACTGTTGTGAAAAGTAGCTGTTGTGCCAGACAGTACTTATATTTCTGTATCACAGAACTCATCAATAGAAGAAAGACTGAAAATTCTGATCTGGGACTTGCACTGCCAGACACACTTCTAAAATCCTGTATCAGTTCCACTTCACAACACCTGCAATAAAACTGTCCTGATGTAGGTAGCACTCACAGGTTGAATACCTGTGGCATACAAACTATTCCGTTCACACCTGAAGACAAATCTGTGTGACTCATGCAGAGAGGAGTTTGATATGGATTTTTTTTTGTCTTTGATTTAATGTCAGCTACAAAAGACCCTTTCTCCATCCTGAACAACAATAAATTTCAAAGGTATTTTTTCACAAAAGGAATGCAAGACTCCCAGGTAACTGAGTCCTATTAATTACCATATAGTTATACAAGACTATCTTTTTCATAGAGCAATTATAGAGGCTTTCCCAACTGTAACTCCACCAGGAATTTATGACTGGAAAGAGTAAGACCCTCATAATCATGAACATCTGTCTAACAAACAAAACTGTCAATTCCATTCATCTTCACAAGCTGAGTAGCACCTACCAACAAATTAATATTCTCTAAATCCTTGCCTCTGGAAAAGAGCAAAGCTTTTAAGTGAACCTACAAAACCACTAGTAGACTTACCATTTATCATAAAGCTAACATTTCAGGCCAAATAACATGACTTATTCATGCTAATTTTTACATTGGAGTCTATGAGATTACTTGTATGAGCTACCCTTACTTTGGCCTTCAAATAATCTAATCTAATATTCAACTGAAAACATAAAACTCAAGTGTCGTGGTCAGTTTTAAAGCTAAAGTGCATTTGCCAAGGCAATATGTTACATATTAAGAACTAAAAATTGCTCAAATTTAACAAGAGTTATTCTCTCATGAACTCCCAAACTTTCTCAATCTGCCAGCACTCTATGGTTACTAATGGAAGACCTGACTAAGAGCACTCACAGCACAAAAACTGTAAACGGAGTAATTAGCTTGAAAATGGGAATCTAGTTCTTTATCTCTCTCCAGCTGGCCCTAATCTGAGCCAATTTCTGTTGATGTATTAGAAACAGAAGTTTAACATTAAATTTGGAAGGCACTGAAGAAAAAAGAATGTGTTAACAAACACCATTTGATCTACAGAATTACCTTAAGACACTAAAGTAATATTAATAAAGATACCAATAACACTAGCTCACTTGGTACCATAGTAGAAATGACATAACATTATTTTGCAACGTAAGTAGAAAATTTTGTGGCCCCAATTTGTATCTGAGCAAATTTTGTTTACGTGCAATTTCTTTCCTGCATCTTCTTTCACAACATTCCACTTCAGAGATTTGTCCTCATCATTAAATTATAAGTGTGCTTCCTCAGTGAAGACAAGTACTTGGAGATCCTCCTAAGCAAAGACATGGGTTTTTTGTTCTTTAGTTTAATTTAATAAACACACCGCTGGTCACCTAGCAGAGGAACAAATTTTGCTTGTTTCCCCCATGGAAACAGTTACAGAAGTCTGCTTTCCACTTGGGAATACTCTTAAGGTCAAAAGCTTGAGAACAGGAATATCAGCTTGTGCAGTCCTAGTAATGATGTACTCTGTTAGCCTATGCAAGCAACAGGGAGGAACGTGTTCTGAGTAGGCACACATAACACCAGATTTACTTTGTCAGTACAAATGACAGAACTAAAGACACAACTTATTTGCTTTGAGATTGGTATCTCTTAGATCTGGAGGTTGTAAACTCTATTTTGGCTCATGTTGAAGCCCATTCGAACACACCTTCAGCGTTACCCAAACTGATAGGGAGGTTGGCGCAGATGACCCACTGTGGTTCCTCCCAACCTTACCAATTCTGTGATTTCATGGAAGCCAAAACCAGCCTAGGCTTGTGCAATCACACATTTAATTTGTTGGATAAGCAGATCTTGAACTAGTTTACAAACATTTATTCCCTGTTTCCACATAAATCAATTCAAGAAAATAATACAGTAAACAACAGAGTTCAGTACTGTTACAAATACTATCCATGAATGGTGAAACCAATATATTTCCAAAGCAAAAATAAATTCAGTCAAGAAAGGATGCTTCCAGGACACTTAGCCAGTGAGCATGACAAAAAAACCTCAGACAACGCCCCGCTCTGAATAATAATTGTTCACAAAAGGTGACTCTGAGGGCATCACTTTCAGCGATGCAGGTTTTCTGGCAGAATGCAGGCAAAAGAAGCAGGGAAAACTTTCAAGCTGGATATATTCTCTGCACCCGTTCCCACAGAAAACGGGTGTGAGAGCAAACCCCGACCCGGTCCAGCAATACTGTCCCAACGGGACACTACCCTGTCTCTTCGTCTACACCTCATCCAAACCCCACCAACTCCCCTAGAAAAATCAGTCACTTTTTAGGCCAATTTCAACACGTTACTAAATGACCGATTAAGCACTTGAAATAATGCTGGAAAGCTGAAAGGGAGCTTTCCGCCAGCAGCACCGAGAGCTGTACCTGGTGAGCAGCGCGGCGCCCTCAGGACGAAGCCCGGCCGCGCTGCCCGCAGCCCCTCACGGCGGCCTCGCCCCGCACCGGCCCGGCGCGAGTCCCAACGGGCCGGGCCCGCCCGCGGGACCTCCCCCTCAGCGCCCCGGGCCGCGCTGCCCCGGCCGGGCGAGACCCGCAGTACCACTCCAGGGGAGGATCCGTGACTAAGCGGGAGCCGCGGGACTCGCCGCGGAGGTCGGGGCTCCCCGACCTGAGCTCCTCCGCCCACCACCGCCGCCCCCGCGGGACCTCCCCGCCCTAACCTCGCTCGTCCCTCCGGGAAGAGTCGGCGGGAAAGCCCATCCCAAGGGAGCCGCGCACCTCCGCCTCCCCGCAGAGTCGCTCGCCTCCCCCCGGCTCAGGGCGACTCCCATTCCCGCAGCCGCCGCGGTGCCCGTCCCTCCCGGCCGCCTCTGCTCCCGCGAGCCCGCAGCAGCTCACCTGGCGCCGGGCGGCCGCCCGTCCCGTCCGTGCTGTCCCGTCCGTGCTGTGCTGTGCTGTCCCGTCCCGTCCCGTCCCGCCCGAAGCGGCGCGCCGCTCGCTCAGCACTGGGCACAGCAGGCGCGCCGGCAGCCCCGGCAGCTGGGACAGCCACTGGACGGGGGGCGGAGGCAGGCGAGGGAGGTGCTGCGAAAAGCCGAGGGAAGCCGGCGCGGCGGCGGCCGGCGGAGCCGCCCGGGAGCGGCCCCCGCCGCCCCTCGGCAAGGCGGGCTCGGCGGCCNCCGGCGCTGCGGCAGCGCCTGGGGCTGAGGCCGGCCCGGCGAGCGGCGGCGGCTGCGCTGGGACGGGGCTTGGGGACACTGGGTGGCTGCGCGCAACCAACTCGGGGGCAGGAGCTACCACTGCGAAAAACTGTTCCACTTTCCTTGGTGGGCAACGTGTTCAGGGTTAAACCGGCCTTCTCTCTTGTAAAGTTTACTTCGCCTTTAAAATAGACTTAACTGCATTAAGACCTACTGTTACCATAGATTTTGCACATTTAGCAGCCTTCATTGAACTTCAATGAGATTAATTTCTTCATTCCGTTCAGATTATTGGTGGTGTAAATGAGTTTCACTATCACGACGGCAGAGAGCTGAAGCTGTGGCACTCCTCTTCCACTTTTCAGTTGCTTGGAATGAACCATGTTCTGAAAAGGCAGGATTTTCAATTACTCATTTTATACCAAATGCTTAGGAACTGCTCCTTGCGTGTAGGCTGGAGGTTTGGTACCTAGGCACTGCTGAAAAAATTTAAAAAGCCTGATTCCAGAGCATAGCTGGGAAAAGCACATGCAGAGGGAAAGGCTGGAGCTTTAAGCGACAACACTTCTGAGTGTTACTGAAAAGATAAGACAGGGACAAATTCTAGGAATTCCACAGACAGCAGGTCTTCCTGAGGATGCAGTGAGTCCGCATGATGAGCGTAGTTTTGTAGAGAAATACTTGCAAAGAAGAAATGGGGGTAGATGAAGAGGCTTGTTTCTTTCTGCTTAGATCAGTGGTGCTTTTGGATGCTTTGGAGCTGGCATCTAGTCGGAGACAAGGCCAGTGCTTTTGCAGTTCCTCACATAGGAAAGAGCCAGGAGGCATTTGTCTTTCTCTGTCTTGTTTAGTGGAACATCTTTCACTGCCTCAAAGGCTTAAGGACCACAAACTCTGTTCTCTTCTTTGCTTAAATCACCTGGGAGAATTATAACTACTTCACTTCTGATCTGGATGTCTGAGGTCAATGAGGAAGAAAATAAAAATTGTCCTAAAGTTAGTGCTAAGGGTGCAATCCATAAGAATATAATTTGTCTATGAAAAGATTTGTCTAGTGACTCTATATAAGTGCTCTTTTGACACGTCCAGAGACAGTGCTCTGTACCAATGTGGCTTAGTGATGTCTCCTCAGAAAGACTAAAAGGTTCAACGAGGCTGGAAACTGAAGTCCAGCTTACTCCTGGACACCTTACCCATTGGTAGTGCAGGGTTAGGAAGCTTTCTGTGTTGCTTGTTGTGTGAATAGTTACTGGTGTACAGATAAATGGAAGTCTGTCTATCCAACACCTCTGATGAATGATTTTTGGGTAAAAATCAGCCAGTTGCTGAAATTTCAATCACTGAAATGTAATTACCGGTAGGGGATTTACTTCAAAACACTTATTCTCTTTCCACTCAGACCAAGCTAATTTACTAGGAGAAATTGCTGTGCAACTTACAAAAGAAAAACACTGAATTTATATTTCTGTTTATTTAAACTATGTATTGCATACAGCTGGGTGGTATCCAGTAACACATAGAGAAACTAAACCAAATTGATTTGTAATGACCTAAAAACTAAGTAAAGAACTTAATACCCAATGTATTTGTATTGCTCTCCTTAGCTGCCATCTATGCCATCTATACAGTTCTAGGACTACACTGGATCTGGGCAGTTTTGCATAGAAGCCAAAGGCAAACTCCTACGCACTTACCAAGAAAACACACACTTGAACAGGTCTGAGGAACAAGCATGGATAATTGAGTAACAAAGAACTTTTCAATTCCACTAGTTTTTTCATGTTTTTGAGAAAACACCAAAAAAAAAAAAAAAAAAAAAAGATTACATTAATTCAGATTGCTCAATGCCTCCTTTATTGTGCTTGTGCAATACTGAATACTGGTTTTGTAGGAACAGCAGGTGATAAATGCAGGTTTAAGGAAATTATACTTCCTTGAAGAGAAGGAGTCTAATCTTCCCTGCTGAAACAAAATTATCATATGAAAACATCTTAAATAATTCTTTTTTTTTTTTCTGGATCTAGAAGACTCTCCAGAAAATGGGAACACAGATACCATAAACTGGTGTTGATATCCAGTTTGGCCATGAATTCTCCTAGTGGGAAAATACTGTATTTCAAGGATTTAACAACTGAAGAGTTTTATTTTAACCTGTGTTCAACAAGATTAAATGTAGAAACAACTCCAACAAAGTCAGTGACTAAATTCCCATTAATTTCATCTTAACCAGAATTTCACATTATTCTTTCTAAATGGTTTGGGTATTATTATTATTGGTATTACTACTACTACTACTACTACTACTACTACTACTACTACTACTACTACTACTTTAAACTCTATTTATGTTTGTGTATGTATACATGCTTCCTAGGGAGATGATATTACCCTGACATGTTGCGGTATTAACTTCATGTTTAGAATTTACGTATCCAAATGGAATTTGTTCTAATTATATAATTCATGTCTTTGTAGGAAAGAAACGTGTAACTGACAAGAGAAAAAAGGAGAGTGGAGGTAGTAGGAGAAGTAAGGTCTGTTTCCCTTTTCATTTATGCTGTGAAGGTTTAAAGCTGTTGTTTCACAAAGATGCTTCTTAGGACTTCACTTTTTCTTAGTGGGCAGGACTGGAAGGATGCTTTGCCCTGTGATGTGTATATGGTCGACCCCAGGGAGCATAAATTTAGGGGACTGACTATTTCAATGAATGGTATTAATATAATACCTTTCATATCAAATCTAATTGGTCTAAAAACAAAGCAAAAGAGGTCATTTCTGTGGCTCTTGATTTTGTGGGGTTCTGTCTTCTTTTCTACCATGTCATACTCTGTATCTATGAACTCTAGAAACTGATTGAAGATACAAAAAGCAATTGAAATTGTTACCCTTCTCTGTTTCATGTATAAATATAGTCCTTCCTGAAAATCACTCCTGTTCTGTAATATCATGTACTAGTTATCAATAATGTAAATTGCAGCTCTTTAGGTAAAAAATATGTTAGCGTTTTTGTTTTAACAGATTAAACTAGAGGTTAAATAAAATTATCTATGAGTCCTTTGGTCTATTTTCTGCTTTCAGCATTACAAAGACATAAACAATGAGTGACAAATTTTAGGATAAGGAAATTATATGGACTAGCTGTGATGCTGAAAGGATTTAAATGTATCAAGGGAGGAGGATCTAAAACCTAATCTTAGAACTTCACATATTAGGCACAAAGTTGAGAGCTTGATTTGTGAAAAGCAGCTGCCTCTCATAAAAATTTGTGCCTGACCAATAAATCTGCATCTTACAAAAGAGTCCTTGGAGTAGATACACCTATCTAACATTCCAATAGAATAACTACTTGTTAATGTTCTTTTGTCAGAAAGTAGCACATAGGTGTGGGTACCATGAGTGTAGTGTTTGCTGAATGTTAACTGAGCCAATATATGAAAGAAATCTTTTAGATATGTAATCATTAAATAAGGAGGTTTAGTCTATCCAGCTGTGATTTTACCTATGTTGTCAAATACTGAGTACAAAACCCAGGGTAAGATTTTCTCTTGACTGTAGTAGTTTCTTCATAAAAAAATAATTATGTGGTATCTTCCTTACTGAAAGTCCAGGAAGGGTTTTAAAACAGTAATAGTAAAAACAACTGTGTCTCTGTGATTAACTTCTAAAAGCCTTGACTCACCAATGAAATATGCATTTCACTACTTGTGTCATTACTGATGGCAAGTGATATTTATATTCACCATGTTATTTGGCACTGCTGAATTCCATGTCCTGTCAGACTGTATTCCAGTAAAGTGTCCCTGTTGCATTTATGTTCCAAAATGGGGTAAAGGTAGAGGCAATTTGTTAGGTATTGAGGCCAAAAGAAATGAGAGATCTTTGATACTGTTTTCTTTAACAAAATTCCTTACATGTACCTTACATGACAAGTGAATGATTATATGTAGCAGCACGATGAGCATTGTGTTGTTCATTACTTCTCCCTCTGCAAATGTGCTCATGGTCCATTCTTTGGAATTGAGAGGAATTATTACCTACTGGGCTAAAAGGTGAACAGAGCACAAACTGAAATGCAAGAAATGTCATTTAAACATAAGAAAAGGATATTTTATGGTGAGAGTCATTGAACTCTGAAGGAGGTTGCCCAGCTTGTGGAGTCTCTACTTTTGGAGATGTTCAGAAGTCCAGATATGATCCTTGGCAACTGCTGCAGTAGCCCCTGCTCTGAGCAAGAATTTGGACTGGACTATCTCTAGAGGTCCCCTCCAGCCTCAGCTGGTCTATCACACTGAGAGGAATTTCTGCTAACACTCTGCTTTCCCTTAGAATAAAATACACTTTTGGCCAAACAAAGGACATGATCCTCAAATTATAAAAACCTGAGGGTGATGAAAGGCTCACATACCCAAAAGCCCAGACCAAGGTGCTAATCAACATTATGGGAAGCTACAAGGAAGGGTTGCCAAGGAGAGCAATTCTGAAGAGAACACCTGGAAAGGACAATTAAACCTTTCAATTCTCTATTTATGGCACTCACTCTCTTTAAATTGTACTGACATTTATATTTCCATTAAATAAACATTTTAAAGGAGTTGTAACTTGTCCATAAAAAAGTAAGTCTGTGTGGATCTTGGCAGGCAAATTCCCATTCTGGGAACATTTCACATTTTCGCTTTTCTTTTTTTAAAACTTATTTTACAAAAAAAGCTCTGTTAACTTCTGAAAATTGACGCTGACTCTAATGGTTCCGCACTAAATGCTCTTATGTAGTAAGACTTTTATCATAGTATGAACTGTTAAAATAAAGCCAAGGAGGTTACTATACCCCTGTTGATTCCTACAACTGTGTAACTGGTAAAGCAACAGAGAAGGATCTTTTTTTACCACAGAACACTTTTCCAGTGTATGGTCTGCAGTGTGTATCTTTCACATACTAGGGAAAGGATTTTAGCTTTCATGCCAAGTTCTTTCACCCCTGAAAACACTTTTTTTTCTTCTTTTCCTGAGAGGAAAATTTGTGTTCATAGCTGTTCTGTCTTAACTCTGTTCTTGGCTTTGCTGTATCTTTTAAACAATGTATGTATATCTCAGCTGCAAAATAAGAGACTGATGGTGTAAAGGCAGACTAAAATGTGATACCATTGGGTTTTAAAAAAGGCAATCTGCTTTTGGTGTATCAAAGGAGAGAAGATTTCCTTCTCCAGTTTAACTCTACTGTTTAATCCCTTGTTTTGCAGTGTTGATCTCTGCCCACTTTGTGAGTGATGGAATCAGGGAGTGTGGGGAGACCTTTGGAAACTGTTTCAGTACTTCTCAAAGACCTTTCTGCTGAAATGTCAACTTCCTTTTCAACCTTGTCCATTTTTCAATCTTTTGCTAGTTTGGAAGAGAGGAAAGTAGTTCTTAAAAGGTCAGCTGATCCACCCTGCCTTTGATTTTACACCAGCATGAATCCGTTTAACAAGGTATCTTTTTAATCATACTAAAATTCTTGGGAGGAAAAACAGAGCTTGGAAAACCTTTTTCAGAAGACACCTTCCTCCCTTGCTCTGCCTGAGATGCAGGAGTATATAGACATGGAAGTCACAAACCTGACTGTTAGTACTGGGATTCTGCAGAGGATTAAACACAGGAAACACCTAATTTTCCAAACACTTCAGGGTATGTAGACTTTGCAATTAATTATTTCTGAGTTGAAGACTGGAATTTCAAGTACTATGAAGTGACAGCTTCTGGGACAGTCTATGTGCAGCTAGACAACCTACTGCAGGCTGACTCTGGTTCAACAAGCCTTGCATGGGGTTGGAGGCAGATACTCTGCATGGTAAGAGCCATCACATAGCACATGGCTTATCTTCACCTGGGATGCATTGGAAACACTCGTGGCATGTCTGATGGAAAGGGACAATAAAGCGGTAGACAGCAATTAGATTGTTCATCTATAGAAGAGAGATCATATTCAACCTTTTTCTGCATATATCTGTTGTTTGATACTAAGATTCTTTTTTTTAGTCTTTTATAATGTTAACGGTGATGCTAACATGTTGGTGTCAGAAATCTTTGTCTAAATAAACCTCATAAACCTCAGCACTGCCATTAGTTGTGATTTGACTGACATGCTGAATGCTCTGTGAAGAAAATCCACCTCTACCTAGGTAATATAATTTTCAATATTAAATGTTAAATAAAATATACTTGAGATTAAAAAAGAAGATCATAAAGCCTCAAGTCCCAGAAAAATAATGTTTCTTTTAGTCTTCTATGCCTGTCTCATCAAATAGTTTGGAATGTGTTTTTATAAGTTGTAAGTCTTTCACAAAACTGGTTTTTACTTTTTAAAAAACAGATTTTCCAACTGGAATTACTCAATTGCAAAAACATGTTTTTATAATAGAAATATTACATTTAGTGTCATTGGGTAACCTTGTTTTGCCAGGGTTACCTTTCTGTAGTCCCTAAACTTGTCTGGGAGGTTTATTTTGTGGGAGGGCAGTTGTTTCCTTGGTGGTTTTTTTTCTGTGAATTATCTTTTATCACCTTCAGACTTAGGCTGGCTCTGCTAAAAGTTTGGATGTTACATAATTTTCTAAAATATATTACTCCAATACTAAATTTAAATTTATCAAGGTATTATTCAGTGGAAACAGATCCCAAGTAATAGCATCTGTATTTCAAGTGTGGCTCATTCCTGTTCAAAAGGTCTGAAGAAAGTCTACACAATGTTTGTTTTGAGGACCTAGGTATTATTTGAGTGATTAATAGGTCCTGTGGAAATCTTCTGAGCACAGATGAAATACATTCTTTGTATTTGTCTTTTGGATATTGAATTGGACCTAGTCCTGTCTTTTGGAAAGACCATGACTTTATTTTTAGGATCTTTTCTACATGACAAATTATTTTCTCTTAATTATCTTATCCTTTGGTCACTGTACTGATTATAAGTTAAGTTTTGCAAAGACACAAAATGCCCAATATTAATGTTGACAGAAATTTGTCCTGCCTTTCAGTAAAAGCCCTGTGGTGGTCCCTTCTACCTCCAGCAAAGTAATGAGCAGAGAATTTTCAATTCCAATTTTTATTTATCTCTTTGCCAAAGAATCACTAAGATCTCCTTAAGAGGAGTTTTAGTTAATATTCTTATTTCAGAAATGTCTATTAAAATGGAAATGGATCGGAGATGCATCTGATTATACTGTGGTTTTGGGTCAGAAAATTATCATGGCCATGGCCACAAAAGGATATAAACAAATAAAAGGGACAAAAGACAACTATGTTATGTTACATGTCTGGAAATTATACTGCCAAACAAAGTCAATGACCAGCTGAGATCACCATGTCAGCTGACAGCTGGAACTTACTTCAGTAAGATGCAGTTTTGCTGATCTTGGCATAAGGAAATTTGCTTGAAGCAGACCAGGATGGATCTAACAACAGTCCTCAGTTCTCCAAGAATATTGTGGAATGAAATGATAGTATAATAAAAAAATATGCAAGAATATGGATGTCAGTATTCATAGAGCAGAATCTGTTTTTTTCTCTGTAGTTGTGTTTAGCCTTACATTCCCAATTATTTTTAAATCCATTGCACACTGAGATTCATATATGATCTTTGGGGACCACAGATGACATTTCATGAGGTCTGGTCTTGGCAGTTTTCCACAGGTACTATAAAGGCTAGCCTTGTACCTTCTCATGACTTCAGGAAAATTGTGTTTGCAATCTTTGGGCAATGCAGTCTTGGGTATATTGCATCTTTTTTTTCTTCTAAATTTTTGCTTAGCCAGTTATTAGCTGTGGTTTCTTTGTTTGCTGGTATGTACCTTTTTAGTTTTATTCAATGATTTAGTACATTAAAATATTAACTTATGGAAATATTTTAATTTCAAAATAATTAGTCAAATTAATGATTGGTTCTTTAAAATATTAACTCAGCTTTATGATATCTTCAAAGGCTTGCCTTCAAGGTTTGTCTTTCATGGTATTAAAATATTTTAAGCTGAACAAATTTATTGCAAATGTATGACATCCATGACATAATTTCTGGGATCTCTTGGTTCCAGAGACTGTATGAGGCATAGGAAGTGTAAGAATGATTAAAGTCACTAAGGACAAGATAAACCAGAAGCCACGGAGAGCATTTGGCTTGTGTTTCTCTCTGTCCCATCTGCAGAATTCTCAAGTTCCATATTTTGCAGCACTGTGGAATGAGAATATTGTCTGAGATGCACTAAAACCATTTAAGAACTGGCAGTATATTTTAAAAGAAATCAGCTATTGTTGCTTATAAAACAGAACTGAAACTATCCTAGAGAACGTGGTGGGTTGGCTTCCTCCAGCTGCCAGGCATTCACCCAGCTGCTGTCTCATTCCCCCTCCACAGCAGGACAGGAGGAGAAAATACCATGGAAAAGCTCATGGTCAAGATAAAGACGAAGACATCAGTTACCAATTACCATTACAGGCAAAAGATTCAACTTGAGTTGGGAAAATTCAGTTTATTGCCAAGTAACATTGAGTTGGATGGTGAGAAACAAAGGAAAATACTGAAATATCTTCCTCCCACCCCCTGTTTTTCCCAGGCTCAAATTCACTTCTTCATTCCTGACTCCTCTCCATTTCCCCCCAGGTGGTGCTGGGAATGAGGCATGGGGCTCATGGGCAGCTCAGGGCAGTCCTTTGCTTTTCCCTGCTCCAGTGTGGGTCCTCTCCTTGGGCTACAGCCCTTCAGGATAAACCCGCTCCTACATGGGTCCACCAAGGGACGCAGTTCCCATCAGAACCCACTCCAATGTGGGCTTCCCATAGACTACCATGGATATTCCTGCCTCCGCAGGCAGCAGAGTGGATCTCTGCTCCACCCTGACGTTCTCCATGGGCTGCAGGGACACGCTGCCTCACCATGACCTTCACCAGGGGCTGCAGGGCAATCTCGTCTTCAGCTCCTGGAGCAAATCCTCTCCTCCCTTTTCGCAGTCCTTTGCTGTCAGCAGAGCTATTTGTCTCACTGGTTTTCCTCATTCCTCACCTTGCTGTGTGGCATTTTGCCCTTTCTTACACACTTTTCCCCAGAAGGGCCGCCACGCTGGCTGTGGGGCTCAGCCTTGCCCTGTGGTGGGGTGCTTGGAGCTGACTGGAGCTGTCGGGGTCTGGCACAGGGCAGCTCTGGCTGCTCCTCACATGAGCCATCCCCAGCCCCCTTCACCAATAAAACCTCTCCACCAACACACAAGGTATTGCATTAAAGTTCAGTGCTGCTTTTCAGACTGTGGTAAATCAGAGTTTTCTGAGCCCTGTGGAGTTAAGTCGTGCCAGTTTGAGAACAGCTTCGAATGAGCACAGACCTGCAGAAGTCCTCTAGTGGGAGACTGACACTTTGGAGTACAGACTGTCTCCCAGTGCCACTCGATGTTGCTGAGACAACTGATTTATTTATGGTTCGTGTGGCAGTTGCACACTGGACTAGTCATAAAGTTCCACCACTGACTAAAGAAGTATTTTCACAAATTACGTAAGTTTAAAAAGCATCACTTGAACATTCTAACTTGATTATTTTGCCAAGAAAATATGTAAAATTTCTGTAGTTACATTTTATATGAAGAAAATACCCCTTGGTTTTACACAAAGCCATTAAAATTTTGCTGCAAAGATGATAAAAATGTATTTCTCAATTTAGTTGGCTATCTCTAATTCCATTTACTTTAAATATGCTGGCACTTCATGTGAACTGATTCTCCAATGCTCTGTTAAAGATATAATTGTGGCTTAAAAGATATTTATTTCTATTGAAATATAAAGATGTTGTAAGAATACAGGAAATGTGGATTCTTTAGTCCCTGGTAACTTATCTAATCCTGGTAGCAGATGTTTCAGTTATGTCTTCAAGCTATTGTGATGTTCCTGGTGGGACCAAAGGAGACTTCAAGACTTCCTGTATTATTGGAATTTATTTTCACAGTTGATAGCTGGAAACCAAAAATCTTGAAAGTGCTTATCTGAAGATACAAATAACATAACAACGGAAAATTAATTTGCTGGGAAAGATGACCCTTCCTGCCTGGATTCCTTTTCTGACTTGTTTTGTATGTCTTGACTTGAAAGTATCTCTCCACTTATAATGTGTATTTGTATAATACAGAGTATATAATATGTAATTAACATAGGAAAATATACTAATATAGCAAAATGTCTCTATCAGTCTGAAGAATTTGTTTTTAATGCCTGATTCTCTTCTTAGTTTGCTTTTGTAAAAATGTAAATATATCCTGAGTTGCAACCATGAAACATGTATCTCTCCTTGTGTGAGGTATGTACAGTATTTAATCGCTATAGAAATTTATGCTCATCTTTTAACCATGTGCATATGTGAATAATAAATTATAATCATCAATGTGATTAAAAATCCATTATGGCTTTAATTATTTAGCAGCATGAAAGCAGAAATTCATCAACATTTTCTGAAATGTTAAAATAAAGTTAGTTTGATTACATATGTAGCCAACAGTGTATTCACCAAACTTGAATTGAGAAGTACCCTTGAGTGATTGTTCTCAGCAAGTAAATTTTCTGAAAACATTTACTTTGGTATGAAAAGTACTTTTTAATTTCCTTTTGAATTACTTTCAGTTATTAAGTCCCTATGATTTAAAAGAAGTAAAAGAGAGTGTTTGATTGTTGAGTAATGGTATTCAGTTTGTTTGGACAAATCCATTGTCCTTGCAGCAGTTTTAAGTAAGCTGGTGAAAGAAGAAAGCAAATTCATCTGCCTGTTATCACTGCATGGGCTAAACATCCAAGTCTTCACCGGCTGAGCTCCACTGAACTCTCATATCTCCACTGACTTCATTGTCAGTGTAAACTGGATTACCATGCCAAATACTTACATGCATGATACTTTCAGGTACACTATTAACAGACAGCTTAAGGAAAATTAAGAGAGCAGGAAAATTAAAATTAAAGAGCAGGAAAATTAAAATTAAAGCCTATCTTATGGATCTCAGTAAAGTATTTAACTGCTCATGGTTCATTTTGTTTTCAAGTACAACAGGTATGTCATGCTCAGCCCTTTGTTGAGCAAATCAGGGCCTGATTCCTCTCAAATATTGAAGCAAATCTGGCATGACATTTGGCTAGATGTTATGCTCACCCCTCTTCATCCTCTTCCACTGAAAAACAAGCTAAAGGTTTGGAATTTGCTATCAGACAGGGCTGAGTGAAATCTTTTTCACAGCTGCTGGTTTCTTGCAGGCTCCAGATGTTTTCCAACAGTGTTCTTCTCAAGGAAAGGGCAGTGGCTGCTCTCTGCAGTCCATAACACAGGTTATATATAAGGTTATACCATGGGCACAGTAAGTGGTTTTATCAGCATTATTAGGAACCACTGTGGTCAATTTTAATCTGAAAGACTCACATTTCCTTATAATTTATAACCCCAGTGTATTTTACTGTATCCTTGAAACATGAAAAATATTCCCTTGCTGTTTGCGTACACATTGATAACCAACTACCATCTGAGCTTCAGCTGCTCTGCATCTTAGTCAGGCCCCACATTTTTTGAGTGGCTGCAGTTTGGAGAAGAGGATGAAGCATTTCCTGGAGTTGCATAAATACCCCTTTGACGCACATGGTTTTCAGAAATTTTGCTGGAGATTGAATTACAAGCAAAATGGGTGGAGCTGGGATAGAAATATACATGACCTTGCTTCTTTCTAGTGACTTGCTAGTGGTAGATGAATGTATCTTGGCATCATTCAAAGTGTAGGAGAGAAAATCTCTTTTTGGTTCTGGCAGGTTCAGGTAAGTTCTTGTAACAGAGGCACAACAGAGCAAAAAGCTGAATGAGAAGCTGCCCAAGATACTTCCATAAGTATCATACATAAATGGATATGGACATAAAGAGATGTGGGCAACGTAGCACCTACAGGTCTTGTTGATGTGAATTTATTTCAGTTTGGGAGGAGAAAAGGACATGAAATTTGTCCCAATGTCAAATCACCAGAGCAAACATGGAAAGGATGATTCTCACTCCGCAGACAATGTGCTACATGGAAAGAGGATTTACAGAAAATTCACAAGGGTAACAAAGAAATCATTTGTCTGATGGCTCCTGTCTGAGCCCTGTGTTTGGGTGAAAGACAATTATTTTTCATTTATAAGGTGTATTTCTGAGTTTTCCTACAAAAAAAAAAAAAAGATACTTATTTGTCCTTTGTTCATTAAAAATCTGCTGCTATCCTATGCCAAAATTTGTCATAGATTGAGTCAGAAGTTTGGCAGCTCCATCTGATCTGTCCCCCTGAATATTCTCCCAATTGTTAAATTATTTGAGCAATAATGAAATAGAGATCTGGGAGCTAATACTGCTGCTTTCAACAACGCTTTGAATAAGAATCAGAGATAATGGCATTTTTACAGATGACTGAATAAATGAGGATTAACAGACATAACTGTGAGGATTAAATAATCAAGAATCTCAACTGGATGGAACAAACTGTCATAAAATGTGCTAGGAAAATGTAATAAACATTTAAAATAATGTTTGTCAAAGATAAAGAATGTTTTTAACCACAAAGCCTGGAAATTTATCCAGGTTTATTAATATGAGTTATTCCATATATCCAACTTAGATACTGTTCCACAGGAGCAATAGGTTATTTTAAAGGGTGAAGGCCCTCACAAAGTCTTTTAAAGGAAAAGTAAACAATGAGAAGCCATTACCGTTAAGAACTGTATAGAAAGTCTCTAGGGGTAAATTCATTAAGAAGGGCAGGTGTAAATTCCCCAGGCATAGCTGCTTCCTATTCGTGGATATTCAGGCTGATTACACTTGTTGTAGAGTCCTTTCTCAATAGATGCTAACCAAAAAATACAGGATTTGCAGATGCAAAATTGAATTTTGAATGGCACTAATGTTATTGCTCCATAACAAATAGCAGTGAAAGTGCTGAATATACCTGAGCTTCCTCAGCAATAAATAGAAATATCTCATAATAAAGAAAGCAATTATAAAGCAACTCAGTTGCTTCATGTGTGAAGCAGAAGCCATTATTTGCTGCTGCAGTTTCCTGTGGTGCCTTAGACAGGCAAAAGCAAAAGCACTAAATCCTTCACTTTTCTCAGTGGTTCCTTCTCTTTTCAGATCATATTCTGTGTTGTACTGGGTGGGCACAGCTGCTCGTGTGCCCACCCAGACAGCTGGGGTTGTTTGCAAGGGTAGCACAAACCCAGGTTTGTGCTCAGCCCACGGCATGAGGCACCACACGGGATACTCCTGCATGAAGAGTGGAGGATGGCTCTGGGGCTGGGGCTGGAAGCAGCAGGGATGGGGGTGAGCAGGGTCACTCCTTCCAGGGGCAGTCTCAGCCTGCAGTGCTCATGGGATGCTGTGTCGGTTAATGCAATCATTTCCTCTTTAAATTTAGTGAAAGGGGTGATGCCAGATATTGCTGTGTGGTTACAGCTAGCAAATAATTAATACCAAATGTCAGCCAGTTAGGTGTTTGTTGCTATATATTCAAATTTTGTTGAAGGCTCAATCACAGAAACAGACATTCTCAGCAAGCCAGTGGCACTTGTTTTCATTTTGTTTTTGGTGGTGAAATTGCATTACGTCTTTTTCAGGACCTGGTGTTTATGTCCCAATATTTAGAATGCAGACTTTTCGTATGGATATTCAGTTTAGAGGACATAGGATATCCCACCACAGAAGGTGTGCAAATAAAACCATACAGTCATTGTAAGAATGAGTGACTGAAAGATGACAAAATCCCTGCTCTCATCTGTATGCCATATATTTAGATCCCAAAGAAATGGTGCCCAAGCTGCAAACCCTGTCAATCACTACTGGGTGCTGAGAAACTTTGTCCTCTGCATGGGAGGAGAAGTTGGCCAGGACCTGATGCCTGAGTAGAAGTTTACTAATATCTGGACATCCAAAAAACAGAACAAGAGTACATTTTGTACACAGTGGTCTAGATTATGGGTAGTTAAAAAGAAGATGCTTACCATATTACAGTTTTTACCACATCTCTTTTTGCTTAACATATTTTTTTTTTTTTCTGTGGAAAGGTGGCACCTGGGAGGGTTTTCATTCATTTGACTTCAGTAAAACAAAAGAGGAAGAAGAAAATACATGTTGTTCAGGCTTCCTGTTTGAAGATATCTGGGTCTTGATTTGATTGCTTAAGTCAGTGGTTCCCAAACCAAGGTTACAAATCAGTTACAATTTACCATGTCATAATAAGAGGCTGAAACTATATATTGTTAGGTTAATAGGTAGAATAGATAAAATTTTCAATCATTTGTGATAAAAGCATGGGAAGATTAATGATAAACTGAGCCTATCTTTCAGTTTGTAGACACAGACATAAGAAAAATGTTCATGGAATACAACAGTTTTTTAGGGATCTATTGAAAATGTTTTCATTAATTCACAGTAAAATCACTTCAAATCACATGTATTTGGACTATACATGTTAGGGGCTTCTCTTCTCTCTTCTCTTCTCTTCTCTTCCCTTCTCTTCTCTTCTCCTCCTTTACAAGATAGAGACTGTTTCCAGGAGTTCATTGTATGTGGTGATGACTTGAATCCTGATAATTCTGGTCTGTACCCATAGAACTCTTCCCACTGTATTTGGGTAGATTGTAATGCTGTGTGGATTCTGCTTCTTTCTAAAGTGAGACATGACTTGTTGGGAAACTCCCGTGAAGCCTATTTTTATAATATCTGAATCATCACATGTACCTGGGAAGGTAAAGAGCAACGTTAGTAATGTATTTTCTCTTGCACAGCCCTGCCCATGCAGTATGTACACAAGAAATCAAAAGCAGAAAGGATTAAAGACAAGGAGCCACTGGGATAAGAAAAACAGGTTTGGGCAAATTAGAGGCAAGGAGTCTACCAGAGATAAGGAGGCTCTGGAAGAAAGTTCCCCTTTACTCCCATGTTTGTAGTCCACAAAGTACTGAATGTTGTGAGAGAAGTTACTGCAACCTACTGTTTTTTTCTGTGTGCCTCTATTGTCTGTTTAGGCAGAAGCACAGCCCTGGGAAGCCACTCAGTCCCCTCTGAGAAGAGGTACACTTCCCAGCTGAGGTTGTCAGCATATGGATTATTGGCAAGTTCCAGAAGCAGCAAGATCTTACCTACATGGTTTAGGACCATGGTCAAGGGTGGCAGGCCTGGACACAGCGGCCCAACGAGTGCCTAGTGAGGGAAGCTTTACCATGGGACTGGAACTGTTGCCAAAGTTTCACAAAATTAATATCAAACTTCAGCATAAGGCCATGTAAACACCTAGAATTCTTACACAGAAGATCTACAGTCACTATAAACTTGATTATTTTTTTCTTAAATAATGGGATCTTTATATTTTGATGATTTCCTTGTCTTCTAAATTAAAGTTTTTAAGAAGTGCAATTTGAATTTTTTTTTTTCAATAACTGGTAACTATTCCAAAGGTATTGTGAAATTAACTGGGATCTGCGCAAAATACCAGTTCATTTATTTCCAGTATAGTGCAATTATGACATTTTCTTGGCTTAGTGATATCTAATGGTGCCAAGATAACTGCTAACATTTTTTGAATAATTGGATGATTTCACAGTAGTATCTAAAGTCATCTGATTTTTCTTGGACAATAGTCCAAGATTTTTCAAGTGACAGAATAATGACTTAACTGCAGATGTAATGTATATTGCCTGCTTAGAGATTGTATTCAAAAACCTTATTAAACCCCACCATCTTGAATTACTTATAGTTTTTAGGAGACTGGGGAAGTTGTGTTACACAGAGGATAAGTTCCACTCCATCCCTCAGCAGAATTCATTTCTTAAACAGCAATAGGTCCCAGGTATTTCTGTGATCACTTGTGCCTATTAGTCAAGGAAAATGGCTATGAACCTGATCCACAGATGAAGCAGATGAAGCAGAACTGGTTTTCAGTGTAAGAGCTGTGAGAATGTGGAACAAGTCAAATTCTTTTGTCATTTGCACCCGGTAGACCAGACATTCTTCTAAAATAGAACAGGCGAGGTAAACTCCACGGCAATTCTTGCAGGCACAAATAACATACTCTGCTGAATACTGATCTGACTTTTCAGCTCTGTGTGCCTGATCTCAGGCATCTGTACAAAGGTGGATCTTTGAAATGCCAAATGCTCACTCTTACCGTTGACCTCCTCCCAAACAAAAAACCAGGCTTAGACATCTAAACCCAGATGTGAATGCCAAAGTCTATTCAGTTGTAGGAATATGTCTTTGGAAATTCTGAAAATTGATTTTTTTTTCCTTAGTTTTAGGATTTTCAGGATTTTAGGACTGAGAGGAGTTAAATTATCCAGCCCATAGAAGGACATTTCAGTTCCATCAACTCATCCAGGTACACATGAGAGGGAGATAATAAGTCACGTGAGCTACCTTGGTATTATTGTAAGTTGGCAATAAATAATGGTGAAACCTCTAGATATTGTTAAAGGCCTCTATTTGAAGGGGCATTATAAAGAAAGCTTTAGGAAAAAAATAAGAAACATTTTTTTACCGCTTCAATCAATAAAAAGTAAAGGATGGTAAGGTTGCACCTATGATTCTTATAAGATGTAATGCTCCCAAGTAATTGTTTCAGTTACCTAACTATATGTAAATATTGTTGTATAAATCAATAATCTTAAAATTAAAGTAAATTAAAGTAATATTTTTATAATCTTTTTATTTAGTTCACTATTTTTTAAAAATCACTCAATGATATTAGTTTTAGTTTGATTTTAGTTGATTAGTATTTTAAATTATTTTTGGGCATGTTAATTGTATTTAAATGTTTGTCTAAATGCACCTTGGCATAATTCAGCATTAATGAAAAGAGCAGGAAAAAGGTCATAGAAGATTTGTGGTCCTTCTGAGAACCACCAGCACTTCCAGCTGCAGAGGGTGCCACTAAAGATAGGGTGGTTCGGAACAGTGGATTATTTTATTTATTTAAAACAGTGCAGTTTTAAATTGTATCTTTGCTTTCTATAATTTAGGAATAATATACATAATTTTGAGTAATTGATATTTTGATAAAATAAGAAGATGATATAAATTCCTTTTGCAAATATTACATATAGTGCCTCTTTCTTGGTGTCTGCAAAAGTTCCCAAGAACATAAAAGCAAGAGAAGTGTTTCATTGCTTATTATGATCACATTGGTGAAGTACTGGGTAAAGTGATGGTCTGATTTGGAAGCTCAAATATATATATGTGATTTAACCTAGATCTTAACATGCCAGAATGTCTGAATTCTAAGGGCTGCAGCTTTCTACTAAATAAAATAGGAGTTGCTAAAATGCAGTTTATATTTCCTGATGAGTTATCAGCAGCATCCATTATGAACAATAAAAAGCTCATAAAAAGAACTTTCCATTTCTGAAACTAAGCAAATTGGGTTTACAATCTGATTAGGTTAAAGTGAAGCATCCCATAATGACCAAAGGAAAATATTTTCAGAGACTGTAGTGTTTTCTGGTTACATCAGAATGTGTAAATAAAAGCTGTGAGCCAACATAAAAATATTGATACAAAAATGTTGCAATACGAAGGAAAACCTATTACATGAGATCACAGACACTATAATTATCAAATCATATTTACAACTTGAATGTGTCAACTTCAGTTCTTGTTTCTCTAAAGCCATTAAAATTTCCACGTCACAGACACAGCTGCGAAACTCCGGCCCTTCAATGATTTTAGGAGAGTGAGACTTCAGCTGCTCTGTTTAACTGGGTATTTTAACCAAGAGCTTTGGAAATTAAATATATAGTCAATATCTTAATGAGACCATTTCATTTGGAAAGAGAAGTTGTATAAGAGCAGACCCCCTGGAATTTTTTAGCATTGGTGTATCAGTCTTTCCATTACAAATCCTTCCTTTGAAGTGTTTTTTTAGTATACTGTAACATTTGACAGAGAAACTTTTAGAGCTGGGGAGATTTTTTTAAAATTAAAAAAAGAAAAAACCAAATTTGACTGTTCTATATTACAGGACACAGTAAAAGAAATGAAATCTGTTGTTTCTATATCCCTCAAGCTGATTGCCTTAAAAAGAGCCCTGTTTTCAATATGTTATATATGTTCAATGTATGTTATGTTCAATATGTTTTTAATATGTTATAAATCTGTCATATGGGCTAAGATTTTTAAGGTTTATAGATAATGAAAAAGGATAAATGACAAGACTAAAAGATAATTGCATTTGTAATAAGCTGCTATTTCCTGTATTTTTAATGACTAAATGAATTAATTTATTCAGCATGTATCCGTGATACGAAGTGAATCAACATTTGATAAGGGCCCAGAGTCAGTGCATCATATCTGAGCTAGGAACATGTTTTCCAAAGCCTGGGGAGCTGCAGCAGTCTCCGGGATGCATTAAGGAGTGGCAGAGCAGAGCTTGCCCCTGGACGCAGGCAGCTGCATCTTATTCCGTTTTCCTTGGCGGGCGCAGCTGCTGCCTTCGCAAAAGCAGCCCGAGGGTGTGGTGTCCCAGACCTTGGAAACTGTGGCAGCCCACGCTCCCCAAACAAATGAGGCCTTTTCAACACCTACTTAGCATCAGCCAGAGCCCTCCCTGGTGGCCTCATGGCCAGAATCCCACACACTCATCGCTGGGTCTGGGCTTCGCTTCTGCTCCGGGACGGGTCACAAAGATGCACCAGCCAGCGTCCAGTCACAGCGAGAGATGGACCAGCTCATGAACAAAGCTGAAAATGGGCTCATAAAACACTACTCAGCTGCAGAGTGGCACTCAGGAGTGGCTTGAAGCCAGCTGACCGTGTGCTGCATGATTGCTGCTGCCAGCACTGGCATGATGGTAGGAAACCACAGCCAGTGTGATGGGGAAGGAAGGGACTGTCCCCATCAGCCACAGCATGGCCACAGGTCAGCTGGATGAATGGGAAACAGCCTGGGGTGCTCCTCATCCCACCTTTCCTGACAGCCTCAGGAAAGAAACTCAGTGTACTTTTGTCTGCATTAACTGCAAAAAAAGTCCGCAGAAATGAGAATGTAATAATCATCAACAGTATTTGTTTGGTTGAAGAAATCCAAAACTAGATTTTTTTTTTGCTTTTAAAACTTTTAAACTGTTATGCTAAGTTATTATGTGACATAGCATTGTTATCAGCTTGGCATAAACATATAAACAATGAGATATCCTGTGGCTAAGTAGACAGCAACAGTAAATTATTGCAATGAAAAATTACTTGTAATAAAGAAGTCAAAGCCCAAACTCAACACTATCCAAGAGTTTCAAATCCGTAATGGATCAGAAATTGAGTGTTGAGAAAACTGTACAAAAGTAAACAATTTATGCCAAGATCTGAGGAATGGTCCTTTCAACAGATTTATTTTTTCTCTTTACCTGATTGGTCAAAAATGGAAGAGGATGGCCCTCAAAAATGTTGTAGAAACAAATTCTTCTTGTGTTTCTTCAAGAACATACATAAATGTGCAATTTCAGGAAGAAATATTGTAAGAAACCCAATTCTTCAGCCTAAAGTATCCCAAGTCTACAACAGTTTTATTCCATTAAGACAGGCATTCAGCTAACAATTTGAAAGAAACTAATCACCTCAATGTTTTTAGGCCAACACAAGGAAATGAAAAGCTAACACAGTGTAATGGAGTTGGGGATATGGGAAATTAAGCACCTGTCTGGTTCCAAGAAAACCCAAACACCATTCCAGCTTAGTACTGGCAGATTTATTTTAAAATTCTCTCTGGAAAGGTGGTGGGAAATCTTTTCACCTTGGGCAGGCCACCCAGTAACTGCCTTTGTGATATCACTGGTCTTATCTTGTGACCTTAACCTATATCTTTCTGGTCTTGCTTTGCCAGTTTTGCTTACCTTTCATGCTTTCTTATCTAAAGTTACAGCTCAAATGTTTCCCTGGCACTGTTCTCATTCACCAGGCAGTATCTCCTGCTAAGCACTAGTTAAACTGAAGGTAGGTGGCCATCAGCTGATGCTTCAACTTGGGGACGATGTTTAGTCCAGCAGATTTTAGGCAGGTCAGCTGCACTCCTGGTCAGCGAAGGATGCAGCTCTTTCCCCACCTGGGAGGGCTCACACTCCCACTGAGCTAAGCCAAGTGGATTGAGGTGACTGCTGAACACTGCTCTTACTGTCGGGTCCACCCGGGAGGTTCTTTTATGAGCTTATGGGCTTTTATGAGACTTATGAGGCCACATTTATGGCCAAAAAACCTTCTTCTTACCTGTGAATAATTCACACAGGTAGGAAGGAGCCTGTGAATAATTCACTGGTTCACCATATTTTGCTGTCCTTAATCTTGTGCCAAAGACCTTAGGAAATAAATTTCAGCTTGGTTTTGGTTTGTTTGTTTTTGCTTGTTTTTTTTTTTTTCCAAAATGAACCTCATTTGACTATTGGCTCTTCACTATTAATGTTGATTAGTGATTAGTCACATATGTCTAACAACTTTTTCCAGTCGACTGCCCAGATGTCTGAGAGCTTTAAAGCAGGAGAAAAAAGGAAGGATGATTATGAAATACTGATTAATCAAGAAAAGTGCATTCTTGGGTTTCTTGTTACTGTATGTTAGATTATATTAGAGCAGGTACTCTGTAAAACAGAACGCTGTGAAACTACAGTTACATTCTACTGTAAAAGAAGTTTAGGTTACACCTGAAGTTACTTAAAAGAGTATTTTCAGCATTTTACTCTATGTAAAAATTACATTGTTTGTGTTTTATAACACACCAATACTCTTTGTCTTTCCATCTGAGTGTGCACAGCCTCTTTGGGTGTTCCCAATTTTGACTAAAAGGCTTGCTCATGTTGATTATATAATGACACATATTTCCATGGCTGTGGTTGGGTGCAGGTGCTAAGGTCAGCTTCTTGTGTTTTGATTCTCAGGAGGATCTTCAGAAAATGAAGCATCTGTGGTTACATTTATAAATCATACAATGAGATCATTGTAGACCTCTTTGTTTTCATAATAACAGCATGTAACATTTTAAAGCACACAGATTGTATACTGGAAACAACAATTAACAGGAAACATCCAAAGGTAAAGTGCTCAGAACATTTTTCAGGCACTTATTTTTATATACTTGGAGGTAGTTCTAAAGTCCTGACTTCTTTTTTAAGGCAAGTCCTTTACAGATTTTTTCCAATACTCTTCAAAAAATATACAAACTGTACTGCAAACAAAAGCAATGCCTAAACTATGCAGTAGTAGACGAGTCTTTAAATAATAAGTGAAGCTAAAACATGAAAATATGCAACCTATTCTGTAATAAAAATCACCTTTTATTGGCTTTAGTAGCTTTTTTCCTTATTAAGGAAGTGGCAGTTGGTACACAGTTTGTTTGCTCTACATGATATGAATGGAAATAATAAGCTAGTGGCTAAATATTTACTTATTACATTCTTCTCCTATATGTTACTCACCAAGTCATGCGACTTGCAGTTTTGCATAGGAAGATGATCAATGATTAACCACAAGTTACAACAAATTCCCTGGACAACCCCATAGAGATTTCTGCAAAATGGCTACTGTTTATTAAGGTGGACACACACACAAAGATTATGTCCTCTTTTTTAGGTGAATTAATTTGTGTCCAAATTAATGCGTTTTTTCCCATATTTTTTTCTGTTCTGTGTTATTTGGTAGATATTGGGGGAGAAGCCTAGTAGTCCATGTCTCAGAACATCAAAAACATTCACAAAATCATTTAAAAAGTAGAAATACCTTTTCATTATCCCCAACATTTTTCAGTCAAAACAAGTAATTGTTTAGGCTTGCAGTATGCTGAATAAGATCTGATTTTCTTGAGCAAATGTTTCCCACAAAATACTTTGCTCATCCATACTATTTTGTTTGGAAAACAAACAACCAACCAACAGTTTTAACTCCTATGTCATGCCCTCAAGGGTGGGAAGAGCTGATAAAGGAAAAGGTGTGACTCCGCAGCAAGACTCACGTGGTAGGGAGTCCTGTGTGCCAGGCAGCGATCACCTCCATTGAATTTCTGTGTGCAAGGACTGTTCTGCTTCTAACTGCACCTCTAGGAGCCATGGCAGTGGTGAGAGCAAAGGGGAAAGGACAGAAACATGTCTTAAGACAATTTGGAGAGGAATAGGAGTCCAGCACAGGCAGGTAACAGTGTTGCCCAGAACAGAGACAGAATTTTGTCCTCTGCATTCTATGTGTTTTAGCTGGCTTCACTGTGCCACTCAGTCTGTGGGAAAAAGATGAATGTGCTCTGTATCATCAGCAGGGAAAAGGTCCCTGCTGAGCCAGAAAGGAATAGAATAGAATCACAGAGTATCCTGGGCTGGAAGGGACACACAAGTTCATCAAGTCTGGCTCCTGGCTCTGCACAGGACACTATCTGAACTGACACCATGTGTCTGAATATACAGATTTAGTCTCATCAAAAAATGTCAGCTCTACAAATCTTGCTGAGAAGCTTGGCCACATCTTTTCCTGAGTACATCCCCTCTGGAACTTCATTTGTTGTTAAGGATATGCAGGTCAAAAAATTGTCACTGTGAACCTCTGAGCTACCTGAGCACAGTGTCATGGTCTGTGGACCACTTTCCCTTGGTGCATCTAGGAGTAAATCATCATCACCATCATCTTTTTCAGGGAGTGATCCGTGGGAAAGCTGAAACTTTTATTTGCTTCATGTCTGCATGCATGCTCCACTGGCTGATGCCTATGTAACTCTTTACATGTGACTGTATTGTACAATGAATATCACAGCACATCCCTTCGTTTCTTAATTTTGCCTTTACTTAAAAGTGAAGGCAAAATGCAGCAACATGTTTGCAGATTTTTTCATATGAGAATGAAACATCTTTCATCTACTTCTGTACATGAGCCCACATTTCAATATACCACACTAAAGCATCTCTGATCTTATTCCTGAAGAGATTTTTCCATGTCTACTCTCATCACAGCAGTCCCTGTGCCACAACTGCAAATCAGCTAGTGATGGCAAAGGAGTATTTTTCTTCCTCAATGATTTCTACATTATGTAATTGTCATATCACTCTCAGGAAAGAAAGGATGCTAAAAATACCCAGAGTTAAAAAATAATTATTTTCTAATCTACAGGAAGAAAGCAAGAAGTCACTGACTGTTACATAACGTTCTAAATATTTATCTGATTCACTGAGTCAGAGTTAATGGACTTACAAGATAGCTCATCACATCTGCATCGCTGCTAGTGTAAAACTATTTTTATACTACTTTCTCCAGTGCTTAAATCCACTCCTCTATTAGTATTTTCTATTTATACTTATTTTCTTTAAGTACATTGATTTTTGCATTTCAGCACACCGCAGACCCCCATCATCATTATGGTAGAGGATAAGCATGCAAAAAAATCCTCAGAGCCCCAAGTTTGGAGGCTGCAAAGTAAAGCCTCAAAATGCCATGTAGAATTGTAGATAATTATCTGAGAGATTCACTGAGTCACAGACTTATTAATGCATTAAGTCCCCCTCAGTATGAGAATGCTTATCTTGGTTCTACAAGGCGTTGGTGATTAAAATACTGCTTTATTTTCTTTGATTCTGAAATCACACAAAACATCCTCCTCCTGGCAATCAGTACCTACCCTCCCATGTAAAATTATCTACTCTTCAGATTATGAAACTGCTGCCATGAATTTTCTAGTAAGCTCTAACTCTAACAACTAAATTTCTCTTATCAGTAGTTTTCTTCCATGATGTTTCCACTTTAGTTACCAAGAATAATAAGGATATGCAGTCTGTGTGTTTTTTTCTAATGTTTGCATTGGATGATTCCAAAAGCAATTTACAAATTACTTGACACCAACTGAAATGTTAGGCCCTAAAGATGACTCAGCTTGCAATCACAACTCATTAGTAAGACTCCAGGGAAACAAACTCTCGTAGGAAAATACATGTGTGTCCATGTGATGTTTTCCACTTGGAAAAATCTTGAATTTTAACAGCGTTTTGCAGAATAGCTCCTAAAGGTTTCTGTTGACAGTTCCAGCCCTCATCAAGGTGTGTTATGCACTCATTGTGCCACTCTAATTAGAAGTCATCACAGTTTGTAAAGAATAAATTTTTCCTTTTAATTCACATTAAATAGGTGTTTTTTATTTTTTAATAAAAATGTTATATTCATAACCTCATAGTGACTAGTTAAACGTCTGAGCTGATTTTCTGCAACATTTAATATAATTACACAACTTACTTGAAGATGTTGTATGGTACACCAGATTAAGTCAGAGAAAAATAGGATTGGCACTTGCTGAAGTTCAATTTGTCTATGATTTCCACTGGTGCTTTCCTCAAGAATAAAATTAGATAGTCCTTAATTCTTCCATATCTGTGTAAAGAATTAAACCCCACAGAAGTCACTGAGGTAATTCATTTTGTTCTGTAATGGTCAAGAGGTTCAGTCTATCAGAAAGGTGACTTTCACTTCATCACTGGTTTTGTAACTACCCACAGAAGGGCACGAGGCTGAAGGACAAACACGCCATGTGCTTATCTGGGAAATAACTGCACCCTCGAATGACCTCCTCTCCAGCTAAACCTTGTGCCTGGAAGCATTATGCCATCTTTTTATGATGTGCAGGTGTGCCTGGCACGGGCATCTGCTGTGCAAGCTGGCAGTGAAGCCTTGCAGGTGTGCATTTCTGCTGAAAACATCTAGTTTTGGAATGGAGCAGAGGAACACCAGTCAGGAGGTAAGCTCAGGGTCTTTACTGATTCCCCCTTCCTGCAGTCCAAACCCTGTGAACAATGAAAGGGATATCTCATCTTCCTGGAAGGACTTCCCATCTCCTGTTGCTTGTCTTGCTGGAGAAATCTCAAGTGTTTGGTAAAGGTATTTATCCTCACAGCTCACAGATGCACAGCCTTGCACCTAGGATATATTTACACATTGGTGCCTTTCCTTGGGAAATGGAATATAAAAAAGGTGTCCCTAGAATAATGCATATTATTTTCTCCCTTTTCTACATATTCCTAAACCCAGGAGTATAAATTACTGTACAATGATTTGCAAACAGGCTGGTGTGTTCATTCTCATACTTTATTCTGTTTTTAATACCCACATTAAAAAAAAAAATAAAAGAAAAAATCCAAAAAATAAAGAATAAGTAGCATTTAGGAGACAACAGGGAAAATCAGATAAATACTAATGGTGTGGTGAATACATTGGCAGAAATACAATAGCTACTGCTACCTAGTTTTAGCAATAGCACATTTAAATCAATAGCTCCTTTTTAATATTTTATGTCCTCCTCCCATTATCCTGTTCTTTTGTCCCTTTTTCATTGCTAATCAAAGCTATTGGCAATGACCTTGGCATTTTTCTATGTTTTTAGTGGCTCAGGTTTCACTTAAATTAGCAACCATAGGGACAGGTTTTTGTTGATTTACAACTCACCTACATTTTAAAAACTTTGATTGCATTTTGTAATTCCACTTGGAAGCAATTATATAATTTTTCCTTGAGAGACAAGGCTTAAATTAAAATGCTTTTGACATTTCTTTTTTCATTTTATATAGTATCCAGGATGTATCAAGCTGAATTCTTATACATACCTGATTACATTTTATGATTTTTTGCCAAAAAAGAATTTCAATCTCCCATTGTAATAATCCAGAGAAGCCATTGTCACTTTGGGTCCCCAGTTTGGGTTTGCAGGGTTTTTTAAAGATATTTGGAATATTTTCTTATGTCATTATTATTATTCTGTAGCTGTGGTAGAAGGTATAGAAATTCAATTATAAGTTTTTCTGTGTTTCATTAAAAGTGGAACATACTTTTAGCTTAAAAATTCTAATTTTTAGGAGCAGAGTTACTGCACAGTTAACTACATCTCAAGCATTTCCTTCTATATTGAGACCAGCACCTGGTAATATTCTCTGTGACACAGAAAAGCACACAGCATTCCATTATTTAAATTAGACAGGTAAGGTTAATAAACAAGGTCCAGAACTGAAGTCACACAGCAATTAAATAAGCATCAATCCAACACTGCTTTTTCACACAGACTTCTTTCCTGTAAATGGTGTTTTAGCAATTATCTTATCAGTTGCTACTAGCTCAGCAGTGATTTATGCAATTCTGCCTGTGTAGTTGAGCTGGTGTTAGATTATATCCATTGAAATGAACATAGCAGTTGCATTAAATAGCTCATTTACTTTTCAATGAGTCACAGGAAATACTTAAACCAGTTTGCCTTGTACTAGCAAAAGCTTTGTACCCAAAGTTAAAAAAACAGAGCATGATCTGATCCAAAGCTTGCTGAAGTCCTTTAAGTCTTTCCACTATCAATCAGTCTCTTATATACATATATAATATATATACATAACATGTGCAAGCCCTCTCCTGTAATGTCTCCTGTCTGCAATAACTCCTGCAGTTTTTAGTGTGTCTCTCACTCCAGTTCTCAGCTCTTACAGGGAGCTTGGCTGAGAGCTCAAGGTACACGTGCTGTTAATCTTCCTCTGTGCTTGGGGCTGCACTGTGCAAATGGGGTCCACAGGGGTCTTCCACAGCAGGCTTGGCTGGAGGCAGGCTTGGCAATCTTCTAAATGTTATGCAGTGCTTTAGCAAGATGCTGAAGAAAGCGGAGGGAAATGTAGGTGCTGTTTGCATCATGTTTATGTAGGTTCAGGAGGGACAGACCAAGTACCTGGAGAGGACATCCTGGGAGTTTCTAAATAAGCCACAAAGCAAAGCACTTGAATTCAAGTGATTTCAAAGCTGAAGAAATCAGTTGAGATGCAAATGATTGCTACCAGAGCACTGCTGCAGGAGAGAAAAGGGAGTTTGCTTTGACTCATTTTTCAAAGGGATCTATCAGGTTTTTGAGAGAGAGACAGAACTGGGCCACATGGCCCATGGGCTGAATCAATATTTCCTCTCTTATGGAACCTGCCATATGGCAATACATTAAAGGTATTTTCTCCTGCAACCCCCCACCTCAAAGCATAATCTTCCCCACGTCAGAGTTCATCTGTTTCACTTCTGTTGGGAAATGGGTGGAAGGCTCTGGGCAGTGCCTGGCCAGCTGCAGCTACTGCAGCCCAAGGGGTACAAAGGTTACAGAGCAAGTGCCTGGACACTAAATGGGGAGACCCAGCTGTCTAAGATCTGCTGTATGCCAGGCTGAGGAGATCCTGAAGAAAAAGTCAACACAGAAGCCTTCTGGATTTTTTTTGCAGCTAGAAATAGATGAGCACTACCTGGTCTGTACATCAGTAGTGACACTGCTGGCAATCCAGAAATGTTCCCACCGAGCGTGATCACACTGCCTGCGCAATGCTCTCCTTCATCTGCCCCAGACTTCAAACAGACTAAATGCACTCTTCCTGTCTTCTCTTCACCTCTGTCTTTTGTAAGCCTTTTAGGCTGCATGGTCTGCTTGGTTTCGGTGAATGAATGCTTTTATTTGCATCTTTGGTTAACTTGACATGCATTAAGAGTGATTTCAAGATGACTGAATGACAACAAAGCATTCTCCACCCAAATATTCAGTGGAAATATAAACCACAGCACCTTAACAGTGCTGTAATATGCACCTCCTGTGCACCAGAGAATAACA
This sequence comes from Pyrgilauda ruficollis, assembly GCF_017590135.1. NCBI lineage: Eukaryota > Metazoa > Chordata > Aves > Passeriformes > Passeridae > Pyrgilauda > Pyrgilauda ruficollis. The sequence goes on from NW_024524266.1 coordinate 10,258,775, forward strand.
GAGTGTTCTTCACAGAGGTTAGGGCATGAAGAAATGCCTAGTGATTATTGAGTAACAGGGAAGGCGCCCTGCCAGGCCCGAGACGCTGGGAGCTGTGGCTGATTCCAGAGAGCAATCAAGCCGTGTCTTCCAGAAGCACTTCTGAGACAGGATTCATAACGGCTTCTAATTAGCAGAAACCTGCGTTTGTCCTTGGCAACAGCAACAAAATTTTCAGTGTTATAAAGATACTTTGTTTCATAGAGGACATGGGTGAGAAGTGTTTTTTATTTTGTTGGTTGTTTTGAAAATTTGAGTATTACAAATTGTGGAACAAGGGACAGGACATTTCAAGCAAGGATGCTTTTGGAGGCTGGAGTGTAATTTCATACTGAGTCAGAAAAAGATTGGTGTAGAAACCAATGATTGCAGGGAAACAAAACAAAACAAAACAAAACAAAAACAAAAACAAAAACAAACAAACAAACAAACAACAAAAAAAAAAGCCTTTCTCTGGTGAGGGGCTTTTTACCTGAATTTTTTTTTTTTTTTTTTTTGCTATTTAAGTTCACTGTATACATGGGTGTTTAGATTTTCTAGGGAGAGCCTCAAGAAATACAATACTATGTCCACTCAGCTCTCTGAGGATGACACAGGTAGAGTAAGGTTATTCCCAGAAGATCAGCTCTGTTCTGAAAAAATCAGGGGTACTCTTGAAGCATAAGTACAACTACTCTTTGCTGAGACAACTGGGACAGATGCAGAAGAATGAAGGTAGAAAAAAAAAAAAAAAAAAAGCAGCCAGAAGAGGGACTTCATGGCCATGATATGAGAATTTAGTGACCCAGGGACCCAGGGGGTCATTTGACTTTGGTACATTCTGCCTCTAGACTTTCCATAAGGGCAGTTTGTGTTAAGGCATATCCTGTGGTCTTTGACAGTTTATTGAAAAGCATAAAGTAGCAAAAGAGCACCAGCTGCCTGCTTCACTATCAAGCTGCTGGAGGATGATGTTCTATTTTCAGCACTCTCATCAAGAATGAGCTTCAGATTAGAACCAGACTAAGGAAGATTTAGTAAAAATTTTTTTAAAAATAAAAAAGAAAGGAAAAAAGAAGGACTTGCAAGGAAAGGGAAACTGCTTTATTCATTGATGTGGCTGAACTGCTGGAAAACCTGTATTAGATTAACCACATATGTTAAGAAATTTACCCCAAATGGTTCACTTTTGTTAGCATCAAATATTTGACTGTAAGTTTGTTTTTGTAAAGCTGTCTCTGCAAGAATTGCAGACTTCAGTTCTGCCTTTGGTATGCCTGGAGGTTTTACCCCATTTCTGGTTTACTCTGCAGCCACAGAGCAGACCTGAACTAAGAGATTCCTCAGTGCTGTATGCCACTGTTCTCTTTTCTGTGAAAAACAACAGAATAGCACTTAGTTGTTTAGTGTGAATGCTGAGATGATTGGGTTGAGCAGCCTCAGACCCTTAAAAGAGGGATGTCACCAAAGTTCTAATGCATTGGTAATATTTTGTTGGTGTTGAAAATTTGCTTGGATACTACAGCAGTGGGCTCTACGGAACATGCTCCAGAAAAAGAAACCAAATATTTGCACATGCTGGAAAGAGAGTGAGTCAGAAATTGAGTGGGAACATTAATCAAAACTCAACAATGAGCAACATTGTGATGAGTCTTGCTTCATGCGTGGTATTCACCAGAAATTTCTCCCAAAATTTAAGGAGTGGATTATTTATCTGGAAATCCTTTTGCTCAAAAGAAGGGCAAAAATAGGTGGTGTAAAATAGTTATTGTTTTACACTGCAGTTTTATTCAAAGGACTAGAAGGAAAACTCCTCATTCACTCCTGAGACCTCATTTGGCTGCATGTATGCTATGGAGAGACCTTAATTAGCTAAAAAGACTCTTGGGCCATGTTATAACTTCTGCCTGGAAAACTGTTGCTGTCCATACAAAAAGAAGGCAGTGAATGGAATCAGGGAGGGACAAGCCGGGATAAATATTTTTAAGGAATTCCAAGAGTTTAGACTAATCAAACAACTCAGTTTTCATGGTTATCTGGGTAGCTATTTTGGCGCCCTGTCCCATTGCACATGCAAACTAGTAGAATTAATATATCCTGTTGATAAAATAAATCCATCAGTCACACAGTTGTGTGTCCAAAAAACAGATAAACAACACTGTTTGAAAATTAACCAGTGTCAGAAATTACGCAGCCTTCTGTATCAATAGAATTCTGGGAGAAGTCCAGACTTGTCAACACGGAAACATGCAATATGATTTAATAACTACAGCAAAAAAAGGTTGTGTCCAACCCATCTTTAATGAAGATGGAAAACTGCTAGTATTCCCACACAGAATATAACATGTTTCGTTTGCATGTGATTTTATCCTGAAAACATGTATTGTTATTGTGAAATCCATTAGCAAATGTTCACTAAAGAGGGAAAACATTGTCAACATTTTTACTGTTTATTCACTGAACATTTCTGGACAATGGTCCTTCTTGACTGACCTGATCTTCTCGTACAAGGTGACCCACTTCACAGAGAAGGAAGAGGCTGAGAATGTTGTCTGCCTGGACTTTAGTAAAGCCTCTGACACCATTTCCCACAGCATTCTCCAAAAGAAACTGACTGCTCATGACCTGGATGTGCTCTTGGCTGCTTTTGGGTAAAAACTGGCTGCATGGGGGAGCCCAGACTGGTGGTGAATGGAACAAAATCCAGCAGGCGGCCAAGCACTAGTGGTGTTCCCCAGGGCTCAGTACTGGGGCCTGACCTGTTTAATACCTTTACTGATGATCTGGATGAGAGGATCAAGGGCACCTTCAGTCAGGTTGTAGATGACACCAAGTTGGTCCTGTGTGTTGATCTGCTGGAGGGTAGAAAGGCTCAGTAGCAGGATCTGGACAGGCTGGATTGGTGGGATGAGACCAGTTGTGTGAGGTGCAATAAGGCCAAGCGCCGAATCCTGCACGTGGGTCACAACAACCCCAGGCAGTGCTACAGGGGGACAAGAGTGGCTGGAAAACTGTCCTGGGGAAAAGGGCCTGGGGGTGCTGAACACGAGCCAGCTGTGCCCAGGTGGCCAAGAAGGCCAGTGGCATCCTGGCTTGTGACAGCGGTAGTGCGGCCAGCAGGAGCAGGGCAGAGGTTGTCCCTCTGTGCTCAGCACTGGTGAGGCCACACCTCGAGAGCTGTGTCCAGTTCTGGGCCCCTCATTTCAGGAAGGACATTGAGGTGCTGGAGCGAGTCCAGAGGAGGGCAATGGAGCTGGGGAAGGGTCTGGAGCACAGGCACTGTGAGGAACAGCAGATGGATCTGGGGTTGTTTAACCTGGAGAAGAGGGCTGGGATGAGATCTCATCTCTCTCTAAAACTGCCTGAAAGAAGATTCTAGCAAAGTGGAGGTTGGCCTGTTTTCCCAGGTAACATGCCATAGAGTAAGGGGAAAGAAAGTTGTGCCATGGGAGTTTTAGATTGGATATTAAGAAAAATTTCTGCATGGAAAGGGTTGTCAAGCATTGGGTCAGGTTGTACAGGGAAGTGGTTGAGTCACCATCCCTGGAGGTATGTGTAGATGTGGCACCTGGAGACATGGTTTAGTGGTGGATTTGGAGAAGTCCTTGTTCTATATTTGAGAAAAATAAGTTTCTTCCTGTAGAGTGGGCAATTGTTTTTTCAGTTTATGGATGAACATTGCACAAAATCAAGTCTGGAATGGTCCCACAGACATCAGAGTAAGCTACCACAGGATTCGGTGTTACAGTACTTACAGCAATGTTGGACCTAGAAGTATTAGTTTATCTGGAACAGTCTCAGTCTTTCTTGTACTTAGTTAATTGATTTAAACCAAACTAAAGTGTTTTATCTAAATTCTCTGAATATTGTATCTGACCAAATACCCTACTGGTGCCTTCTATTTAACAAGAAATAAATGGAATTATATTCCAAAATAAATTGTGATAAAATATTTCATACATAGGAAATAAAAAGATGGGAAAGAATTCCTATTTCCTATATAAGTTAAGCATCTTTTTGAAACTGCAGCTATGTGTTAATCATATAAAGTGAATATTGATCCATCCTATATTCCTGGCGAGTTTGATCATTATATAACATTTGAAGAACTACTTCATCATAATAAAGAGATTTTTGCCCTGGCACCTCTCTTTCACAGACATTTCCAAACCCAAGACAGATTTTTTTGTTGTTGTTATTTTGTTTTGTTTGGAAGCATGAATTGTTTTTTATTGTTGTGTTGTGTTTTGGTGTGGTTTTAAAAGGTTAAGTTTGGCTATCCCTCATTTTCATCAAAACCAGAGCAGCCAAGATGACTTGTTCAAACTCGTAAATGGAAAAAGTACAGCACAGACAATTTTGGTGTCCTGTTACTTTTAGTGTAAAGGAGGAAATTGGAGGCTTGTTACAGTGTAAATCAGATGTCAAGCAAGCAGCTGAAATGCAGACCACTAAGTTATCTAAATACCTATCTCCAGGAGAAACCATCGGAGGCTGTGGGGTGTTTTCCTGGGGTTTCCATCCGTGCTGCTGTGACATGCTGCCCCCAGCACTCACCCACACTGGGAGCTACAGGCAACTTCTGCTTGTGACTCATGAGCAAAACTTCCTCTCCCCTCAAGTTTCTGTGGTATGTGGAGTTCTCATGGGAAGATTTCTGATGCACAGCTAAGAAGGGAGAGTTCCTTCTGATGAATTTCACCTCCTCCAGCACCTACTCTCCTCTGAAACATCAGAGGAGGACCCTGATGATATCTGGAAGTCTTTTTTGCACATTTCCAGAAATCTGATAGACTTTATTTTCTTACAGTAGAAGGCAAGGCAAGGCAAGGCCAGGATAACCCAGAAGGGTGGGTGTGAACATATAACTTCAGAAAAACCCAGTTAAATTTGCTGCTATTAATGGGCTTTGAATCCTACGGGGCTGGAACATCAACAGCCAGATAATTTTGTGAAGTGCACCTTTAATAGGAGGTTAGTATTGCAATGGCTTTAGTGGGTATACGGGGAAAAAATAAGTGATCTGGAAAATAAGAGCGACACTGTTCCAAGTTGTTTGTTCCACCGTTTTATTTTACCCAAGGAACTCTCCAAATATCTCAGCCTTGGCTTGTAAAAGTAGCTATTGAAAAAATACTAGCAGAGTTGTGGGAAACAACAAACCAGAGCTTTTTGGCACAGCAGAGGATGGACAGCACTCTAGGAGGTGTTTTCTGCTTCACTTTATGGAATTCATCACTATGGTAGTTATGCTTGTTGATATCAGTAAAGGGTGGCAGCCCTGATGAGGGAATAGTTTGTATTTGGTTATTTAGGCTGTGCCTCCCAGTGAGAGAGCACAATGAACTAAAAGGAGAGCAATAAACAAGGGAAGACATAAATCCCATATAAGGAGGAAAAAAAACCACAAGTATTTCAGTGCATAAGGAATAAGGGGATACAAACTTGAAAAAGAAACTGCAAACAGCTTTTAGTAATAGCAAAATCAGATATGTTATTTTTAGATATAGCTAATATTTTGCTTCTCCATCATAAGTGTTACTACATTTTCATTTTGATCTTCTGAAAATATGCATGAATGAAATGGAGATACATAACATATCTGATTGTTTCCAGCCTTTTTCAGGCATTTGTAGATGTGAAACTCTGATAGGCTAAAGCTATATTGAAGGTTTATGGAGCAGAAATAACCAAGAAGCTAAGAGGACTTTTCTCCGTGGTAAGCCAGATATTAAAATTGAATGATTTAGACTATTTGTATGTGGAATGTGCCCTCTGCCACAAGCCAATATGCATTAACATGGTGAAAAAGCACTGACAGAACTTTTGCTGGGGTTGCAAAGAAAAAAGTTTGAGAATAATTGGGGCAGTATTTTCAACAGATGCAGAACTGGCAAGGTAACAACACCTCTCCTTTGCTGGCATCCTCCTGTCTCTGATAAGCACAGCTCTGTCTGTAACCCCTTCATGGAAATCAAATTACATACTCCAGGAGCCTTCAGATCCTCAGATGAGGACCACCACAGACTTCTCAATGTCTCTGTAAATGCACCTTTCTGGCACCCGTGCCTTGTCTGTGCTCTGGATTACAATGCTAAACATGAAAACTGAAAAAATTCTGTGATGGTTCCAAAATGCCAATTTCTGTCTTCTTTTAGTAGCATGACAAATGTGAAAATTAGGCAATACTATAAATAATAGCATGGAAGCCTTTTCCACGCCAATCTCATAAGCCCTGTTGTAAGTATCCTCCCAGGATTTTCCTTTCCACACTTGCCTTCTCCATTAATTCACAAATTCATAAACAGCAGGGATGAAAGCACAATGAAAAAATCATCTGGTGTACTTTGGCCCAAAGTAATATCAAATACACCTAAATCATTCTAAATGGATATTTGTCTGACATCTGTTGTAGATTTTTATGGTATCCAAGCAAAATATTCCATTCTTCAGTGTTCTATTAGATTCTCAGTGTCTCTAACTTATGCTTCCCTCTCTGAAAGTCCATTACTCTTACACAGAAGAATGTGTAGAATATGCTATAGATGCTATAGAATTTTTCTTTTTTTATATTTATATATTTTTATATTGTGTATCCCATCTCCCTCGCTCTAAACTGAGTTTTTTTCTCTCCTGTAAGTCTCCTAGAGTTCATCTTGTCCAGCTACCAAACAAAGGAAGGCTCTCCTATATTTGCGGTTTGTCTTTATCTCATCAGTGTTTGCCTGTTTTCTTAATAGCACAGATTTCATGTCAAGTGTAGTAATAGTTGTGTAGTTTTTGGTTTATGTCTGTTCTTTCCCTAGTGATGTACATTCTGACTCACCCAATGTCCAACAAACACTTCCTAAATCTGTAGTGAAATGTCTCTGCCCATGTGCTTCTCAGTGTGTTTTACACAAGGAGGTGTGAAGCTCCTTTATGACTAAATAAGATAGAACAACAGGTGTCAGTCACTTTTAATGTAATTGATAAACACCACCATAGTGAATATGGTATTTTATCTAGGGCCTACTTCAGAAGCAATTCAGACTGTGGATTTCCCTCTCTCACAGAGCTCTGCTACATTACACTGTGCTCATTCAAAAAAAGGGAGTTTTACCTTTAGAGATACAAAACCAATTTCAATGCTTTCAAAAAGACTCCACAAAGAATTTCACTGTAATTTGTGATGATGGAAAAAGAATGATAGTGATATGTGACATATATGGTGTCTTTTGTAGGATGGAGCTGACAGATGGCTTTGCCATTCTTCTTGTATATGCAGCCCTAAAACACAGACACTGACACAATATTCCTAAAAACTGCTTAGCACCTCCAGTGCCTTTCTGCTACGTTCGGATAATAAATGAAGAGTAAGGACATGGACATACTCTGTCCTCTAGCAAGCAGTTGTAAGAAAATAAGCATTGTTAACATTGAGTCATCTACAGTAACAAACCATAAAATAATACAGGCTAGAGAGGGAAAAGACCGATTAAGTCATGCACTCCATCTCCTGCCAAGGCAGGCTTCTTTTCTGCCATATATTATTAAGTGCTTTGTCCAGCCTAGTTTTAAATTATTCAAGCAATTTGATATCCATTATTTCCTTCGGGAGACTACTCACCAAATTAGACGTATGTTTATTTATTCCTTGCTCTATAAATAAAATGTTCTTTGCCTATCTGCACTACTTCAAAAATTTCTTTTCAATTTTTTTTTTTAAACTTTATTACTATTGGAGTTAAGATGTAAAATGGGCGATGTAGAGGATGAGACAAAAACATGAAGTTTTCCTGGAAAAGTAAATAAAGGGAAGGTATTTTCTTTGGGTCTGTTTGTTAGTTTAATCTTGCGTGGTATCTTTATACACCTCACAAACCAGAGCCAAATAAAATAGCAGCCTTTGCACACTGTTTAATAACTTCTCGTCCTGCCAGCAAGCATCCTGTGGCAGTAAGCATCCCAAGCAGCAGTGGGGCAGATCTTTTGGGAGCCATGCAAGACACAAGGAGGCAGGAAGTGTGGGAAGTGAGTACACTGCCCACGGACTGTCCTCGGCAGCAGCAGCTTCCTGCAGAGCCGTGTATGTGGTGGTGTGGTTCCGACTCACGTATGCCAAGGGTTTCTAAACTTTTAGCCTGCTCAGAAATGTAGGATCAGCTCAGGAAAGCCCTGCAGACCTTGTTGGGTCCTGTGGATTGCTGGGTGAAGGGTAGCAAGGGGAACGAACAAGCCATAAATGTGCAGGACAGAAGAAAACACAGGTAAATGATTACAAGGAATGATTAAAAGGCATGTGCATGTGCATGGCATAAAAAGATAAATAGCAAAGAAAGTAATTTTTAGTCCCAGGTGTTCATCTGTGCCTTGTCAAGTGTTCCAGCAAGCTCGTCCCCAGCCTTATGCTCTGGTACACTTTACAAGAAGTTTTCAGGTAATGGGAGTTTAAAAATTAACTGGTGCACCCTGTGCTGCACGCTCATGAGCCAGGGCCCTTTGAAGTGGGCAGAAAAATCCCCGTCATTTCAAAGGGCTTTGAAGCTGGCCCTGGGCACACAGAGACAAGGCTTCATTTTACACTGGGACACCGAGGAGCCCTGCAAGCTGTGCTGCAGTGGCTGGGACAGTGACGGGCGTCACCCCTGCCACCCCAGCAGGGCACGGCTGCCGGGGACACTGCAGGGACAGGGCCAGGCAGGGGTGTCGGGCAGTCAGCCAGAACAGCACCCAGCCTGCAGCCCCTGGCTGGCACCTGTCTCCTGCCAGCCAGATTTGGGCAATTCAGAAGGACAGGTAGGAAGGACGAGGACTGGGCTTGTTTAGCCTGGAGAAAAGGAGACTCAGGAGTGACGTTATCACTCTCTACAACTTCCTGAAGGTGGTTGTGGTCAGGTGGGGTTGGTCTCTTTCTCCAGACAGCAGCTGACAGAACCAGAGGACACAGTCTCAAGCTGCATCAAGTGAAATACAGGTTGGGTATTAGGAAAAAGTTTTTCACAGAAAGAGTGATAAAATACTGGAATGGCCTGCCCAGGGAGGTGATGGAGTCACCATCCTTGGATGTGTTTAAAAAGACTGGATATGGCACTCGGTGCCATGGTTTAGTTGAGGTATTAGGGCATGGATTGAACTCCATAATCTTGAAGGTCTCTTCCAACCCAGTCATTCTGTGAATTCTGTGAATAGAAGGAAAAGTAACCTGCCCTTCTAAGTGATAACAAAGGCTGGGTCTTGGGATAAGCAGCAGCTGCAAAGTACTCCCCTGGGAAGCTGCCTTCAGTTGGCAGTGGGAATGACGAACAAGTTTAGCATGGACTAGCTGAAAGCACTGTGAACACTTAGAAACATTAAAGGGTAAACCAGAACAAAGCAAAGAGGACACAGTGTGGCATCGAACTGCTGCTCTCCCTGCAACTGCAGAAGAAAATGAAAGTTCTCTTTGAGCAATCATACAGAAAACCCTGAGGTCCAACAGCAGCAGCTCCTTTATCCAGATCTCCTTTTCCAATCTACTGACAAAAGAAGAAGGGATCCACCCATGCCTGGCAGCACAAAAGTACAAAGTCTTGCTCCTGAGCACCCAGAGGGAGAAGGCAGTTTCCCAGCCAGCACTGAGGTGCACACCCAGCGAGGCATCTCCCAATGCGGCCATCAGCCTGACACATCCTCCTGACAAAGCAGGTCCTGCCTCGCTCAGCAGCTCCTGCTGGGGACAAGCCAGGGAGCCTACCAGTTGCTGAGACATCCAGCCTGCCCCTGTGGCAAGGAGGGAGGGCAAGGGCTCCATCCCCACTGGCCCACTCGGGCAGCCCTTGCCATGCTGCTGTGTCTCAGCCCCAGCCCTGCATCCCTGGCGTGGCCTCACTCCGACGTGGTGGCACTGCTGAAATGCACAATGCCAGCTTCAAGGCACTGCTGAGGGACTAACCAAGGCCAGGCAGGAAAACCTCAGCATCACCACGTGGATGTTGTATTTGGACTCCCCTGTCAGAAAGGATTTCTGGTAGACTCCTCCTGGTCCCCTTGCACAACAAGAAGGCTGCCCTGGAGTCAGAGCACACCCACCTTGAGACTCAAGGCTTTTCTAAGCTGTTTTTCTTCATTTTGAATCACTTACAGTGTTATAACAAGGTCATTTGCATTGTGTTGTGCTGTTGCTAATACTGTCTGATTGTACTCCTTAGAATAGTTTTAGAAGGAAAAACATGTAAGAAATAACATCATATTAAAAAATTTATTCATAGAATAAACTTGAAAGACACAGGAAGTATTATGACATCTATCTTAAAAATATTCATATATGTTACAAGCTTCCAGTTGGTAAGAAACCACAGGTATTTCTAAGGAACTGGGTATTTTTTCCAATTTTGTGCTTGGGCACATTAATCACAATGGTGGATTTTACTCAAACAATATCTTCTTCTTCTAACCCCATGATCTCTATTTACCATTATCCATCTGGATCTACACAATTTGGTGTGTGATTCTACAAGGACAGGCACACCACATGAACAGCTGCATTTAGACAATCCAGCTGGGGATTCAGGAAAGTAAAATTCCCTGAACAAGGTGTTTCCCTTTCCAGCACCTGAGTTGAAGATTAATAAACACTTCAGGCTGTTTTAACTATAGCCACTTCTTGCTTCCTTGGCAACTATTTTGACTCCATTTATGTGAAAAGCACCCAGCATAGTATAAAATGGTGGAAAAAAATTATTGGTAAACTGAGAATTGGACTGGAAATAAGAACTCCATAGGAAGCTCACACATACCCACACATCACGTAAAAATTTCCAATGTTAAAGGATATATTTAAAGTAGTCCCTCAGAAATAGCTTGAGAATAGCTCATCCTATCCTGGGAGAGGAAGATGGACAACAGTGGTGCCTTCTTGGCACTTTGGGCTCTCAGGGCACACAGCCTGACAGCACAACAGCGTTCAAGTGAGGACAGCTCAGTGGCTGATGGGCTTTAGGCAAAACTGTAGAATACTTTGCAAAAGATGTTTATTTCTACTTGATCATTAAACTTCTCTATTCACATATGTTTTGCTTGACTCAAATATGTTTAACCATTTCATCAAAAGAATTACATGAAATTATTCCTGGATTGGTTAGTGATTTTATATTACTGACAGGCTATCCATAACTTGCTTTGCATTTTCAATATGTAAAGCAAGCACCCCTTAGATGATATAAAAGCCATCTTCAGCCACTAGTTGAAAAAGAGGTTATGTTTGCAGCACTGTGTTTCAAAAGAAAAAAACATTTAGTTCCCAAAGAGTTGAGATGTTCATTACTTTGTCTTTTATAGTTGGATAAAAACTTAGAGCTGTTGTAATTAATGATTTACCTCACAATATCACCATTATAACTCTGTGTGACACCTTTATACCAGCTTCAATGATTTCCTGTGCTATACAAATGTGGGAAGTAGTCACTTTTTTTTATTGTGCCTGTACTCAAGCTATCAGTTGAAGAAAAATGTTTTAATTATTGTCATTCATTACATGAATTACATTCATTACCATGTTAGAACTATGAAAATCTGAAAATACAGTTTTGCAAGCCACTCACACTTTCCTTGACATCTTTGATGGCAACAAAAAAAGAGAAGAAAACAGCATTTTACTCTTGACTGGGGTCTGCCGCAATGCTGAGTAACACCTTGCCCCTGGCACAGGAAGTGCTTTCATGTGGAGTAGTATTTAATATAATCATTACAAAATCCAGCTCTGAGATTGAAGGAGGTGAAGGTGTACAAACGACTTGGCCATTTGAATACTGAAGGGCAACATCTGTGCTGTGTCATATGGTATGGGGCAAAATCCCCTAAACTAGCTCCCAGCATTTCTGTGCAGGAGTGTGGCAGCACAGGCTCCATAAAGCTCTGTAGCTTGCAACACTGCTTCTGAGCTAAATTAGCCCTACTTAGCACAGCTAATTTTCCTGAGCCCACATTGACACACTGCTCAGGTGCCAAAGCCAGCCGTGTTGCTGCTGGCCTGAGGATGTCCAACAGCCATGCTCCATCACAGAGTTTATTTGGACCTGGATGTGCATGTTTTCAAGTGTGAATATCTAAATCCAGTGCCACTGTGATTTAGCTGGGCTGGGAGATGGAGCTGAGAGGCTCCCATCAGGCGAGGGGCAGCTGTGGGCTGGCATTCCAGATGAGGGCAAATATTTGCAATGCTACATCCAGTCACAATAGAAATAATTAATTTTTTTCCTGCAGAGCAATTTATTTTCACCTGGTCAAATGCTTTTATGGAAAGCAAAACAACTCAAGTGTACTGGCCAATGCTCTCTGTAACCCAGCACTGCACTGACACCGGGGGTTAGGGGACAATGGGAGCTGCTGTCTGAGCAGGAGGGCCCAGCACCAGGTGGGAACTGAGTGCCACCTTCACACTAACACACTTCTTTTCCTTCCATTATTCCTCCTGAGTGGGGCAGCTGTCCAGAGTAACCAGGAGAAGACAAACCCAGGCCAGTGCTTACTTGTTTACACCAAGGCCAATCTCATGTGCTAAGTTACATGGATGTAAGAATACACTTAAAGAAAATATACATACTTTGTACCTGGAACAGAGATGCAAATAATTTTAAATGGAAAACATGAGCTGGTGGATTCCACTAAAGAAAGAGGCTTTTCATTAACAGGAAAGTTTCCAGTTAATTTTAATTCCACCCTCTTCTGTTTATTAAACAGTATTTTCAATGATTTTGCAGGGATGACTTATGTTCTAAAATATCCTTCTCTCCTTTAACCTCCATTGTAGTCAAATTTGAGACATCATATTTTGCTATAGCAACAGTTTGCTTTCAGAAAAACAAAATTTCTCAGGGATATTTCACTTCCTTATAGAATTAAGGATTTGGTAAAGACTGAAACAGGAACATCTGAAACCAGAGGTTAGGGAATACAGAAGCATGATGTACCGCAAACTCCAGAGTATTGCCAACTGTCACAATTATTTAATATCTGAAATACCCAACACTTGGCATCCTTTTAGTTATTTGCTTTTCTTATTATTAAAAAAAATCACAAAAGAGTTTGAAGAGAAGACAAATAGATGATCCTTTGTAATGGAATTTACTGTTTATAGGGAAATATTTGCCTTGTTTGACTACCTGAACAAGCATCTTTGAATGATGACTACCAAGGAAAGAATAAATATAATAGAAATGTGTTTAAAAAACCTGAGGGCTTGGCTGGGAAAATGATACATGATATGAGGGAAACTGTTATAATGAATTCCAGTGGTTCATACAAAAATACACAACTGGAAATATGATTCATGAATATAAAATACTTGATATATTACTTATGGAGAGTTAATGGGTGTCACACACATAAAATGCATGCCACAGAGTTGAATACCTCAACCTTATGCACCTTTCTCACCCAAAAAATAAACACTGTCTCTATATCACCTAGCGACAGATTTATTTTTTTTCAATTACAAATGTCCGTAAACTGAGCACAGTGCTGGTGTTAGAAAGCTGGAGTGTATAGAGACACGTTTCAGGCCCTGACAGAGAACAAAGCACATTTTGACTATAATATGGTCATTATGGTCACCTGGTAATTGGTTCTAAAAAGCCAGCAGTGAACAAAAGCCTTGCCTGAGGAAATGCAGACTGTGAGTGCCAGAGCTGCTGGGAGGATGAGACACAGCAGCCAGGAATGGAGCAAACACTGGCAGAACAAGGTGCTCACACAGTGCCCACAGAGACCCCTGTCAGACAGAGGAGGAACAGTCAGTCCCAGATGGAATCCCTTTTAAAAGCACCACAGTGGTGATGACTCATTGCTGCAATATTAAAATATCCACAACCATGTTTTAGGGGAAAAAAAAAAAAAAAAAGCATAGCTAAGAATGCCCATGTGTAATGTGCACCTATATATACATCTATCCACATGTATGCTAGGCTTCCTATAAGCATTGTGGACAGCTTCTGTCCTGTTAAAAAAGTAAGGAATGAGATAAAGGAACTCAGAGGATTCAGTGTCTGTGATAGCCTTTGGATACATTTTACCCCAGTATGCACAGGCACTGTGAACAATCCTGTATTTAGTTGCATTTGCAAATTGGTTAGCAGCTTTGTTTTGGGTTACATGTGTTCTGCGGTTTGCTGACTGACAGTGTATTCTCTAACTTCAAAATCAAGTCCAAAAAAAATAGATCATTTTAAGCCCCATGCTCCAGGCTGTCAAACAGCCTCCAAACTGTCATAGACTCTCCTTTCTAGTGAGGCCAGAGAAAAGCCTTTTCATAATCTGGGTCATGATGGAGTTTTATGTTTTTGAGAAAAATATTCTGGCTTCAGAACAACAATACAGCATATGTAACTGAGATCTTTCCCCAAGCTCTCCTCCTCTGTTTCATTCTTTCTTTTCTTCTATGTTTATTTTCATCAGATATATATATATATCTCTATCTCTATCTAATCTATATCTATATCTATATCTATCTATATAATTTATATATATATATCTATAATATCATAGATATATATTCTTTAATTTATGTATTCTGTATGAAAAAGGTCCTGGCAATAAAACTTTGGTATTTAGTCTTCTAAATTCTTCCTCTTTCTGGTTAGGACTACATTCTTTTCTCTGCTGGAAAAGACAAAGATGAGCAGATTTCCAAAGCCGAGCAACATTTATTTTTCCATCACTGTCCTCACATTTTAAGATATGCAATCAATCATGAAGGAAAGTGTAGCAGTTAGAGTAACAGGCAAGGCCATCTGCCCATGTGGTACTAGAGGGAGGTATGGAGTGGAAACAAGAAGATGTTGCCAAAAGCCCTGTCAAATGTAGAGACAGAGCCAGGCTGTGACACAGCAGAGATTGAAGCTTCCCACAATGCAAAGTGGGATCTCCTAAACTGGGATTGACAGTGAAAGGAGAGGGGTGAAGCAGGTGTCTTCACTCCAGAAAGAAGGGATACGATGGCAATAGCAGGGAACATATCTTGTTGGAAATGTGTGAGGGTTTTCTTGTGTTTTCTTTTTAATTTTAATTAGGCTATTCTATCAAAACACCTCCTTCACAGTCCCAGAGAGAACAGAGTAGTTAGTATGAGCCAACACTGAATATCTTGACAAAGTTATTTGTTGGTGTCTCAGATGAGATTGACTCAGCTCAATCTTCATAAGTATGGAAACTTTTCAAAACCCCTTTATCTACTTATATATATCCATATATATATATATATATAACTTTTCTACCTCACTCTCTTCTGGACTTCACTAATATATCCTTTCTCTTCTCTTTGAACTGCCCTTTAATCTTCTATTCTTCTTTTCTCTTGATGTTTTCCTATGAATATCTTCTGACTTAACCACACTTCCTTCATACATCTCAGATCCTCTTCACAGAAGACACCTTGATGTAAATAACTTTAAAGATGTGGGAGAAAAAGAAATCAAGACACAAATCTGAAAAGAGCTGTCAGCACTCCTGCCATTAATTCTCTTGTTGCAGTAGTTTTGATGGGAGTGATGCAGCAGGATGTTTTGTCTGGTGGTTTGGTAGGAACCCAGACAAGACTTTTACTATAATGGTTGTTCTCTGACCTAGAATTTATGTATCCCTGGATCTTCCCTGGATTATGTTGCCCACACAGAGATAATCCAAGTTTTTGCTTTGTTCTTTTTCTGCTGTTCAAAGAGTGGGTTTATTTTCTCTTCCTTTCAAAATAGTGTAGGATTTTCATAGTACCAGTCTAACTGATGGGATTGTTTTTCATTTGTAGTGAAAATTCCTAGAGACTTAACACTCCTAGTTTAATTTCAAATCCACAATATTAAAATTGGCTTTGATGTTAGGCAGGGAGAGTCTGCCCAGCCAACTGTAAATACATGTAAAATGCTTACACTTATTCCATTACAGCACACATCTGTTATTATATTAAACCGTTAATAAAGTTACATTTAAAGGCTTCTAAGAGTGAGACAGAAACTTCCCACAGAGGGAAAGTATTGAGTAAGTATTTCTGCTGTCTTTAATTCCTTTTGTCTAGACATCACAACAGCCCTTAGGCTTATCCTGCCAATGTCAATATAGTCCCTTGAGGATACGTGGCAAATTAACAAATTTAGCAATAAAAGTAATGGGCTGAGAATTACCTAAGTATAGCAATAATACAGCATTTATTAATGAAACACACAGACACACACATGCATACAAATATATGTCCTTGCAGGCACACATATCAATCTGAGCCAAATTCCCCCACTCATACCACAGCAAGTCTGTTTTTCCCACATTGATTTTTATATGCACAGTTTTTCATGGCAGATGGATCTGACAGTTAGGCCACTAAAATGGCAATGAATGAGAATAACAACATGGATGTACAGTGCCAGATCTGTGCACAACCATAAAAGTGCCCACATGCTGCAACAGCCACTCTCCTCTGAGGTGACAGAGCCCAGGCACCCCCTAACTCTCAGAGAGTGCCTGCAGGAAGGTACCCCCTATTGCTGGTTTTGTATTCTGTCCCACCTCTCTCTGAGCTCAGCTGGCCCACTAATCCCAGGTGTCCTCCTTGCAGATGGAGCAGAGTGGCACAGGAGGAGCCCTCTGCCATCCCTCTGGGGCTGCAATGACACGGCAGGACATTCAGATGTGACCACACGTTGCTGGCTGCTCTGGTGGGGTCACCTAGAGCCCCTCCACAGGTGCTCCTGCAAGCAGGCAGGACCAAAGAGCCTCTCTGAATGCTTCGGTGCTGGGCTAATGAAACAAGGGGATTGCACCATTTGAGGCTGAACATTTTCCAGCTGGAAACAGGACAGTGCCTCTCACTTCACAAGGAGATACATGGAAAAGATGGGGGTGGGGGGAACAGATGGGACACACAAGTTGTTCCAGCAGAGGTTCCATCTTCAATTAAGAAAAAACCAACTTTTTATGGTGAGAACTATCAATCACTGGAACAGCCTCCCCAGGGACAGGATGAAGTACCCATAAATGGAGGGTTTTAACATGTAATTGGACAGGTGCTAGATAATGTCATTTGGGCTCCCTCTCCCATGGAGGATTGGGCCAGATGATCTTTCAAGATCCTTTTTGGCCTGGGCTGTGTTGTGGTTCTGTAGTTTGGCTGGAAATCTGCTTGAGTTCTCTTGACACTTATCTGGGAGTGCCACACCAGAAAGAGTTTTTTATGAACAGCTTTAACTACGACACTCTTCTAAACCAAAATGCATTAAGAGGAGAAACCCTGTTCTGTCACAGTGCAATGGACAAAAACATATTCCCAGATTTTAGCAGCTCCTGTAGTTGGTGAGTGGATTGAACAAAAAGGCCAAACTCACCTGCAGTGAGGTCTTTCCCTTGGTTCTTCATTCCTCAAAATGAACAAGGTAATTTGAGCAAAGAGAACACAATAATCTCCTCCTGATACACAAACTCCCCCTTTTCTATAAGAGCCCTAAATCACCTTTTGCTCCAAGCTCCATTTCCTTCGACACAGAGCATGTAACAACTCAGCATCCTTGCAGTAACTTTATATCCATCTCATTGTCACTGCATGGTATTTGCAGTTCTAAACATTACCAAGGTCAAAACTGAATAATGGACTCGTAAAATATTTTTGCCTCTTTAAAATAATAAATCTCCACTTTTCATAGACAGCATCCCATACTATTATTTTCTTGAAAATCTGTTAACAAAATCAAATATTAGAGCAATAATAGATATAGCTATGACTTTCATTTTTTTTGTGAGTTTTTGGTGAGTTTGTACCTTTCTGAACATATTGCAATGTTATATTTATCCTACATTATTTTTCAAGCACCCCCATTAAATGTTATAGTAAATTTCAGGTTATAAAAGTATTGTACAGATTTCAACACTGGATGAATATTATCCACACCAAGCAGCTCAGATTCTGTCTTCACATACCTCTCCAAAAGAGAGTGGGAATTCACCAGTTTAACTGTGGATCAGTTTGTTATTAGGGAGATAAACTGTCTCCGTCTCTCTGGGTGCCTCCCAGTGAACCCAAACTCCAGATTTTCTTGAAAGAATGGCTATAGATTACAGTCTCTGTGGCTTCAAAAATTTAATATCATAGGAGGAAACATAAATGGCCTCAGGATGATATTACACCTTAAATCTCCTTTTAAAAGAATGCAAAACAAGAAAGTTTTACACTTTCAAGCATGGATGCTGTCATTAAGCTGCTCTGACCAGTCCTGAAAGAGTTCATGATTTTTTTCTGTTTGTTGGCTTCTGTCACCACAGCAACTAACTGGTTCTACATGAAGCTACAGTGCAAGCCAGCAAAGCTGTAATGGAATACATTCCTTAGCATGAGTCAATGCCTGCACTGGAGAGAAAGCACACTGCTTTGGAAATGGGCTCTAAAATGGTGTGCTGCGGTCAGACTGGGAATAAAACACTGTCTGAAATCAGATTTTTCTCTCTTCTGTGTATTTTTAATTATAAGTACTTTAGTTATGCTTTGTGGTGGATTGGGAATCCTGGTCTTTCAGTGTGACTGCAGCAGTGGGGAGGAGGGAGCTGGAGCTGAGGCTCTTTAGTGCCCTGCAGGACACACACACAGATTTCTATCGCTCACAGTGGAGGCTGGCAAATATTTCCTTTGGTGTGGTGATTTCCACGCTGTGTCCCACAGACCCCTGGGGATTTGCTGACTGCTTCCGTAAGGTCTTTCAAGTGGGACTATAAAACACAAGACTACTGGCATTATAATTTAAATTCACTATCCCAGGATCTGTCTTTCCTTTGGAAAATTATAGAAGGCCAACAACTCATAAAACATTGAAATTCCCTGATATGTATAATGGAATAATACCTACTGTGTGAAGTGCATCTCCTTCAGCCAATATAAAACCAGCATCAGAGAAATTCTGATTGCACTGAGAATTACACTGCTGCAGATGGAGAAGGCCAAAACTTTTCACTGGATAAGCTGCTTCTGTTCATGTTGAATGAAAAACAGACATTGATTAATAAAGAATCAAATATATTTTGTCATGTAATTTTCAGTGGAGAGCTATGTATCAAATAATTAATTACAAAGGTAAATTCAATAAAAAGTAAATTCAAATTATATTCCAAACAGCAAAGCACAGTAATGATTAAAGTTAAGTAAATTATTAAACCAGTGCATTTAATAAGATGCATGTGAGGTTACCAGTCTGTGAAGAGAGTTGCATGAATTCTAGGTTTTTGTTTTAAAGCAATATTGCATTGTCCAGGTTCATAAATCAGCAACCAGAGAAAATCTAAGAGTGGATTGTTTTTGCACTAGTGTAATTCTCTGTGCAGCCAAAGCTGCTTTGGACATTTTTTTTTTTTTCTGAGAACAGAATGAGAGCTCACTTTGCATCACAGCAATTATGTCATCTGCTTTAGAAAACATTTTTCTAGAACTCCACCCACAGGCTGGAAACCCCAAATGTAACCTGTCACATTTGTCCTAGTAAGTACAACACATTAATTACCAGCAATTCAATAATTCTTTCTTCTTGGAATTCCTTTCTGTAATATGATTTAATGTTTCTTTCTTTCAATGTTTCCTTAAAAACATTTATTATAGATGTCTTAAAATTAAGCTGTAACTTCCTTATAATAAACCCAAATGCCAAATTCATTTGTTCCCTTATTAGTGAAGCTTATTAAAGATTTATGTGAGATATCAGAGTTAGAAATAAATTGGTCAGGATATATTTTTGTTCTCAGTTTAAAGTAACTGCTTGATCTCATATTCTGGTGCCCTCCCTTCTCCCTAGATATATTTTCACATGCAACTATAAATCTGACAGCCATGAAGCTTACTTTTATCCTATCACTAATGGGTCAATTGCAACCACAAAAATCTCATTAATTCTTTCAAGCAGACTTACAGGGGCCACCCTAACAAACTGTGATTCATCAACGCTCACTAGTAGAAAACTTGCTCAGAACATGAAATGCGGTGATTACTTTGCCTTCTCTCTTACAACAGACAATACATAATGCTAAAGAGTAGAAAATATTTTGTAATTTATTCCTGTCACATTGATAAATATTAATAATGGTATTGAAAACTGCAAGGAGGCACACAGGAATAGCAGAGTGAGGCTGATAAAATCTTGTAGATTCATAGATTAGTAAAATTATTACACCACCAGCCTAACTTCCTGCATAATGTCACCTGGGGAATGGTATCCAGCAACCCATTTATGGAGTTTAACAACTTATGCTCAGCTCTGGAATCACTTCAGACAATTTCAGTTAAAAGACAGAGAGCCCCCTACTTCTCTTGGTAATTTTGGGTATCATTATCACTATTAAACCTATGTGAAATTTTTCTAGTAGCTCAAATTTTCTGGCCATTGTTCTTGTTATGTTTTTCTCAGTGAGATTTCTTGGGGTGAAAGTATCATTGATGATATTTTATGGATGAAAAGCTTATTTTGTGTATATAAAAATGTTGTACTCTTTAAATTTATGACTTTATTATAACCATTTTGAGATACTTGTGTTTTCACTTTCTACAAAAGAGTTTCAGAACAGTACAAAGTACTCCAGTGTCTACACTATAAACAAAGATAAAATAATTTTCCTGGTTCTTTACACTACTTCCCATTTTATACAAGCATCAATTATTTTAACTATTTCACAATACTTACCTGTATTTCCACTTTAATGAATGAAACCTCACTCAAGCCTTCAAGGTCACTGCCCCAAGGTACAAAATTTGCAACAGTAATAATCTTCTAACACTAACACAATTTTCTAATACATTAACAATTGTTCCAAGACTTGACATTAGTTTTGCACATTTCTTTACTTCTAGGAAGTGGTTTAAAAATCTGGATTCAAATCTTTATCTGGACATGCTACAGAATACCAGATATTCCCACAGTTCTGCTCAGTCATCCAAGATGATGCTTGAGTCCATTCTGTACCGGTTTCTGAATTTTCTCTTACAAAAGGCAGGATGTTCCCTGTTCAAAAGGACAGCTGGCTCTTCTGTGTATCAGAAGGTGAACACTTTATCATAACTAGATGGGAGCTCTCCAACTGTACACAACTTATTTTTTCAGGTAAGAGCACCAGATGCCAGGAGTTCCTTAAAGAATGTTACCTTGTGCCAATCCAGACGTAGAACAAACAGGACTCCTTGAAGGTGCTGAAAAACTTAATCCTGTTGCAAATTAGATCATATGACACATGAACAGCTCCCTCCAACCCAATTTGTAAATTACACAGTGAAGGGGACTGAAGCTATTTAGGAATTCCTTTCATCCTGCCTCTCTCCTTCCCTGCAATGTGCACTCATCAGACGTACACTTGCTTTTGCTAAAATGACCAGGCTTGCTGGGGTCTGCTTTGCTGTACATAAAGCTTAACTATTGCAAAAGTATTTGCAGGATTGAGCCCAGTGTGACTGCCAAGTAGAAAACTTTGCTCGGGTTTCTTTTATACTTCTTATCTACCAGAGGCTGGAAACATAATTTTTTTTTTTTTTTTAATGGTGTAATCATCAGTTAAAAAAATGCTGGTAGCATAGCTTCATCAAATTGGAAATTCATGAACCAGACGTGTCCTGCTCTCTTGCTTACTGGCTTTCTGTGACTGGAATTACTTTATTTCACGAAGTACAAGCCTAAGGAGCCAGGTCCAGATTCCAAACAGGAGAGTTACCAGAATAACAGTGATCCAATGTATTTATTTTGGAGAGGGAAACCTATGGGTTGTAAAACATACTTCAAGAATATCTCTACTGCAAAGTGCAAAATAAAAACAAGTCGGAGATAAATATAGACTCTTGCCCTGGGCTACATGGAAAAAAGACTGTTTCAAAAGCAGTGCACATAAATCCAGGGAACCAAGATTACCTTAGTTCAGCCTGCCATAGATCTATTTTCCATTATGGGTTAGATATGAAGAACAATTGCAGTAATATTTTTAATTATAATAAAGAATGAACAACATTTCCATATTATAATTATTTTAATTATAATAAAGAATGAACAAGATTTCTAAAGACTAAACCAGACTTCTGTGCAAATTTCAGCCTGTGTAGCATTTGTCAGGGTCAGAGCAGGAAGAGATGGCAAAATTCCCCTCCTTTTTAGTATGTGTTGAAAAAATCCACAAGAGGTATCTCCATTGGCCACACCAAAGAAAAATAATCTCTTAAATCCATTTGGAGTGCAGTTGAAAAGTTATTGTGGGTTTTGCTGTTTAATAGAACTACGGAAAAGGAAATGAAAATGAGATTTCAGGAGCTGTTGGAAGAGGTATTCAAAAATGCCTAGGATAACTCAAACAAGCAAGACAGAGAACCATTCTACCACATCTGAATTTCTTCTGGTATGTAGACAACTCAGAATAACTCTAGCTCAGTATCTCTGCATGATGGTGCTTTTCAATGGTAGAAGACCTTTTTAAAAAATCTATTCAAAATATGGATTTTTAAAATTATTCTTAATGGATCTCCATTTGAAGGAACAATATAAATCAAGACATGCCAACATTACCTGCATAAAATTTCAAAACACTTATTCCCACCAGCAAAAGTCCAAAAGCATTCCCCTGAATGAAATTTGACAGATGTGAAACCACTAAAAGAAAGAACATCTAAAAAAATCAATTCTCATTAAGATCTGAGTTTCTCCCCACTCTCTGAAATATGTGGATTTGGGTATGCTGCTTTTACTTCCCCAGGTACTCATTTCTCCTAGAACAGGTCAAATTAGCATCATTATGGCCTTAATTGCAGCGGGGCTGTTTGCCAATATTATGATTATGGCTTTCCAAAACATGCATGGTCACTTTTAAAATTGCTTTTAATTATGTCAAATTTCAGTTTGACAACATTAAATGTTCAAATTCATTAAGAACCTAATCAGCTGGCTGCCTAGATATTTTTCAAGAAGCCTTCAGGACAGGCTGACAGATCCACAGCCTTTTTTGCATATAAACATCCCACAGATAACAATGCAGCTTTGCGCATGCAAAAAGAGGATTGTTTTCAGAATTAATGTCCTTGTAACAATGGCCTGCATAGAAGTATGGTCAGAAACTCTCGTGTTGAGGTCCTTGAGATTCATTATATTCTAATACTGGTGATCTGGTACTACAAAGGGTTACAATTAACTGCAACTTTCCAAATGTTGAGTAGTAGTCTGGTTAACAGGAACCTTTCCTCTTCCACTCAGTTACAGCAGTTTTCCAGCTATGGAAGGAATAACAGCCTTGCAGAAATGAGGTCTGGTAAGGAATAGTATCAGAGTAACAGTCTAGATCAGAGGAAGCAGCTGGCAGCCTGTGGGATGATTTTACTCAGCCTCTGACAGTTCAAATTTCTTCTAGTGTGGTTGCAAATGCTTAGGCCCTTTCTTTGATCAGCAATAATTCCATCCGAATTGAGAGAGCAGCACAAATGGACACAGATGTGCCCAAAACTGGCATCTGTCCCACTGTACTGTTAAGAAGCCCTGATCTAAGTATCAGTGAGCCTCAGAAGGTGACATTGTCTCATTCTGGTTTTCATGGGGCCAATATTTTATTAAAAAAAATAAATTCTTAAATATAAAATACTACAATAGCTCAAGTGCCCAGTAAAAATAGCTCAAGTGCTTATTTCAGTGTCATTGTGGGACTTACATTAATTCTACTATATTAACAAGAAAATTAATTACTCTTATGAGGGCAAGATGCTACCTTTAATGTCAAACATTTCATTTGACCCAAGGCATACTGTTCCTTGCAAAATGTTTTGGTTTTCCTAGTGATACATCTTTTGCTGGCATGGGCAACCTGCAACAGAAGCATGGCTGAGTCCAAACTACATGCACTGGGAGAAATGAAGAAGTTATTCCTATCTACTGTCCAGGAAAAGTCAATCCAGAAGCAATTTGTTAAGTATTTTATTCCATTTCTTTCCATTTATGACCTTGAACATTCTTTAACATATAGCTAACAAAAGGCTTCAGACTACATAAGACTTTATAAATATTTCAGTTATGGGTAGGCCAAGTGCATAATCTAATTACTAAAATGACTACCATATTAAGGCAAAACAGAAAGAAAATCAGTTGAATACAGCTGCCTGAAGCACCACCATTTTATATTTCAAACTCTGGCCTTTCCTTAGCTGTGGAGGAAGTGGAAAGAAGTGTGCAGGGCAAATGAGGGAGTTCTTTAGCTGACTGAATGTACGAGTTCAAAAAAGTTTGGAAAAATAACAGGAAAACTCATACCAGCTCAAATTTCATTTGCTTCTATTTTTGATCTGTTCCTTCCACTAAACTTCTCCTAGAAGAGCTATAAAAAAATCCACTCTGGAAATCTACAACATTCATACCACTTTGGGTCAGCCAGCTGGGTCACTTGTCTCAAACACTTTTCCAGCCATTGAGAAATGTTCTCTCGCAAATTCTGTTTGTCCATCTTTCCAGGCCTTGTCTTCTGCTGTCCTAGTGAGAAAAGGTAAAAATAATATTCTAATATTGTGCATCCCTTGGTTTCATGACTGCCTATTCCTCACAAGTACCCATGACTACCATCACTGAGTTTCCCTTTTAAAATTCTCCCTGGATAAATAGTAGTACTGGAAATCAATGCGCAGTCATAATGGTTCTGAAATGGACTTACCCAATCCTTTTTTCCAACATAGGTCTTCAGATTTTTTAAAGCATTGATCAAGCTGAATATCTAAATAGCTCACTACATGTTGCAATTAGAATGGATTAAAATAATTTAGGAGTTAAATTCTGAAGGAGAAAAAACCCATATAATCTGTGTATAAAAAACAAGCAAAACGTATCTATCCAGCCATCCTGCAATCTTAAAAATGTCTATTCCAGCCTTTGTGGAAACCAGATACACAGTCTTGGTGTCTACTGAAAATTTGAAAAAATTAATGCAAAAACAGAACCCAGTTCACAGGAAATTGAAACAAATTGCTATGAATCTTGCTGAAAATTACTGTTAAACAGCAGTATAAAAATGTAACACATGAATTTTCCTTATCTGTCCCTACTACATTCAACTTACACCGTGCCCTTCCTCAGCAAAATGTTGCTTCAGGTAAATGGGTTAGCAGAATTTTACTGGTTTAAGTGCCTAATATAGGCATTGAAATAGTTGACTTGCTTAATGTATCAGCTTTGCTTGAGGATTAAAAAAAAAAAAAAAGCCACCTGCAAAAACAATAGGAAACATCTCAAGAAACATAATTTGAGTTTTGGCTATTGAGGTTTGTAATGGAAAAGAAAATTTGCTGTTAATTGCATTATATGGCATCAGCTAGATAATACTGGATTCTAGCTGGTGAGGGATTGGGAAAACACTGCTTGTCATATGAAAGAGGAGACAGATGATTAAAAGAGAGCAAAGAGAGGTGGTATCACACAGTAAAAAGATACAAGACATAGTTGCATGAAGTTTATGGGACTCTAAAGCAGTTGAAGTTAGTCAGACAAAAGTAAATAAATTCTGCCTTATTTGGCAGAGACTGTAAAATTAATGAACACTTAAAAATAGTTCCAAACATGAACTCTTCCTCATGTTTACTCATTGTTTAAGTGCATCTGAAGTTAATCATGCTTCCAAACTCTGAACATAGGATACACAATCTTCAGATATTTTAATGATTTTTCTGCTTTCTTTCTAAGTATTACAGGCTTGTATTTTTGACTGAAAATGTGCACACATTGATATATTTGAAAGCTAATACACAGTGGGGTTGACTGCAAACATATAGAAACAATGGGAAACTTCTGATTGATTCTGATTGAGTCTGGAGAAGACCAGTGATCTGAAAAGCAGGAGGATAAATCTTGTTCTCATCAAGATGGTAGCTACACAGACAATCCTTCCTAGCCTCCCCCAGCTGCTTTCTGGAGAGACATTCCCCTCTTCCTCCCTCTCCTGTGCCTTTACAGTGAATTACTCTTCTGCAAATATTTTTGCAAGCATGTCTATGTTTGCAGCACACCTTGGCCCAGAGTAAAGGCTCCCAAGTTTTGCAGGCAAGATAAGCACATCAAGGAGATAGACAGCAGGAATAAAAATCATCTCTGTGCAGGGTCAGCTAGAACCATGGGCAAAGCTGGAGTTTGCCTTGAACAGCTAACAGACTTGATTTTTTTTATTTTTTAAAAATTATGATGATGCTTACTTTGCTTGGAAAGATCCCTGGAAAGTCCTGCTGGTTGCTGCTGCTGCCAGAGAGGTCCTTGGGGCTGCAGCACTGCTCAGGCAGGCGTGGTGTCTGTGCTCCCCATCTCCCCCCCGGCCTCAGCAGCCACAAACCCAGCTCCACACAGCTCTGCTCACAGTTTTATAGCTCTCCCTACTCCTTCCTGGCCCAGGACACAGGCCCAAATTTTGCTTAGCCAGCACAGCCTCCTCAAAACTACTGAGAGGTTTTGGACCACTGCTACCTTTGGCCTCTTTTGCAGGACTTGCCTGACTGACAGCAAAGCAAGAAAAATCTAATATCTGAATGTAAAGGAATAATACAGCTAAAATAGTCTGAGTTTTTAGGACAAAATTGCATAGAAGAGCCTCTTTAAAAACAAACCTATTTAATACCAAAAGAATAACATTTAGAAAAAGCTGTGTAGCCAATAGCCATTGTCCTGTAATGCTCAGGACCAGGTGACACTGAATTGAGCTCTAACAAAGCTATTCTTCATTTTAAAACCTAGGAACAAAATAATAATACAGGGTTCATTCTACTCATACAGATTACCAGAAGAGATTCAGCAGTCTGGTGAAAGTTAGTAATGTTTCCTTAACAAATCTTTACATTTAAATATTTTTCACTGTTCCTTAAGAAAAGAGAAAACCTAGATGGAAAGTTTTTCAGGCTGAGGAGACTATTCTTCACATTTCTGAAGTTTTGGGGTTTCTTAAAAATTCTATTCCCCATTCTATTTGAATGCATTTAGAGCAGTCTTAGTTGCATAATTGAAGATACTTTTGAACATCCTTAATCACATGGAAGAAAAGAATTTCTGAAAGTGTGAGATTAGAGAGATAAATCTTATTTCACAGTCCTCCACAAAGGGGTAATAGGATATTTTAGTATCAAAGCTTAGGAAGCCAAATTAAAGAATGTCCTCAATTCTGTAATTTGATTGATCTGCTTTCATAAGTGTTCTCTCCTATAATTATTTGCAGGGTTTCTGCAAATGGATCCAGATGCACACATGCTAAAGCAAGCAGCATCATATCATCCCAAACTAGAGGAGCAGGGGTGAATCACAATCTGCTAAGGGCTGTCAGGATCAATATGGCTTAGTGCAAAATGGTTTTATATTGTAAGAGTTTGGTGTAGAATGGTCATGACAGGTCCCTCAGGGTGGAAGTTTTGTGATACAGGACCCTTTCTGTACACCATAGCACTGGCTTGGATTTTGCAGAGGTTAAAAAAACTTTTCAACCAGTGCTGCTGTGTTCCTCTGGTGAAGGGATGAGTGCGGCGTAGATTTGATTGCACTCAGATGTATGAGCTTCATTCAAATCAGAAAAACATTGAAATTATTAAAGAACAAATCTGAATTAGGCATTCCTTCCCCTGAGGGAGCAAGGGTACTGAGGGCAATAGAAACAAATCAGGTACTGAGACATCCCCTTCCTTGTGCTCAGGGAAAGGAAATAAACACCACGGACACAACTGGGGAAGCAATACCAAGCGGTCACACCCATTCTAGTGTAAGCAGTTTATTTTCAGTTTGTTCCCTTAATGTTATCCTAACGGGACTTTTCCAAGTAACGAGGCAGCCCCCAGTGGCCCACTGCTGAAATGGCTCGTACTGACTGCAGGGGAAAGTGCAGAGGCGCTTCCGCCCCAGGAGAAAAGTGTGGATGCGCTTCCATCGCTGGGCTACACTGCCGCCCCACGGCACTTCTGCCGCACAGCTCTCGTTTCCACCCTCTAAAACACCAACAAGGCCACGATCAAACATAGTTACCTATGGTTCTGTTGGCAACACAATTCTGACACATTGTGCCTGTTCTATTCACTTGTATTTTTAGGACATATTCGGAAGCACAGAATCTCCCATTTAATTCGCGAGAGACACAAACCTGAGAGGGGCAGAGGATCAGAACTCAGTTATTTGTAAAATTGTGGTCTGAAAGGCAGTATGTAAATCAGTGGTTTACAGCTAGCAGCAGAGAGCAGAACCCAGCAAAGAAAAAGCAGGCAGTGAGCAATGGAGCTGACAAAATCCTGCAGGAAAGAATTTGCACTGAAGTGGCCCATAAGCGAGTGTTGGTCAAAAATATTCTGGCATTGTGGAAAGAAGGATGTTACACAGAGCTTTATCAACAGAAATGTTATCTCTAAGGTGCTGGCAAATACAACACAGCAGAAGAAGGATGCCTGTGTAAAAAAGATTAAGCAGAAACAGTTGGTTTCTTTACAAAGCTTTCTATGATTTCACAAATGTTTATTTTAAAGCATTTGCCTGAGCCTTCTAGACACAAAGCCTAAGATATCAGTTTTGAATAAAACTATACATTTGTAAATCCCTGAAAGACATGCATGAAAATATCAAAATGCAGAAGGACTGAACTGAGCCTCAAACACAACTATTCATAGAGATCCAGCAACAACAGAAAATATGTCTGGTTTCATCTGCTCTCAGTTTTCAAGCTGATCAATGCTACATTCAAATAACTCTACGGTAGCTGGGCTTACACAGAAGAGTAAAGTAGCATCTCTTTTCCCATGGACTTTAGTATGTAAACAGGCAGAACCTTTTCTACAGCAGTGCTTCTCTTAAGTTGTAATACTAATTGTTCCTGGGACTATAAACCTAAGAAAGTTAACATAATGAGAACAGAGGCATAAAAAAATAAAAAATTCGAGCATGAAAAATGACATTATAACTTTGTAAACAAGCATCCTTCTCCTTCAAGAGGTTGCTGTTTCCCAAATAATAATGCAGAAAAGCAATCAGAATGAAGAACAGAAAATACACTTTCTTAATCAATTTTTCTATCCCTACTAGAAGCAAAACATCTGGAAGATCCTAGAAAACTGCCTCTCCTCCAAACTGCAGTGTCTCCAAAGGATACAAATAACCTGAAGGATTTTGACAGTACAATTAAGTTTCTAATTCCCCCATCTGTGTTGCTGTCTAAAGCCGAAACTACTAGAACTGAATGGAAAGTAGTCAGAAGGGTTGGGAGACACAGATCAAAATAGAGATATTTTCAGTGAGAAATGCAGAGAAGCAACGTGGACCTGAGAAAAGAAAGAGAGGAATACTGATCAAAAAAATGCTTGGATAAGTAAATTGAATGAAAGTGGGAAGGACAGGAAGAAAAATGGGAGGAGATAAATAAATGGAAACATAAAACAAAGACTAATGAGAGAAAAGATTGTTCCTGCAGACGAGTTTAAAACAGTATAGTGTATTTATTAATATTTAGAATGGGAGGATGCATCTGGAGTAAAGCTGGTGGTTTAGATTTTAAATATGGAAAGGGAACTAAGACTACATCTGTTCTGTTTGATAACCTAATTCTTCAGACCATTCCCAGGATCTGGTCCCTCTATTCACATCTGAATATGTTCATCCACTTGTGTGCTCTCACTCGGAGTTAATTGACTGCTTCCCACCAGGAAGAAGCCAGGGCAGGGCCCTGGAGGCTGCTGTGTGACCAGCACAGATGACACTGTGGCACCATCCTCCCCAGGCTGTCCTCC
This sequence comes from Pyrgilauda ruficollis, assembly GCF_017590135.1. Classification (NCBI taxonomy): domain Eukaryota; kingdom Metazoa; phylum Chordata; class Aves; order Passeriformes; family Passeridae; genus Pyrgilauda; species Pyrgilauda ruficollis. The sequence goes on from NW_024524266.1 coordinate 10,288,494, forward strand.
AAAATGAAGGGAGCCAGCTCACCATCCACCACAGAGGTTCTCACACAGCCGAGCACGCAGCAGGGTCCACTCAAATGCCACTCAGAAGGGCTGCTACCAGGCCTCAGTTTATTTCAAGCATTTTGAATTAAATGAACATTAAGAACAGAGATTACAATTTAAGGGGCCACCATATGGTGCCACCCAGGAGACCCGGGGAAGCGTGTCACAGCATGGATCCTCCCAGGAGGAAATGAGGCTGAAGCAATGTGGCCACAAGCTGTTCCTTGGCAGCCACCCCGGCTGCCTGCTGGCTTCGAGCTACGGCGGCACAGGAGGAGGGAAAATCGTGCAGCAAACTTCTGGCTCCTGGAATGAGGTGGGGATTGCTTTCACTGGGGTGCAGACAGTGAGCTGGGGGGAGTCCTGGATGCTCCCCTCTGCTTTCAACACAAGAGCAGACATTTGTAACAGCAGCTGCAACCCGAAAAATAACATTTTAGGATCACACCCAGAACAATAGAACACGATGAGTTTTGGCCAACTGCCACGCAACACACCCTTGATGTAATACTAAAGTCACACATGGCAAGGTACTCCATTATGAAATCTTACATAATCATCTTTCATTAAATTATTTTCTAGTGTCGTTCTCTGCTTATGATTTTATTATGTTTTTCTCTTTGTTGTTTACGTCATTAATGAATTAGTTTTAGTTTTAGCATTAGTTTTCTGTGGGACAATTTAATAATGTCAGGAAGTTTTAAGAGCTTTTAATAAAGAAAATAAGTGAATATTAATAAAATATCATGAAAAGTAAAAAATTGTCAGAGGTAATATAAATCAATGCTTTGCTGCATTTTCAGGGAGGACAAAAATGGATAATTTCTTATCTAAATAACTATTTCCAATGACTGTTGGAAGTGTTGATAACATCTGTCTATAATTGTGTAACTATAAAAATTGCTCTGCTTTTTTTCTTTCATAAGGAGAAGGAACAGGTAACAACACTGAACTTGAAATTATCTTGTCTGGATTCTTTTGTAGTAATAATAATAATAATAATAATAATAATAATAATAATAATTTTCCTTTGAGCAGGAGCAATTGTCCAGTTAACAATTGTTCAGTGATCTCTTGAAACCTTTATTTCATACTGCTGCTTGGTGAAGTTGGCATGTGAGTTTTCCAGAAGCTTCCTATCTTACATACAGATGCCAGAACACTTCATTCTTTTGATGAACCTCATTTGGAGAATGTGAAAACTATTAGAAGCAGAAGGTGAATCCTTGTTTTGCCATGCACTCCAGGAGATTCTGACAGCCTCAGCATCCTCCCATGAGCAAGTCAGCCCAGCCAGGTGCCAAACCTGAGTTGGGCAGGAGGACAGTCCTATGTGTGTTTCATGAGATGAAACTGGTGTGTGCATGAGCACCATCCATGTGCATGAATCCATCAGCAATCTCTCCGGGAATGTGCAGGCTGACTGATAAAAATGCAGGTTGCACACTTCCAGACAGATGGCTACACTATTCAGAAATGTCCTGCGACTGCTGAGGGTGTCACAGCACCTTGGAAGCCCCGGGGAAAATCACACACAGTCCTTCAGGATAATGTTGTCTTTAGCAGCAGAGCTGCTCCCTGCCTGCAGAAGAACATCTCCAGCAAGTCTGCTGGAGACTGACAAATACTTGTTTTCCAAGCAGTGAAGTGCTACAGACTAAAGGCAACCTAAGAAAAATTCCTTTTGAGACCACTGATCAATATTTTCACTTTGCCCTTTATTTTCCTGGAGGTCAGCTGAGCAGCTGATGTTGTTGGCTCATGAAGAAAGCCTAAATCTGCTTAGTAGTGTAGAACTGACTTGCAAGATTCAAATTTCCAACAAGTTACATGCCAAGAAAGATTCCACAAGAGGCTCCTGTAGAGACTTGCCTTTACCAACACGTTAGCAAGAACTGCTTCATCTCTTGGGACACTGGAAGCAGCACGATCCAGCTACTCCCAGATGGATTTCACAATTGTAAAAGTGATATTTTCAGACTTTTTTCTTAGATGTGAAAATCAGTAGCATTATTTTGCTTCTTTTATACATCCCAGCCTATCTAAAGGCAAAGCATATGTCAAGGAACCTGCAGGATAGCAGGACAAAGGTAGGATGCTGAGCACTGCCAGCGCCCTGCAATGTCACCAGCTCTTGAAGCTGAAGAAAGTTTGGTTAATTTTTGATACCAACCCTGGGTTTGTTTTTCTGAGCAAGAACCAACCAAATACATGAAAAGTTAGGCGTCTTCACAGCATCTTTATGAGATGAGAGATGGCTACCTCCCTTCCTACTCTGTGTTACAGACAAAGTAAGGGAAAAATCTCATTAGCCACGAGTGTCCTTATTAATGGAACAGGGCTAAAGCCAAAGAAAAAGGTGAACAGTACAGTGGGGATCCAGGTGAGGCTGTATTTTGGAAACAGATGGCCCTTTCAGTCCTGATGGAGGTGAGGTGTAGTTTGAGAGGCACATTTTCACTGGAAATTATGCCTTAAACATTAACCACTTGTGCTGCATTTGAGCTTTGTGCAACCCGCAGGACTCAGCAGACAAAAGCACTTGTCAAGCACTTGTCACCAACAGGTGAACAAGATTTACTTTCTGTTCTGGTTTTGTTTTGGTTTTGTTTCGAGGAGTAGGGGAGAAAAGCACACCACCCATCAGCTGTATCTGTTCTGTGTCCCGGTGTCCATCCTGGGCTGCCCTGGAGCCAGCGGCAGGAGAAAGGAGGTTGGCTGGAGAGATCAGCAGGTGTCACACGGTGGGAGGACTCTGCAGCATGAAGTTAAATCTTAACTTCGCTGAGGGTTTCCCAAGGGATGGATGGATGCCTGTGCCGTTAAAGGGAAAGCGTTTCAGCACTCTGTGCATTTAAAAACCAGGGAATGCGCTCACACGGAGCAGCTCTCGCGTAGCAGCAGCACATTAAACACCCAAACCTGAGCACAGAGTCAGTGAGGCCGGAAAAGACCTCTGATCCCATCGAGCCCGAGCCGTGACCCGACACCACCTCGTCAGCTGGGCCACGGCACTGAGCGCCATGTCCACTCTTTCCTTAAACACCTGCAGGGACGGTGATCCCAGCAGCCCCCTGGGCAGCCCATTTCAGAGCCTAATCGCGCTTCCTGAGCAGAAATTCTTCTCAGAATTCTGAGCAGAAACACGCCTCTTCTGAGAATAAATTCCTCCGAAGATCCAAAATTCTTCCTGGCGTCTAGCGGCACAAGGCGCGCAGGAGCGCGCGCGCGGCAGTGTGAGGGGATCCGACCTTTCCCACATTTAATGACCTTTAATGACCTTTAGTGACATTTTGGCTCTGGCGCCCAGCAGGGGGCGTTGCCCGGGCCGCCGCCGCAGCGCAGGCCCGCGCATGCGCAGGGCGCGGGGACGCAGGACAGGCGGCGGTCGCGGCCGAGGCGGCGGCGGCTGAAGGAGAGCCGCGGACGGGGCCCCGCGGCAGCGCTGCTCAGCCTTCCCGCTCCATGCGCAAGATGCTGCTGGCCGCGCTCTCCCGATTGCTGCAGGGCCCGGCGGCCGCCGGCAGGACGGTGAGTGCGGCCGCTGAGCGCGGCCGGTGCCGGCCCCGCCGGGAGCGGTGCGGTGTAGGAGGGGCGCGCGGGGCGCAGCTCCGGGAATAGCTCGGGAGAGACGGCGGGAGCTTCCCGGGAACGTGGGCCGGCGGCAGAGGAGAAAAACTGATGAACAATTAAAGAAAAAAAAAAAAAACACCTTGTTTTTTCTTTCCCCCGCTCTGCGTGACGATCCCAAGTGACAGTAAAATGGTCGCTTTTTAAGCCCATAATGGCGCAGGGCTGTGACCGATGTTGTTCAGGCACGCTTGGACTGCACAGGTCAGGTCCCTCTGCGGGATCTGCTCGGCCCGAGTGGAGTTCAGCGTCTGACTGGACTGCTTGACCTCCCTTTGCTCAGCCAACAGCCGCTTTCGACTTCTGCGTGAATTTTGTTTCAGAGTTTGTTATTTTGTTGTTATTAGTGTGAGTCATTTGTTGTATTTTGTCTTTGTTGTGTGAAAAATCGTGCTTCTACCACTTCATGCTGCTTATTCCACTGTAATGACTGTGGCCATGAGGAAAAATTAACCGTGCTGAAAAAGACTCGTTGGCAAGACCCGAGTTAATAGGTACTTTTAGGTAACTGGAAATCAGGTGCCTTTTTTGCCATGGAGAGCAGATGTGTTGCTGCAGCCCCGTTCTGAGGCAGCTCTCTCACCCAGGCATTCACTGCTTGTGGATGGCTGGATCCATCAGAAGAACACAGGGCCGAAAATTTACTGGAAGCTCTCGCTATCTGTCTTTGGGCTGCATATCTAGGAGTATTTCCTACTTCAAAAAGAGAATCTCTAGATTAAATTTTGCAAATATGGGTGCCTAAAATTTGTCCCTTACTATGAGTGCTTGGCCTGCTCTGGAGATAACTGTGTTCTTCTGGAATGCCAGAGTAAATTTGGTTCAGATATTTCAATAAAGATTTTTGGATCCTACTGCTTACCAAATATGTAAATATTTGTCTTGAATTGTTTCTATGCCTCTGTAGTGAAGGCATAAATTACCAAATAGACAGAGGTAGAATTAATCCATAAAGCAGTATCTTGTATATGCTTTGAGCATTTTCTAGAGTGTACAGATGGATTTCCATGTAAAGAAACTACCACTTGCAGTGTTGTGTTCTAGTTGGATAATAATTTGCTGACTTCTCCCCTCATTATTTGATACAGCTACTTACTTGTCTTCCTTTTTTTTTTTTTCCTTCCAAATGCTGCAAACCTAGGGAGCTGTTAGCGAGGTAAGGCCTCAGTCAATCTTGTCAGGGCTTACTTTTGATAGGTGTACTGCCCACATTTCAGGGCTTTTGTTCAGACTCCTCAGTGTGCTTTTATGTCCTGTTCAGGGCAGGGAGTTTAACCAGGTGGCCTAAAGTGATTCTTCCCAACCCTGGCCATTCTGTGATACTGTGAATCCAAACTGTGGATTTACTTCCAGCTCTAGAAGTAAAATAGTTGAAGTAGAAGTAAAATAACTTTTCTTCACCGATAATACTGATGCATTGTGGTAAATAGTGTAGAAACTAGGTTTAAATTAAAACTTCTAAATATATAACCTGATAACAGGGCAGGGTGAATGGGGGCAGTGTTACTGGTAAATCTGATCGATATGCAACAGAGCAGGTAACCAGGATGGATTGAGAATTTTCTCCCAGGCTTCACACATATCAGTCAGACCTTTTTTGGAGATGGTGACCTGAACATTTTCAAAATTTTGGTGGAATCTACCTTCAGCTAAATGTATGTGGATCCCCTGGCTGAAGGAGCTGCTGAAGTTTTTGTGTAACTTAATTAGCAGCACAGTCTTGCCACTAAAGATGTAGTGTTCTTTTACACTGTGGCCACAGTGCTTACATGGACACGGGCCCATCCTGTCTGACGCTGCAGTGAAACTTGCTAAAGTCATCTAAAATCACACCATTCATTAGTCAATACCCTGCATTCCTTCTTTAAGAGGGACCAGTAATATATTTTTAAACATCATTCCTATCTCTCCCCTACCATGCCACCCTTTCTGTTGTTCTGTGTTTCTTGTATCCTCAGGAACCTTCTGTGTTTCCACATTTTTAGAGTAGCCATAGTAGTGGCCATGCTGTTACTGAAATGATGCTCTCTCTCTCCATTGCTATGGCTTTGACTTCCCCCAATTTATCTTCCTATTGAAAATAAAAAGCGAGAATCGTTTATATTTCAGATATCTGCTGGATTCCTTTTGTTTGGTTGGTTTTGGGGTTTTTTTGTTTTATCAAGTCAAAATTCCAGTTAGCACAGAGAGTCAGCAGTCAGAGTCTGCACTGGCTGTCTCTCCTTATATTGTCAGCCTGGCATGTGAAGGGATGAACAATAATTTTTGTGGTTTTGATGCTCTTCATTGTCACAAGTTTTGAAACTTATTGCGTTTATTTTAGATAATCAAGGGTATTACCAGTTTAAATTCTTTTTTTCTAATCTTAATTTTAAATAATGGGTTTTAAAGGACTTTGGCATACAAAATAAAAGTTCCCTAGTCTTATGGGATATGCCACCACTGAGTCTAATTTATAAGTTATTTCAGTTTGGGAGTACTCTTAGAAATTACTTGAAAAGTCACATACTTTTACTTGATAATTGCATTTAAACATTGCTCATGCTTTGGTTTTGTCTTTTTTTTTAAGGCCTCTCGAGTGGTGGTAGCATCACGTAATTATGGAGACTTCGCAAGTGAAGCTACGTTTGAGATTAAGGTGAAGAAGAACACTTAATACTGGCATTCTTTGTAAGCATTGCTTAGAGATCTTAACCTGATGGACTGGTCCCCATCTCTCAGTTAGAAAATACGGTTTGCATTTCCAGAACCAAACCCCTCACTATCTGACCTGATTACTAAGTGCAGCTGGAAATACTGTGTTTGCAGTGGGTGGTGACGTTACTTGTTTCTTAAGAATGTGAAGTTGTGATGTTTTGCAGCTGTTATATTACAATGCAGCTGTGAGAACAGAGTCAGAAAAGAGCTGAAGAAACTTTTCTGTTCTGTTCTGTTGTTTCCTTAATGCTTTTCAAACAATTAGGTGTTTGTAGTCTATCCCAAAGATGAAGCTGGTTGAAGTCTTGTGTGGATTTTTGAGGAAAAAATATGGCATCCTTTCAGTGTTTGCCTTGGTGCTGCTCAGAAAATGTGTGTTATATTCTGTCAGTTTTCCACTCTGGCTCGGTCTTAGGAAAAAGTGGTGTTTCTATTGGCAGTAGGTTTTGTGCTGGTGTGTCATTCAGGAATTGATGAAAGAAAATCTGAAAGAAATAATTTGGGTTGTTTTCTACCCTCTCCCTGTTTGGCTGTGCCTGTGAAGTATGAAAATTGTTTCAGGTGGAAGGGAAGGAATATTTGTTTATATGAAAAGTCTTTTTTGAGTAGATACAAAGTTTAATGTTTGATCCTGTGTTGATAACAAGACTCCAGAGTTTCTGTTCTGTGAACTTTGAAGCAGAGTTGTCTTGAGCAGTGTGCCCAGGTGTTATATCCAATTCATCTGGGTGTCAGTGGATTTGCTCTGGAGTGACTTTCGCTTTGATATAACTGTTGTTAACCTATATAGAAGTATTTTGGCCATTTAATCTGCACTGACAGAGTAATCTGTTTAGTCTCTTCCGCTGAACTTACTGTTTGTTTATACAGAGGTAGCAGAGGTGAGGGCCAGTCTTAGAGCCAGATCTTACAAACAGGGCAAACCCTTGATCTTTCTTATCTCTTCACTAAGCCTCTGTAGCTCTTACCAATATTTGGTGTGCAACAGCAATGGAAGTGCACTTCTTGCCATATTTCCGGAGGACTTCAGTTCATCTTCTGCTTGTAGGAATAATGAGGCTTTATTTTCTGAGTAGAAATCTGTCTTTATTAAAAGGGGTTTATTTCCTTGAATTTTGAAACAATGCACAGTTGTCCTGACCTATGAGTTCAGATTTTGCTGGCTTTCTTTTTTAGAAGGGATTACACTCTCAATTTGAAAATGGCAGATATTAAAAAATTAAGTAATACTTGTAAATAGGAGGAATGATTTTCAGGAAATAATGACTTGTTTACCCGTGCAGCAATGTGACCTCCATCGGCTGGAGGAAGGGCCGGGCACCACGGCAGTGATGACTCGAGAGGAGGGGCTCCAGTACTACAAGACCATGCAGACCATCCGGCGCATGGAGCTCAAGTCTGACCAGCTCTACAAGCAGAAGATCATTCGTGGCTTCTGCCACTTATATGATGGTCAAGTAAGAACTTTTGACCAGGAGGTTTTATATTGTCTTACCTTATTTAATGTTGTAGGGATTTTAATAGAGTTCTGCATTCAGGAGAATGTAGAACTGAGTGTCTATGTACCTTGTGAGAGATGGAGAAGGAGGGAGGAGACACAAAGACAGGGAAGGGCACAGTGCAGCTAAAGATCAGCTGAATGTGAGGAATGAGCACATTTGAAGGCCTGCATTTTCCCCCTCAAGTTCCATTTATGGCTTTTGTTTCTGTACCTCATGGATCATGTGCCCACTAAAAAGCAACAGCCAGGAGAAGAAACTTCATGAACTTAGTGAAATTTTGCTGTCTGTCCATTATGCCCTGATGTTTTTGAACTGTGATTGTTGAGATGCTTCATAGGGGGGGAGGAATTCTTCAGATATTTGCAGATTCTGGTTCCTCTCCCATGTGGAATTGTGATTGTTGAGATGCTTCATAGCTGGGGGGAATTCTTCAGATATTTGCAGATTCTGTTTCCTCTCCCATGTGCCTTTCCTAGTCAGTCAGGTCGGAATTTAGAGCCCAAGGCTGTTGAAGCTCCAGGCCTGTTACCAACCCTTGGTATTTAAGTCAGTCTCCTGTATCTGTGCTCTTCCTGTGACCTGCCAGTATTTGATGTGTGTGGGATCAGCAGTGTACCACAGTGCTGTCTGTGGGAGCTGTGTGTTTTTCTTCATTGCTGAACTTCCTTGTCCTGTGTACCAGGAGGCTTGCTGTGTGGGGATTGAGGCTGCCATAAAGCCCACAGACCATGTGATAACAGCGTACAGAGCCCACGGCTTCACCTACACCCGAGGAGTGCCAGTCCGGGAGATTCTCGCAGAGCTTACAGGTTTGTGCTCAGCGGAGTGAGGATCACTTGCTGCTGTGCTTGTGTCAGAATTCTTGTCTCAAATTCAAAGTGATGTTGATGCACAAAGTATACTGGGACTTCAGAAGCAGTTTCGTGACACAGCAGAATGGATCAGTTGTTTAAGTTTTATGAATCAGTGATTTTTACTGTGAAAATTAACAAATAAGGAATATTTAAGTGCTAGTACTTCTAAAGCACAAATGCATAAGATTTTTCTGGATACCATGTGCTGTATTGATTGTGCTGCAGCAGCTTTGAACTTGCTGATAGTAGGCATCTGCTCTCAGTGGGACAGGGCATTATCCTCCCTAGGAGACAGACCTGGATTTTCAGAACTATGCTCATGAAGTCTTAGGAAGACTGGTAAACTTTGCCTGTAATGATAAACTGAATGATTTGGGAAAATTTGATTGCAACAAGAATATTAAATGATAATCAAGACAAAGATTTTGCAGACAGGAGAGATGGCTGTCCACAGTAGGGTTTGAGGACAGAATAGGGAAGAGAGGAGCAGCCTGATTAACTCTTATGAGATCTGTGAACAGATGCAAGGAGCTTGAAGGCTTTCATGCATCACTGGTATAATAAAGACTTGATCTAAGAATCTTCATGCTTGAAATGTTAATATAGGAAAGCCTGTTTGGGGGTTAGACAGGTGGTGTGATTTTGTAAACTAAGAATTGTGTATGCTAAGAATGCGTATGTGTAATGTGCACAAAAGCCCACAATCCAGTGGTGACTGATTTGCCAAGTGTCACTGGATACTGGTAAGTCAGAAAGTAAATGGGAAGATTGTCATGACTGAAGCCAACTATGGGCCCTGAAATTACAAATATTAGTCATAATGTAGTGGGATTTTTTACATTTAATGACACACAATTTTCTTTAACATTATACTTGACTTTACTGGGGCTCTTTCAGTTGGGAAGGAGTGGCTGTGGTAAAGAGACTGCTATTCCAGAAAATGACACTTGGGGAAAGTTCTTAGAACTGCTGCTAAAGCCCATTCTTGCAAAGAAAGATCTTGACTACAAATGCCAAACTGAAAGACAGCATGAGTTACAATGACAGAATTTTAAAAAAAATTTTGAAGGAGAAGGAAGCGGAGTCACCCAAAATAAAACCAGTAGATAAGATCCTATAGGAAACAAGTATAGAAAAGGACTTTTCAGGAGAATTGACAAATTACATGAGAAATGAGTTTGTGTTCTAAGAAAAGTAGAAAATATAGCAAAAAGTAACACTGGTTAATCCAGAATTCTTAAATACATTCCAAAATACAAGAAGAGTGTACAAAAAGTGAAGGGAGCTTACTAAAGGTAAATTGCACTTATTCATAAAAGTATTTTTCTTAAAATTAGACTTTTTTTTTTCTTTGGTCCTAGCTAGAAAAATCTGTAATAGCTCCCACAAAACCAGTTAACCAATACATAAACATAGAAAAGGTGTGAGAAATATCAATAATAAAAATGATCCACTATAAAGTAAGAAAGAGAAGTACAAATTTCAGAGACTTACTTCTAAAATAAACACCAAGGCTAATGTAAATGTAAAAAATGTAAAAATGTAAAATTTAAATGTAAAAAAACCAACCAGGCAAACTGTGCTTATTAGAAATAAAATACAATCTTCTATAAATAGTAACAAGACAGATAAGAATAGGAGATGGAATGGGCTGATGAGAAATTCTGTGCTCTTATATGGGCTCATTTAAATGGGGTTTGTTGTGATGCTTCATGGATCACTGGTTATCTTCAAACTACACCTTAAATAGAGCTGGGCTGGGTGACTAATGTTTATATTGGGGTGGAATGGGGAGCTGGTAGTTGTTGGATTTTTTTAGTGTCCTGTTGGTGGTTTTTACATGTGGTTATTGTCAAAGGGAAGACAAGTCTAAATTATTGCAACTAATTTGGAACATTATTCTTACTTTCCTTGCATAAGCCAAAAGTAACAATATACTTCTTGCAGATTACTAATGGGACCTTGTTGTCTATAAAAAAAACCTTCATATTTATCTGAAAGTGCTTTTGTATAGTAGGACACTGAAACTTCGGTTGATTTTGAAATTTCTTAATCTCATTTCCAGAATTATGCTTTCATTATTGTTCTCTCTTTTCCCCCCTTACTTGTTTTCTGAGATGTTTAATTGTAAATTTGTATGAGAGAGGCCATCATGTCCTCACTCCACACAGATCATGGTCTTAGTATTATTACCTTTTAGGAACTGAATTAGATGTTTCCATTTGTATAGCATTTTTCCTCCAAAAAAAGAAATTGCTTGTTTTTCATGTTTCAGGTCGAAAAGGAGGATGTGCAAAGGGAAAAGGAGGTTCAATGCATATGTATACCAAAAACTTTTATGGTGGCAATGGTATCGTTGGTGCTCAGGTATATACATTACTTCTGTTTTAAAGCACAAGCTGAATTTAGCTCGTGTCCTGTTGCCTCTCAGTGTTTCCTCTCAGTTTTTGTGGTGCGTGAGCTTGTATGCAGATACCATTGCTCTGTGGCTGGTATGTCTCACTCTGGTGTTCTCACCATTTTGTAAACTGTAGCAAAAATAATTCAGGGTGAGAATACTGTTCATGTTTGTATTTTGGCTGCAGTAACATTTGTAACAAAGGGAAGCGGGTGGGTAACAGCTTGTTTGTTGAGCAGGTCTCTAACAGCCTAAATGTCTCCTTAAAGTTCTCAGGCTGCCTATCTTCAACTCCTTTAAATGTTGTTCTAAAATGTTTTGTCCTGTACTCTGTGGCAGGTTCCTCTTGGAGCTGGGATTGCTCTGGCCTGTAAATACTTTGCTAAAAATGAAATCTGCGTGGCCTTGTATGGGGATGGTGCAGCCAATCAGGTAAAGCAGCGTGGCTGGGGGGGCATCAATTTTCCTTCTGTGCTCTGTGAGCTCTGCCTTTACTCCAAGGGGTGGAAGAGCACATTTTGCCCTCCCTGTGTACCTGCAACCCAGGAAGTGTTGATGAACTCCATGGAGGTGGCCAGGCATGTTGCAGATTTTGGGCATGGCCACCTCTTATTTGAGTTGTCTTAGGTGTTTGAGCAGGGATGTGTTCCAACAACTGTGTAGTCCTCAGAGGGGTGATTCAGGTGAACAGTTAAAAAGTTAATTGCTAGGTGCTCTTTATATATCAGGAATGTACCATGTGCCTGCAGTGTTTTATCGTATTTTGGACCTGTGTAAACATGTGTCCTTCCTCACCCCTGTTTGAGCTTGGCCCTTGTAGCTGTAGTGGAGGGAAAGCTTTTTGGCTCCTTCTGTTCTGGAACACAGGGAGTGAATGAGGCTAATGGTTAATTATGTGAATGGTACACAAGTCTTGGGAGGAGGGGTTTCCAGTTATTCTTTACGTTCTTTCCAGCTGTGCACAGCTCACCTAAGTGTGACACCCTGAACTGTCTGTGCTGTAAGGAGAGCTCTGAAGGATGGTAGTGAAGATGACAGTGCTGCTGGATAGGGAGAGATGTGTAAATCTGAAGACTGAGAAGAGGACAGAGCATTCTGGCAGAGCCAGTTCCTATTGATATTCCAGCTAGGATATTCCAGCCAGCCTTTTCGTGTTATCAGCTGAGATAATAAGCCAGATAAGCATTTGGTGATTTAGAGTGTACCACTGACAGTTTCACACTTTCAAAGCACAGGTGGAGATCTCAGTTCATGGTTTTCCCTGAATTTGACTCAAAGCAATCAAGGCTGACTGCAGTCAAACTTTGCTGTAGCAGCATCCTGCCAAGTTCATTTGTCAAGTTTTTTTTTATGACTGACTGTTGCTGTTTTATGACTGTTGCCTGAATTAAAGTAGAAGGTTTTGTGGTACCCTAACACAGATACTGATTCAGGCTTAAAAATTAACTACTGGTTGAGAAAAAAGTTACCTTATATAGTGTAGCTTCTCTTTTATTCCTTTTGAGCTGTAGCAAATGGCTGATTTCTTATCACTTTTTGTATTAAAATTTCTAGACATCTGCAGCTGAAGGATTTTCAGTAGAGCCTGATGCTTGAAGGCTGAGCTCCCTGATGAGATATAACTTAATTTTCTTCCAGGGCCAGATATTTGAAACATACAACATGGCTGCCTTATGGAAGTTGCCTTGTATTTTTGTCTGTGAGAACAATCGGTATGGAATGGGAACATCAGTTGAAAGAGCTGCAGCCAGCACTGACTACTACAAAAGAGGATACTTCATTCCAGGTCTCAGAGTGAGTACAGCTTTTTTTTGAGGGGGAATGTGTGTGCACATACCTACACAACGAGTACATAGGTATTTCTTTTATTTCTACATATATTTACTTGAAGCTGAATTCTGTTCCACTTGTGGAAATACTGAGATTTGAAGTTTGGAGGCTGGGATTTTTTTGCCTTAACATGTCTTTCCTCATTACCAGGTGGATGGCATGGATGTTCTCTGTGTCCGAGAAGCAGTAAAGTTTGCAGCTGAGTACTGTAGATCTGGAAAAGTAAGTCTGTAATTGGCATTCCTTCTCCATGGGTGGAATTCTTGCAAGCTATTGCTGCATGAGTAGTTCCTCAATTTGTATTAACCAAACACTTATTATTTATACTGCCATTTTTTTCCCATTTCTACCACAGTTAGATTCTGTTGTGAAAGGTGTTATGACTGTCAGGCAGTTGTGATCTTTGTGTTCAGTTAGGGGAAGCATCAAAGAAGGTAGTAATCATTCTAGATTTACAAGAAATGGAAAGTGAAATAAAGGTTTTGTGAGTCAATATTAGTGTCTGTCACCCAAGTACAGTAACACTGGTTTTGAAGATTTTCAGTATTTGAAATAATGAAGGTTCTGTGAGGTAATTTGAAATATTCTGAGTAATGGTGGAAGGAAGGAAATTGTAAAGCTGCTCAATGAGAACATGAAAATGCTTACAATATCAGCACCTGCTTTCATTTGAAAAGAATTAGGTTTCATTTTACTGTTTGAAACTATACGTGCTAATATTATGTAAATTAAACTTAGAAAAACCTATTGAATAAAAATAATTGATCACTGGTGCAATTCAGCTCAAGCAAATAGTTGCTGCTGTAACAAGTTGGTCACTCATGGTGGCAACACTCAGTATTTCTATTCATTTTAAGGGTCCTCTTGTGATGGAGTTACAGACATATCGTTACCATGGTCACAGTATGAGTGACCCTGGAATAAGGTACTGTCACATTCTTTTTTCTTTATTTTCACTGAAAAAAAGTACTGATGGTCAAATTCTAAGAGATTAAACTGTGAAATTCAGTGTTTAAATCAGATGTCAGATGCATTTAAAGGTTATGATGAAATTGCTATGAGCAGCCTGCTCACTCATCTCATTGCTCAGCTGATAATCTGTAGCCATGTAACACACTTGGTTTAATGCAGAATTAAAAGATGTGGGTCTAGAACAAGCATAAAGTCAGTTAAACTCCTGTGCTCTCTATTAATGAATTCTGCTTTCAGTGTGGCCTTACGGTGTGTCCTAATGAAGGTTTGGCTGGGTAGCATCATGCTTTTCTAGGGTTTCAAAAGGATTTAAATCCTGTAAGGTAAAATTACAGGAACAGTTTAGACTGCCCAGACATGTAGAACACATCCTAGATGTACAAACATCCAGGTCTATTGAGATTTGGGCATTGCTCCAACTGATCAAGCTGAATATGTCTGCATGAAGTAGAGGTGTATCCCAGCTCTTCACTGGAAACTTGCAGTGACTTGGAAGCACGTGCACATCCTGCAGAGGGGAAGGGTTAGGAGGAAATAAGGCCCTCCAGGATAACTGTCTCAGGCTGGGTTTGCTCCCCTTTCCCTTGAGTCTGGAGCTACTTCTGCTCAGTCGGTATTTACAGATCTCTCTCTGGAGGCTTCTGGGTCTTGCTGTGCCATCCTTTGGGTGAGGAATGTTCTGTGTAGTCACTGCATCCCTGAAAACTCTTTGGACTCTATTTCTAGAAGTGAGCGGTATCCAGAACCCCATTGTGCTCCAGGGTTCATGTCTTTGCCTGTCTTGTTCTTAGCTATCGTACTAGAGAAGAAATTCAAGAAGTGAGAAGCAAAAGTGATCCCATTACTTTGCTGAAGGACAGAATGGTCAACAACAACCTTGCTAGTGTTGAAGAACTAAAGGTATGGTTTTAGTTGCTGTGTAAGGAAGCTCTTGAGGAGTCACACATTGATGATCTCCAGAAAGCACATCACTGGGCAGCATGCAATGCTTTCTTTAAAGTTCTTTAAGGTTTGCTTTAACATCACTTTTATAGGTGAAGGTGCAGTTTTGTTGCAGACCAGCTCCTGAAGTTGTGTTTTGTGGAAAGGCCTTTTGCTTTTGTGTGCTAAGTAAGGCTGGCAGGTATAATTTGCTAATAGATAGAAATCAAAACTACCTGGCCTTTCTTGACTCCCCAGGAAGGGGGTGAGCCTTGGAAAGGGAAATGACCAAATGTGAAGAATCCTAGTGAAGGAGTGAGGAACTCTCTAGCCCTGAGGAGCCCTCTAGGCACAGTGGGGTCATGTTCCTTGGTCAGTAAGGTACCAGTACTACCCAAAATGATGCAGTTTAGTAGGGAAGGAGTTTTAAAACATTTTATATTTTGTATTTCTAGTCATTGTTAACTAATTCTGACTGATTCTTTATCATACAATTTACATTCAAAATCATGATGCTTTTTCTGTGCTGTCTTCTAATAAGCATGCGTTTCTGGTTTAGGAAATTGATGTGGCAGTAAGGAAGGAGATCGAGGAAGCTGCTCAGTTTGCTACCACTGACCCAGAGCCTCCCCTGGAAGAACTGGGTCACCACATCTACTTCAATGAGCCACCCTTTGAAGTGCGTGGCCCAAACCAGTGGATAAAGTACAAGTCTGTCAGCTAAAGGCCTTTTTATTGGTGTAACTTATTCTTATGAATAAGTGAATGCATTTACAGGAACTATAATAAACAACTCTTAAGCTTATTTAAGAGCTCTTTCAAAAGAGGAAATGTGTAAGGAAATCCATCTGGGTATGGAATTTCTTAAACATGCTGAATGTTTCAGAGGAAGCTAAGTCGAGAGAGAGTGGTTTATTTAAAGTGCTATATATTTGCTTTACTGACTTTCTTTGGGTCGCTGTATGTGTTACGTACAGTGTAAAAAGAAAAATAAAAATTAAACTTTACCAACCTTTATCTAATATTTTGTTTCGTGAACTCTTTCCCAGAAACCCCACCAAAAATATAATTTACGTGCTCTGGTTTTGCTGCAGAAAAGTCACGAATTGAAAACATCACACCAGGCTTTCCTCAGCAGTTCAGTGAGTGTAGCTTTAATACAAAAAGCTGTATAAATCCATCTACAACGAGCTGACATGCTCTAGCATATCCCCTCCCTGCTCAAACCATCAGCCAGCAGAAGTAACACATTTTAAGTTCACAGTTTTCACAGTGCTGAAGCCAATTCAGGTGGGTTTTTTCTCTGCTAATGTTTTGTATTACATCGACAGGCATCGTATGCTGTAGTCTTGTCATAAATAACTTACATGCATTGACACTGACTTAAAAGCTGTTACTATTCACTGTGTATTACACTGATGGTCAAACAAGCTACATAACTGTGCAAAACCTGCAAGGCCACTGTACATATAAATATATACATCTAACAGTTTAAGTGCTGGGAATGTATTTCATTTGCTTATTCCCATTTGGTGTTCTTGCAAAGCATTGACCTGCACTGAGGTCTTGCCGGATGTTTGTCGGTGGTTTAGGATTGCATTCCAGATTCTGCAGCGAAGACCACCCCTGCAGGAAGGGAAATGGAGAACACTTAGGGAGAGCTCCCTCATCTCCATTGCCTTAAACTGAGCAAGAAGTAAAACTGAGAAATCCCAAGGACAGACCAGTCGTGACAGCACATAGCAAACAACGCTGTTTTATGGCTATAGCTAAAACTTCCAGGTCAGGCAGGGGTTAACAGAATGATGAGAAAAGGACCTGAACCAAGGGGTAGGAAAAATAAATTCTTTATTCCTGTTTCTCATATGATTACATCATCGTGAAGGGTGCAAAAAAAGGTCCCAACCTTGATAAATGCCAAAGCATATGGCTTGAAGCATCCTCGGTGTAGTTGTGTCAGTTAAGATGTGAAAACTTTTATCAGAAAATCTGAGAGGAAACTGATGGCAGTTGCCCCTGAACTGTCACTGACCTATTTGAATAACCAAACTTTAAAGCTTTTTAACAAAATATGTTAATTAAGCTCTTAACAATAAACTAAAAAGTATTTTCTTACCGCAGCTGAAGATACCACAAGTCTTCTTTGGTGATATCATTAAGGACAGCACTTAGTGTGTAATCTTCTTCAGCAAACTAAAAGGCAAATTTATTTATAAGTAAATATTCCTTCTTTGAAACCAAACTGCTAATTACGACTAAAATTATGGGGGTTTTTTAATGTGATTTTATTTTTACCCTCTTAATGGTATCCAAGTCTGCTCCTTGCTGTTTCAGCCAGTTCATGAGCTCAGGGTCTGCATTCTCTCTAAAAGTTGTTGCAGATCGCTGGGAATCTTTAACAGAAAACAAAGGTTAATACACCTCAAAACTAGGGCAAAAGTTATTGTTTTCAGGTAACTGAAGCTTAAGCTGTATGGTTCTGCATCCTTTCAACAAGCACATGATCTCATGCTTTTGTGTAACTGCAGTATCTTAATTCTGCAGTATCTCCTCATACCTTTGGGTTTGAGTTTTAATTGAAGCAATTGTAATTCCTGAGTCTTCTGCTCCAAAGATTGTCGTAAGAGGGTCTGATACTCTTTCTCCTTCTGAACGAGATTTTCCAAAAGCCTTGTAGCATATAAGAAAGATCAAACACAACCACACTGAGTATAAATCTAACTGAAAGAAATATCATTTTTAATGAGTACCGCAGGACAGAGGCATTTGTGAGGGGTACTGTCATAAGTAACATCTCTAATGGTTTAGAGATTTCATTTTGGTTGTCTGAGACTCAGGGGTGCCACTTGAAGGCTTTCACCTGCAGAGTTTAGTAAATAGCTCATAAATTCTGTTCCTACTGTTTTGCAGCCTTCCTGGGCAGAGGTGCTGCCTTTATACTGTAATTTACTACTGAGCAATGTAACACTGATGTGTTACCAGGGACTTTCTGATCACAGATTTACATCACATGCATAAAGAAGAATGGGAAGCTCAGCTGTTAACAGCTGGCAGCACCCTACACATGTAACCCATGACAACCAGGGCAGGGCTCTACTGAGCTCTGCTGGTGCTAATTAGTGGCCAGCGTGTCCCATGAGACAGGAGAGAGCTGCTGTGGCCTTTCCTTGCAGGAACAGCTTTGAGGCACTGACACTGAGTCAGGGGGCATCCAAGGAGTAGGAAGGAAACTGGCACAGTTACAGAAACCTAATTACTTCCCTGTAGAAATCCAATGTGACATTCCACAATTAATAGAATAATTACACAGAAACAAAAGCTGCACTGAATGATTTTCAGTTGCCATATTGTACTGCCAGTGTATTCCAAATCCACTCGTGTTCCTGGAAGGCTTTATTGCAAGGCAATAGGTGAGCAGTACTATGGGTAAGTATGTACCCATCAGTGTAGAAAGCATGGTCTGAGGCTTTTCAAAGATTGCCTGAACATACAAGCAGAGTTTTTACAGCAGATTTACCTTAAGGTGTCATGTTTAAGTCTGCCCAGCTCCTGGGTGAGCTGCTGCTGAGCCTTGTGTGACACCACAGAACTGAGGCTGCTGACCCCCGATGTGATGGCAGCATCCTCAGCCCCATTTTGTTCAGAGGGCTGGAAACTCTCCTCCACTTCATCAGCGTCCTTGTCCCCACCTTCAGTTTCTGATGCTGGCTCAAAGTGAGTGTGAAGCTCTGGTAAAAGGAATGAGGGGAAGAACAAGATTCTTTTGGTAATTCTCTCTTCAGAGGTTGTGCAGTTTGTTCTTCACTACTGTGGTGGGGGAGACTGCATAATGTGCTTTATTGCAACACTGAGCAGGGGGGTAGTGAAACCTTGTGTGAGCTGGAGCACAGGTTCTCTGGCATTGGTTCTAGAATGAGCAATGCACCCTCATAGGTAGAGCTGTAGGTCATAGTTCTAGTGGGAACAAGTATCATGAGATGAGGAATAAGACAGTCAATAAAATATGTTAAGGAGAAACTCCTGAAAGCTTGAATTTTTCCTAAATAATAAGAGAAAAAAAAAATTAGTGTTTTTCCCTAATGCCCTGGGCCAAAGAGTATACAAAGCACTCCTCTCCTCCGGGGAGAATTTCTAGCCCCACTTCTCAGAACTTGCTGCAGGTGGCCACCCTTATTACCAAAGAACAACTGAGATTTTTCTTGTACAAAGTCCTAAAAAATGTGGCCAATTTGGCTTTAAAAGCCATGGCAACTTTGTACTGAAAGGGCTCACTGTTACTAAGTCTCCCAGAACATTCCTATACTGAAAGGGGTGCTCAGCATTTTAAACAGTTACAAAACTACTTAAATATTTCCAACTTAACTCATTCCTAGACAGTACTTAGACATTTATCTTCCTGGTGGTTTTCACTATTGTCCATCTATGGGCCAGAATCATCCTCTTCCTCATTTTGATGCACTCCCTTCTACTCATCTGCTCCATAGCTCATTAATAATTTTTCAGAACACATAACCAGACCTGCAGTGTTAACTACCCTGGATGTCATTAACATGTACAGAATAATTTTCTTTCTTACAAGAAAATCTCCAGCTTGGACTGAATTTAATTTGCCTTTTTTTGTCATGTTTGGACCACACTGGAGGTGCAGAACCACTGGCTATCTCCCCATTATGTGCTTTTGTACTGCAAGTACAGCATTAATCCTTCAGCTCAACACTTCTTTCTCTGCAACACTCTGACCCCATGTCTTTTGATGAGTGGCACATGGGGTGCAGTTAATGGCATGCTGAAAGAGTAAACATCTGAACTGTTCCATTTGCTACAGCTCTTTGATATGCAGAACACTTTTTTTTTTAAAAAAAAAGGATTATTTTCAGCAGCTTTGATTTACCTGGAATAAGAATAGTGACTGCTGCTTGGACTGCACGGCGGATGATGTTATCCATTGCAAACATCCAGTGGGGTCTTATTAAGTGATTTCTTAACACTTTGTTCACCTGTAAAAGTAGCAGCAAACATTTGTTCACACCTTAGGAAAGAGAATCTTATTTTCCAATAGTCATAATAAGCTTTATAAGGTAAAAACTGCATGCAGCACTAAAAATCTCCCACCTTTCAGAGACTAAACAACAGATTTGACAGTTTTAGGCTACAGCTTTCAAACCATTTCAAACCAGACTGTGACATTCAAATTCTTCTACAGTACAAAGAGGGAGAGGAGTGAGGAACGGTGGGGAAGCTGCAAACCCTGGCATGAGCTTTGTCCAGGAGCAACCCGATGTAGTGGAAGGTGCCTCTACCCATGGAAGGGGGGTTGGAAATACATGATCTTTAAGGTCTCATCCAACCTAAACCATTCTGTGATGCTTCAAAGAATTCCTCTGCCACTCAAAAAATTCCTCTGCCCCTACACCAGGAAAGGAACTCACCGCATCCTGGAATCCAAACAGCACCAGATGAATCTGATTGATGGAAGTGCTGTCAAAGTCCAAATCCATTTTCAACTTGGATATTGTAGAAGCCATCACTCTCTGCTCAGGAGAGTGTATGAAGTCCCTTAAAATCCCAATAATCTGCTTGATGTGGTCCACTGAAAGCTGCAGTTTTTCAGAGCTCTGGAGAAAAGAAAATGAATGTATATCAAATGAAACCCAGAGTCATTAAACATCTATTTAGCAGCATTAATATTCTTAGGGTTACATAGCTTTGCTTATGTATATTTCACATTGATGAACAGAATCACAGAACTTTTTGTTTCTGCAAAGTCTCTAGATTTTATGTTTTCTTAAAAAAAAATAAAAGTAATTTCTGTTTTCAAAAATCCCCTGTAAATCTACTGCTACTGTGGCTGTCACAAAGGGAAGAGGTTCCAAATTATATCTATGCATTCCCACAATGTACTGCAGAGGGCAGCTCTCCTCCGTAAAAACAGCAAAGTGAGTCACTAAGAGACCACATTTTTTTAGATACTCTCCTTTCAATAAGCTGAATATGGACTTCTATCTAATCATGCAGACATTTTATTTCCTTAGGAAAAAAAGCATGTTTATACATGCATTTATCCCAAGTCAAAAAAAGGTCTAAAATGACACAGTGATTCACCAGTGTTTATTTTATGATTTTCAGTCCATAGCCCCCACAGTTAAAGCCATCCAAATGTCTGTAAGAACAACCTCTGCAATTAAAAGGTAAAGGAACTATTACATAAATTATGGAAAAGAGATTATTACAGCGGTGCTACAAAACAGCTGGAAACTGAACAGGACTTGCTGCTACTAAGTAATCCTTAATTGTGGAAAATGCTGGGAGTCCTGCTTATTTCTGACTCTGCATTTTAACTGCTTGTAAGGCTATCAGCTGTTTTGCAGTTTAAGCTCAGAGCAGAAATGTATCCCAGTTGCTTGCCCAGCCTGACTTTGTGGTCTGCAGAGCCCTACAGGAGCCCCTGTGGTGCAGTTTGCTGCGGGAGGGAGCACAGGGAGCAGCAAACCCTGGGCTGTGCAGAGCTGACCACGGAGCAGCAGGGCTTGACAGCCGAGCCACAAATGTCAACAGCTGGCTGGGGACACCACACCAAGAGTCAGCACACTCCCCTTTACGGGAGTGCAGTCCAGGTGAAAAAACATAGCTTTGGTAAGAATAAATGATGGGAGAGTGCCACAAACAAGTGTGCTGGAGATTGCTCAAAAATCATTGACAAGGGTATGAGCAAAAGCCAGATTCACCAGAGAGAGGCTCACCAGAAGCAGGCATTAAGAAGAAAAGGCTGTTACATGTATGTGGCAATGTTTGGCTGTGCATTAACCATTCTGTAATTTTTTCTTGCTCCTCTCCACAGTAACTAAACCTTCCCACTCAACCTTCCGCTCTTCAGAAAATATACCTTCGTTTTCTTAAGATTCATGTACTGTGATCTTGGCACCTAGTTATCAAATGTTTTCTTAATCAGGTCTCTACCTTTAAAGCAGAATATACCTATTACTATGTGGTGTTTTAGCTCCATGTCCTTAAAAGCCAAAAGAAAAGACAACACCAAAACCATCTAACCCACCAACCTCAGCCCTCCACAACCCCACATCAAATGCCCAAACCCCTCTCTCATATAAAACCAAGAGCCCATTAGCAGCCAAGAGGTGGTGTTTGCTACCCATTCACACAACAGCAAACAGCTCACACAGTTACGGGTCTCAGAGATTAAAGACAGTAAGAAGGAACAATCCAAACACCTTCACTCACTCATCTTCAGAAAGAGAATAGTATTACTTGGCTGATTATTTGCCCTTTGACACAGGAAAAGGTGAGCTGAAGTGAAATTACCTGTGCAATACACTCCTGCAAATTGGAAGCAACTTTATCCTGTTCCTCCTTAAGGATTTTATAGAGGATTGCTCGGCGTTCGCTGTCCTTGCGCAGCAAGAACAGCCCGGAATCCTTATCCTCCACGGACGGCGAGGCGCTCCTGTCCTCCGAGGCAGAGCCCTCATCAGGGACGCTGTGGCAGCCACCCAGCACAGGCACAAGAGAGACCTCAGCATTAGCAAGGCACCAGGACTGCCAGAAGGGAGCAAGGACACTTCTGGGCTTAAAAACTCCGCTCAAACTACAGCAGCAGATTGATCTGACTGGTAAATGCTATTTTTGAGATGGAAGATGGCTCAGATCCTCTGCTGACTCAAAACCCACATGGCTGATTTTCCCCTGCTAAGATGCTGGCATTAACGTCAGCTTTGGGGAGGAAAGCTGAAACTACTCATTTTTTTCTGGACCCACACTGTAACATACTGAACTGAAAGTATTGCTTTGTACTTTGGGAGAAGCAGAACTGTATTTCTGCTTCCCATTTTGCCATGAGTACATGGAAGGGTCAAATCCTCACTTAACTCCTAAATCCATATCCACTCAATCAATAAGACCACTGACATTTACTCACTGGAGGAAGAAAAGTGCAAAAGCACATGGAAACCTTAAAGGAGAGGAATGACTGCTCATTATTAAATATAGACAATGTTTACATTAACTGGTAATCTGTCTGTGCAACTTACAATGCAACAATATGCAATGTTACTGATTAACACATGTGCTTACCTAACCACTATGTGAAAAAACTGCCCTCAGATAAAATAAAATGTGAATTAAATCCACAGAATCCTTCAAGGGTGTCAAGCGAGAAGCAAACATTTTACCTTAGTAAATGAGAAATGGGATGTTTTGTCTGAATCTCTGAAATGGATCTCTTTGGCCTTTCGAAAAACACATCATGCTGTACATCAGAGTCTGGTGAAACAGAGCCATGCTCACTGCTGCTACTGCCAGCCTGTTCCCCATGGACTGGCAGTGGCAGGGATGTGTTCCGAGTATAATCTAGGATCAGACAAGGTAAAATGTGTGACAGAACCAGGCCGAAAAGGGCAATGTGCTTTAAACAGCTGTGATCATCTTCACTGATAGCAAGACCTCATTTTGCAAAAGGGCTGAGGGAGAAGTAACCTTGTTGATAAAAAGCAGTAACACAATTCAAAATAATTGCATGAAAAAGCAATAAAAGGTTTTAACAAGTTAACTGCTAAACCCAAAGACGTACTCACAGGAAATGCTATTTTGTTACCCTCTTTCACACATACACACAATCCCCCTTGGTGCTGGCCCCACAAAGTGGCTCAAATGGACATGAGCAGTTTAAAGAGGCTGAATTGAACCACGAAGTTCATCTGCTGCTCCACCACAGCTGTGTCTCTAAGCAGAGAGCACTCTACTACATGCCCTTCTCACCTTTAGTGGGCATCAAATTGCCCTTTCCATACCTGAGATATCTGCCTCACTCACATGTGCCCCTGCCCTTAGCAAGGACCCTCCCTCTCAGCACTGGCCTGAAGGAAATCTCTTCTCCCTTTCCAATTCATCTTAAAAATAAGAAAAAAATTTAAAACAAAACAAAAAACCAAACCAACCGAGATGTTGAGAGCTTACTGTAATCCTGACTGCCAGTTTGCAGCTGTGTGGCAGAAAGGTAAAGGTAAAGAAGCTCTCTCAACCCCAGGTGAACATACCCATGGAGCTAAAATATGACAAAAGTTTTTGATGCTTGTCACTACAAATTCTTGGAGGTGAGGGAAGGAAGAGAGCTAGGACTTGAAAGTTGTTCAGAAAGCTCTGACAAACTCCATGGCACATGACTGATGCTCAAATGGCTGAGGTTAAACAGTCACAGAAATGAAACAATGTATGTCACCTCATGAAACCTGTGCAAGGCATCTCAGTAGGACCGCAAATTGAGAGCTGCTGTCCCAAGAGTAAGGACTGAAAAACAGGAAGAACTTCAATTTGCATTGGGAGTGTGTGTGTTCAGACAGGTGCAAGAAGCAGCAGGACCAATGGCTTTCCCTGTTTTGAAACACAGTTCCTTCATATGATTTATTTGGCAGGTCTATATTAAGGTACCTTATCTTATCACAGCAAGTGGCTGATATATTTGGGGGGGAGGGAAGAAGAAACATGCTATGCAGATAAAACAAAACAACCCACTGGACAGCTCCTTCAGCACCTTTGTGCCAAATTTTAATGTTATGTATCAAGTTTGAAAATGCTGACCCAAACACCTAATAGACCCACATTTTCAGGTGTCAAACACCTACTCTATGAAACTCAGGCCTCCGAAGTGTATATAACAGTGAATCTAAAATGCAGAACTGCTTTGGAAAGTCTTTGTCAAATGTCACTCTTCTAATTTTAATTTACTACAAATGAGGCATTTATTTCTGGGGAGAGGAAAAACGACCTTGGGAGGTTTCAGCAAGCAAAATACAAAATAAGCAAGGCACTTATTTTCTGGGAATTACTAAATTTAAATATGTATAATCAAAAATCACAGACATTTTTAATAGCTGAGTTCCTGCTGTTTTCCTGGCACAATAAATGTGCTTTGTAAAAGAAAGTGCTTAATGATTCCAATCTTTTATATAACACTTAATGATGATGTTGACTTGGATTTGGCTGATAATTCCTTACCTGAAGGTTTGAATGCAATTTTGTTTTTCTTGCCCTTGTTCACTTGCTTCAGGAAAGAATCTCTGAGCAAATCAGATGCTGTAACACGTTTACTAGGATCAGGTTCAAAACAGAGCAAAATAAAGGCTTTTGTTTCAGCAGAGACTGATTCTGGAATTTCAGGGTGAATCTTAAACATCCCAACCTGCAAGTTAAACACAAATACTAATTATTTTTATGAAACAACTTCAAGGAGACCATGGGCCAAAGCTCTAATAATACAGTCACTCACACTTCTCCTGACTCTTGTAGAAAAGGAGTGATCCAGGTCCCACATAAAGCGGTGAAGTGACAACAAGGTTCTAATCCTGTTTTATTTCATGGCAAACATGGTGTAAATATCCATGTGATATTACATAAATGACAAGGTATGGATGTATCTAATCATCTGCTTTCAGGCAATCTTGGTATCTGGGCATTATTGACACCAAGTGCTTCAAATACTCCTCCTCTGACCAGCCACAAACCCCTCCAGCTATTGCACAGGTTTCCCATCGCCCCTGCTCAGAGCTGTGTCTCTCAGTTGTGACTCCTCCAGCACATTCATGCCCGTAATTTCCTCCTCTAGCACAAACAGCCTGGGGCTACACCTTTTCTGCTCCTGCCGCTGACAAATTTCCTTGCACAAATACACACACTGACCTTGCCAGACCTTGTCAACATCCCCCTCTTGGGCCAGATGTCTTCCCGAGTCTTTCAGTGTTATTTAATTGAAAATCATATGATGTCCAAAGGTTTAATAAGATCCGTGTTAAACCATTCTTTAAGTAATGACTCTTATTTTAAGTCATTACTTAAAAGAGTTTCTTTTAAGACTCTGTCTTTAAGTAATGAAAAATGTCCTTCTGCAGGTTGTTCCCTAGTGATTTTTCCAGCTCCTTACTGCCTTCTTATTCTCTAATGTCAATCTGGCAGAACTGTTTGGAAGCCAGAACTGCATAACCTGCGTGCACTGTGTGCACATGTCTGGAGAGATTATGGTTTGTAGCCTCAGCATCTTTACAAAAAATACAGCCTGGAGAACAAGCACAAAGATAGTGTCCACAAGGGAGACAGCAGCCCAGCAGTTAAATGCCCTCTACTTTCAAATAATCTCATTACAGAGCTGCATTAACACACTGTGGCAATATTAAGTGCTCACAATACTGGTTCAGCTTGAATACAGGCTGAAGAAAAAAATGCTGAGCAGTCCTGCTCCTGTTTGAA
Organism: Pyrgilauda ruficollis; assembly: GCF_017590135.1. NCBI lineage: Eukaryota > Metazoa > Chordata > Aves > Passeriformes > Passeridae > Pyrgilauda > Pyrgilauda ruficollis. The sequence goes on from NW_024524266.1 coordinate 10,314,590, forward strand.
TGACAGTGCAGTAATAAAATGCTAATAGGGCTTTAAGGCCTTCCAAACCACGACCTGAGCATATTCACGACTCAGTGTCACAAACCGGCAGCACTCTGCTGCCAGGTTTCACTCTTATGCACTAAGCAAAAATCTAGGAAAATTCCAAACCAGGACCAGGAAGTTTGAAAGCTTGTCTCTAACCTTAAGCTCTGTTGCTCAAGGTGTCACAACCACCTGCAAATTCTACGGCAACACTAGTGTACTTGGTCTCCACTGAATGCCATTTGTTTGCACTCTTTTCACACAGACACAGATGCACACATTCTGTGCTCAAAGAATAAATACCATGCAATGCACACCCAGCCAGGACCTATCCAGCTCTTGGTTTACTACAGCTCCTTTTCTCTACTTTGCCCTGCTCTTTGGTCATTTGCAATTTCTAAAGTGACTGCACGGGGAGACTTAAACCTTCCCTCTCCTCACCTGCCCTATGCACAACAGAGCAGTCATGTGTGGAGGTGGGGACCTCAAAAGTTCAATATTCAGTTTTCCAGACTTCTTTTTACATGTTTACCCAGCCAGCCTGTTTCAAATCCAGCTTCTAGCTTGCCTACTTTCATTACACAGAAAAATACATGGTTTGTAACCTATGGTGCCTAGCAAGACAATTCCCAACAGGTCCCAGCAGAGGCAAGAAACAGGAAACAAAATCAAATGCCTGCCTGTAGTAAATTAACACAGTCTGCAATAAGAATGCTAAAAACTTCCAATAAACTGTGCTGAAAAATAAGACGTGTAACTCACTGAGCAGTCACAACTACATGCCAGGTACATAAGGTTCAAAGGCACCTGCCAACAGAATTGTATCTGACATTTACAGTGATGTGGAAAATAGTCTCTTTTTCCATGGCTCCCTCAGGAAGGCTGCAGTGAGCCAAACCACGTTCACCCAGGCAGCTTCTTTTGAGGAATGCCACAAGTTGACAGCACCAAGGTGACCTATTAGACCATTGAAATAAGCATATCAAAACCCATAACCATCCCTTTTTTGCCTTTTATCAGTGGTTCATGGGACAACTCACAGGCCCAGTATGACATTACATGTCATGCTGAACTGCAGCCCAGCTTTCTGTACCTATTGATAAAGACTTGATTTTGCCACCATGGTTGCATTAATGATGATACTAAGCTCACATAGTGGCTTTCATCAAGATATATGAAAAAAATTACAACACTGGCAATTTAAAGCAGTTTGCTGAGTTATGGATGGGATATTTTCCCCACTGTAAGAATGAGAATTCTCAAGCATAACTGAAAACTTAAGTGCTTTACTAAAGGTCTACTGCAAGCCAATGGAAGAACCAAAAATTTTCAGTCTAATTATGTGAAACATCATAATTGTTACACTCCTGTTAGTTACAGAGCTAGAACAAGTAACTTTTTAAAAACTTTTATTATCTAAACTATCTGAAGGATTTTCAGTGTTAATTTTTGCATTTGAAACCAGATACACTAAGAGAAACAATAGTAATACAGACAACATCTTACTGAGGAAGAAGCTAGGTCCTGAAGGACTTGGAATGCACAGTACAGAGTATTTTACTCTTTTAATACATGCTGGAAATCCTGGAGAGCTATTCCCCTGCCCTTTTCCACCACATCTTCCTGAGTCCCTGTTGCAGAGACTGGGCCTTTAAAACGTCTTCCTTTGGGAAGGAAGCTTACAAAAATTACTCAAAGGACAGAAATAACTTGTTCATCATTATTGGGGAGACTGGTTACAAGAAGGAAATTATAAACCAAGAGCAGGAGATTAAAAAAAGTAACACAGGGGATATTAGTTTTCATAAGCTTTCACTCATTTTTCAGATTGCTGCTCTGAGTCATGACCTATTTCCAGCACAAAAATAACTGATCACCCCCTAGAGCAATACAGCTTAGAGAAGGGGAGGATCTTTCAGCAAGAGTTAAAACCAAAGGTCAGACTATGGCTTTGTGCAAAACAACCCATGTAACACAATGTTATTACCAATTAGTATTATGAAATTAAGCTATAATTGACAATTCATCAACTCTAAAGCAAAAAAGCTATATTTACTTTAAACATTGCAGCTTGAGGCTCCCCTAGTTCATGAAATGGAGGTTTGCCTGTTGCCATCTCAATAATGGTACAGCCCAGGGACCAGATGTCAGCGGGAGCACCGTATCCTCGTGGTCCTTTATCAATGATTTCTGGAGCCATGTACTGCAAGGTTCCTGGTCAGGACAAAAAGAGCAGTCACGTGTACTTTCTTCATTCTTATTAAGGAGGATTAACACAACACTCAGCAAGCCAAAAATTGCAACCTGTATAGCCAAATACCTTATCTCCCATATCAGCACTGAAAACTAGACAAAAACTTAGGTTATAGCATCTTTTTTATAAACGATCTTTTTGTCCATCCTTTCTAACACAACGTTTCAAATGCTGGAGGTCTATACACCACATAATCCAATAGCTTCCCCAGAAAATAAAATTATATCAAATTTTTGCAGACACCAACTTTGAAAGATTATGCAAGGAAGAGATGGCAAAATCTGAGAAATGACAGATAGTCTTCATGAGAATAATTTTTCATATTTTACCCCAATAATGAGAACACTAGTGACACGGAATTTCAAACAGTTAGTTTGAAAAAAACCTAGTTTTGCGAAATACAGGGCAATAACTAAGGCAACTCATCATAGTTTGTCTAGAATTCCAGGATGCCTTGGATGTGCTTGGGATTTCTGACATCCAAGGTTAGCAAAAAAAAAAAAAAAACAACCAAGCAAAAACCAAACAAACAGAAATCCAACAAACCAACCGATTAGAATTTCTAAAGTTATACAAAATAAGATCTTGCCTGTAGACAACCTGAGTGTAATACTAGCAATAATACTGGTAAAGAACAGTACAGTAAAAAAATAAATAAAATATATCACAGTTATTGAACCACTCACTAATACAGCTAATGAGGTCTTTACACGAAGAGGTCCACACCACCACCAGCAGAAACCTCTATATGCTCAGACTGTTTTGAACACTACAGTTCTTTCTCCACCTGAATTTCTATGAGCTCTGTTATGACATCTTTAAATTAAATTATTTTTCTTCTTAGGAATGCAATAAAACTATACTGCCATAAAGCTGTGAACTATCAAGTAATGGACATATGGTGAAGATAAAAGGGTATCATATGTTGACTGAATGTGACTGCTTCAGAATGAAAGTTCCAGCCACAGCTTTGCCCTCAGGCTGTGTGTCTTGAATGGAGGGATGTCATGTTTAAACTATCAGAAATCTTGATCTTCAAACCATGTCATTTTATTACATAATGCCTAAAATCTAGGGTTTATGTACTGCATTACAGAACAAAACCAAATTTCTAGAGACCTTTTAAGGTCCTCTGGGGACCTTAAAAGGTCTCTAGAAAGTAAGTTAGTTACCTGCTTACTGATTTAAATCCAAAATGATAACTTAAGTATTTATTCACATGGCAAATTACATCTCAAAGGCACAAACAGGGCTGAAAATTTGCAAGAGAAGAAAGAAGAAGGGCACAAGGAAAGAGTTACCTCCTTTTATTACGGTATGGTGACTTTTCTTAAGATATCATTTCTCCATATATCATCCCTACTGACAATCAGTTGCTAAAAAGTCACTAAGGAGCATGTAAAATACAGGCAAAGAAAATGATAACAAGTAATAATGAGATAATGAGTAAAAATAACTGAGAAAGGTAAGTTACGTCAGAACCTTAATTTTATTTGCATGGCTTCCTTTGCAAGAAAGCTGGAGGAGCTGCAGACATACCACCAGAGAGGTAAAGGGAAGTTTTGATTTTCACTTAAGTGAAGTTTATCTCTTGCCTTCCACTCTGAAGCCATCCATGACTAATGGCTTTGTCTGTGTACCATTTACTTAAACTGCAGGCAAGTAAGAGGCTTGTGATATCAGCCTTTGCATATAACAAGCAAAACCACCATGCTACCCACATCCACTGACCAAGAAACTATGTGACCACATATTCATTTTTTAATGTGGAGTTTCCCCTTTTGCTCAGCAATTTTTGTTTTCCCTGAATATTACAAGTCTTTAAAACCTTGTTGTAATGAAAGCTGTTCTGTAACACATCAGCCTAAAATTTTCCTGTAAACGGTTCTTTTTACTGTTGTTATCCAGTTCGTTGGGTTTTATAATTAACACCTCAAAACTGAAAGTGTTCATAATTTTGAGTTTGGTTTTCTGCACTTTTAAACATACATCTAGAAAGTGTGCAAGTCTAAGTTACTAATACCAAGATTTTTAAATTAAAAAGTTGCTAAATTCAAGTTTTTCCAGATCTAATTGCAACAACCAATTGCTACTTAAGGAACACTTTGAAGAAAAACTTTTACCCCCAGAACGTAAAATGGAAGAGAGTTAAATTAAAAAAAAAAAAGTCAAGAAAGCTATCAAGCTTATGTTCTTATGTTTATGGTAATCACACTCCCATTCACTCTGCCCTGCAAACAGAGACCCAATAGTGTTTTCATCACTAAGCCAAAGAGCCTCTTGGCTTGAATGCTAAAGCTGTCATGAAACCCTTAATCACTCTGCTAGATTAATCTTACCTGTAAAGGTTTCAGTGCATGGATTGATGCCTGCCAGCCGTTTGGAAGTACCAAAATCTGATATCTTAACCACGCCACTGTAGGTGTTCACCAGAACATTGTCCCCCTGTGGTTTGGACAGGAGAGGGAAGGAGGGGAGGGGGTGAGGGTGAAGGAGGAGAGAGGGAAGGAGGGAGGAAGGCAGCAAACAGGGAGGGGGAGAGAGAAAAATACAGATTCTCAATCTCAGTACTCCTTCAAGTTTGCACTTATCTTTGTAATACACCTTTCTACAAAGCAATATTCCAGGAGCACCAAGAGAAGGAGGTGGTTTATACCTTCCTTTTGTTTTCAGCTTCCATGAAATCCTAGTAAAAATGCTACTTCAGATTAAAGCAAAACTAACTGAAGATAAAAAGCAAATCAAACAAGACACACAAAAGGAAAAATTACCTTTATATCTCTGTGTACAATCTGGTTCTCATGGAGATACTTGAGGCCTTCCAGAATCTGCTTGGTGTAAAATTTAATTGTAGGTTCTTTCATTGGGCCCCACTTAGATCTTAAGAGAGCTGAGAGGCTGCCTACAGGAGTTAAAGAATAAAGTGTATCAAGACAGCGAATTCCCCAAATTAACATGAAACATGTAAGTCTGGATAATGCCTTTGCCCAACATCCTAATATAAATGAAAAGCAGTACCTATGATTAAGCCAAATTCTTGCTAGATCACTCATAGCAAATAATTTTCTGCTGCTCTGGACCGATTATTTCTTATTTGCCAGGTCAGGTTCTACTCCCACAAGAAGAATAAATGTTCTGACAGAGCTGGATCAATCGCCCTCACTTCACTGTAACAACTGCTGAGACTACAGCTAGCAGCCATGTAGCCCATAATGAAACAAGGACTGAAGGTAACACTCTACCATGTTGTACACTGTACTTCATCAGCCACAGGTATGGGCAAAGACAAGCTGATTTTCTTGAGGCAGGGAGAGTAGAATCTATATCAGAAAGAGCCTTCTCTTTACAAATATGGCATCAACTTCTGGCAATATTCAGAGACAGGAAAGACAGCTCCTGAAAAAAATCCCTGAATGGATGTTCAGAGTAGGAGATAGGCCATCTACACATCCCCAATTCTAACGAAACTAATTTTTAAAGAACACAAATATTTAAATCACGGGGCAAAATAAAGAACAGTTTTACTTGTTCAGCACAAAATAAACTAAGTACAGTAGGTCTACTTGAGGCCAGAAAAATTCAGCTAAAGGAACCGACAGCTTTCTAAAGTTTCCTCAAAGAATCTCATACAATCTGAACAGCTAGCTTCTTTTTAAGACTCCAGAGTTTAAAATATCTAAATTGGTTCAGTAATATCTTGCCATTAGCAACTAATCACAGCACACTTTACTGTGCATATATGAACAGGAAGTAACACCAGCTGACACTGTGAACAAGTGTGGGAAAACAAGTGGAAGTGTTGGTATAATTTCATCACATCTGCATGAGTCATGCAGGTCAAAGTGTCCCAGCTGTCAGGTGAGAAGGTCACAAAGGTTCAAAAACTAAGTAATTTCCCTACCTCCCTAAATGCCCTGGATGCATTTAATTACACTTTGAATATTTGTCTGGACCTTTCTAAGAAAATCTGAACTTTTCCCCCCATTTCTTCTTATTTCTTTTTTTACTTTGCAAATTAAATTAATGCAAAATTGAACACTCATTCTGACACATCCTTGACACTGAAGAGTAAATAGCAAAATGGAGATGGAAACAAGGTAGAGAGGTTACAAAGAGATTTCACATCCTCTGCATCCAGCAGAGAAGGCTAGAGGAGTGAAACTGGAAATTATGAGCAAGGAACATATCTCACTTTAATCTCTAATCTACCTAGGGAATAGCAGTCCTTTGTACACAGCAGTTAAAAAACAGTACTTAATTGTTCTATCAGTGCTACTGCTGCAAGAGAAACTTACACTGAAAGCTCCAGTTATCATTCAGACACTTGAGTTCAATGCACCATACAGCTCTAACTGCACTATTTTTTAACACATGAGTATTTGAAACCAAATACTTTTATTGACTTCTCTCTAGGTTTAGAATTATTATAGAAAGGGTAGAGGGTATTGGGACCTATACTCTTCAAATTTACTCTTTCTATGAGAAAAAAGACTTTACAGTTAACGTCCCAACAGAAAAGCACAAACACATTAAGTGCTTATCTACTGGCTTTCAGTCAGTTTGGAGTCCCAAATACTTTTCCTTTGGCAGACCAAACTGAGCATGATACAAACCTCCTGGCACCTGCTCCATAAAAATCTTAATGTATCCATTTTCTGAAACAGATCCAAGATACTGGACAATGTTCCGATGCTTTAAATATTTGTGCAGTGCTATCTCTTCATGAAGAGGTTGAGAATACCTATTAAAAAAAAAAAAAAAGAACCAATGATTATTTCATCATGCAGGAAAAGGTTCTAGGCTATGCTTAAGTGCTAGTTTGACAACAGAATGGATTTTAGGGATACCAGTCCAATTCTCAGCAAACATCTTGTCCATGACCTTAAAATGCAGTGTCATTCACTGCCTATTCCAAAAAAGTACAGAGACAGATCTCAGAGGAAGTTGGTAGAGAAACATGCCCTCCAAGAATTTATATGTGTGTCTTCCGTGTCAATACATAGCACTGTCTTTGACTCCAGAGCTCCTCTCATGCTTTTCACCCTCCTCAAAAAGAATACAAATGACATACAACTGCAACCTAAAACCAATGTCTCCTGGAATGTAAGATACACATACAAATTATTAAACTGTCATATTTATGATATATATCATATATTTTCACCAAAAATACAAAGTCTTTATTCTCAAAAAGGTACTTTTGGATAGTAGGAGGAAATAGTAATTGAATTTCAGTATGTTGGCATTTTATAAACTAACCACACAGAAACACATGCTAAGAAGTGCCAAATTTTCAAAAAACAACTGCATTTTTCTTCACAGTGTGTATATGACAATGAACTAGGTCTTACCTGCTGTCTCTCTCAGGTATTTCTTTGATGGCTATTCGGACCTGGTTGCTAAGGTCTCTTCCAGCATAAACTATTCCATAAGTACCTTTCCCTAGAACTACCCTTTCACCATTCTCATCATAATCATATTCATACTGCAAGCAGAAAAGATAAACAAAGCAGCACAGAAATTGTTATCACTAACATTTGACATTACAGAGAGCCTTAATGCCAATTTAGCACAGCACAAAGGTGTTGCTGCAGTGCAGCTGTAGGACAGCAGGTTACCCACCAGCCTCATGCTTTACACAACTTGTAAAATTTCCATTCTACTTGCTTCGTAACACAATCTTCCTTAACCAACTTTGAGAAAGATGCATTTCCAAACAGGGAACATACCAATAAACCAAATTCAATGAAACATTGCTGTCAAAAGAACCTATTCATGTATTGTCTCTAAGAACTGCTGACAGAGCCTTCAGAACATGTAAATACATGGAACATAACCTAAAATTTTGAAAGCAGTGGTTTAATGAATAGATAAAAGTAACCGGACCATATAGTCACCCCAGGACATCCCCTCTCACAATGAGATTTTTATTATTTTTCCAAAGGGCAGAAAAAAATGTTCATCTTGCCAACAAATCATTAAATATCATGGTGGTTTCCACTGCTGCTGAAACGTGCCGGGTCATATTTCCAGCTGAATAACTCAATGCTGGTTCACTGACTTCAGTAAAGTTACACTAATTTACACCA